>NW_027362163.1:0-690000 GCF_039654945.1 Dendrobates tinctorius | reverse complement strand
ACATTTTTTAAACTAATTGAAATCCTATTGTTATAATCTTTTTTGTATAATCTGTATTTCTGATTGCAGATTATTGTATGCTGTTTCCTGAACATTTATGGGAGCTGCTCTCTTGCCTGTTTGGAGATATGGATATTGGACATATACATGTGTATATATATCATAACACATTATAGGGGACTCTATTTCCTTGGGAGAGTTTTCTATTCATGTTCTTACGTTTAGTGACATTACATGCAGATGTCATTGTGCAGGAAGGGGGAAGAGGTGAGCTGTGACATTACCTACTGGGAATGGTGTACCCTGTTATCTCTCATTGTAATCCTGCTTGTTATGATAATGAGGTGACTGCTAATAAGGGATCTCTTCTGGAAGTGCCAGTCTATTAGAAAAGTTGTTTCTGTTTATTTTATGATATAAGGGGTTACATACTTTCTTGCAAAACTTTATTAACTATGATTAAAAGGATTAGCCATGTTCTGGTTATTGGTCACGAATGTGTTTGAGATGATAGGGCTCTTACTAATATGGCCTTTCTTGAATTACAGCAACAAATATGAAATATGGGAAATAGAAATATAGGCTATGCTGAATTTCTGCACTAAATGCCTTTTAATCATCTCATATAATTGTAGATTGTGAGCCCTCGCGGGCAGGGTCCTCGCTCCTCCTGTGCCAGTCGTGACTTGTATTGTTTAAGATTATTCTACTTGTTTTTATTATGTATACCCCTCCTCACATGTAAAGCGCCATGGAATAAATGGTGCTATAATAATAAATAATAATAATATACTCATTGGTTAATAATGATGACTAGAGAGTGGACAATGCCCAAAACATAAAAGCTTCATAACACATTCCCACTAAATATTTT
This sequence comes from Dendrobates tinctorius, assembly GCF_039654945.1. Lineage (NCBI taxonomy): Eukaryota > Metazoa > Chordata > Amphibia > Anura > Dendrobatidae > Dendrobates > Dendrobates tinctorius. The sequence continues at coordinate 689,126 of NW_027362163.1, read as the reverse complement.
GCTAGCTAAATCTATTTTCATAGGAGTCATTTAGTTAAATCCTTTGGTCAATTACATAAAGTGCAAAATTACAGTGACAATAACAAAAGAGAAAACAAAGAAAACAGACAAAACAAAAACAACACATATAACAATAACATATAACACAATGAAAATAAGGTCATTTTGTGAGATCAGAGAAACATAATATAAAAACAACAAAGAGTATTGCACACAATCTAAGGAACTGAAGTAGGTCCGACCCCCCCCCCCCTTTGTTCCTGCTCACCGGGCACCATACACTAGTAAGGGCAGTAATGCCCTGATGGCGGCCCTGTTCCTGCCTACATGAAGTATGGAGCTAGTCTACATAGATCATGGGATGTCAGGCATCCATTCCTGGCTACCTACAGTTGCCATTTCATCTAAGTATTCAGTCAATCTATATTAAAAGGAAACTTCTCACCCCCCCAAGGTCATATATGACCTATTAATATGGGCACACAGGTAATAGGTGCTAGTCCTACCTGTATGCCTCATATTAACGGTCTTGTTGTGGAGAAATGTTATATTCTGTCTTTACATTAATGATTTCTTCCAGGCTCCGGGGCATTCTCTGCCTGGAAGAAATCCCTGCCCCCTCTCCTCATTACAATACTACCCTCCTCCCATCAGCGCCAGTAATAGCCCCAGAATCCTGCGCCTCAGCCATGCACCTTGTCGGCGCTCACACCAGAGATTACTGGAGCGGAAGGCGCCGGCACCTGTGCAGAAGATCCCTGAGTGCAGTACCCATAGAAGGGAGGATGAGATATGTATTTCTGGGGGAGTGCAGGGCGCAGGAGTGGGATTCCAGGGCCAAAACTGCCGTGCATGAGAGGGGGTTAGTATTACAATGAAGAGAGAAGGCAGGGATTTCTTCCAGGCAATGCAAGCCCCAGTGCCTGGAAGAACTCATTAACGTTAAAAAAATGTAACATTTCTCAATAACAAGACCATTAATATGAGGCATACAGGTAGGACTAGCTTAACATTTCTATTACCTGTATGCCCAAATTAATAGGTCATATACGTCTCGGGGGGTGACAGATTACCTTTAAAGCATAAACACACATAGATAAGAATTAATATATATAATATGATGACGACAGCCGTCCAGACCTGCATCCCACCACAAGAAACAGTCCAGAGTAATCCCTGGAGAATGCTATCATCCTCAGTGACACAGTGAGGGGCTATGCGCCCCCTTCTGATCTCAGGCTATTTACTCATCTAGGAGTGTCTGCTCAAACTGTTGGGGTACAGCTGTGGGACCCTATTTTCAGAGATGATGTCCTCCACCCAAGTCTCAAAAAGCTAAAAGGGTCTTCAGGAGAGGAGGCTAGCTTGACTACCCAATCAGACGGTCATCTCTGTAGCTGTAGTCATCCTTCCTATGGTACTATTCAGGGGTGGACATGTTATTAGTACAAATTGTGAAATTGCACACGGGCCAAGAGGTAAGGGGACCCATTTCCACCTCCAAAGCAGATACAATTATGCATTATGATGAGTTATTGGGCTGATCTTTAGCATAAAGACATAATATATCCACAAGACCATTAATATGAGGCATACAGGTAGGTCTAACGTAACATTTCTATTACCTGTATGCCCATATTAATAGGTCATATACGTCTCGGGGGGGGGGGGGGGGGTGACAGATTACCTTTAAAGCATAAACACACATATATTAATTCTTATCTATCTAATAGGATGACGACAGCTGTCCAGACCTGCATCCCACCACAAGAAACAGTCCAGAGTAATCCCTGGAGAATGCTATCATCCTCAGTGACACAGTGAGGGGCTATGCGCCCCTTCTGATCTCAGGCTATTTACTCATTTAGGAGTGTCTGCTCAAACTGTTGGGGTACAGCTGTGGGACCCTATTTTCAGAGATGATGTCCTCCACCCAAGTCTCAAAAAGCTGAAAGGGTCTTCAGGAGAGGTGGGTAGTCGAGCTAGGCTATCAGACGGTCACCTCTGTAGCTGTAGTCATCCTTCCTATGGTACTATTCAGGGGTGGACAGGGTTGGACATGTTATTGGTACAAATTGTGAAATTGCCCACGGGCCAAGAGGTAAGGGGACCCATTTCAACCTCCAAAGCAGATGAAATTGGGCGTTATGATGAGTTATTGGGCTGCAAAGGATCCATATATTGTTCATGCACAGTGTCCCTCTTCCGCCTGTGTCTTCCAGTGGCTCCAATATATAATTAATTTCCTGCAGTGAGAATCACATCACATTAATAATTTCCAGGCAATCAAGCTCAACACCATCAATCCTATCACTACCAATACTGTGTGGGCTTTTGAAAAGTTGAGAGTAAATTGTTTAACCCAACTCTGATAGACCCCATCCAGAAAAAGGGATTCCATCCCTCCTTGGATATATCTCCAGCTTTTTGCTGCAGCTCCTTTACTTTATCCATTATTGAATCATGTGCATCTTCTAGGAGCAGCATTGCTCACCTATAACAGCGCAAGTGCCCCCTTCAACTGCTAACAGGCAGTCAAGTGCCATTGTCTTCTGAAGGGCTACTATCCTCATTAGTGACATCACAAGTAGAAGCTAATGGAGGTGACGCCAACAACCAAAACATTTGGTGACATCACAAGTAGTAGCTTATGGGGGCAAAACTAACCACCAAAACATTCCGTGAAATGACAAATAAGAGCTAATGTGGGCGGAGCCAAGAACCTCACTTCCATTGAAGCGCATTGCCCAATATACTAGAGATCAAACGATATGAATCCTCCAATGTGGGGGAAGATTTGACTAGCTTTACTGCATATGGAGCTAATATGTATATACATCGGTGTTGTGCAAGGATTTCCCAATATTGGTTGGATTTATATTTTTGATCTGGACTGTATATTACTATATGTCTCAATGACATCCGACAATTACATAGTTATCTTCATGTTACATGCAGGGTGGATAAAAATCTTGATTTTTTTAAAAAAATCAAAAAAATCAGATTTTTTTGATTTAAATCATTTGATTTAAATCAGATTTTTTAATCAAGTTGTACACAAGCAAAACTTTGTCTTTTTGCAAATCTAATTGTTTTACACAAATAAAAATATTAAAACAGTTGATTATGAAACCTAATAATTTTTATTTGCACTATTAAACACTCAGAATTGAACTACAGAGAGTAAGTACTTTTTAACAATAGCCTATCTCTAAAGTTTGAAGTAAGCAAACATCTTCAGTGAATACATCAGTCCTTTAAGCCTACTGTTTATTTAGGACTTTTTATAGGAAAACCAGTTGTCCTGCTTTAGCAGTTCCTAATCCTAAGCGGTTTCGGACTGTTGTGTGCACAAAACCAAATGAAGAAAACAATCTCTCTACTCCTGCGGATGAAGCCGATGCAGTCAGTAGCTGAGTAGCTAGATTTATTATCTTTGCTGGAAGAACAAGTGATTGCGACTTCCACCAGTCCAGTGGTTTTAGTTCATTAACGACGTTATCTGCAAACATGTATTTTTGAAATGGTGCAGATTCACACTTCAATTTCAGCACAGTTGCCACAATGTCATGGTTAGTATTGGCGAGCCACTCCATTGCAGAGTTGATTTCCGCCTCAGATAATTTTTTCCCTCTGTAGATGGGATGCAAGATATTGGCTAAATAGTGTTCTTCTTTTAATGCTTGGTCCTTGCGGTGCTGTATTGCAACCTTTACATTGTTTGAGAGGTTCAAGAGATCTAGAGAACCTTCTAAATCTTTCCAAACTTCTGTGGCATCAGCTATGGTTGCAGTATCTTTCTGCATTTTATCCAACGCAATCGATAATGGCTTTAACCTTTCCAAAAGGTCCTCGGCATTTCTCTTCACACCAAGATTTAATACTTTGCTTCGTATATTAGCATCAATTTTATCCCGATGTGTTTCGCAAATGGACAGTAATTTTGACCAGTTGTTAATAAACAGTTCCAAGCAGTCAGCCAAGGTATTCCATCTAACATCTTGTGGTAGAACCAACTTCAGTCCTCCCATTTCCTTGTAGGTTGCATGTGCAAAATGATTATTGCGGAAATATTTAACAATTTCTACAACATGTTCCTTGACACCCAAAATATGCAGGTCTTTTGCCAAAAGATGCAACAAATGGGCAGAACAACCGTATGTAATGACATTTGTGTCATCCTGTGCCAGTTCCGCTCGCATTTTTGCCACATTGCTTGCGTTATCAGTAACTAAGCTCCTTACTTTACATCCAAACTGTTCTTGGCATTGGTGAATTGAGTTCTTAGCAATTTCAAGTAAATATTCAGCAGTATGTGAATTTCCAGATGTGTCGATTGTGTCTGTAAGGTAAGTTTCACCATCTTCTGTTGTGACACAAGTGCAAATTATGGGGTCGTTGTGGATGTTGCTCCAACCATCCAAGCTCATGTTAACAACCTTGTCTTTCAAATATTTTGTACAAGCCGCTCTTTCTATGTCGTATACAGCCTGAAGATGTTTTCCTGAGATATCAAATCTACTTGGTGGTTTGTAGCCTGGTCTAATTCCTTCGATCATTTGTACAAACAATGGGTGCTCAACTAGTCGGAAAGAAGAATTGGTTGCAAATATGAATTTAGCAATTAATTCATCAAAATGTTCTTTCTGGCTCGTCGTAGTCTTTAAGATGAATTTTTCTACACTTTGCACGCAAAGTTTTTTTTTGGGCTGCTTTGTTGAAGTTGTACCCAGATATTGATTGTCACGTGCAGCACAAGCCATATTTGACCCTGAAAGCACAGAAATTAAAAATATAAATCGACTGCGTATTTGAAGAAATATAACGAAAATATTGAAACAAACTTTTTGAACAATGTAATGGTCCTCGTCCTATAAGGGCTGTCTCAAAAGTTATGCTACTCAAGTTTTCCGGTGAGGTTGCTGTAATACTGGTAACTAATATCAGAGCCTCAGCAACTGAAAAAAATTATGTCACAAAAGTTTTAAAAATGTTTTTTTTTTAAAATGGTCAATTTGGCAGACTTCAAAAGTGAATTGCAGCCTACAATAAAAAAAAAATAAGCGTATACACACTTTATTTTTACTTAAAGGACATGTGCACCTTTATTTTTTAAGGTGCAGCCAGTCACAGTGTGCACATGTCCTCCCCCCGCAGCTCTCTTACCTCCGATGTCAGCGCTGCGGGGATCCGTGGCTTCGTTCTGCCCGTCCGCGAGCGCGCCTCCATTCATTTCAATGGAGCGTGCGGCCCGCTGACGTCACGCCGCTGGATCACTGCGAGTAGGCCGCAACCGGAGGACGGGAGGCGGACGGTCAAAACGAAGCCACGGATCTCAGCGCTGCGGGGATCGGAGGTAAGAGCGCTGCGGGGGGAGGACATGTGCACCTTAAAAAAATAAAGGTGCACATGTCCTTTAGCGTTAATTTTCTGTGAAATATTGCCTTAACATAAATTTAAATTCTATACTCCAGAACTACCAGTGCTAGAAATTTTTCTTTTCATAGACTTTAACCATCCCAGTAAAATGTCTGTTAAAAAAATAGGTTGTAAATTAATTGCCAGACTTACCACTAGTACTAGGCTCCTGGTGCATAAGAAGCTGTGGGGGTTCATTGACATTAGTTGTATCACTATCAACATCTTCATTTCCCTTCTGGTTGCAGTTTTCATAATGTGATTTCAAACGGCAAACAAGTCCTTGGATATCCTTTTGACAGTATTTGCACTTTGCTCTTGCACCTTTCTTTCCAAGATCTGCTGCTGGCATCTCAACAAAATGAACCCAAATAGGGTCTCTCTTACGACCTGCTGCCATGGCTCACACAGATCACTTATGAAGTTTGATTGTTACTACAGCCTGAGCCAAGCACTGCTGATGTTACTACAGCCTGAGCCAAGTACTGCTGACTATCCAACAAGTTTGGGCATGTCAACTGAATGCAGGGAAAAAGAAACTAAACCAAAACTGAAACCAAGCTAGAAGTGTGGAATTAAAGGGGCAGTATGAACAAAATGTGGAGGCTATTAATAGTTTATACAATTAAGACATGCTGCTTTTAAACACCTACCTATTGCCATATAGTAAAACAAAAAAGATTTTTACTTACTTTGGGGTCCCCCCCTCACCCTGGCGTTAGATCGTTGCCCCTAGTTTCGTCCGTGTAACTATGGGCGCACATGCACACTGCTCTCACTTCTCATTTTAATCGTGATTTATATTAAAAAAAAACCTTTTGATTTAAATCATGATTAAAATCATGATTTAAATCGATCCGATTTAAATAGAAAAAAATCTTTTGATTTAAATCGTGATTTAAATCATGATTTAAATCGGCGTGATTTAAATCAATCCACCCTACTGCCATCTCGCCCGATTTGAGACGTGCTCTGGAAGAGTTTCAGGAGGACAAACCTGAGCGTTGTCCCAGTGGAAAGTTGTATGTTCCTGACCAGTGGAGGAAGAGAGTGATGTCTGAAGTTCATTGCTCTGCATTGGCTGGTCATCCAGGTATTTTTGGTACTAGAGATCTGGTGAGTCGATCTTTTTGGTGGCCCGCCTTGTCTCGTGATGTCAGGAATTTTGTGCAGTCCTGTGGGACTTGCTCCCGGTCTAAACCTTGTTCTCGCTCTAGTGGCTTGTTGATGCCTTTGCCGGTGCCCAGGAGGCCATGGACCCATATTTCAATGGATTTCATCTCTGATATGCCTGTCTCTCAGAGAATGACTGTTATTTGGGTGATTTGTGATAGATTCTCTAAGATGGTCCATCTTGTACCACTCCCTAAGTTGCCATCTTCCTCTGAGTTGGTGCCCTTGTTTTTGCAACAGGTGGTTCGCTTGCACGGGATTCCTGAGAACATTGTATCTGACAGAGGAGTTCAGTTTGTGTCTAGATTTTGGAGGACTTTCTGTTCCAAGCTGGGAATTCAGTTGTCCTTCTCCTCTGCGTTTCACCCTCAGACCAATGGGCAGACGGAGAGAACAAACCAGACTTTGGAGTCGTATTTGAGATGTTTTATTTCTGCCGATGAGGATGATTGGGTTTCATTTTTGCCCTTGGCCGAATTTGCTTTAAATAATAGAGCTAGTTCTGCCACTTTGATGTCACCTTTTTTTTGTAACTTTGGTTTTCACCCTCGATTTTCTTCAGGGTAGGTGGAGCCTTCTGCCTGCCCAGGTGTTGACACTGTGGTGGAGAGAATGCACCAGATCTGGGACCAAGTAGTGGATAAGTTGTCTCTCTCCCAGGAAAAGGCCCAGCGGTTTTCCAACCGGCGTAGGACCGTTGGTCCCCAGTTTAAGGTGGGTGATATGGTTTGGTTGTCATCAAAAAATATTGCTATGAAGGTGGCTTCTCCTAAGTTTAAGCCTAGATTTATTGGACCTTACAAGATTTTGGAGATTATTAATCCGGTCTCTTTTCGGTTGGCTCTTCCTGTCACATTTAAAATTCATAATGTGTTTCATAAGTCCTTATTGAAGAGGTTTGTTGAACCAGTAGTTCCTGTGGTGGCACCTCCTGACCCTATATTGGTTGAAGGTAACATGGAATATGAGGTAGAGAAGATACTGGATTCCCGTCTGGCTAGACGGAGGCTCCAGTATTTGGTTAAGTTGAAGGGTTATGGTCAGGAGGATAATTCCTGGGTCTCTGCCTCTGATATTCATGCCGAAAGATTGGTGCGTGCCTTTCATCGGGCTCACCCGGATCGCCCTGGTGGCATGGATGAGGGTTCGGTGACCCCTCCTCAAGGGGGAGGTACTGTTGTGAGTTCATTTTTCCCTTCACCATTGAGGTCTGATGAACTCCCTCCTCTGGTGAAGGAAGGTAGTGAGACTGGTTACCAAACACCTGGGCAGCTAGATTATGACTGGGTGGCTGGAATTGAGGACTGGATATAAGGCTGCTGACGCCCTTCTTCCTTGCTGGTGATTTTCCTGCTGGATTCTTTGAGACCAGTCTGATTCCTGCATCTCAAAGCTAAGTTTTTCTGCTCTGCTTTGTACTCTTCTGTTTTGTTTTTGTTTTGCCTTGTTTTTTGGGAGTTCTGCCATCCCCGGCCGGGGGTGAGCTGAATTCCATTTTTGTCTCTGATCTGTTGATATTTTGCTCTGTCTTCAGAATTTACCTGAGTGCTGATATAGTCTTTTGAAGCCTAGCGACTTCAGGGCCTGTTTTTCCTATCAGTCGGTTGTCTCATTTTGATAGGGTTTTTGCGGATGGCAGACAGCAGCCTTCCTATCCTGTCCTATGTAGTTAGCTTGGGCCCCATCATTTGCTCAACCTGTCTTTCTATCTGTGTTAGTGTTTTCATCTTGCTTCACCGTCATTATATGTTGGGGGCTGCCTTTTGCTTTGGGGTCTGCTATGGGGCAGTTTAGTTTTTCCCCTTTCTGTCTTTAGGCTATATAGTTCTCCGGCTGTGATCGAGGGGTCTAGGGCACCGTAGGAACCCCCCACGGCTACTGCTTGTTGTTGTGGATAGGTTCAGGGGTCTGCAAACCGATAGCTGCCAACCTCTCTGGTATTTCTGGACTTAGCTGGTATTTTGTTTTTTCCTCCTTCGGTGACTCATCATAACAGAGAGGCCTCCCAAAGACACTACTTGGGCAGATGCTCAGAAGGGGTGACAGCAGAGCCCAATTTAGCAACCACCTGCTGGTGATCAAGTACAAGAGGGATGTCCTTTTCTTTACCACCATACACGGTGGTGGCAGCGCCCTCAGCACTGTACAAGGTATCTCTACACAGGTCTGCAAACCGGACTGTGTACAGGGGTACAACAAAAACATGGGGGCGTTGATCTCTCCAATCAACTCCTCCAACCGTACAGTGCTTTGAGAAAGGCCAGGGTGTGGTACAAAAAGCTGGCCGTGCACATCATACAAATGGCAATGCTCAACGTTTTCCTGCTGTCACTATGTCGTACCTTCAGTTCCAGGAGGTAGTAGTTAAGGCCCTGATATTTGGCACTAAGGAAGGAGCGGGCCCCAGTACTTCCAGAACTGAAGGTGCTCGTATCGTACCAGGTCAGCATTTCCTGGGAGAGGTCCAACAAACTGGAAAAAGAGGTAAGTCGCAAAAAAGGTGCCAAGTGTGTAACAAAAGGGGAATACGCAAGAACACCATCTATCAATGCGACACCTGCCCAGAAAAACCTGGCCTGTGTATGAAGGATTGCTTCAAATTGTACCACACCTCCATGCACTACTAATTTACTTTACAGGAAGCAGTAAATTAGTTCCAAAAAGGGGGCACATCTAGATAAGTTCCTGGGGGGTCTAGTTTCCAAAATGATGTCACTTGTGTTTTTTTTTTACAGTTTAGGCACATCAGGGACTCTGCAAATGGAACATGACGCCCGCAGACAATTCTATCAAAATCTGCATTACAAAACGTCACTACTTCCCTTCCGAGCCCCGATGTGTGCCCAAACAGTAATTTTCTCCCACATATGGGGTATCAGTGTTCTCAGGACAAATTGGACAACTTATAGGGTCTAATTTCTCCTGTTACCCTTGGGAAAATAAAACATTGGGGGCTAAACAATCATGTTTGTGGAGAAAAAAATTTTTTTCGTACCCGATCATTATGAACTTTAGTGAAACACTTTGGGGTTCAAAGTTCTCACCACACATCTAGATAAGTTCCGTAGGGCATCTAGTTTCCAAAATGGGGTCACTTGTGGAGGGTTTCTACTGTTTAGGCACATCAGGGGCTCTGCAAACGGAACATGACGCCCGCAGACCGTTCGTGGAAAGGGGCTATCCACGCAGAGTAATTTCCCAGGCTTATCAGAAAGCTTTGACAAATGAAAGGTCTGTATTGCTTCAACCTAAATCTCGAAATTCTTCTCATACCATTAACTTGATCACTCCCTACAATAACCAGTGGCGCGAGATTTATCAGGTATTAGATAGGCATTGGGAAATTTTACTGAACGAACCCAAACTAAAACCTTTTCTTTCTGATAGACCAAAAATCGTAGCCAGAAAGGCTAAGAACTTGAAAGACCATTGACAACCAGTCATTATCAACGACCAACGACAAGGATTGGCACTGGGCATCGTCTATCAGGTTCGTTTCCTTGTGGTGGATGTACTATCTGCCCGTTCATGATCGCTTCTGATACCATTACACTCTCAATTTTTCCAGGTACAATTCAATTGAGGCACTATTCCAACTGCAAATCTAGAAATGTGATTTATCTCTTGATCCGCCTATGCCCTAAAATTTACGTAGGACAAAACAGCCAAGAACTCAGACGGAGAGTGCAACAGCACATTTCAAATGCGAATAAGGCCAAAATGGACCGTGAGAAGGGTAAGCCCATAACCTCTGTGGCCAGTCACTTTTTGGACTATCATGGAGGTAGACATCAGGGTTTACGGGTGTTAGTAATTGATCAAATACGGAGTAACATTTGTGGCGGTAATCCAACAGAAGAACTTCTTCGCAGGGAGTCATGCTGGATCTACAATTTAAAGAGTATGGCCCCACAGGGATTAAATGAGGAGCTTCTATTTTCAGGTTTCTATGGATAATACCAGGCCTTTACATTCACCTCCTTTTCTTTCCTTATATCTTAGGTGGTTTCCAGGACTCCAAGACCCTTTCAGGTCTTGCTACAGCTTTCATCTGAAATAACGTACATTTGATCCGGCGATTGAATCATCAATCTCTGCAAGATTTTAAATTTCAGCCACCTGCTTTTGTAAAAAGCGCATATGGACTTTCTTTCCCCTACCATTTTTTCATTTTTCTATTCTTGCCTGTTGTGTCTTTGTTCAAGATTGCTCATTGTCTGCCAACATTCAAGTTGGCTGTTTATTTATGGCATCATATTTGACCATTCATAGCACCATGTCCCTGGTCCCATTGTGACCATACCAGATCTTATTTTTGAAGTCACATGTTCACCTTGAGAAGGGCCATTTATTGGCTCCTTATGTTTGCCCATGTATTCTCACTCTGTGTATTTAATTCATTGCACACTAGTCTGTGCCCATACACAGTGTGTTTGCCATATTACTAGGATATCTGATCATTCACAGCACCATGTTTTTGGCCCCATTTTGATCATTTTTATATTGGAAGACTCATGCTTATCCTGAAAAGGAGTTATTTATTGGTCTCTCGTTCTGTGTGTTTAAATGTCTTGCACACTAATCTGGATTTCTACACGAGCTGCTTGTTATAATAGCATATGCTGCATGAGGATAATCCTGTTTAAGATTTCCGTGCGTTTCATCTTTTGCACACTGATGTAAGGTTTTTATTTATGGTGCATAAATTTGTACCCAATCCAAATCATGTAGTTTTTAACCCTTCTGAGTTTATATAAAATTGAGATACTACCTTTACGACTGTATTATCCATTTATATATGTCTTCCTTTTCTCAGTTGGGGTTTCTCTATTTGCCATGCACATAGATTTCTTAGGCACAACAGCATGTGCTGATTTTTCATAATGTGCATATACAAGCACGCATCTTGGACACGATTTTTCTATCATGTGTAGATATATTCAGATCAACGTATATGTGCTCGCACGTGTCTGATTCCATATAGGTGTCATTGATGTGACGATGCATTGGGTGCCCATATGCTATAAATAAAATTGTATTGACATCTATAGATGCGTCTTGGATACGATATCATGCACCCATGCACTTTTTGTCAACACGTCTGCATATGATATGGAATTGTATATACATATGTATTGATTAACAAACATGGCTTATATATTCATAGTTCTGTTTTTCCAGAATAGATTAATATTAACTATCTATTCAGTCTCTTTTGTGCAGCACATTATGCTTATTTCGGTAGACGCTATGTGTTGATCAACCGGCCCTCTTTTTGCTTCCATGTTGCACTAAGGCAGATTTCAGCCTAAGTACCATAAGAATAAACTCTGCGCAGGCGCTAAAGCACGTTTTTGGCGCATGTGCTGTTCACGTCCATATATCTGACATCTGCGCATGCGTGTAGTTCTGTTTCATTTAGAATAAACTATTGGTTATGCTATATAGTCTACATTGCACAATACATAGGGCTTATTTATAGACAAATGTCCAGCAGTGATTGATTAAAAAGACTTATAGTGTTGTTCGTCCTATACTAAAGGTACTGTCACACTTAGCGATGTACCAGCGATCCCAACCAGCGATATGACGCGGTCAGGATCGCTGGTGCATCGCTAAGTGGTCGCTAGTGAGCTGCCACACAGGCAGATCTCACCAGCGACATCGCTGGGGTTGGGCGTCGTTACTTACCTGTCACACTAGGCGATCCTGCGTCCTCCCGCCCGCATCCTCGCTCGTCGGCGCCACAGGAAGCCCAGCAGGAAGCTGATGACGAGAAACAGTCCTGGATCTTCTCGCGCGATCAGCGATAACCAGCGGGGGAGCAAAGGAGGTAAGTATCAGACAGAGCGATATCGCTAGCAATATCGCTGCTACGTCACAAAAACCAGTGACGTTATAGCGATATTGCTGGCGATATTGCTTAGTGTGACGGGCCCTTAAGGTAAACTTTATCCCAAATGTCGCAGGCACGTACTTTGCACAAGCATCCAAATATATGCTCTGGCGCTTGCGCTATCTACTTTCATATGGCAGTGCGTTATACATCTGCGCATGCGAAAAAGGTTTTGATCTCTGCGCATATCCCAATAAGGTATTTGCCAAACTTTATTGCCACCTTGTCAGATGTTGACAAGATGGCCAACGCCGCAACTACTTATGACCGCCTCACTTCAGCTGGGTGTTTTCCACGCATGCGCGGTTTAATCACCTTGCTTAACTTTATTGTTAGACCTTGCCACGCTGACAAGATGGCCGCGGCCATGCGATTCTCCAGCCGCCTCACTCCAGTAAGTGTTAATTCAATTATACCGCACATGTGTTCATGATATAAATATGACCGACGCACACATGGACTCAGCGCTCTATCCCTCCCTTGAGAAAGCCACTCGTTTGTGGCGATACACGTGGGGTTTGCTCCCCCCACCATCTAATCCTGCAGAGGCACCAGGCACTTTAATCTTCTTACATGCATTAGCATATTCATGGAGTTTTGGTCTATTGATCTTTTTTGTCTGCATCTTCTGGCAATTTGTGGTTTGTATGCCTTTCTTAACCATATCAGGGGTGCTCAGCCACCAGCTCCTTTGTCTTATATGGGCTTTTGCATTTAACTATCTCATATTGGCTGCATGTCCTTGATAACATGCGATTTGCATGCTTTCATTAACCACACCAGGGCCGCACAAATGCTAGCCTCATTGTTCTATATGGGCTTAGTTCATATTTTTCTTGGTGCTGTGAAGTCTTTATTACTCATAGATATCTTTGACCGTATTTTTTTATTCTGTTTGGATCTGCTTTATTCATGCATATCATGAATCATGTCTCATTAGATATTCTATGTGGTCATTTGCTCAATTTTTGTGGGATTCTTTGATGTGGGTGGGTTATCACATCATTATTCCATGACATGACCTGTTCCTTCTATGTGTACATGTTTTTATGGAGTTTGTGCTATTCCATGTCTGTGTTGGATTTGTTCAATAAAATAAAATTGTGTTTATACAAACCCATATCTGTGGTGTTCCCATTGTATAGGCAAGTCGCTTTCTCCTCTGTTTTATGACGCCCGCAGACCATTCCATCAAAGTCTGCATTCCAAATCATCACTACTTCCCTTCTGAGCCCGACGTGTGCCCAAACAGTAGTTTTCTCCTAAATATGGGGTATCAGTGTCCTCAGGACAAATTGGACAACAATTTCTGGGGTCAAATTTTGCCTGTTACCCCTGGAAAATAAAAAATTGGGGACTAAACGATCATGTTTGTGGAAAAAAACATTTTTTTTTCATGCCCGGGTATTTTAAACTTTAGTGAAACACTTGGGGGTTCAAAGTGCTCACCACACATCTAGATAAGTTCCTTAGGGGGTTTAGTTTCCAAAATGGGGTGAATCGGTGGTTCCCACTGTGTAGACATATCAGGGGCTCGCCAAACGCAACATAGTGTCCGATCTTAATTCCAGCCAATTTTAGTTTGAAAAAGTCAACCGGTGCTCCCTCCCTTCCGAGCCCTGCCATGCACCCAAACAGTGGTTCCCCCCACATATGGGGTATCAGCATTCTCTGGACAAATTGGACAATTTTTGGCATCCATTTTCCATTTTTTCCTTCCCCGTTTCTTCTGCTCCTGTGAAACACCTGAAGGGTTAATAAACTTCTTGAATGTGGCTTTGATCAGCTTGAGGAGTGCAGTTTTTAGAATAGTGTCACTTTTGGGTATTTTCTGCCATATAGACCCCTCAAAGTGACTTTAAATGTGAGGTGGTCCCTAAAAAATGTTTTTGCAAATTTTGTTGCAAAAATGAGAAATCGCGGGTCAACTGTTAACCCTTATTACCTCCTAAAGGGACAGTGGTCAGAATTGTAAAAATTGGCTCGCTAATTGACGTGCAAACCACCCTTGGGGGGTAAAGGGATTAAAAGATGAAAGCTGAGCTGTGATTGGTTGTTATGAGCAACAGTTTTCCTTGTAGACAGTTGCGGTAACTGAGACTTATTATTCTTATCATTTCTAGGATGTTTCTGTAAATCTGGAAATAACACAATTTATTACCGTGCCAACACAGACCACCCTCTGACACAGACTGCAGGGGGAGCCCAGAATCAGGAACTTCTGTTTGTCTGGCATGAAGCATCTCACTAACTTAAAAATTCAAGCACAGATTAAAAAAAGAAACACAAGACGGATTTCTCCAACCCATGTATAATTTTAATCGATGTAACAGCGCCAACCTGAGAATGTTGGCTCTGACGGGATGATGTGGAATATTAGGGGTAGTAGACCGATGGCTCTGACAGAATGATGTGCGATATTAGGGGTAGTAGCCTGGTGGCTTTGAAGGGATGATGTGAGATATTAGGGCTAGTAGACCCTGGCTCTGCCTGATGGGATGATGTGGGATATTAGGGGTAGTAGTCCGGTGGCTCTGGCTGATGGGATGATGTGGGATATTAGGGGTAGTAGTCCGGTGGCTCTGGCTGATGGGATGATGTGGGATATTAGGGGTAGTAGTCCGGTGGCTCTGGTTGATGGGATGATGTGGGATATTAGGGGTAGTACGGGATGACGGATTTCATTTAGTTGGATGGTAGATATATATATATTTAGATGGGAAAGTAGACTAGGTGGGAAAGGGGGGGTATGGAATTAAGATGGGATATTGTGGCTAGGGAGAGAAAGCACAGTAGGTGCTCATCCACGTTGATTCTACCTGTAAGAATCTTGTTATGGGAGAAAAATATATTTGATAATTTATATAATATTTACAGCTAATTTATAACCCAAACTTGTTGATTGTGTGGATGTGTCTGGCCTAAGAGAGACAATCACAGGGAGTGAGTGTGACGACAAAATAGTATTTTGACACGGTGACTACTTCAAATAAGAGTCTTCATTGCTAGTGCATAAATCAAGAAGCAGGAGAACGTGGCAAACCCCACAATGTCCACATACCAAAGAGGCACACACAGACAAGACAGATCTATAGAGAGGATTACATTACCCAGAGGCGCTCTTTTCAGCACGTTTCGCTTGTAATGCTTCCTCAGAAAGGGGTTTCTACAAGAGAAACGCGTGTAATGTGCAGTTTGCCCCGTTCTGCTGCTTCTGGATTTATGCACCAGCAATGAAGACTCTATGTGAAGCCGTGACCGTGTCATGCCCATAATGCCACACATGCCCTATGGAATCGGCTTTATAACATTCATTGTCTGTACTATTTTTTTAATGTTTCCATGAGCACTGTCACTTTATGAGTCTACAATGTAATATTTATTCCTGTGTGGATTGTAAACCCGTTCTATATATTCTTTGTATCTGGGTTTATTGTGAATTGTTATTGACCATTCGGCGGAGACCTTACACCTGAGATATGTAACGATATAGGGTGATAAGCGATATAATTGTTATACTTCTTCCATATGGGCTTTCCACTTACAGTTATATATACTGTATATGTAAAGGATTTTACTAAACTATACTTTGGGACAGATTTCCATACGTTTTATATACATACCTGATGATTTTTCTCTGCATAATCTCTCCTTTTTACATGTTTTTATGTTTTGCTGAAATAAAGAAATTGAATTTCATACTGAAATGTTGTTTATGGGAGTAACGTTTGTAGGCCATGTTGTTGATTTCTACTTCTGAATATATGGAGGACCTTGTTTGAGAGATATATATATATATATATATATATATATATATATATATATATATATATATATATATATATATATATATATATATATATATATACACACTCACTGGCCACTTTATTAGGTACACCTGTCCAACTGTGTGTTAAGACTTAATTTCTAATCAGCCAATCACATGGCGGCAACTCAGTGCATTTAGGCATGTAGACATGGTCAAGACAATCTCCTGCAGTTCAAACCGAGCATCAGTATGGGGAAGAAAGGTGATTTGAGTGCCTTTGAACGTGGCATGATTGTTGGTGCCAGAAGGGCTGGTCTGAGAATTTCAGAAACTGCTGATCTACTGGGATTTTCACGCACAACCATCTCTAGGGTTTACAGAGAATGGTCCGAAAAAGAAAAAAAATCCAGTGAGCGGCAGTTCTGTGGCCGGAAATGCCATGTTGATGCCAGAGGTCAGAGGAGAATGGGCAGACTGGTTCGAGCTGATAGAAAGGCAACAGTGACTCAAATTGCCACCCGTTACAACCAAGGTAGGCAGAAGAGCATCTCTGAACGCACATTGCGTCGAACTTTGAGGCAGATGGGCTACAGCAGCAGAAGACCACACTGGGTACCACTCCTCTCAGCTAAGAACAGGAAACTGAGGCTACAATTTGCACAAGCTCATCGAAATTGGACAGTAGAAGATTGGAAAAACGTTGCCTGGTCTGATGAGTCTCGATTTCTGCTGCGACATTCGGATGGTAGGGTCAGAATTTGGCGTAAACAACATGAAAGCATGGATCCATCCTGCCTTGTATCAACGGTTCAGGCTGGTGGTGGTGGTGTCATGGTGTGGGGAATTTTTTCTGGGCACTCTTTGGGCCCCTTGGTACCAATTGAGCATCGTTGCAACGCCACAGCCTACCTGAGTATTGTTGCTGACCATGTCCATCCCTTTATGACCACAATGTACCCAACATCTGATGGCTACTTTCAGCAGGATAATGCGCCATGTCATAAAGCTCGAATCATCTCAGATTGGTTTCTTGAACATGACAATGAGTTCACTGTACTCAAATGGCCTCCTCAGTCACCAGATCTCAATCCAGTAGAACATCTTTGGGATGTGGTGGAACGGGAGATTCGCATCAGGGATGTGCAGCCGACAAATCTGCGCCAACTGTGTGATGCCATCATGTCAATATGGTCCAAAATCTCTGAGGAATGCTTCCAGCACCTTGTTGAATCTCTGCCACGAAGAATTGAGGCAGTTCTGAAGGCAAAAGGGGGTCCAACCCCTTACTAGCATGGTGTACCTAATAAAGTGGCCAGTGAGTGTGTGTGTATGTATATATATATATATATATATATATATATAGTTAGACAAACGAACTACATATAGCGGCAAAAGGCGTATACATGATAACCTCATACTGCAGGGAAAGACAATAAAGAAAGTGATAACACAAAATGACAATATTTAGGAGTATATCACCAAACTCTGACATGGCTGTTCAACATATTTAGTACTGATCATTCTCGTACAATGAGTGTTTTTATTGTAACATGGCCAAACATGAGGAATGACAAGGCGCTGTCCTAGTAGTGGTCAACACCTTTAAGAAGATACAATTTTCAGTTAAATTATTTCTAACATTATGAATATGAAAAAGGCTTCTCCCCTTGTGACAACCATGATGTTTATTAAGAGTTGATTTCAGTGTAAAACTTTTCCCACATTAAGAACATTAAAAAGGCTTCTCCTCTGTGTGAGTTCTTTGGTGACTTAAAACAGATGATTTCTTCACAAAACATTTTCCACATTCTGAACAGGAAAAAGGCTTCTCCCCTGTGTGAGTTCTCTGGTGTCTAACAAGATTTCATTTATGGTTAAAATATTTCCCACATTTTGAACAGGAAAAAGGCTTCTCCCTTGTGTGAGTTCTTTGGTGTCTAACCAAATCTGATTTCCAGATAAAACATTTCCCACATTCTGAACAGGAAAAAGCCTTCTCCCCTGTGTGAGTTCTTTGGTGTCTAACCAAATCTGATTTCCAGATAAAACATTTCCCACATTCTGAACAGGAAAAAGGTTTCTCCCCTGTGTGAGTTCTTTGGTGTGTAACAAAACGTGATTTATGTGCAAAACATTTCCCACATTCTGAACAGGAAAAAGGCTTCTCCCCTGTGTGAGTTCTTTGGTGCCTAACCAAATGTGATTTCTGGCTAAAACATTTCCCACAATCTGAACAGGAAAAAGGCTTCTCCCCCGTGTGAGTTCTTTGGTGCCTAACCAAATCTGATTTCTTGCTAAAACACTTCCCACTTTCTGAACATGAATATGGCTTCTCTGCTGTGTGAATTCTCTCATGTGTAACAAGATCTGAATTCTGAGTGAAACATTTCCCACATTCTGAACAGGAAAATCTATTCTCTGTTATGTGAATTTTTTCATGTTTAAGAAAAGTCTTTTCAAGAAAATTATTTCCATTTTCTGAATATGAAAATGGCTCCTTTCCTTTAGAATCAATTAATTTTTCAATGCTTATATTGTGACTTTGATTTTCCTTAGTAATTGGTAATGAACCAAAAGATGGGACCTGTTTCATAGGATCAGATGACAGATCTTTGCTATGAAGGGATGATGGTATATCTGGAGTAATGGCATTAACTTCAATTGGATCCTGTGAGATCTCAAGATCATCAGATTTAAAAATAGAAGATGTCAGCGTTCCCTCTGATCTCCTGGTACAGTCATCTGCTAAAAATAAAACCAATTAATAATTTTGAATAAAATATCCTTAAATTTTATACTTTTGGACATTTCTACTTAAGCTGTCCATAAAAATACAAGCTTTTTAAAAATATTGAATTATTCACCAAGACAATGACAGTTCACAGTCTAATCGAAAGCCTCATAGCATGAACCAGCGCATCATGGTGCTCAATGGTTTGTTCATTCTGCTTTCCAAACATGGAATAAAAAGCCAACAAACAATATTATATAGGCAAAAATTATACCAATAAAACTTCTACTCATCTCACGGAAACACAAGACACCACTAAGGTCCATCATCTGTCAGAGGAAAACCAAAAGGTTTCCACAATATTTGTGGCTCAAAAGCTCTTGAAAAGCAACATGGCTTCCATAAACCAATCCAGCAATATCCGCTCTCCCAAAGTCAAATATCCACTCTCTTCTGAGCCTTGTAGTGCGCCCAAACCATATTTAGCATCCATATATTTGGCATTACTATAGTGAGAAGAACCCACTTAATTTACGGTGTGTGTCTCCTGGAGCACAATCTGGGCATTATGTGTTGGATAATAAAATGGCAAATTGCAATTTTCATGTTGCAACATCCAGTGCGAGCTAATTTGCATAAAGTGTCACTACTCCCATAGAATAATTCACTGAGGGTTATAATTTCCATAATGGAGTCACTTTATGGGGATTTCTACTGCTTTAGTTTCCTGTAATTTTGTTATATTAGGGCATCTGCAGATGGTGTGTCCCCTCTCCTCTGGAATCTGCTCCTGCGATGTTTGATTCCATCACCAAGCAGCGCCTTATCTATTGTGCAGGCGTTGCTGGTAATAGAAGAGACGTTGAAACCAGAAGCTCTGGGAGGCGCTGGCTCTGTCCAGCCACTAAGATTAGGGTGCCTGAGACCAGTAGTTTCATCCAGCCTGGCAGTATGGGTTTGTGTGCTGTCCAGCAATCTGGTAGTAATCTGCTACCTGCTTAAGCCAATTAGAAAGCACCAAACCCTCCTAAAGCTTGAAGCCTATTCCCGGAATCTGCCAGATACCGCCTTGTTCTCCTCTGGTTCAGTCCTCTGTGCTCAGCTGGTGTATTTGTTTCCTGGTGTAATCCCAGCCCGCTTACTGACTACACTTGTGTCTTCTGATTTTGTACTTTCTCTGCCCTCCTGGTTATGACCAACTACCTGACTATTCTTCTTGCCATCTCACTCCACAGAGTAGCAGGTAACACCATGGCCCAAGCCTAGGGATCTCTGTGTAATTCCAGATCCATGTAGAGGGGTTAAAGGATGATGAGCAAGGCAATCACTGGGATCTGGAAAATAGAGTAGATAGAGCCAAGCCTTCTCGTGGTGGCCATCTTTTCATCTGCCGGGTGATCACTAACAGTGCTCCCAATACATCGTGTCTGCAAACTATTCCATCAAGATCTGTGTACGAATAGCTAAATGGCGCTCCTTCCTTTCTTAACCCTGGCATGTGCCCAGAGAGTAGTGTACAACCATATATAGGGGATTGTTGGATTCAAGAGACATTGGAGAATAATTTGTAAGGTCCATTTGTTTCCTATTATCCTGGTGAAAACTCTCTGGGTAATTAGAGTATGGGGCTCGGTGGCTCTTGGCAATCTAAACTATCGTAAGGGCCAATATTTTCCATCAGATGAGTTTCAAGAAAAAAGATTAGACATTCATGGACAACCTTTTATAATAGTGCAGAGCTGATGTGTCTTAAATTTAGATCTCAGGCATCTGGCAGAGGTAATGGAGACTTATTTTAAAGGCTACCAGGTAGTTGCAGATCACATAAGTGAGGCAGGCCGATCCCACCATCATCAGACTACCATACAAAATGAACCTGAACAAAAAGAAATAGAATAAAAAAACATGTTACCGTATTTTTTGGATTATAAGACGCTCCCCAAATTTTGAGGAGAAAAATAGGAATTTCTTTTTAATAAAATGGTGGTGTTTCTTATAATCCATGCGTCTTATTTCTGTGGTGAAGCGGGGTCCCAGGGTCGCTGCTGGAGGAGGCAGGAGTGGGGTGATGCTGCAGGCCGCAGGGTGGGATGAGGGGGGGTCCGATGTGCAGTACACCGCTGTGATTGTTTGGTGCTGCTGGGTTGCCTGGCGCTGCTGCCCGGGGAGTCCGCTGCTGCAGGGGGACTCTGCCGACATTTCGTGAAAGGCCAGAGCCCCCCGCATGTCCATGGTTTCCTCCTGTGCGGTGGACTCTGTGAACATGGCTGCCGGGGGGCGGTACATGCGCAGATGGAGATCTCGGTATCAAGATCTCAGGAGATGAGATTTCAGCCCTGAAATTAGATCTCAGGGATCTAGGAAGCCAACAGCATCATTACCCTCCATTTTCTCTTACAGGCCCAGCATAATAGCTTTCTTCAAGTGATTTTCTAACTTGTCAGCACATTCTACGTACGCTGGTAACGATCAGCATCTCCTAATCCTAGGGGGTAGGTGGATCCTCCAGGTCGTAAGTTCTATAGAAAAGGGCTTTCAATGCCCAAAGTCATTTGAACAGTTTTGGGTGGAGGAGAATGTTGTGGTCTAAAGGCAAAATGGTGATCATGGTAATACGGCCGGACTACACCACCGATAAAGCAGCCACAGCCGGTGACTGAGAGGAATCTGTGACTTCTCTGCATTCAGTGGTTACTACTCACCTGGGTAGTCATATGTGGGAATCTCCTCTTTACACCACTCATCATCTCTCACATATGTCTCTGTAGTATTAATATGGGTCAGATCTTCACCCTGAAACAAATATTGTAAAAGTCACAGACAGATGGAGAAGTCCCTTCTATGATCAGCTCTAATCCTGCCATATCCACTGTTCTCATTATAAAAGTTGTTGGAATAGGTTTAGTGCAACAACTCCATTCATGTACATGACTGTTCAGTTGCTAGATTTGTATGCTGTTTATAAAGTTTAAAAAAAAAACTCCCAGAGGCTCACACAGGGAGAGCATGTGACTGTATTTCCTGTTTTCCTGCTGTGTCTGAGTATGAGAGAAGCAGCCTGCTGTAGATGCTGCACAGATAGAGACACTCAAATGATTTATTCCTGATCTATTAGGCTTATCATATATTGTTCCTGATTGTTCCTGAAAAAACAAGTTCTGTGATGTATTAAGAGAAGTATAGAGTCTACATCACGTCAAATAATTATTCTCCTCTACTCCTTCTTGGTCAGATCTCTTCTGGAACACTGTGTCCAGTTCTGGGCATCACATTTAAAAAAAAGCATTGACAAGCGAGTGCAAGTTCAGAGAAGAGCTACCAGGAA
The DNA here is from genome assembly GCF_039654945.1 of Dendrobates tinctorius. Classification (NCBI taxonomy): domain Eukaryota; kingdom Metazoa; phylum Chordata; class Amphibia; order Anura; family Dendrobatidae; genus Dendrobates; species Dendrobates tinctorius. Next base: position 666,814 of record NW_027362163.1, on the reverse strand, counting down.
TGGTGAGATAAAACAAGACTGAGCACAAGACCTTTACAGCCATCTACACATCATAGGGGAGATCTCCTGACACCTTCTCTCCATCTACCTGATGATCCTGAGGAACATTGGGATCTTCTTGGTTACAGTCCTGTGGAAGAAGAGGACGGGGACATCTCTCTGGTGTTGTCCTCTTACTGGATAGATCTGGAGGAAACACATACAGGGACTGAATTCATTCTCTACATACAGATAATTATAGGCCGTGTGTATTTAGTCCTGTCTATTACCTGGAGATGTGAGGGGCTGGGGAACCTCCATTATGATGTTCTTGTACAGATCTCTGTGTCCTTCTAAATACTCCCACTCCTCCATGGAGAAATAGACGGCGACATCCTGACACCTTATAGGAACCTGAGACATACAATGATACGGTCATCCCCCCGATCTCTTCATAGTGTTACTGTATAATGTCCCAGCATTCCCAGCAGTGTCACCTCTCCAGTCAGCAGCTCAATCATCTTGTAGATGAGTTCTAGAATCTTCTGGTCATTGATGTCCTCATGGATCAGGGGGTGAGGTGAGGCCCCGTGATTGGGCTCAGGGGTCTTCCCCATCCCTCAGACACAGGGTCCTGACAGCAATCACTAGAGGTCTTCTTCACCACTGTGTAATCCTGGTAAAGGAGGGACACATTAATAAATCTCACTACAGACATTTCCAGAGTCCTCACCTCTCCAGTTCTGTCCATCTGTTATTCTCATAGATAACAATGATGTAATGTGACGTCAAAATATTCTTTAACTACATAAATAGTAAGAAGCTAAAAAATGACAGTGTAGGTCCCCTTAAAAATAGTCTGGGTGAAATGGTGGATGAGGAGGAGGAAAAAGCCAATATGCTAAATGACTTTTTTTCAACAGTATTTACACAAGAAAATCCCATGACGATTAACATGATCATGTGAAAATGAGGATGAGTGACCTCGTGGAGATCAAACATCCAACACTGCGGAGACACCATCACATGTTTCTCAACGCAGTGATCTAGAGCAATGCCCCCATCCCTTATGGGAAATATGCAAAAACATGCAAAACACAAGCCGCGGAGACACCATCACGTGTTTCTCAACGCAAGCAATGACTAGCAAGGTCTTTCCCCGGGAAGGAACAACCACGGGAAGGGCAGTCTCCAATGAAGGAAACCACCTATGCCAAAACATGGTATCCATCCACAGACAGCTGTTTCGGGGTATTGCCCCTCATCAGTGTGGAGTAGGAAACTGGCTAGTAGGAGCAATGCCTAGTAAAAGACTGTGAAAATGAGGATGAGTGACCTCGTGGAGATCAAACATCCAACACTGCGGAGACACCATCACATGTTTCTCAACGCAGTGATCTAGAGCAATGCCCCCATCCCTTATGGGAAATATGCAAAAACATGCAAAACACAAGCCGCGGAGACACCATCACGTGTTTCTCAACGCAAGCAATGACTAGCCAGGTCTTTCCCCGGGAAGGAACAACCACGGGAAGGGCAGTATCCAATGAAGGAAACCACCTATGCCAAAACATGGTATCCATCCACAGACAGCTGTTTCGGGGTATTGCCCCTCATCAGTGTGGAGTAGGAAACTGGCTAGTAGGAGCAATGCCTAGTAAAAGACTGTGAAAATGAGGATGAGTGACCTCGTGGAGATCAAACATCCAACACTGCGGAGACACCATCACATGTTTCTCAACGCAGTGATCTAGAGCAATGCCCCCATCCCTTATGGGAAATATGCAAAACACAAGCCGCGGAGACACCATCACGTGTTTCTCAACGCAAGCAATGACTAGCCAGGTCTTTCCCCGGGAAGGAACAACCACGGGAAGGGCAGTCTCCAATGAAGGAAACCACCTATGCCAAAACATGGTATCCATCCACAGACAGCTGTTTCGGGGTATTGCCCCTCATCAGTGTGGAGTAGGAAACTGGCTAGTAGGAGCAATGCCTAGTAAAAGACTGTGAAAATGAGGATGAGTGACCTCGTGGAGATCAAACATCCAACACTGCGGAGACACCATCACATGTTTCTCAACGCAGTGATCTAGAGCAATGCCCCCATCCCTTATGGGAAATATGCAAAAACATGCAAAACACAAGCCGCGGAGACACCATCACGTGTTTCTCAACGCAAGCAATGACTAGCCAGGTCTTTCCCCGGGAAGGAACAACCACGGGAAGGGCAGTCTCCAATGAAGGAAACCACCTATGCCAAAACATGGTATCCATCCACAGACAGCTGTTTCGGGGTATTGCCCCTCATCAGTGTGGAGTAGGAAACTGGCTAGTAGGAGCAATGCCTAGTAAAAGACTGTGAAAATGAGGATGAGTGACCTCGTGGAGATCAAACATCCAACACTGCGGAGACACCATCACATGTTTCTCAATGCAGTGATCTAGAGCAATGCCCCCATCCCTTATGGGAAATATGCAAAAACATGCAAAACACAAGCCGCGGAGACACCATCACGTGTTTCTCAACGCAAGCAATGACTAGCCAGGTCTTTCCCCGGGAAGGAACAACCACGGGAAGGGCAGTCTCCAATGAAGGAAACCACCTATGCCAAAACATGGTATCCATCCACAGACAGCTGTTTCGGGGTATTGCCCCTCATCAGTGTGGAGTAGGAAACTGGCTAGTAGGAGAAATGCCTAGTAAAAGACTGTGAAAATGAGGATGAGTGACCTCGTGGAGATCAAACATCCAACACTGCGGAGACACCATCACATGTTTCTCAACGCAGTAATCTAGAGCAATGCCCCCATCCCTTATGGGAAATATGCAAAAACATGCAAAACACAAGCCGCGGAGAAACCATCACGTGTTAACATGATCAGGGATAAAAATTCTCCATTAAATGTCACCTGCTTAACCAAGCAAGAAGTACGGCGGCGTCTAAAAATCACTAAAATTGATAAATCCCCGGGCCCGGATGGGATACACCCCCGAGTACTGCAGGAATTAAGCACAGTCATAGATAGACCATTATTTTTCATCTTTAAAGATTCCATAATAACAGGGTATGTACCACAGGACTGGCGTATAGCAAATGTGGGGCCAATATTCAAAAAGGGGACAAAAACTGAACTTGGAAATTATAGGCCAGTAAGTTTAACCTCAACTGTGGGTAAAAACCTGGAGGGTTTTCTAAGAGATACTATACTGGAGTATCTGAAGAAGAATAACCTCATGACCCAATATCAACATGGGTTTACGAGTGACCGTTCCTGTCAGACTAATCTGATAAGCTATTATGAAGAGGTAAGTTCCAGATGGACCAAGGGAAAGCAGTGGACATGGTGTACATGGACTTTTCAAAAGCTTTTGATACGGTGCCACACAAAAGTTTGATTGTTATGACTGAGTCACCGTAGGAGGCAGACACAAAAATAGAAGCTACGTCCAGAAAACCAGAGAAGTTGGCAACTATCAGATTGCAGACCCCTGAACCTATCAACACAACTAGCAGTAGCCGTGGGGGGTTCCTACGGTGCCCTAGACCCCTCGATCACAGCCGGAGAGCTAAATAGCCTAAAGACAGAAAAGGAAATCTAAACTGCCCCAGAGCAGACCCCAAAGTAAAAGGCAGCCCCCAACATATAATGACGGTGAAGCAAGATGAAAAAACACTCACACAGATAGAAAGATAGGCTGAGCAAACGATGGGGCCCAAGCTAACTAAACAGAACAGGAAAGGAAGGTTGCTGTCTGCAATCTGCCAAAACCCTATCAAAGACATAAGCCAACAAGCTGATATGGAAAAAGACCCTGAAGCAGCTAGGCTTCAAAAACTAAATCAGCACTCAGGTATTTTCAGAAGACAGAGCTAAAGGAATTCAGCTCACCCCAGCAGGGAATGGCAGAAATCCAGAAAAACAAAGCAAAACAAAGTCAAAGCACAAATGCAAAAAGCCGAGCAGAAAACTTAGCTTTAGAAGAGCAGGAATTCAGACTGGTCTCCAAGGATCCCACAGAGAAATCACCCGCAGAGCAGAAGGGCGTTGGCAGCCTTATATCCAGTCAGTAACTCCACTCAGCCAGTCATCATCATTAGGCTCAGGTGTTTGATAATCAGGCTCACTACCTTTCTTTACCAGAAGAGGGAGTTCCTCGGGCCTCAGTAGCGAAGGGGAAAATGAACTCACAACAGTACCCCCCCTTGAGGAGGGGTCACCGAACCCTCAACCACGCCACCAGGGCGATCAGGGTGAGCCCGATGAAAGGAACGCACCAATCTTTTGGCATGAATATCAGAGGCAGAGACCCAGGAATTATCCTCCTGACCATAACCCTTCCACTTATCCAAATACTGGAGTCTCCGTCTAGCCAGACGGGAATCCAGTACTTTCTCTACCTCATATTCCATGTTACCTTCAACCAATACAGGGTCTGGAGGTGCCACCCCCAGAACAACAACAAAGATTTATGGAACACATTATGGATTTTAAATGTGACAGGAAGAGCCAAACGAAAAGAGACTGGATTAATAATCTCCAAAATCTTGTAAGGTCCAATAAATCTAGGCTTAAACTTAGGAGAAGCCACCTTCATAGCAATATTTTTTGATGATAGCCACACCATATCACCAACCTTAAACTGGGGACCAATGGTCCTATGTCGGTTGGAAAACCGCTGGGCCTTTTCCTGGGAGAGAGATAACTTATCCACCACTTGGTCCCAGATCTGGTGCATTCTCTCAATCACAGTGTCAACACCTGGGCAGGCAGAGGGCTCCACCTGCCCTGAAGAAAATCGAGGAAAAAACCCAAAGTTACAAAAAAAGGTGACATCAAATTGGCAGAACTAGCTCTATTATTTAAAGCAAATTCGGCCAAGGGCAAAAATGAAACCCAATCATCCTGATCAGCGGAAATAAAACATCTCAAATACGACTCCAAGGTCTGGTTTGTTCTCTCTGTCTGCCCATTGGTCTGAGGGTGAAAAGCAGAGAAGGACAACTGAATTCCCAGCTTGGAACAGAAAGTTCTCCAAAATCTAGACACAAACTGAACTCCTCTGTCAGATACAATGTTCTCAGGAATCCCGTGCAAGCGAACCACCTGTTGCAAAAACAGGGGCACCAACTCAGAGGAAGACGACAACTTAGGGAGTGGTACAAGATGAACCATAATAATCTTTATTTTTTATATAGCGCTAACATATTCCGCAGCGCTTTACAGTTTGCACACATTTTTCATCACTGTCCCCGATGGGGCTCACAATCTAAATTCCCTATCAGTATGTCTTTGGAATGTGGGAGGAAACCGGAGTACCCGGAGGAAACCCACGCAAACACGGGGAGAACATACAAACTCCTTGCAGATGTTGTCCTTGGTGGGATTGACTGAGCCACCGTGCTGCCCAAACCATCTTAGAGAACCTATCACAAATCACCCAAATAACAGTCATCTTTTGAGAGACCGGCATATCAGAGATGAAATCCATTGAAATATGGGTCCATGGCCTCTTGGGGACAGGCAAAGGCATCAACAACCCACTAGAGCGAGAACACGATTTAGACCGGGAGCACGTCCCACAGGACTGCACAAAATTCCTGACATCACGAGACAAGGAGGGCCACCAAAAAGACAGACTCACCAGATCTCTAGTACCAAAAATACCTGGATGACCAGCCAATGCAGAGCAATGAACTTCAGACATCACTCTCTTCTTCCACTGGTCAGGAACATACAACTTTCCACTGGGACAACGCTCAGGTTTGTCCTCCTGGAACTCTTCCAGAGCACGTCTCAAATCGGGCGAGATGGCAGAAAGAACTACCCCTTCGCCTAAGATGGTAGCAGGCTTGGTCACCACAGGAGAATCAGCAAAGAAGCTCCTAGAGAGGGCGTCTGCCTTGACATTCTTAGTTCCAGGAAGAAAAGAAACCACAAAATCAAAACGTGTAAAAAACAAGGCCCACCTAGCTTGTCTAGGGTTCAAGCGCTTAGCCGACTCTAGGTAAAGCAAATTCTTGTGGTCAGTGAGGACCACGACTTGATGCTTAGCTCCCTCCAACCAATGTCTCCACGCCTCAAATGCCCATTTCATGGCCAACAGTTCCCGATTCCCCACATCATAGTTACGTTCAGATGGAGAGAACTTTCGGGAAAAGAAAGCACAGGGATTCATTTTAGATGTTACAGGATCCTTTTGGGACAAAACAGCTCCTGCATCAATCTCAGAAGCATCCACCTCTACCTGGAACGGGAGTGAGACATCAGGTTGCCGCAAAACCGGGGCGGAGGTAAATCTTCGCTTCAGCTCCTGAAAGGAAGCAACAGCCTCCGGAGACCAATTCAACACATCAGCACCCTTCTTAGTCAGATCAGTCAATGGCTTGGCAATACCAGAAAATTTTGCTATAAATTTCCGATAAAAATTAGCAAAACCCAAAAACTTCTGGAGGGCCTTCAAAGAAGTGGGCTGAACCCAATCATAAATGGCCTGTACCTTGGCCGGGTCCATTTCAATAGTTAATGGAGACAAAATAAATCCCAAAAATGAAATCCTCTGTACTCCAAAAAGGCATTTCGATCCTTTGACATACAGGGAATTCTCCCTCAAGATCTGGAACACAGTCCGAATATGTTCCACATGAGAATCCCAATCCTTGGAGAAGATCAAAATATCATCCAGATAGATAATCAAAAATTTATCGACAAAGTCTCGGAAAATATCGTTCATGAAGCACTGGAAGACAGAAGGGGCATTAGTGAGCCCAAAAGGAATCACCAGGTACTCAAAATCTCCCTCCGGAGTATTAAACGCCGTCTTCCATTCATCCCCCTGCTTAATGCGGATAAGATTATACGCCCCCCTGAGGTCAAGCTTGGTAAACCAGCAAGCACCTCTAACTCTAGAGAATAGATCCGAAATCAGGGGTAACGGATACTGATATTTAATAGTAATTTTGTTGAGGGCACGATAATCAATACAAGGCCTTAAAGAACCATCCTTTTTGGCCACAAAAAAAAACGGCACCTAAGGGTGAAGAGGATGGTCTAATATGACCCTTCTCCAACGCCTCCTTAATATAGGACCGCATAGCCTCGTGCTCGGGTACAGATAAATTGAAGAGCCGACCCTTGGGAAATTTACACCCCGGGCTCAGTTCAATTGCACAGTCATAACTCCTATGAGGAGGCAAGGACGCAGACTCATTCTCACTAAATACATCATAAAAGTCCGCCAAATAGTCAGGAACATCATGCGACTGAGGAGAGGTGGAAAAAACCGGAGCCTCACTACAGGCACACCGACAACCCCAACTCACCACAGACAGATTTCCAATCCAAGACTGGATTATGAATTTGCAACCAGGGAAACCCCAGAACAACAGGCATCATGCAGACCATGTAACACCAAAAATCTGCAATTTTCTTGATGGTCTGGGGCGACCCGCATGACCACCTGGGTCCAAAACTGAGGTTTATTTTTCGGCAAAGGAGTAGCATCAATCCCCCTCAAAGGGATAGGCGTCTGCAGAGGTGTCATAGGAAATCCACAACGTTTAGCAAAATCCAAGTCCATTAGGTTTAGCGCTGCTCCCGAATCCACAAAAGCCTTGGCGGAAAATGTGGACAGGGAGCAGATCAGAGTAATTGCCAGAAGAAACTTAGGTTGAACACCACCAACAGAAAACGTGTGTGCAAAGCGTTTCTCTCGTTTAGGACAGACAGAAATAATATGCGAGGCATCTCCACAGAAAAAACACAACTTATTACGCCTTCTGAACTCCTGACGCTGCTCTCTGGACAAAACTCTATCACATTGCATAGGTTCAGACATTTGTTCAACAGGTGGCAACACCTCTCGTGCAGCTTTGCGTTCGCGCAAACGCCGATCAACCTGAATGGCTAATGACATAGAATTGTAAAGACCAGAGGGAACAGGAAATCCCACCATAGTAATATCATGGTATGCCTAGGTTACTTTAGGCGAAAACCCCGGGACCCCTGCAGTGTCCCTCAGACTAGGGAAAACCCTGTCTGTCCCTCAATCCAGGGTTTACACTGAAGGTGTGCCTGCCTGGGCCTCCACCCTGTCCCTGTCTCCTGTCCAGCCCTAAGCTGAACCCACCACCCTCCACCCAGTGAGGGGACCAGACACCAGACCCCACAAATACGTATGGACAGGGGTAAAAGAAACACCACACCATTAATACACGAGGGAATACAATAATGTGCAAGGGCAACCAAATATAAATATATAACAGATAGGAGAAAGAACAACTGAGAGATATACTGCACCAGATATCAGATGCTCCAAAACCACCACTGCTGACCGGTATTGCTAGCACTAGGCAAAAGCTATAGTCGGCGACGCCCATAGTCAGGACGGACTATTTAAAGACCAAGGGCGTTGCCCAGCCCTCAGCCAGCATGACAACCTGGTTAACCCTATCCCGACTGGAACAGAATACCCAACAAAGTCCCTGAGCATACTGTAGTTGAATAGGGTATTACCGCTGTCTGCCAGACACCCTGGTGTGAACAGTGTCCGACATGACAATACTGTAGTGGAATAGGGTATTACCGCTGTCTGCCGGACACCCTGGTGTGAACAGTGTCCGACATGACAAGTATCTTTTACGGCTTCTGACAACCCCTTCCGAAAGAGAGCAGCCAAGGCATTATCATTCCAGGTAGTAAGTACTGCCCACTTTCGGAATTTTTGACAGTACAATTCTGCAGAATCTCGACCCTGGTTCAATGCCAACAGGGTCTTTTCAGCCTGATCAATGGCATTAGGTTCGTCATACAACAACCCCAAGGCCTGAAAAAATGCGTTCACATTAGTCCGAATAGGATCATTGGTTTCAAAGAAAACGCCCAATCCTGGGGATCGCCACGCAGCAAAGAGATGACAATTTTAACCTGCTGTGCGGAGCTCCCTGACGAGTTAGGCTTCAAGGCAAAAAATAATTTACAATTATTTTTGAAATTCAAAAATTTAGACCGATCCCCAAAAAATACATCAGGTGTAGGAATCTTTGGTTCAGCAGCATGTGAATGAGCAAGGTAGGCGGAAATTCCCCGCACTTCCACAGCGAGCTGCTCCACACGATCAGACAATTGTTTTATCTCCATTGAGAGAAAAAAAAATTCCCCCTACAGCCTCAGAGATATAGAGGAAAAAATATACACACTCTTTTTTTTTTTTTTTACAATTCTTTCCTGCTATTGAGTACCCTAGGATCTGCGGTATGGCGGGTGATTCTGTTATGATTGAGTCACCGTAGGAGGCAGACACAAAAATAGAAGCTACGTCCAGAAAACCAGAGAAGTTGGCAACTATCAGATTGCAGACCCCTGAACCTATCAACACAACTAGCAGTAGCCGTGGGGGGTTCCTACGGTGCCCTAGACCCCTCGATCACAGCCGGAGAGCTAAATAGCCTAAAGACAGAAAAGGAAATCTAAACTGCCCCAGAGCAGACCCCAAAGTAAAAGGCAGCCCCCAACATATAATGACGGTGAAGCAAGATGAAAAAACACTCACACAGATAGAAAGATAGGCTGAGCAAATGATGGGGCCCAAGCTAACTAAACAGAACAGGAAAGGAAGGTTGCTGTCTGCAATCTGCCAAAACCCTATCAAAGACATAAGCCAACAAGCTGATATGGAAAAAGACCCTGAAGCAGCTAGGCTTCAAAAACTAAATCAGCACTCAGGTATTTTCAGAAGACAGAGCTAAAGGAATTCAGCTCACCCCAGCAGGGAATGGCAGAAATCCAGAAAAACAAAGCAAAACAAAGTCAAAGCACAAATGCAAAAAGCCGAGCAGAAAACTTAGCTTTAGAAGAGCAGGAATTCAGACTGGTCTCCAAGGATCCCACAGAGAAATCACCCGCAGGGCAGAAGGGCGTTGGCAGCCTTATATCCAGTCAGTAACTCCACTCAGCCAGTCATCATCATTAGGCTCAGGTGTTTGATAATCAGGCTCACTACCTTTCTTTACCAGAAGAGGGAGTTCCTCGGGCCTCAGTAGTGAAGGGGAAAATGAACTCACAACAGTTGATATATAAAATGAGAACAATGGGGATGGTGTTATGATTGAGTCACCGTAGGAGGCAAAAACAGAAATGCTAGCAAGTCCTGAAAACCAGAGAAGTTGGCAACTATCAGATTGCAGACCCCTGAACCTATCAACACAACTAGCAGTAGCCGTGGGGGGTTCCTACGATGACCTAGACCCCTCGATCACAGCCGGAGAGATGCATAGGCCTAAAGAAGGAAAGGGGGAAATCTAACTGCCCCAGAGCAGACCCCAAAGCAATAGGCAGCCCCCCACATATAATGACGGTGAAGCAAGATGAAAACACACAGACAGAAAGACAGGCTGAGCAAAGACGGGGCCCAAAAACTACCTAGATAGGAACGGATAGGAAGGCTGCTGTCTGCAAACTGCCAAAACCCTATCAGCGACAAAAGCCAACAAGCTGATATAAAAATGGCCCTGAAGCAACTAAGCTTCAAAAACTAAATCAGCACTCAGGTACTTTCAGAAGACAGAGCTCACGGAACACTGCACACTCCAGCAGGGAGTGGCAGAATCCAAAAAGCAAGAAAAACAAAAATAAATCTTAGATGCAAAAGGCAAAACAGAAAACTTAGCTTTAGGAGAGCAGGAATCAGACTGGTGTCCAAGAGTCCACAGAGAAATCACCCACAGGGCAGAAAGGGCGTAGGCTGCCTTAAATCCAGTCAGTGACTCCACTCAGCCAATTGTCTTCATTAGTCCCAGGTGCCTGATAATCAGGCTCACTACCTTCCTTCACTAGAATAGGGAGTTCACCAGGCCTCAGTGACGGAGGGGAAAATGAACTCATAACAGTACCCCCCCCTTGAGGAGGGGTCACCGAACCCTCAACAACGCTACCAGGGCGATCAGGGTGAGCCCGATGAAAGGCACGCACCAATCTTTTGGCATGAATATCAGAGGCAGAGACCCAGGAATTATGCTCCTGACCATAACCCTTCCACTTAACCAAATACTGGAGTCTCCGTCTAGCCAAACGGGAATCCAGAATTTTCTCTACCTCATATTCCAAGTTACCTTCAACCAATACAGGGTCCGGAGGTGCCACCTCAGGCACAACTGGCTCAACAAACCTCTTCAACAAGGACTTATGGAACACATTATGGATCTTAAATGTGACAGGAAGAGCCAAACGAAAAGAGACCGGATTAATAATCTCCAAAATCTTGTAAGGTCCAATAAATCTAGGCTTAAACTTAGGAGAAGCCACCTTCATAGCAATATTTTTTGATGATAACCACACCATATCACCAATCTTAAACTGGGGACCAATGGTCCTATGTCGATTGGAAAACCGCTGGGCCTTTTCCTGGGAGAGAGATAACTTATCCACCACTTGGTCCCAGATCTGGTGCATTCTCTCCACCACAGTGTCAACACCTGGGCAGGCAGAAGGCTCCACCTGCCCTGAAGAAAATCGAGGGTGAAAAACAAAGTTACAAAAAAAGGTGACATCAAAGTGGCAGAACTAGCTCTATTATTTAAAGCAAATTCGGCCAAGGGCAAAAATGAAACCCAATCATCCTGATCAGCGGAAATAAAACATCTCAAATACGACTCCAAGGTCTGGTTTGTTCTCTCTGTCTGCCCATTGGTCTGAGGGTGAAAAGCAGAGGAGAAGGACAACTGAATTCCCAACTTGGAACAGAATGTCCTCCAAAATTTAGACACAAATTGAACTCCTCTGTCAGATACAATGTTCTCAGGAATCCCGTGCAAGCGAACCACCTGTTGCAAAAACAGGGGTACCAACTCAGAGGAAGATGGCAACTTAGGGAGTGGTACAAGATGAACCATCTTAGAGAACCTATCACAAATCACCCAAATAACAGTCATTCTTTGAGAAACCGGCATATCAGAGATGAAATCCATTGAAATATGGGTCCATGGCCTCCTGGGGACCGGCAAAGGCATCAACAACCCACTAGAGCGAGAACAAGATTTAGACCGGGAGCAAGTCCCACAGGACTGCACAAAATTCCTGACATCATGAGACAAGGTGGGCCACCAAAAAGAGCGACTCACCAGATCTCTAGTACCAAAAATACCTGGATGACCAGCCAATGCAGAGCAATGAACTTCAGACATCACTCTCTTCTTCCACTGGTCAGGAACATACAACTTTCCACTGGGGCAACGCTCAGGTTTGTCCTCCTGGAACTCTTGCAGAGCAAGTCTCAAATCGGGCGAGATGGCAGAAAGAACTACCCCTTCCCTAAGATGGTAGCAGGCTTTGTCACCACAGGAGAATCAGCAAAGAAACTCCTAGAGAGAGCGTCTGCCTTGACATTCTTAGTTCCAGGAAGGAAAGAGACCACAAAATCAAAACGTGTAAAAAACAAGGCCCACCTAGCCTGTCTAGGGTTCAAGCGTTTAGCCGACTCTAGGTAAATCAAATTTTTGTGGTCAGTGAGGACCACAACTTGATGTTTGTCTCCCTCCAACCAATGTCTCCACTCCTCAAATGCCGATTTCATGGCCAACAGTTCCCGATTCCCCACATCATAGTTACGTTCAGATGAAGAGAACTTACGGGAAAAGAAAGCACAGGGATTCATTTTAGATGTTACCGGATCCTTTTGGGACAACACCGCTCCTGCACCAATCTCAGAAGCATCCACCTCTACCTGGAACAGGAGTGAGACATCAGGTTGCCGCAGAACCGGGGCGGAGGTAAATCTACGCTTCAGCTCCTGAAAGGACGCAACCGCCTCCGGAGACCAATTCAACACATCCGCACCCTTCCTGGTCAGGTCAGTCAATGGTTTGGCAATACTAGAAAATTTTGCTATAAATTTCCGATAAAAATTAGCAAAACCCAAAAACTTCTGGAGGGCATTCAAAGAAGTGGGCTGAACCCAATCATAAATGGCCTGTACCTTGGCCGGGTCCATTTCAATAGTTGACGGAGACAAAATAAATCCCAAAAAAGAAATTCTCTGTACTCCAAAAAGGCATTTTGATCCTTTGACATACAGAGAATTCTCTCTCAAGATCCGGAACACAGTCCGAATATGTTCCACATGTGAATCCCAATCCTTGGAGAAGATCAAAATATCATCCAGATAGATAATCAAAAATTTATCGACAAAGTCTCGGAAAATATTGTTCATGAAGCACTGGAAGACAGAAGGGGCATTAGTGAGCCCAAAAGGCATCACCAGGTACTCAAAATGTCCCTCCGGAGTATTAAACGCCGTCTTCCATTCATCCCCCTGCTTAATGCGGATAAGATTATACGCCCCCCCTGAGGTCAAGCTTGGTAAACCAGCAAGCACCTCTGACTCTAGAGAATAGATCCGAAATCAGGGGTAACGGATACTGATATTTAATAGTAATTTTATTGAGGGCACGATAATCAATACAAGGCCTTAAAGAACCATCCTTCTTGGCCACAAAAAAAAAAACGGCACCTAAGGGTGAAGAGGATGGTCTAATATGACCCTTCTCCAACGCCTCTTTAATAAAGGACCGCATAGCCTCGTGCTCGGGTACAGATAAATTGAAGAGCCGACCCTTAGGAAATTTACACCCCGGGTTTAGTTCAATTGCACAGTCATAACTCCTATGAGGAGGCAAGGACGCAGACTCATTCTCACTAAATACATCATAGTAGTCCGCCAAATAGTCAGGAACCTCATGCGACTGAGGAGAGGTGGAAAAAAACGGAGCCTCACTAAAGTTACACCGGCAACCCCAACTCACCACAGACACAGACTTCCAATCCAAAACTGGATTATGAATCTGCAACCAGGGAAACCCCAGAACAACGGCATCATGCAGACCATGCAACACCAAAAATCTGCAATTTTCTTGGTGGTCTCGGGCGACCCGCGTGACCAACTGGGTCCAAAACTGAGGTTTATTTTTAGCCAGAGGGGTAACATCAATCCCCCTCAAAGGGATAGGTGTCTGCAGAGGTGTCAACGGAAATCCACAACGTTTAGCAAAATCCAAGTCCATTAGGTTTAGCGCTGCTCCCGAATCCACAAAAGCCTTGGCGGAAAATGTGGACAGGGAACAGATCAGAGTAATCGCCAAAAGAAACTTAGGCTGAACCCCACCAACAGAAAACGTGTGCGCAAAGCGTTTCTCACGTTTAAGACAAACAGAAATAACATGTGAGGTATCTCCACAGAAAAAATACAGCTTATTACGCCTTCTGAATTCCTGACATTGCGCCTTAGACAAAACTTTTCTGTTATGATTGAGTCACCGTAGGAGGCAAAAACAGAAATGCTAGCAAGTCCTGAAAACCAGAGAAGTTGGCAACTATCAGATTGCAGACCCCTGAACCTATCAACACAGCTAGCAGTAGCCGTGGGGGGTTCCTACGATGACCTAGACCCCTCGATCACAGCCGGAGAGATACATAGGCCTAAAGAAGGAAAGGGGGAAATCTAACTGCCCCAGAGCAGACCCCAAAGCAATAGGCAGCCCCCCACATATAATGACGGTGAAGCAAGATGAAAACACTTACACAGACAGAAAGACAGGCTGAGCAAAGACGGGGCCCAAAAACTACCTAGATAGGAACGGATAGGAAGGCTGCTGTCTGCAATCTGCCAAAACCCTATCAGCGACAAAAGCCAACAAGCTGATATAAAAATGGCCCTGAAGCAACTAAGCTTCAAAAACTAAATCAGCACTCAGGTACTTTCAGAAGACAGAGCTCACGGAACACTGCACACTCCAGCAGGGAGTGGCAGAATCCAAAAAGCAAGAAAAACAAAAACAAATCTTAGATGCAAAAGGCAAAACAGAAAACTTAGCTTTAGGAGAGCTGGAATCAGACTGGTGTCCAAGAGTCCACAGAGAAATCACCCGCAGGGCAGAAAGGGCGTAGGCTGCCTTAAATCCAGTCAGTGACTCCACTCAGCCAATCGTCTTCATTAGTCCCAGGTGCCTGATAATCAGGCTCACTACCTTCCTTCACTAGAATAGGGAGTTCACCAGGCCTCAGTGACGGAGGGGAAAATGAACTCACAACAGGATAGGGGAAAATATGTGTAGGTGGGTTAAGAGCTGGCTCAGGGATAGGAAACAAAGGATGGTTATTAATGGAGCACACTTGGACTGGGTCACGGTTAGCAGTGGGGTACCGCAAGGGTCAGTTTTGGGCCCGCTGCTAGAGAGTAGAATTTCAATATTTGCAGATGACACTAAACTTTGCAGGGTAATCAATACAGAGGAGGACAATTTTATATTACTGGAGGATTTATGTAAACTAGAAGCTTGGGCTGATAAATGGCAAATGAGCTTTAATGGGGATAAATGTAAGGTCATGCACTTGGGTAGAACGAACAAGATGTATAATTATGTGCTTAATTGTAAAACACTGGGCAAAACTGTCACTGAAAAAGACCTGGGTGTATGGGTGGACAACAAACTCACATTTAGTGGCCAGTGTCAGGCAGCTGCTGCAAAGGCAAATAAAATAATGGGATGCATTAAAAGAGGCATAGATGCTCATGAGGAGAACATAATTTTACCTCTATATAAGTCACTAGTGCGACCACACTTAGAATACTGTGTACAGCTATGGTCTCCGATGTATAAGAAAGACATAGCTGAACTGGAGCGGGTGCAGAGAAGAGCGACCAAGGTTATTAGGGAAGTAGGGGGTCTGCAATACCAAGACTGGTTATTACACCTGGAGTTATTTAGTTTGGAGAATCGAAGGCTTCGGGGTGATCTTATTACAATGTATAAATATATGTGGGGACAATACCAAGAGCTTTCTAATGATCTTTTTACTCTTAGACCTGTGACGGGGGGACAAGGGGGCATCCTCTACGTCTGGAGGAAAGAAGGTTTAAGCATACTCATAGACGCGGATTCTTTACTGTAAGAGCAGTGAGACTATGGAAGTCTCTGCCATATGATGTTGTAATGAGTGATTCACTACTAAAATTTAAGAAGGGACTGGATGCCTTTCTTGGAAAGTATAATATTACAGGGTATATACACTAGTTACCTTAATATTGCGTTGATCCATGGAGCTAGTCTGATTGCCGTATGTGGAATCGGGAAGGAATTTTTTTCCCCAATGTGAAGCTTACTGTTTGCCACATGGGTTTTTTGCCTTCCTCTGGATCAACATGTTAGGGAAAGTTAGGACAGGATATGGGATGAACTAGATGGACTTAAAGTCTCCCTTCAACCTCAATAACTATGTTACTATGTCATCAGAATCTCTCACCTCTCCAGTGAGACGGAAGAGGATCTCTAGGGTGAGGTGTAATATCCTCTCCGCCATCTTGTCTCTGTCCATATCCATCCTTGATGGGTAAATCAGGAAAATTCTCTTCTGTAGAAGATCTTCACTGAGAGGATCCGATATTGTAGAGACCTGAATGAGAAGAAGATGATCCGATGTAACATCATAAGAATCCTGTGTAATAATACAATTACTGGAGATAATAAGGGAAACATATGAGGAGATTTATTATCTTACAGGGTTTAGTTTTCTTCCCTGACATCTACTAATAAAACCTATATATTTAGGCCACAGACAACAAGCAGTTTCCTCCTCGGAGTCGGCAGCTGAACACGTTCCTCATAGACTCATCTTCCATAACGCTAATTCTCGTCTCATTACCGACACTGGAATCGGCATTAGCAATACTGCAGGAGATATTCATTACACGCGACATGAGAAATAACTCCTTCATGATGAGGACGACATCTTCATCTTCTACTGCGGCTCTAGAGACAGATTTGGCCAGAGTCGGTCACTGCCTCCATCCCCACCGGCCGTCTATATGAAGGTTTCCCGTCTTCCCCGCACTGGAATCTTCTCTCCCGTTAGATCTCAGCTCTGAGTCACACAGAAGTTTGAGGCTTTTCTGGAAGAACAGGACAGGAGAGATCTGAGGCCGATGTCTCCATGTACAGGGTTTCCCCTCGGGATAAGAGGCTTTTCTATCCCTTTCCCCAATTAGTGGGGACACCTGTGGATATCGGGGTCTTTACCGGCTGCAGTCCTGGGGGGATTTACTCGGTAACGTGGACGTTGGACAAACATCACCATCAATTCCCATCAGAGTGAAGGAACATTGCTCCTCTATTCAGCTCTATGGATCCAGGATGAAATCCACTGCGGCCCCTGCAAGAAAAGAGCAAAGTCTGGTGAGACCCCGGAGGCCGGAGATTTCTACAGCTGCTCTGTGCACACAGGACCTGTGATGAGGTCACAGGAGGGGAGGAGTCAGGGGTCACATGATCAGGGGCCTCAGTGTGTGCAGGACTCTGCTGTGCTGGTTGTCATGGTGCTGGATGAGGGGAAGTTTATGTGTGGGGTCAGGAGGGGTTTACAGGGTGGATGTAGTGCAGCCATGTGTGTGTGAGGTGTACGGAGCGGAGCCGCGTGTGTACGAGGTGTACGGAGAGGAGCCGCGTGTGTACGAGGTGTACGGAGCGGAGCCGTGTGTGTACGAGGTGTACGGAGCGGAGCCGTGTGTGTACGAGGTGTACGGAGCGGAGCCGTGTGTGTACGAGGTGTACGGAGCGGAGCCGTGTGTGTACGAGGTGTACGGAGAGGAGCCGTGTGTGTACGAGGTGTACGGAGAGGAGCCGCGTGTGTACGAGGTGTACGGAGAGGAGCCGCGTGTGTACGAGGTGTACGGAGCGGAGCCGTGTGTGTACGAGGTGTACGGAGAGGAGCCGTGTGTGTACGAGGTGTACGGAGAGGAGCCGCGTGTGTACGAGGTGTACGGAGCGGAGCCGCGTGTGTACGAGGTGTACGGAGCGGAGCCGTGTGTGTACGAGGTGTACGGAGTGGAGCCGTGTGTGTACGAGGTGTACCGAGTGGAGCTGTATGTGTACGAGGTTCATGGAGCGGAGCCCTGTATGTACGAGGTGTACGGAGCGGAGCCGTGTGTGTACGAGGTGTACGGAGCGGAGCCGTGTGTGTAAAAGGTGTACGGAGCGGAGCCATGTGTGTACGAGGTGTACGGAGCGGAGCCGTGTGTGTACGAGGTGTACGGAGCGGAGCCGTGTGTGTACGAGGTGTACGGAGCGGAGCCGTGTGTGTACGAGGTGTACGGAGCGGAGCCGTGTGTACGGTCGTCCCTCCTCTATAGTGACAGGGGTGTTGCTATTCCATCTAACGAATCACAAGTTAGATTCGTAACTGGTTATAACTCCCAGGCATCTAGGGTGCGGCAAGCCCTCCAGAAGTCTTGGCACATTTTAAAAGTAGATCCTATTTTATCAAAAATTATACCTGAGAGACCGGCATTATCTTTCAGAAGAGCAAGAAATTTGAAAGACCATCTTACTCGCAGCCTCTATTGTTATGATTGAGTCACCGTAGGAGGCAAACACAGAGATGCTAGCTAAGTCCAGAAAACCAGAGAGGTTGGCAGCTATCGGATTGCAGACCCCTGAACCTATCAACACAACTAGCAGTAGCCGTGGAGGGTTCCTACGATGCCCTAGACCCCTCGATCACAGCTGGAGAATTAAATAGCCTAAAGACAGAAAGGGAAATCTAAACTGCCCCAGAGCAGACCCCAAAGCAAAAGGCAGCCCCCCACATATAATGACGGTGAAGCAAGAGGAAAGAACACAACACAGACAGAAAGATAGACTGAGCAAAGACGGGGCCCAAGCTAACTAGCTAGGAAAGGACAGGAAGGCTGCTGTCTGCAATCCGTGAAAAACCCTATGAAAATAAGAGCCAACAGACTGACAGTGAAAAAGGCCCTGAAGACGCTAGGCTTCAAAAAGACTATGTCAGTACTCAGGAATATTCTGAAGACAGAGCAACAGGCAAAAGAAGAATCAGCTCACCCCAGCAGGGAATGGCAGAATCCAGAAAAACAAGGCAAACAAAAACAAAACACAAATGCTAAAAGGCAAAGCAGAAAACTTAGCTTTAGAGGAGCAGGAATCACACTGGTTTCCTAGAAGTCCACAGAGAAATCACCCGCAGGGCAGAAGGGCGTCGGCAGCCTTATATCCAGTCCGTGACTCCACTCAGCCAGTCATCATCATTAGACTCAGGTGCCTGATAATCAGGCTCATTACCTTCCTTTACCAGAATAGGGAGTTCACCAGACCTCAGTGACGAAGGGGAAAATGAACTCACAACAGTACCTTCCCCTTGAGGAGGGGTCACCGAACCCTCAACCACGCCACCAGGGCGATCAGGGTGAGCCCGATGAAAGGCACGCACCAATTTTTGGCATGAATATCAGAGGCAGAGACCCAGGAATTATCCTCCTGACCATAACCCTTCCACTTAACCAAATACTGGAGTCTCTGTCTAGCCAGACGGGAATCCAGTATTTTCTCTACCTCATATTCCATGTTACCTTCCACCAATAAAGGGTCCGGAGGTGCCACCCCAGGAACAACTGGTTCAACAAACCTCTTCAACAAGGACTTATGGAACACATTATGGATTTTAAATGTGACAGGGAGAGCCAAACGAAAAGAGACCGGATTAATAATCTCCAAAATCTTGTAAGGTCCAATAAATCTAGGCTTAAACTTAGGAGAAGCCACCTTCATAGCAATATTTTTTGATGATAACCACACCATATCACCAATCTTAAACTGGGGACCAATGGTCCTATGTCGATTGGAAAACCGCTGGGCCTTTTCTGGGAGAGAGATAACTTATCCACCACTTGGTCCCAGATTTGGTGCATTCTCTCCACCACAGTGTCAACACCTGAGCAGGCAGAAGGCTCAACTGGAAAGGACAACTGAATTCCCAGCTTGGAACAGAAAGTCCTCCAAAATCTAGACACAAACTGAACTCCTCTGTCAGATACAATGTTCTCAGGAATCCCGTGCAAGCGAACCACCTGTTGCAAAAACAGGGGCACCAACTCAGTGGAAGACGGCAACTTAGGGAGTGGTACAAGATGAACCATCTTAGAGAACCTATCACAAATCACCCAAATAACAGTCATTCTTTGAGAGACCGGCATATCAGAGATGAAATCCATTGAAATATGGGTCCATGGCCTCCTGGGGACCGGCAAAGGCATCAACAACCCACTAGAGCGAGAACAAGATTTAGACCGGGAGCAAGTCCCACAGGACTGCACAAAATTCCTGACATCATGAGACAAGGTGGGCCACCAAAAAGAGTGACTCACCAGATCTCTAGTACCAAAAATACCTGGATGACCAGCCAATGCAGAGCAATGAACTTCAGACATCACTCTCCTCTTCCACTGGTCAGGAACATACAACTTTCCACTGGGACAACGCTCAGGTTTGTCCTCCTGGAACTCTTGCAGAGCAAGTCTCAAATCAGGCAAGATGGCAGAAAGAACTACCCCTTCGCCTAAGATGGTAGCAGGCTTGGTCACCACAGGAGAATCAGCAAAGAAGCTCCTAGAGAGGGCGTCTGCCTTGACATTCTTAGTTCCAGGAAGAAAAGAGACCACAAAATCAAAACTTGTAAAAAACAAGGCCCACCTAGCCTGTCTAGGGTTCAAGCGTTTAGCCGACTCTAGGTAAATCAAATTCTTGTGGTCAGTGAGGACCACAACTTGATGTTTAGCTCCCTCCAACCAATGTCTCCACTCCTCAAATGCCCATTTCATGGCCAACAGTTCCCGATTCCCCACATCATAGTTACGTTCAGATGGAGAGAACTTTCGGGAAAAGAAAGCACAGGGATTCATTTTAGATGTTACAGGATCCTTTTGGGACAAAACAGCTCCTGCACCAATCTCAGAAGCATCCACCTCTACCTGGAACGGGAGTGAGACATCAGGTTGCCGCAAAACCGGGGCAGAGGTAAATCTTCCCTTCAGCTCCTGAAAGGAAGAAACAGCCTCCGGAGACCAATTCAACACATCAGCACCCTTCTTAGTCAGATCAGTCAATGGCTTGGCAATACTAGAAAATTTTGCTATAAATTTCCGATAAAAATTAGCAAAACCCAAAAACTTCTGGAGGGCCTTCAAAGAAGTGGGCTGAACCCAATCATAAATGGCCTGTATCTTGGCCGGGTCCATTTCAATAGTTAATGGAGACAAAATAAATCCCATAAATGAAATCCTCTGTACTCCAAAAAGGTATTTCGATCCTTTGACATACAGGGAATTCTCCCTCAAGATCTGGAACACAGTCCGAATATGTTCCACATGAGAATCCCAATCCTTGGAGAAGATCAAAATATCCAGATAGATAATCAAAAATTTATCGACAAAGTCTCGGAAAATATCGTTCATGAAGCACTGGAAGACAGAAGGGGCATTAGTGAGCCCAAAAGGCATCACCAGGTACTCAAAATGTCCCTCCGGAGTATTAAACGCCGTCTTGTATTCATCCCCCTGCTTAATGCGGATAAGATTATACGCCCCCCTGAGGTCAAGCTTGGTAAACCAGCAAGCACCTCTAACTCTAGAGAATAGATCCGAAATCAGGGGTAACGGATACTGATATTTAATAGTAATTTTGTTGAGGGCACGATAATCAATACAAGGCCTTAAAGAACCATCCTTTTTGGCCACAAAAAAAAAAAACGGCACCTAAGGGTGAAGAGGATGGTCTAATATGACCCTTCTCCAACGCCTCCTTAATATAGGACCGCATAGCCTCGTGCTCGGGTACAGATAAATTGAAGAGCCGACCCTTGGGAAATTTACACCCCGGGCTCAGTTCAATTGCACAGTCATAACTCCTATGAGGAGGCAAGGATGCAGACTCATTCTCACTAAATACATCATAAAAGTCCGCCAAATAGTCAGGAACATCATGCGACTGAGGAGAGGTGGAAAAAACCGGAGCCTCACTACAGGCACACCGACAACCCCAACTCACCACAGACACAGATTTCCAATCCAAGACTGGATTATGAATTTGCAACCAGGGAAACCCCAGAACAACGGCATCATGCAGACCATGTAACACCAATAATCTGCAATTTTCTTGATGGTCTGGGGCGACCCGCATGACCACCTGGGTCCAAAACTGAGGTTTATTTTTCGCCAAAGGAGTAGCATCAATCCCCCTCAAAGGGATAGGCGTCTGCAGAGGTGTCATAGGAAATCCACAACGTTTAGCAAAATCCAAGTCCATTAGGTTTAGCGCTGCTCCCGAATCCACAAAAGCCTTGGCGGAAAATGTGGACAGGGAGCAGATCAGAGTAATTGCCAGAAGAAACTTAGGTTGAACACCACCAACAGAAAACGTGTGTGCAAAGCGTTTCTCTCATTTAGGACAAACAGAAATAATATGCGAGGCATCTCCACAGAAAAAACACAGCTTATTACGCCTTCTGAACTCCTGACGTTGCGCCTTAGACAAAACTCTATCACATTGCATGGGTTCCGACGTCTGTTCTACCGGTGGCAACACCTCTCGTGCAATCCTGCGTTCACGTAAACGCCGATCAACCTGAATGGCTAATGACATAGAATCGTCCAGACCAGAGGGAACAGGAAATCCCACCATAGTATCTTTTACGGCTTCTGACAAACCCTTCCGAAAGAGAGCAGCCAAGGCATTATCATTCCAGATAGTAAGGACCGCCCACTTTCGGAACTTTTGACAGTACAACTCTGCAGAATCTCGACCCTGGTTCAATGCCAACAGGGTCTTTTCAGCCTGATCAATAGCATTAGGTTCGTCATACAACAACCCCAAGGCTTGAAAGAATGCATTCACATTAGTCAGAATAAGATCATCTGGTTTCAAAGAAAACGCCCAATCCTGGGGATCGCCACGCAGCAAAGAGATGACAATTTTAACCTGCTGCGTGGAGCTCCCTGACGAGTTAGGCTTCAAGGCAAAAAATAATTTACAATTATTTTTGAAACTCAAAAATTTAGACCGATCCCCAAAAAATACATCAGGTGTAGGGATCTTTGGTTCAACAGCATGCGAACGAGCAAGGTAGGCGGAAATTCCCCGCACTTCCGCAGCGAGCTGCTCCACACGATCAGACAATTGCTTTATCTCCATTGAGAGAAAAAAAAATTCCCCCTACGGCCTCAGAGATATAGAGGAAAGAATATACACACTTTTTTTTTTTTTTAAACACAATTCTTTCCTGCTATTGAGTACCCTAGGATCTGCGGTATGGCGGGTGATTCTGTTATGATTGAGTCACCGTAGGAGGCAAAAACAGAAATGCTAGCTAAGTCCAGAAAACCAGAGAGGTTGGTAGCTATCGGATTGCAGACCCCTGAACCTATCAACACAACTAGCAGTAGCCGTGGGGGGTTCCTACGATGCCCTTGACCCCTCGATCACAGCCGGAGAATTAAATAGCCTAAAGACAGAAAGGGAAATCTAAACTGCCCCAGAGCAGACCCCAAAGCAAAAGGCAGCCCCCCACATATAATGACGGTGAAGCAAGAGGAAAGAACACAACACAGACAGATAGACTGAGCAAAGACGGGGCCCAAGCTAACTAGATAGGAAAGGACAGGAAGGCTGCTGTCTGCAATCCATGAAAAACCCTACGAAAATAAGAGCCAACAGACTGACAGTGAAAAAGGCCCTGAAGACGCTAGGCTTCAAAAATACTATGTCAGTACTCAGGAATATTCTGAAGACAGAGCAACAGGCAAAAGAAGAATCAGCTTACCCCAGCAGGGAATGGCAGAATCCAGAAAAGCAAGGCAAACAAAAACAAAACACAAATGCTAAAAGGCAAAGCAGAAAACTTAGCTTTAGAGGAGCAGGAATCAGACTGGTTTCCTAGAAGTCCACAGAGAAATCACCCGCAGGGCAGAAGGGCGTCGGCAGCCTAATATCCAGTCCGTGACTCCACTCAGCCAGTCATCATCATTAGACTCAGGTGCCTGATAATCAGGCTCATTACCTTCCTTTACCAGAATAGGGAGTTCACCAGACCTCAGTGACGAAGGGGAAAATGAACTCACAAAACTCTGTGTAGGCGAGCCAAGGACTACTTTTCTTGACAGTAGGGCAATGCGGCATGGTAGTTATCCATGTGGCCACTGTGTCGCCTGCCCGAACATGGATCGCACCACCACCTTCCCTGACTCTAGTGGTAGGATCTACAATATCAAGAAATCGATCACATGTGCAACACGATGTTATTTATCATGCAACATGCCCATGTGGCCTTATCTATGTGGGCCTCACTACACGTCAGTTGAAGGTGCGTGTGCGTGAACATGTTCTGGGCATTGAGGCGTCAGTCGGCCAGGTAGATGTATCCTTATTAAAGACGATTCCCCGTCATTTCAAACTTTTCCATGAGAGTGACAGTAGTTTGATTAGATTCAGGGGCATCTATGCCATTGATGTTAGTATTAGGGGAGGTAAGCTCTCTACCAAGTTAGCACGTCTTGAATCCCGCAGGATTTGGACTTTAAGGACTGTGCACCCTCAGGGGTTAAATGAAAACCTCAGTTTCGCCCCCTTTTTGGAATAGGTATTTGCGGAGTTCCCCTTGCTTTATTGCCTATATATTTTATATATATTTTTTTTTTTAATTATTTTTTATTGTTTCAGTTTGATCCTGTTCGGCTTACGGGCTTCTGGATGAATCCGTTGGTGTGGACGTGTATAGCTATGAAGTATCTCCTCTCTACTGGTGATGTGCCGGGAGTCTATACAGCTGCATGTCTGTGAACATTCTATATGGCATTATGGACTTGTATTGTTCCCTTGGCTTACTATTATTATTATCATCTTTTCTGTGCATCTGTGTTTATATGATACTGTAAGGACTATATGAGTAGCCCTTGCTGTTTCTTTTCCTCCCCCCGTTTTGGTATATTTTGTTATGTTATTGCTTGTATGGGACGGCTGATTTTTGTGTTCACATGTATGAGCATGTGGACGGATGCACGTGTATGCAGGTATGTAATTCATGTGCGTGCACGCGGGTGTGTATGTGGTGAACATGTGTGTACGTGTGTATGTATGTGCATATATGGGGGCTGCATATATTTGTCTTTTCTGACCTATTTGGCATCTGGATTATTGTTATATGTATGTCATAGCAGCGCATATCCTTATTCAGATACGTGTACATGCATTAGCTCTATTATTGCTGCTTGTAATAATAATAATAGTATCCTTTATAATGTCTCTTTTTTCAGTATTGACCTTATATAAACATGATATACTGGTCGTTCTGTGCTAACAGCTGCCCTCATTGACCTATGAGATCCATGCACATTTGCCAGTTTCTAATATGGTGGCGTCTCCTTGAGTGTAATCTTTTTGCGTCTGTGTGACTTCCACTGCACTCCCTGTGCTGATGTCAGGTTTTATGGGCGTCACATTCTCCTGTCGTCATGCCGGGGATGGCGTGGGCGTCTCCCTGATATCGGCTTACATCGCCGTTTAGTTCTATTAGCCACATAGCGATTGTATGCGCGTCACCATAGTAACGGATGACACTTCCGGTTTTGACGTCAGTCCTACTTCCGGTTTTTGCCCGTTATTTAAACAGCGCTTTTTATATTACCTGCTGCGCCCCCTGACGAAGGTGTTCCGAAACGCGCGTTGGGGCGGTCACAGGGACCCCCAGGTTGCCACCTGCTTCTTGTTATTGTGTCCAGGTAACTTATGATTCATGTGAATATATACTTTGATTGCTGTCTGGACCTAATATGTTCTTTCTATTGAGTGCAATATATTTTCATTAGATATTTTTCAGTATTGTAATGTGCAGCAGTGGTAACTTCAGTCTCTGTGTCCCTATGTGCATGTTTTTATATTTTTATGGCACTTCAGCATGTTGCTTTGTACCTTGCCTGACCACTCTAATAAAGCAATTTTATTATGACCATTAGTTGAATTTTGGATTTTGTCCCCCCCCCCCCCTTTTTCAGTAAGCAAACAAACAGTGACAGACTGATACAGAGGGGAGAGAGGACCCTGCCCTTTCGGGCTGATATGCTACAGGATGGTGGGGAAGGAGACAGTAGGTTGGTGGGTTGAAGCAGATCCGGTGTTGGTTGAGGTGATATCGCCGGTAGTGGTGATAGAGAAGGAGGTAGCGGGGGTCATTGCAGGCTGTAGGCTTTCTTGAAGAGGTGGGTTTTCAGGTTCTGTCAGAAGGATCCAAATGTGGTTGATAGTCGGACTTGTTGGGGCAAAGAATTCCAGAGAATAGGGGCTATTCGGGAGAAGTCTTGGAGGATATACACCCGTAAACCCCTAGCTTCAATCACAGACCCCTCTGTGTACTCTATATACACCCATATACCCCCAGCATCGGTCTCAGACCCCTCTGTGTACTCTGTATACACCCATATACCCCCGGCTTCGGTCTCAGACCCCTCAGTGTACGCTGTATACACCTGTATACCCCCAGCTTTGGGCGCAGACCCCTGTGTACACTATATACACCCGTATACCCCCAGCTTCGGTCGCAGACGCCTCTATGTACGCTGTATACACCCATATACCTCCAGCTTCAGTCGCAGACCACTCTGTTTATGCTGTATACACCCGTATACCCACAGCTTCAATCACAGAGCCCTCTATGTACTATGTATACATCCATATACCCGCAGCTTCGGTTGCAGACTCGTGTACACTGTATACACCCGTATACCCCCAGCTTCAGTCACAGACCCCGCGTCTCTCACACTGTATACACCGTATACCCCCAGCTTCAGTCTCAGACCCCTGTGTGTATGCTGTATTATTATTATTATTATTATTATTATTTATATAGCACCATTGATTCCATGGTGCTGTACATGAGAAGGGGTTACATGCAAATTACAGATATCACTTACAGTAAACAAACTAAGAATGACAGACTGATACAGAGGGGAGAGAGGACCCTGCTCTTTCGGGCTGATATGCTACAGGATGGTGGGGAAGGATACAGTAGGTTGGTGGGTTGCAGCAGTTCCGGTGTTGGTTGAGGTGATATTGCCGGTAGTGGTGAGAGAGAAGGAGGTAGCGGGGGTCATTGCAGGCTGTAGGCTTTCTTGAAGAGGTGGGTTTTCAGGTTCCGTCTGAAGGATTCAAATGTGGTTGATAGTCGGACTTGTTGGGGCAAAGAATTCCAGAGAATAGGGGCTATTCGGGAGAAGTCTTGGAGGGTATACACCCGTATACCCCCAGCTTCAATCACAGACCCCTCTGTGTACGCTGTATACACCCGTATACCCCCAGCTTCAGTCGTAGACCCCTCTCTGTACTCTGTACACACCCGTATACCCCCAACTTCAGTCTCAGACCACTCTGTGTACACTGTATACACCCGTATACCCTCAGCTTCAGTCACAGACCCTTGTGTTCACTGTATACACCTGTATATCCCCAGTTATGGTCGCAGACCCCTGTGTACAATGTATACACCCAGGTTCGGTCGCAGGCCCCACAGTGTACGCTGTATGCACCTGTATACCCCCAGCTTTGGTCACAGACCCCTCTGTGTATGATGTATACACCCGTATACCCCCAGCTTCGGTCATAGACCCCTCTATGTATGCTGTATACACCCGTATATCCCCAGCTTCGGTAGCAGACCCCTGTGTACACTGTATACACCTGTATACCCCCAGGTTCGGTCGCAGAACCCTGTGTACTCGGTATACACCCGTATACCTCCAACTTCGTTCGTAGACCCCTGTGTATGCTTTATACACCCGTATACCCCAGCTTCAGTCACAGACCCCGCATCTCTCTCACTGTAGAACTGACGCCAGACACACAGTAAAACTGCGGTCATCGGTCTCTCATCTCTCGCACTTATACTGATAACATAAGATGGAGTCAGACGAACCCTCCTACAAAACGTGAGAACAAAGTCATTACTACAGGACTGTGTGAGAAAGGGATTTATTCCACAAGAAACGCTGGGACCACAAATGAGAATAACATAATGTCGTTCATCTTCTCTTTCACCATAGATCTTGGCAATGAGGGAGACTTCCACTTTATCGCAATGTGGATTTTAGTGGCCATACATAAGTAGTTTACTAGCTTCGGAAAGGTTTTTGGAAGCCGGGAAGGCCTGGTTCCCAGTAAAAGGGTAGAAGGTTCCACAACAACCGGTCCATCATACATCTGTACTATCAGATACTTCACCTTCTCCCAAAGCTCAGAAACCACCATACAAGACCACCAAATATGTCTCATGTCACCAGATATTCCACAGCCCCTAAAACAGTCTCCCGAGAATTTAGGAAAAATGCTGTGAATTTTTTCCTGTACATAATAGACTCTGTGCAATAGTTTTAAGGAGGTCTCCACAAGGGAAGTCTTGATATGGTGTCACAGCTACGATACCATTCATCAATTGACTGTTCAAACCCCAAATCCTCCTCCCACTGTAACATATACTTCAATTCTTTATCATCTTGTGGAGAATTTATAGCATAGTAGATCAATGAGATCGTTCCCCTGCCCAAAGGGTCATTTAGACATTTATTTTCAAAACTGGTTGCCCTGAGAGTAGTACCGCTCGGGAGGATCTGCTTTGCAAAGTGGAAGATCTGGTTTAATTGTATTACCTCCCTAACTGGAGGTTCCAATATTTGAACAAATTCCTTGACGTTGGTATTGTCAAGTATTTACCTCGTGGGGATAACAAGCATCTTGACTTACCCCCGAAACCCCACCGTGACCATAAAACCACCACCACCACCTCGGCGCCAACTAATACACAGACACTGGTATTTCTTTTGGAATTTTATGGCCACAGCAGCCTTTTATTATAACAACAAACAAACAATAAACACTGTATCATAAATAACATGAGTACAATGAATTTAACCCTGGAAGGAGAAGTCCTTGAAGCCACAAGATCATGGTGAAATAGTCCAAAATATTGTGAACAACCCCCAACCATTTGCTCCCAGCCGTTACCCCACAGGCTCGGGAGCACCAGCACACCAATAGATATTGTCCACAAACTCCTTGGAGATCCGCCCTCTTCCAACAGAAAACTCCGCATCCACCTTTCACCAGATCACGACCAGCATACCTTTAAACGAAGGAGACCCTACCCACAGAGTCTCCAAAACCAATTTCCACCGACTTCAAGGACTCCCCCCTCCCCCAAAACCGCCATGACCCAAAATAGAATCACGCACCGCTGTCCAAAAAGAAAAAGGGAGGGAGGGTGGGACTGTTCTGGAGCTGGGAAAACAGGAACAGAGGGCGGGAACCCCCCAGTCCCTATCTTAAATACCCGCCAGCTCCCCCTCCCCTTTAACCCTTCCCTCACTAAAACCTCCAACCCCCCCGTCATGATGGCCTCCGCCCACGCCTCCTCCAGGTGGTCGGGAGGCTCACTCCGGCCATTTCTTGACGTTGGTATTGTCAAGTATTTACCTCGTGGGGATAACAAGCATCTTGACTTACCCCTGAAACCCCACCGTGACCATAAAACCACCACCACCACCTCGGCGCCAGCTAATACACAGACACCGGTATTTCTTTTGGAATTTTTATGGCCACAGCAGCCTTTTATTATAACAACAAACAAACAATAAACACTGTATCATAAATAACATGAGTACAATGAATTTAACCCTGGAAGAAGTCCTTGAAGCCACAAGATCATGGTGAAATAGTCCAAAATATTATGAACAACCCCCAACCATTTGCTCCCAGCCGTTACCCCACAGGCTCGGGAGCACCAGCACACCAATAGATATTGTCCACAAACTCCTTGGAGATCCGCCCTCTTCCGACGGAAAAACTCTGCATCCACCTTTCACCAGATCACGACCAGCATACCTTTAAACGAAGGAGACCCTACCCACAGAGTCTCCAAAACCAATTTCCACCGACTTCAAGGACTCCCCCCTCCCCCAAAACCGCCACAATGAGGGGCCTTTGAACGCCTCAATGACCCGAGACCCCCACAACCCGCCAAGCGACAGCCTTCTCTATACCCTCCTGAAGGGCGAGGGCCCAAATATCAGAACCCACTGCATTCAAGTGAATCCCGTCCGCCAACCAGTAATCGCCCTCACCCTTTTCCAAATCGAAATGTCGCACGTCAACTCCCCCATTTTTAACTATAAAAGCAGACACCGCTCTGTTGACCTTGATCCTGGCCCAATTGACCTTTTCCAACGATCTCATGGACCGCCAACGCCTACGTGGCACAATCTCAGACCACACAATCGTGATCTCCCGATACGTTACCCACAACCGCAAGCAATCTTGCTTAATGTCCTTGATCAATTCCCGAAAGGGACGGACAGCCAGATCGTTACCCCCCAGCATGAATAACGAGAACATCTGGTGCCCGGTCCAACCGGACACACTCGTGTATTTCCGGCAACACCCGACGCCACACCAGGCCCCTAAAACCGAGCCACCGCACCACCGCCACCGTTCTGGAAATCCCCAACTGTCTGCCGTCGTTCCTGACATCAGCTCGCACCACTCCCCAATAAACAAAGGAGTGACCAAATATCCAGACCAGCAGCGGTTCAGCACCTGAAACACAAAACGACACTCACAGGAAAACATCTGCAACAAAGATAGAACTCCAACCCCTGTAACATTCAATCGACCCATGGACACCACCAACCAAGCCGACCTCCTGCACACCTAAGGCCGAACATAACTGCGATAACGATTAGACCTCCACCCGCCGATGCGCTGTATGAAAGAGGGACCCAAACCACGCTCAGCTGCCTCAGTCGCCGCACCAATCCTAAAAGAATGAGAGGCAAATCGAGAATCATCTAACCCCAAACACCGAATGGACTTTTTAAACACCGCGCCAAACTGATAATGAGACAAACTACCACCATCTGCGTGACACAACAAAGATCCGCCCAGACTGGGACGAAGATCCCAAAAATTACCCAAACACTGAACCGGGCACATTCCAGAAACAGACAAAACACCCAACACAACTCGACGGCCTTTTCCAGACTGGTCCGTTTTTGACCTACGCAGCCAGAACTCGACCCCCTGGGGAGTCAAAACCACATCCCTGGCTAGCAACCTACCCATCGACTCTTTATTGTGAGACACGAGTTCCCCAATCCGCAGTGCCCCAAAAAATGCAAAGGAAAAAGCCAAACGAAACAACACAACCTCATAACCATCTGCGCATACCGATCCCAGAACCAGTCCGAATTGCTCTAGTATATTAAACGACACGGGCCATCTTAAATCACCCTCCCCTCGGAAACGGTGAAAACCTTTCGCTGCCTGTCTCACCAGAAACGTTTTCGTCAAATCCCTGCACCCACGCAACCGAAAACCGGAAGACAAACCGGCCAACAAACGTGTCACCTTCGCACGAGACCAACCTTCGCTTGCGCCCTGCCCCAACCAAGACAACAACAGACCCTCTTGCTCAAGCCTAACCCCACTGGTGGGGCCAGCCGTAAGGACTTCTTCCCACATACGCCACACATTCCGATAGGCCTCCCAGGTTTTTGGTGCCAATGACGATACAATCAGTGACTCTGCGGCTCGTAAGCCACCCTCCACAACTCCTCCGGACAAATCAGACCCTCGAACTCTGCCTCCGGAGCCAAGGAACGAAAACGATCCCATTGCAAACGAGAGAGAGAATCAGCTATCTCGTTCTTCACTCCAGGCACATGCGTCGCAGTCACATGTGCATTCAAAGACAAACATGATAGCACCAACTTCTGCAAAACCCTGACAACTGGAGGGGACGATGCAGTAAGACCATTAATCGCGCTCACAACACTCATGTTGTCGCAATTAAAACGAACGCGCCGATTCCGAAAATCCTGACCCCACAAATGTACCGCCACCAGAATCGGAAAAATCTCCAACAACGTGATGTTACGCACCAACCCAGCCGAAACCCTCGCAGCGGGCCACTGAGCTGCGCACCATTGCCCTCCAAAATAGGCACCAAAACCGAATCCACCCGCCGCATCCGTAAACAAATCCAACGCATCGTTACAAACCACATCAGCCATTACCAACGAACAACTGTTGTACGACTCCAAAAAGGACTCCCAGACCACCAAATCAGCCCTGAGCTCCACCGACAATCTCACAAAATGATGAGGAGCCCGAATCCCCGAAGTAGCGCTAGCCAGCCTACGTGAAAAAACTCGACCCATCGGCATCACCCGACAAGCGAAGTTAAGCTTTCCCAACAGCGACTGAAGATCCCGCAACGATATTTTTCGCAACCGACGTGCACGAACCACTTCAGACCTCAAATCTTCTAGCTTGTCCTCAGGCAACCGAAATTCCCATTCGACGGTATCGATGACGATCCCCAAAAAACGCAAACACGTACTGGGGCCCTCAGTTTTTTCGGGCGCCAACGGGACCCCGAACCGATCCACCACCCACTCAATCGCTTTCAAAATCCTGAGACAACGTGAAGAATCAGCCGGGCCAATGCACAAGAAATCGTCCAAATAATGAACCACTGAATCAAAACCAGAAACGTCGCACACGACCCACTCAAGAAAAGAACTAAAAGCCTCGAAATACGCACAAGACAATGACCAACCCATAGATAAACACCTATCTACAAAAAACCTGCCTTCCCAAAAACAGCCCAACAACCTCACGCTTTCTGGGTGGACCGGAAGTAAACGAAAAGCGTATTCAACATCAGTCTTAGCCATAAGGGCACCGCGACCACATTTCCGGACCCAACTTGCCGCCTCGTCAAATGAAGAGTTTACCACCGAACAAATCTCTGGATCAATACCGTTGTTAACCGACCTCCCACGTGGGTAAGACAAATGCTGAATTAGCCGAAATTTATTGGGCTCCTTCTTCGGAACCACCCCCAACGGGGAAACCACCAAATTCGAGGGGACACGAAAGGGCCCGCCATGCGACCCAACGAAACTTCTTTCCGGATTTTCTCCGAAACAACTGAAGAATGCTCCAAGGCGGAGCGCAAATTTTTCAAAACAAGCAGGATTTCAAACGGAGGACCCGGAATGCGAAAACCCTCCTTAAAACCTGAATACAACAGCCCCGCTCTTACCCTATCAGAGTACCTATTTAGATAGGGGACCATCCTTTCCAGATTCACTGGAGTCTCCCCCTTGCGAATTACCCCCACCAGATTTGGACTTCCCTTTCTTGAAACACTTTGATGCCCCGTGTGAGGCACCATTGCAATTTGAGCAGAGGTGTTTAAATTTACAGTTGGCCCCGAACTTACACTGGCCATCATTAAACTGCCAGCACACCCCCGCCTTGTGCGTTCCCGACTGCCCTTGACCCCCGCCACTCGTAGAGCCGGAGGTGCCGCTATTCTGGCTGGTGCTTCCAGCCCCCCCATGAAAGGAACTCCCAGACTTATTTTGCGCTATCACACGCATCCACAAACCAATGTCTTTTTGGTCCCAGCGGATAGCCGGACGCACAGCTTTCCTCTGACGAAATTGCTCGTCATACCACAGCCACGCCTGACCGCCATATACTCTGTAAACCTCCCCAATAGCATCCAAATAACAAAACAACGCTGAGCAATTATCAGGGGCCTGTTCCCCAATAACACTCGCCAAAATGGCAAAAGCCTGCTGCCAATTTACAAATGTCTGAGGAATCATGCGCCACCTCCGCTTTTCCTCCTCTTCCTTTTTGCTATCCTCTTTCTTACTTTTATCCAAATAAAATTCTCAAAAGGCAATAGCGAAAATATTTCCACATATTCATCCTTCCAAATCTGCTCTTTCACCTCCTTTTTTAAATGTGCCCCCAACGAACCTTCAAAGCACACATACACCTCGCCATGCCCCCGATCATCCAGATGCACACAACACTCCTTTTCTCTGTCGGTTTGCACCGACACTGACACCGGCTCACCAGCACAATGGCCCGACGCAGCCGCGCCCTGACCTGACAACCCGCCACCCTGTGGCCCGACCCACGCTGCTACCGGTGACGACCCAACAAAACCCCGCTCCAAACGTAAAAGCAAGCTACGCACATCCGCCAGCATATCACATACACCCCCGGCCGACCCAGAACTGCTCAACCCAGCCTCAAACCCACCGCCCCTGGATTTTGCTAAGGGGCCCCCTACCACCACTGACGAAGATAATAGCGTATGACAAACAGGGGACATAGACGCATACTCACCGGGCTGCGAGGGGGCTGTGTGCCCTCCAGCCAGAAATCCTGGATCCCCTGACGCCTCGTGGACCTCGCGGCTCCCGGCGGCGGACCCACCGCCTCGTTGTTGTGGCCCGAACACCCCCGCAGCCTGGGCCGGGGTAGGAGGCCTGAACCCCTGGACTGAACCAGGCAGCAGTACCCCCACATCCGAAGCCTCCTGGCCCCCCCGCCGAGAGTCATTCCAGATGTGCCATCGCGAGGCACATGGCCGCCTGGGGCCCCCCACGGCAACTGGGAGCCCGACAGTGTCCTCCGCTCGAATCTTCTTGCAGCCGGCCCCGACCCAGCCGGGCTGCTCTCCGGTCCCGCTGCAGCCCCAGGGCTGTGAAACACGTTCAGGGGGTCAGAAGCAAGCGCCGCTGCGGGGCCAGCACAGCAGCGCCCCCCGCTCCAGCCGGTTCCCCCGCACCGCTGGGGGATGAAGCAGGACCCGGCCCTGCCGCCTGGCAGGCCGCCACTCTGCCGGCGGCTGAAACGCTGGAAGCTGCAGGGGCAGGCCGCGTGGCACGTCCATAACCGCCGCGGCCCCACGAAGGAGCTGGTGCTGCCGGAAGTCGGGCGTGCGCCAGCTCCGCCCCCTTCCTGCCCCGGGTGCGAAGGTCCGGACGCCGCCGCAGGGCCTCGCCGCGCATAAGGATTCCTCCCAGGCCGTGCCGCCACGGATGGGGAAGTCAGCGTCGCGCAGCCTGGAGGGTCATGGGAGGGGCTCCGACGGCGACGCGAGGCCCGGGGAGCGGTGTCGGGCGATAACCGTTCTGGAGGCCGCGCCCGCCTGGACCTCCGCTCCCTCACCTCGGCCTGCGCTGGCGCCCCCTGAAGCAGGCCGGCCACCTGAGCCTCCAGCCATCCTGGAGCCTGCGCTGCCGCTGCCGCCCGCAGCCTGTCCAGGATCTGGTCGACTGCAGCCATCCCCATAAGTGTATGGGACTGACTGTTCTGGAGCTGGGAAAACAGGAACAGAGGGCGGGAACCCCCCAGTCCCTATCTTAAATACCCCCCAGCTCCCCCTCCCCTTTAACCCTTCCCTCACTAAAACCTCCAATCCCCCTGTCATGATGGCCTCCGCCCATGCCTCCTCCAGGGGGTCGGGAGGCTCACTCTGGCCATTTCTGTCTGTCAAGTAAGATATTAAGTGGGGAGCACAAATGTTTAAGTATATGAATACCTTTCAGCTTCCACCAAGAAAACATTTGTGGCTCAAGGCCTGGAGGGAACATGGGGTTTTGTAATATAGCTGTCAGGGGAGAAGGGCTTGATTGTAAGTTATATTTAAACCGGACTTTCCTCCAAAGAAGCAACGAGTGGACTGTAAAAGGAGCCACATTCATTAACCCCCGTGGAAGTCGGTCTGTGGTCCACATGAGGCCTGATAAAGAGAATGGTTTGGAGAGAAATGATTCCAGAATAACCCATCTCGGACTATTGGGATATGAACACGCACTTATTAATGGAGCAATCTGTGCCGACTTGTAATAAAGGGTAAAATTAGGGAGGGATAAACCCCCTTCTTTTCTGTGACGGAACATAAGTTTTTGCACAATTCTGGGTTGTTTTCCGAGCCAAAGAAACTTAGACATCATAGAGTGTAAATGAGTGAACGTTCTGGCTGGTACCATAATTGGGAGGGACCTAAATAGATATAAGAAGCGAGGCAGTGACACCATTTTTAATGCATGTGTTCTGCCGAGCCAGGATAACTTTGAGGAAGCCCATCTATCCAGGTCCCTCTGGAAGTTTTGGATCAGTGGAGTGTAATTCCACCGAAACAGAGGTGACCTGTTGGCTGTTAAGTTGATACCCATACAAAAAGGGTGGGGGAACAAGAGGCGCAATAGTGCCCTATCACTAGTGACACTACGATGTGAGTGGTGTAATGCAGTACCACTCAACTATTCCAGTTGTGTGACCCACAACTGGCTTGAAGACATAACACAGTATCAGCTGCTGCAGGACCTCCACCGACCACTCCAACGTGGAAAAACTGCCAGAGAATATGGGAAGCAAGGTGTGCCACAGTCCGCGCTGCTGAGTCCACAAAATCACCTGGGATGCAAGATGTTGTAACAAAGTACTTCTTTATTCCTTCCTACGCGTTTCGGCGCCCTTCCTGGCACCTTTATTCCTTCCGAAACGCGTAGGAAGGAATAAAGAAGTACTTTGTTACAACATCTTGCATCCCAGGTGATTTTGTGGACTCAGCAGCGCGGACTGTGGCACACCTTGCTTCCCATATTCTCTGGAAGTTGATACCCAGATATGTTAGATAATGTTCTTTGTGTATAAACCCAAAATGGGAGGCTATATTAGTTTGCTCTTAGGAAAATTTACAAATAATGCTTCGGATTTATCAATGTTAATCTTTAACCCTGAGATCTTCTCAAATTTAAGAAGGGGAGAAAACAAGTGAGGGAGTGTAGTGTGGGAACTTATTAATGTTAGCAGGAGATCATCCGCAAAGAGGCTGACTTTATATTGGTCTCCCATATTCTCAGGGCCAAGGATATTCTGATCTCTCCTTATTGCTTCCACAATGGGTTCCATTGCGAGTGCAAAAAGATCCGGAGATAGAGGACAGCCCTGCCTGGTACCCTCTGAATATTAATTGGAGTGGGATGTGGTGACGGGAGTTTTACATAAGTGATAGGGCTATCATATAACAATTGGAGGCACTTTATAAGTTTAGGGGAGAATCCGACTTCCGATAGAACCGTAAAGAGATATGTCCAGGACGCCGAATCGAAAGCCCTCTCAATATCTAATGCAAGCAGGAGAAGTCGCTTTCGCTGTAGGTTAGTTGTATGAATAATATTTAACGCTCTCCTAATATTATCTGGGGCCTGTCGCGCTGGTATAAAACCAACCTGACCCCGATGGATGAGGTGAGGGAGGATTTTATTGATCCTGTTAGTCACAATGGATGTAAAGATTTTGAAGTCAATGTATAAGAGGGATATAGGTCTATAATTTGTTGTGAGATGATCTTTCTTAGGATTAGGGATTACGGTTACATGCGCCACGTAGAGCTCAGGGGGCAGCTGTGAGCCATTTAGTAGTGAATTACAGAGGTTTTTATATGTGGTGTCAGCACATCGCTGCATTTTTTATAATATATTGCTGTAAGACCATCCGGCCCCGGGGCCTTTCCTCTTTTTAGTTTTTTGAGTGATGAAACTATTTCCTCCTCAGAGATGTGTAAATGGAGTTGTTGTGCCGCGGACTCAGTCAGGTTAGGTAGATGTAGTGTGTGAAGGAATGACTCCAGTAGTGAGGGGGGGTGATTGTGGGGGGAATACAAACTCTGGGAGTATTCATTATAAGTGCTATACATGACATCGGGGTGGGCTGAGATCTGACCCTTAGGGTCTTTTATAGAGGAGATTATATGCAGTGACTCTCTCATTCTGAGCTTACGAGCGGCATCTTATTAGGCTTATTGGCATGGTGATAAAACGCAGCTTTACTCCAAGTTAGCCCCTCTCCGTTCTGGTGGTGAGAATGGCGTCTAATTGTCATTTCATGTCTTGTATTTGTGTAGATAAGTATAGGGGTGAAGAGCGCTGATTGGCCAATTCTAACTCCTGCAGTTTCTCCTCCAGTCTGGGCTGTAATTCAGACCTTTCTTCTTCCTGTTGGCCGATAACTTATCAAAGAACTGGGAATAGATTTTCTGTGCGCGAATCACATTGCTCCAAGTGAGGCCTCCTCCGCTGTGTGAGTTTAGGGGAAATTTGTTATATCTTCTCTTATAGCGGTTACATTAGAGATTTGGGCATTTTAGTTCCTGGTGTGGAGTCGATAGCACAATCATATGCCGCCATATAGTAGACGGCCGGTAACTGGGGAGAATTCCCTCATGTGTGGGGTCTATTTCACTCCAGAGAAACCACACGTTACAGTCCACACATAACACTGTGTAGAGAAGGCGGCGCGGGGTAATTGTGCCAGTAGTGAGGGGCGAATAATGGCGGGAATGTCACTGACTGAGGAGAAGGCTCCATGAAGGTCTGCACTCCGGAGATCATGTGACCCCTGACTCCTCCCCTCCTGTGACCTCATCACAGGTCCTGTGCACAGAGCAGCCATATATGTGGAGTGCGGCTCTGCAGGTTAGTGGTGGGCAGTCCGGCTCTTCAGGCTCCTTTCACCACTTTTCTCCCTCCTGTCCCCTCACTATAAAGCCTGGGCCTCATTATACAGCTGTACAGGGGTCTAGTGAAGGCTTTTTAGCACTTTCCTCAGACTGTGGCTCCTGGGATCAGGCCCTCACTCCTGTCCCTTCACTATAAAGCCTGAGCCTCATTATACAGCTGTACAGGGGTCTAGTGAAGGCTTTTTAGCCCTTTCCTCAGTCTGTAGCTCCTGGGCACAGACCCTCACTCCTCTCCCTTCACTATAAGCCTGGGTCTCATTATACAGCTGTACAGGGGTCTAGTGAAGGCTTTTTAGCCCTTTCCTCAGTCTGTAGCTCCTGGGAACAGGCCCTCACTCCTGTCCCTCACTATAAAGCCTGGGCCTCATTATACAGCTGTACAGGGGTCTAGTGAAGGCTTTTTAACCCTTTCCTCAGTCTGTAGCTCCTGGGCACAGGCCCTCACTCCTGTCCCTTCACTATAAAGCCTGGGCCTCATTATACAGCTGTACAGGGGTCTAGTAAAGGCTTTTTATCCCTTTCCTCAGACTGTAGCTCCTGGGCACAGGCCCTCACTCCTGTCCCTTCACTATAAAGCCTGGGCCTCATTATACAGCTGTACAGGGGTCTAGTAAAGGCTTTTTATCCCTTTCCTCAGACTGTAGCTCCTGGGAACAGGCCCTCACTCCTGTCCCTTCACTATAAAGCCTGGACCTCATTATACAGCTGTACAGGGGTCTAGGGAAGGCTTTTTAGCCCTTTCCTCAGTCTGTATCTCCTGGGAACAGGCCCTCACTCCTGTCCCTTCACTATAAAGCCTGGGCCTCATTATACAGCTGTACAGGGGTCTAGTGAAGGCTTTTTATCCCTTTCCTCAGACTGTAGCTCCTGGGAACAGGCCCTCACTCCTGTCCCTTCACTCTAAAGCCTGGGTCTCATTATACAGCTGTACAGGGGTCTAGTGAAGGCTTTTTAACCCTTTCCTCAGACTGTAGCTCCTGGGAACAGGCCCTCACTCCTGTCCCTTCACTATAAAGCCTGAGTCTCATTATACAGCTGTACAGGGGTCTAGTGAAGGCTTTTTAGCCCTTTCCTCAGACTGTAGCTCCTGGGAACAGACCCTCACTCCTGTCCCTTCACTATAAAGCCTGGGCCTCATTATACAGCTGTACAGGGGTCTAGTGAAGGCTTGTTAGCCCTTTCCTCAGACTGTAGCTCCTGGGAACAGGCCCTCACTCCTGTCCCTTCACTATAAAGCCTGAGTCTCATTATACAGCTGTACAGGGGTCTAGTGAAGGCTTTTTAGCCCTTTCCTCAGACTGTAGCTCCTGTCCTGGGAACAGACCCTCACTCCTGTCCCTTCACTATAAAGCCTGGGCCTCATTATACAGCTGTACAGGGGTCTAGTGAAGGCTTTTTAGCCCTTTCCTCAGACTGTAGCTCCTGGGCACAGGCCCTCCTGTCCCTTCACTATAAAGCCTGGGCCTCATTATACAGCTGTACAGGGGTCTAGTAAAGGCTTTTTATCCCTTTCCTCAGACTGTAGCTCCTGGGAACAGGCCCTCACTCCTGTCCCTTCACTATAAAGCCTGGGCCTCATTATGCAGCTGTACAGGGGTCTAGTGAAGGCTTTTTAGCCCTTTCCTCAGACTGTAGCTCCTGGGAACAGGCCCTCACTCCTGTCCCTTTACTATAAAGCCTGGGCCTCATTATACAGCTGTACAGGGGTCTAGTGAAGGCTTTTTAGTCCTTTCCTCAGACTGTAGCTCCTGGGAACAGACCCTCACTCCTGTCCCTTCACTATAAAGCCTGGGCCTCATTATACAGCTGTACAGGGGTCTAGTGAAGGCTTTTTAGCCCTTTCCTCAGACTGTAGCTCCTGGGCACAGGCCCTCACTCCTGTCCCTTCACTATAAAGCCTGGACCTCATTATACAGCTGTACAGGGGTCTAGTGAAGGCTTTTTAGCCCTTTCCTCAGACTGTAGCTCCTGGGCACAGGCCCTCACTCCTGTCCCTTCACTATAAAGCCTGGGCCTCATTATACAGCTATACAGGGGTCTAGTGAAGGCTTTTTAGCCCTTTCCTCAGTCTGTAGCTCCTGGGCACAGGCCCTCACTCCTGTCCCTTCACTATAAAGCCTGGGCCTCATTATACAGCTGTACAGGGGTCTAGTGAAGGCTTTTTAGCCCTTTCCTCAGACTGTAACTCCTGGGAACAGGCCCTCACTCCTGTCCCTTCACTATAAAGCCTGGGCCTCATTATACAGCTGTACAGGGGTCTAGTGAAGGCTTTTTATCCCTTTCCTCAGACTGTAGCTCCTGGGCACAGGCCCTCACTCCTGTCCCTTCACTATAAAGCCTGGGCCTCATTATACAGCTGTACAGGGGTCTAGTGAAGGCTTTTTAGCCCTTTCCTCAGACTGTAGCTCCTGGGAACAGGCCCTCACTCCTGTCCCTTCACTATAAAGCCTGGGCCTCATTATACAGCTGTACAGGGGTCTAGTGAAGGCTTTTTAGCCCTTTCCTCAGACTGTAGCTCCTGGGAACAGGCCCTTACTCCTGTCCCTTCACTATAAAGCCTGGGCCTCATTATACAGCTGTACAGGGGTCTAGTGAAGGCTTTTTAGTCCTTTCCTCAGTCTGTAGCTACTGGGAACAGGCCCTCACTCCTGTCCCTTCACTATAAAGCCTGGGCCTCATTATACAAATGCCAAGTGTACGGTGTTGGGCTGTGAGCACAACCCCCATCTGTGGATGTCGTGACCTCAGACCATCCTCATGGAGTCGGTTTCTAACCGTTTGTGCAGACACATGCACATTTGTGGCCTACTGAAGATCATTTTGCAGGTCTCTGGCAGTGCTCCTCCTGTTCCTCCTTGCATAAAGGTGGAGGTTGCGGTCCTGCTGCTGGGTTGATGCCTTCATACAACCCCCTCCACATCTCCTGGTAAACTGGCCTGTTTCCTGGTAGCGCCTCCAGCCTCTGGACACTACGCTGACAGACACAGCAAACCTTCTTGCCACAGCTCACATTGATGTGCCATCCTGGATGAACTGCACTACCTGAGCCACTTGTGTGGGTGTCATGGAATGCCTAGGTTACTTTAGACAAAAACCCCGGGACCCCTGTGATGTCCCTCAGACTAGGGGAACCCTGTCTGTCCCTCTACCCAGGGTTTACACTGAAGGTGTGCCTGCCTGAGCCTCCACCCTGTCCCTGTCTCCTGTCCAGCCCTAAGCTGAACCCACCTCCCTCCACCCAGTGAGGGGACCAGACACCAGACCCCACAAATACGTATGGACAGGGGTAAAAGAAAACACCACACAGTTAATACACAAGGGAATACAATAATGTGCAAGGGCAACCAAATATATATATAACAGATTGGAGAAAGAACCACTGAGGGATATACTGCACCAGATATCAGACGCTCCAACACCACCACTGCTGACCGGTATTGCTAGCACTAGGCTAAAGCTATAGTCGGCGACACCCATAGTCAGGACGAACTATTTAAAGACCTAGGATGTGGCCCAGCCCTCAGCCAGCATGACAACCTGGTTAACCCTATCCCGACTGGAACAGAATACCCAACAGGGTATTACCGCTGTCTGCCGGACACCCTGGTGTGAACAGTGTCCAACATGACAGTACCCCACCTTCTACGAGGGACCTCCGGAACCTCACCATGTCGAGGACCTGGCTTGTCCGGATGGCGACGATGGAACATAGTAACCAGTCGATCAGCATGAATGTCAGAGGCCGGCACCCATGTCCTCTCCTCAGGACCATAGCCACGCCAGTGGACCAGGTACTGTAGAGTGCGACGCACAACCCTAGAGTCCACCACTTTGGACACCTCAAATTCCAACGCGCCATCCACCAAGACGGAAGGTGGTGGCCCGGGGGAACCATCCACCAAACCCACGACCTTCTTTAGCAATGCTTTGTGAAATACATTATGAATCTTATACACAGCTGGCAACTCCAAACGAAATGCCACGGGGTTGATCACTGTGGAGATTCTAAATGGGCCAATGAACCTGGGACCCAACTTAAGTGACGGTATCTTGAGCTTAATGTTCCTAGTAGATAACCACACCCAATCACCCACACACAGGTCCGGACCTGGCACACGTCTGCAGTCAGCCACCCGTTTGTACCTGGAACCCACCTTCAACAAGCGCTGCTTGACTCTCCTCCAAACAGACGACAATTGAGCTCCCAACTGGTCCTCCTCAGGGACGCCAACTGAGCACCCCTGACGCAAGGTGCAAAATTG
This sequence comes from Dendrobates tinctorius, assembly GCF_039654945.1. Taxonomy (NCBI): domain Eukaryota; kingdom Metazoa; phylum Chordata; class Amphibia; order Anura; family Dendrobatidae; genus Dendrobates; species Dendrobates tinctorius. The sequence continues at coordinate 624,302 of NW_027362163.1, read as the reverse complement.
AGGATGTTGACCATACACACAAAAAAAAAGGAGATTCTCCAGACGATTCCTGGCAATGGTTGTTTATTGCGAATTCTGCCAGAGGAAGAAACGCTGACCACTCTTCCTGATTGTCGGAAATAAAGCAGCGCAAGTATTGCTCCAGGTTTTGGTTCATCCGCTCAGTCTGTCCATTCGACTGAGGGTGGAAAGCCGATGAATGAGATAATTTGATTCCAAGGCGAGAACAAAAAGCTCTCCAAAACTTTGCCACAAACTGCGTACCTTGATCAGACACAATGTCAGACGGGACACCATGAAGTCTGACCACCTCGCGAATAAATATCTGAGCAAGAGTCTTAGCATTGGGCAAAGACGGTAAAGCAACGAAATGTGACATTTTGGAGAACCTATCAACAATTACCAAAATGACCGAGTTCCCTGCCGAGGCGGGCAAGTCAGTAATAAAATCCATGGAAATCTCAGTCCATGGCTTACTGGGCACCCCGAGAGGCTGCAAGCTACCAGCGGGACGGGAACGAGGAGTCTTGGCCCGTGCGCACGTGTTACAGGCAGCCACATATGAGGCCACATCCTGCCGGATTTTAGGCCACCAAAAACGACGCGATACCAGTTCCAGAGTGCTCTTAACCCCTGGATGACCTGCCAGTACCGTGTCGTGATGTTCGCCCAACACTCTAGAGCGTAGATGTAGCGGCACAAAAGATTTATTAGCAGGCAACCCCGGCGGTACCACCTCCTGAGCCTCCGCAATCTCTGCCTCAATCTCTGTCGTGATGGCAGATACCACCACACCCTTTTGGAGAATAGGCACCGGCTCTTCACATAACTCTCCACCAGGAAAACACCTGGATAAAGCGTCTGCCTTAACATTCTTCGACCCAGGGCGATAGGTAACAATGAAGTTGAACCGGGTGAAGAATAATGCCCAGCGAGCCTGTCTGGAGGACAGGCGCTTAGCAGATTCTAAATAAAGCAAATTCTTATGGTCGGTTATCACAGTAATCTGATGAACAGCCCCCTCCAAGAAGTGTCGCCACTCCTCAAATGCCAATTTGATGGCCAATAGTTCCCTGTTGCCAATATCATAATTACGCTCCGCAGGCGACAGCTTCTTGGAGAAGAAGGCACACGGATGCAACTTGGCCCAAGAAGGGCCCTGAGACAGTACAGCCCCCAGCCAACCTCCGACGCATCCACCTCCATGACAAACGGTAAGGAGACATCGGGCTGCACCAGAATGGGCGCTAAGGCAAAACTATTCTTGAGGAATTCAAACGCCTGTACCGCAGGCTCAGACCAGTCAGAAAAGTCGGTACCCTTCTTAGTCATGTCAGTCAGTGGTTTGGCAATCATAGAGAAGTTCTTAATAAATTTCCTATAGTAATTGGAGAAGCCAAGAAATCGCTGAAGCGCCTTAAGATTATCAGGCCGATCCCAATGTAGTACCGCCTGCACCTTTGCGGTGTCCATCTTAAAACCTGAGGCGGAGATTATATAACCCAAGAATGGTAGCTCCTGTACGAAAAACACACATTTTTCAAGCTTGACATAGAGCCTGTTCTCTCTGAGCAACTGCAGAACCTGTCTAACATGCTCTATATGTGTATCATGGTCTCGAGAGAAAATGAGGATGTCGTCAAGATAAATTATAACAAACCTCCCCAACAACTGAGAGAGGACATCATTAATGAAGTGTTGAAAGACCGCCGGTGCTATAGTCAACCCAAACGGCATTACCAAACTCTCAAAGTGACCCTCAGGGGTATTGAACGCTGTCTTCCACTCATCCCCCTGACGGACTCTTATAAGATTGTACACCCCCCTGAGGTCCAGTTTGGAGAACCACCTGGCACCAACCACTTGGTTGAATAAATCGGGTATAAGTGGCATAGGGTAAGGATCACGGACCGTAATCTGGTTGAGTTCTCTGAAATCCAGACACGGGCGTAAACCGCCATCCTTCTTTTTAACAAAGAAGAAGCCAGCAGCCAGAGGAGAAGAGGAAGGTCTAATATGACCCTTGCTCAGGCTATCCACAATGTATTCCTTGAGAGCTAGCCTCTCGGGACCTGAGATATTAAACATTCTAGCTTTAGGTAACTTGGCCCCTGGTTTCAACCTAATAGCACAGTCATAGGGGCGATGCGGTGGTAGTTCCGAACAACCCTTCTCAGAAAATACATCCGCATAATCCAGCAACGGCTCCGGGATACTGGGGGTCAAAGCGGAAATACATGTAGCCAGGCACCTCTCCTGACACTCCCTGCTCCACTGAATTATGTCCTGGGTCTTCCAATCAATAACAGGATTATGCATTGACAACCATGGAAAGCCCAGAACCATCTGAGCCGGTAAGTTACTAAGCACCTTACAAGTTACCCGCTCTGAGTGTAATACTCCGATGTGGAGTCGTATATCCAACACACACTCTGTGATCTCCCCTTGAGACAACGGGGAAGCATTGATGGTAACCACCCGGATGGGGTTCGGCAATTTCTCCACCGGAAATCCCGCTGTATGCGCGAACCTCTCATCAATGAGATAGGCAGCTGAGCCACTGTCAATAAATACTGTAATAGAGAGCATTTGCCCCCCAAGTACCACCCTAGCAGGGAGCATACACTGGGAAACCATGACGGAGGATACACAAAGGCTCAGACTAGACTCCTCCAAACTCTCTGAGCCTATCAGTTTTCCGCCGGCGCGCCCTTCTTAGGTACCAGGGGGCAAGCGTTAATAAAATGTCCTCCTTTGCCACAAAAAAAAACAGAGCCCCTGCCTTCTGTGCCAAGGACGTTTAGGCTTGTTACTCGGTGACTGTGCTATACCAGTGATCTGCATGGGTTCCGCGGATTCACCCGCGGCAACCTCACCGACCACTCCCCCACCTCCCGGAGGCAACGAAACCAGCGCCCCCTGACGGAGACGTCGGTCTATGCGTACTACAAGTGTCATCGCAGCCTCCAGAGAGGCGGGAGTCTCGTACATTAGGAGAGTCTGTTTAACCCTTCCAGAAACCCCATGCAAAAATTGACTTCTAAGCGCAGGGTCATTCCACTGCGTGTCCACCGCCCAGCGCCGGAATTCCGTGCAGTAATCCTCAGCTGGTCGATCACCCTGTAGCAGTGAGCGTATCTTAGACTCTGCTAAGTTTAATCTATCTGGATCGTCATAGATCAAACCCAGAGCAGAGAAAAAAAAATCTACAGATTCAAATGCCGGTGAGTCTGAAGGGAGTGAAAAGGCCCAGGCCTGTGGGTCACCACTCAGCAAAGAAATCACCAAGCCCACGCGTTGAGCCTCATTACCTGAGGAATGTGGACGCATACGGAAATACAATTTGCATGATTCACGAAACACCGTGAACTTACCACGATCACCAGCAAATCGTTCAGAAAGGGGAAACTTGGGCTCAGCTGCCCTGGCTGCAGCCTCAGCAGGTACTGCAGGAGCTGACAGACCTTGTTGCTGGACCGCCCCCCTGAGTTCAGTGACCTGTATGGATAGAGCCTCCAGCTGCTTGGTTAGGGAAAGTATAGGATCCATAGTAAGTAACCCCTATATTCCCTTTTTTTTTTTTTTTTTCACTTTATTATTTGGGCCGACTATAATGTCATGGAATGCCTAGGTTACTTTAGGCAAAAACCCCGGGAACCCTGTGATGTCCCTCAGACTAGGGAAAACCCTGTCTGTCCATCTACCCAGGGTTTACACTGAAGGTGTGCCTGCCTGAGCCTCCACCCTGTCCCTGTCTCCTGTCCAGCCCTAAGCTGAACCCACCACCCTCCACCCAGTGAGGGGACCAGACACCAGACCCCACAAATACGTATGGACAGGGGTAAAAGAAACACCACACCATTAATACACGAGGGAATACAATAATGTGCAAGGGCAACCAAATATAAATATATAACAGATAGGAGAAAGAACAACTGAGAGATATACTGCACCAGATATCAGACGCTCCAACACCACCACTGCTGACCGGTATTGCTAGCACTAGGCTAAAGCTATAGTCGGCGACGCCCATAGTCAGGACGAACTATTTAAAGACCAAGGGCGTGGCCCAGCCCTCAGCCAGCATGACAACCTGGTTAACCCTATCCCGACTGGAACAGAATACCCAACAGGGTATTACCGCTGTCTGCCGGACACCCTGGTGTGAACAGTGTCCAACATGACAGTGGGTTTTAGAGTCCGTCTCATGCTACCACGAGTGTGAAAGCACAATCAGCATTGGTACTGAGATGTGGTCTGTGGTCCCCACCTGCAGAACCTCTCCTTTATTGAGGGTGTCTTGATAATTGCCAATAATTTCCATCTGTTGTCTATTCCATTTGCACAACAGCATGTGAAATTGATGGTCAATCAGTGTTGCTTCCTAAGTGGACAGTTTGATTTCACAGAAGTTTGATTTACTTGGAGTTATATTCTGTTAAGTGTTCCCTTTATTTTTTTGAACAGTGTATATAGATAGAGTTTTCTTTTCTTTGCGTTGGAGGGTCCAATTCCAGCTATTGCTGTGTGATCTGTGATTTCTATCTACTCCACTGTGTACAGGATAATAGAGTATAATAAAGTAGTTATGGACGTGACGTAACTAACATTGTGCAGTGACTCTGCTTTCCATATAGTGATGGATATTTCTTGTTGCTGAAACTGTGATATTTTCCCCCCTTTAAACCTTTTTTAAACCCCTCTGATCAGTGCGATCACACAACATACAAGCCTCTGATGGCTCCGGTGATGCCCTGTACTACTGTAGTGCCGTGTATCATCACTGCCTGTCAGTGTAATACTAACGGCCCCATACACATGAGATCAGAGTTGGCTGAACGGTCATTTGGCAGACGGCGATCTCTCCCGACTCCCCCATACACACAAATATTCCAGCTTTCCTGTGGTCTGTATGAGAGAGTCGCCTCCAGACTCCTCTAGAGGAGGATTATCTACAGGAAGAACAAACGGATTATCCTCTGAAATTCAGGATGCCGGATCCTTCTCTGCCCTGACATCATCTGTCGGGAGGCCCCCAAATACATTATATGGTCGGCCAAACCCCCGAAATCAGTGCTTTCATGGAACTTTAGTCTAATGTGTATGGGGGCGTTATAAGGTAACTTATTGGACGCTGCTTCTGGCCCGGCCTAATAGACCTTCATACATTGCAGCCCAGACCCCATTATTAGACATGTAAGGCCTGTTTCACACTTATTTTTTTTGTGTCAGTTAAAATCCGCCAAAATGGCGGAAAGCGGATCCGTTGCTAACTGATGTGAACGGATGCCACTGGACCGTTTTTTTTGACGGATCCGATGAATGAAGAATTTTAAAGGAACTGCAGCCCTGGGGGGGGGGGAGGAGGGGGGAGAGAGAGAAAGAGAGAGAGATTTTTTTTTTCCAGGCGCCAGAACAGACTTTAGGGTTAAAATTCAGGGTGAGTGAAGTTTTTCGGGCATGCACAGTGTGAAGTGCGGATCCTGCCGCCCGAAAAAACGTTACATGCTCTGTTCGGGCATGTCGGTGGACGGCAAAATTTTGGCGGATCCGCAAAAAAGCGGATCCAACGGTTGGCCGTCCGTCAAGATCCGCTGGTAATGCAACTTAATGGGAAAAAAAACGGATCCGCCAAACAAAATAGCGGATCTGTTTTTTTTGCAAAACGGCGGATCTTGACTGATGGACAAAAACTGAAGTGTGAAACAGGCCTAAGTATCAGAGTAACTAGGCCTCCCCATACTATCGAGTACTTGGAGGCGGGGGGCATTCAGCCAAACTCTGTCACACCTTCTTAGATGTCATGTTTGCTTTTCAGGGTTTTTGTTGCAGCCTCATCTGTGCCGTCCCTGCGGTGTACATCCATGTTCTGGGGCCCAAAAAGATTAATTTCTTTTTAATAAATGTTTAACATGTTAAAAATTATAAAATGTGTCTTCTGCTTTTTACATATTTTTTTCTTCTTACAAGAATTGTTGGAGCCAATTTTCTTTAGAAACATTTTAATATCGGCTTTTTCTGGAGTTTTTCTTGTAATATAGGAGTCTAAGGCCAGAAATAAACCCCATAAATCACTGTACATGGAGACTTTGGGATCAGATCATTTCTGTCCGCTGTGTTTGTGGAAACAAAAAATCTTTTCTAAAAGCCTCAAACTTCTGTGTGTGACTCAGAGCTGAGATCTAACGTGAGAGAAGATTCCAGTGCGGGGAAGACGGGAAACCTTCATATAGACGGCCGGTGGGGAAGGAGGCAGTGACCGACTCTGGCCAAATCTGTCTCTAGAGCGGTAGTAGGAGATGAAGATGTCGTCCTCATCATGAAGGAGTTATTTCTCATGTCACGTGTAATAAATATCTCCTGCAGTATTGCTAATGCCGATTCCAGTGTCGGTAATGAGACGAGAATTAGCGTTATGGAAGATGAGTCTATGAGGAACGTGTTCAGCTGCCGACTCCGAGGAGGAAACTGCTTGTTGTCTGTGGCCTAAATATATAGGTTTTATTAGTAGATGTCAGGGGAGAAAACTAAACCCTGTAAGATAATAAATCTCATATGTTTCCCTTATTATCTCCAGTAATTGTATTATTACACAAGATTCTTATGATGTTACATCGGATCATCTTCTTCTCATTCAGGTCTCTACAATATCGGATCCTCTCAGTGAAGATCTTCTACAGAAGAGAATTTTCCTGATTTACCCATCAAGGATGGATATGGACAGAGACAAGATGGCGCAGAGGATGTTACACCTCACCCTAGAGGTCCTCTTCCGTCTCACTGGAGAGGTGAGAGATTCTGATGACGTCACATTACATCATTCTTATCTATGGGAATAACAGATGGACAGAACTGGAGAGGTGAGGACTCTGGAAATGTCTGTAGTGAGATTTATTAATGTGTCTCTCCATAACCAGGATTACACAGTGGTGAAGAAGACCTCTAGTGATTGCTGTCAGGACCCTGTGTCTGAGGGATGTGGAAGACCCCTGAGCCCAATCACGCGGCCTCCACCTCACCCCCTGATCCATGAGGACATCAATGACCAGAAGATCCTAGAACTCCTCTACAAGATGATTGAGCTGCTGACTGGAGAGGTGACACTGCTAGGAATGCTGGGACATTATACAGTAACACTATGAAGGGATCGGGGGATGACGGTATCATTGTATGTGTCAGGTTCCTATAAGGTGTCAGGATGTCGCTGTCTATTTCTCCATGGAGGAGTGGGAGTATTTAGAAGGACACAGAGATCTGTACAAGAACGTCATAATGGAGGTTCCCAAACCCCTCACATCACCAGGTAATAGACAGGACTAAATACACACGGCCTATAATTATCTGTATGTAGAGAATGAATTCAGTCCCTGTATGTGTTTCCTCCAGTTCTATCCAGTAAGAGGACAACACCACAGGACTGTAACCAAGAAGATCCCAGTGCTCCTCAGGATCATCAGGTAGATGGAGAGAAGGTGTCAGGAGATCTCCCCTATGATGTGTAGACGGCTGTGAAGGTCTTGTGCTCAGTCTTGTTTTATCCACCAGTATTATATGTTTTATACTTGTGTAATGAGAACGGTGGAGATGGCAGGATTAGAGGTGATCATAGATGGGACTTCTCCATCTGTCTGTGACTTTTACAATATTTGTTTCAGGGTGAAGATCTGACCCATATTAATACTACAGAGACATATGTGAGGGGTGATGAGTGGTGTAAAGAGGAGATTCCCACATATGACTACCCAGGTGAGTAGTAACCACTGAATGCAGAGAAGTCGCAGATTCTTCTCAGTCACCGGCTGTGGCTGCTTTGTCGGTGGTGTAGTCCAGCCGTATTACCATGATCACCATTTTGCCTCTAGACCACAACATTCTCCTCCACCCAAAACTGTTCAACGACTTTGGGCATTGAAAGCCCTTTTCTATAGAACTTACAACCTGGAGGATCCACCTACCCCCTGAGATTAGTGTGAAGGTGAACCTTTAAAGCGAGATCTATATGATTGCTTGTACCTGACCTAATATAGGCCGAGTGCGCGCTTAAGGAGTCACACCGAACACAGAGTTAGATGTCTACTCCTTTCTCAGCAAAGGCTTGCACACAACTGAAGTTTATTCTCAAGACAGAGAGACAGGAGATGGGTGTCACACAATCTCCTGAGGAGCCAGTGTCAGTCTATGATAGGTCCATTTCAGCTTCACTTCCATATATGGTATCCAGTATCTCAGCTTCTGCATTCCAAGGATTCCTTCCAGGGTGTTGGCTGAAGACACAGACGCCATCTTGGTACACCATATCTGAACTGACTTATATAACGTTTAATAATTGATTTCATTAGCCATTGTCTCCTTCACATTAGGAGACGCTGACCGTTACCTGCTCAGATCTGTAACTATAAAGCCAAATGACAGCGTACGTAGAATGTGCTGACAAGATAGAAAATCACTTGAAGAAAAATCTTATGCTGGGCCTGTAAGAGAAAGCGGAGGGTAATGATGCTGTTGGCTTCCTAGATCCCTGAGATCTTATCTGATGAATCTTCTCTCCCTTCTGTGCTGCTGAATGTCTCATGGTCCCTACAAGACCAGGTCCAGTCTTTCTGGCCACACTTCCCTTTTATGAGCGACACCAGTAAATGTGCAGTGAGGCCAAGTGTGAATTTCTGTCCAATAACAGCAGAGTTTCCCTTTATCCTGAGTTTTCAATTTGTATTAAAACCAACTAACTTCAAGGAGGATTGTGATAATCTCCAGGACAAACATTCCACCTGTGCCCTGATAGATCTCTAAGCTGTGCGTGGCTGAGGGCTGTAATATACATTTATTCCCGCCTGCAGGAGATGTGTTGGCTCCAGCCCTGGTGTCATGGAGTCACTCCACGTCATACATTACATTGTTTTTGGTCCTAAGGAATTCAGATTACTGCACAATCTCTCCTGAAATGGGGAACAATATTATTTTCTCTAATCTTCTGGTCAGGATTCATAGTAGCTCCAATGATCCACCATAAATGAGGGCAACTCTGGTTTACTGTTGTATAATCTGTATTTGTAGTTTTCAGTTAATGAGATTCTCGTGCTCTGGGGCGGGGCTGTGGGTGGGGCTGTGGGCGGGGCTTTATGTGGTGCTCTGATTACATATTCATCTGTATTGGCTTATGACAGGTCACTGATCCCTCACTGACCTGCCTCCATTATTACATAATACATATAATAGCATTGATATTATTGGTGATAATGCCTATAATATTGTGGCTATTGTGAGGCTTAGAAAAAAAAATTACATCCAGCAAAATGACACCAGCGGCGCCTGCGCAGTAACCTCTATCTCTTACTTATAGATGCTACTATGCAGGAGCCGCCATGACCGGTGACATTTTGCTGGATGTCATTTTTTTTTCTAAGCCTCACAATAACATATTGTGCCCAGCTTGTGTCTCTGGAGACCTCCCCCCACCTACACTCGGATATTAAGTCAGCTCTACTCAAATGTGTCTGTCACTAAATAAACCAAATGCTTGAATGTCAAAACAGTTCAAAAACGTGGTTCTGTGTGGAAGATTGTAAAGCCGTCATGAAGGCATAAGGCTGGCAGTGATGGGCATTGTGGGTAATAATAGCGGGGATCATGCCTCATTCCTCTCTAGGAACATACACGACATCTTCTCTGGGGTTCTTTCTTGTCTCAGTTACTGGGATGAGTGCAATAAAATGTCGCTCAGTGAGTCTTCTCACATCTTCAGATTCTAAAGGATTGGCTGGGACAACATTGTCAGAAACAAGATTTTCAGTGACCTTTTCCTGATAATCAAGGAAAGTATCTGCATTTCCGGCTTTTCTGGATAACACAAAAGAATTATATGTGGCCACCTGAAACAAATACATGACTAACTTTTTATACCAGACATATGATTTTCTTGATACCTGGTATGGCTGTAGAACCTGATCTGGAAGGTCCACACCCCCATATATTTGTTGTAGTCAGTGACAGACCCAGGTTTTGGAGTAGTGGATCCTTGTTGGTCTGCAGTGGCCCTTGTGGCATCTGTGTGGATCGAGCTCAGGATAAAAATATCTTTTTTATCCTTATACTTAAGGGCAAGCAGCTCTCCATTGTGTAAAGCCCCTGACTGCCCCTTTCGGAACTTTTTGCTGACCACTGATTGTGGAAACCCCTGACGGTTTTTGCAAATGGTCCCACAAGCCCCTATGTTAAGTTCAACCAGAGTTTTAAATAAGGGTATGCTGGTGTAGTAGTTGTCAACTTACAGATTGTATCCTTTTTGTAAAAATGGAGTTATCAGCTCCCAAATGATTTTTCCGGATGTCCCCAAATAAGTAGGGCATGACTGGAACAGGGCGGTTGGAACAATAGGACTGAAAGAATTGGCCGGAGCTGAGCCTCCCCTGCCCCCCCCAAGGAGGCATAGGCGGAGGCCAGCATGACGGGGGGGTGGTCGGCTACCAGGGGGAGTACCCTGGAGTGGGGGAGTATATAGAGGAGGGGTGTGGGTGTCCCAATCCTCTTTGGATCTGGTCCCCCCAAGAAGAAGTCACCTTTACCATGTCTGATGTGGAGCGGGTGTTGGAGCAGCTGCGAGCGGCGGCGCGGTCACAGCCCCCAGGCTGGCTGGCATCACGGGTGGCCGGCATTGTTCCTGGGACGTCCGGAGAGTCTGCAGCAGCAGCGGGAAGGGAACGGCGCTACAGACGGGTGAGGCATCCCGAGCGGCTCTCACCCGATTCATCCCCCAGGGCCTGGCGACGCCGCCGGAGCCCCTCCGGGGACCCTCCAGGCCGGGCGCAGCGTTCTGTGCCTGTCGCCGCTACCCGGCCTGGGAGGAATCTGCAGGCCAGGCGAGGGCCCGCGGCGATGGCTAGGCCGCGGCCTACCTCCAGGCGGGGGGCGGGCCTGTCAGGCGCCGGGCGGCGGCAAGCTCCTGCATCAGCGGGAGGCTGCGGCGGTAACCTCCTCGCCGTGCGGCCTGCCTCCCCCTCCAGCAGGGGGGCGGACGTCGGGGGAGCTTCGGCCTGCAGCCTGGCAGGGCTGCCATCATCATCCCCAGGCAGTGGGGGAACACCGAGTGCGGCAGGGGGCCACGGCGAAGGGGCCCAGCATCGGCTGTCCGCTTCGGGGGCCGCTGCAAGAGGAGGGGGACGTCTCCACACCAGGACCGCGGCCTGCTCCCCTGTGGGGCCGCTAACAGCGATGCCCATGTACAGTGGCGATGGGCTCTTTTCCGGGGGCCTGGAGGCGCAGCGGGGGGCCCTTAGTGCTTCGCTGCAGGAGCCAGCCGTGGCAGCGGGAGCAGAACTCACGGTGTCCCAGTCAGCGTCCATTGCTGGGGTCCCGTCATCGGGGTCCCTCGGGGGGCCCAGTCATCATCATTTGGCTCCTCCTGCGGGGAGTCCCAGAGGTCGACAGCAAGCTGGCGAAGGTACATCCGAGGACCCAGGTTTTCCGGCTGGAGGGCACACAGCCCCCTCGCAGCCCGGTGAGTATGTCCCCTGTTTGTCATCCAGTTGCAACATCATCCTGGTTGGGTGGGGGGCCGTTGGCGGAATCCCTCGGGGTCAGCGGGGGGTTGGGATTTGGTGGCATAGCCGCGGCCGGGGGGGTTAGCGATGTGCTTGCGGATATGCGGAATTTGGTATCACGTCTGGAGCGGGGTCTCGCTTCATCGTCACCAGTAGCAGCTTGGGCACAAGCTGGGAGTCCTGCGGGGCGGAGTGGGGCGGATTTGGCCGGGCGCGCAAGTGAACCGGTGTCGGTGTCGGTTCACACTGAGAAAGAGAAAGAATGTCGCATACACTTGGACGATAGAGCGCATGGGGAGGTGTATGTTTGTTTTGAGGGTCGGTTGGGGGCTCATTTAAAGAAAGAAGTAAAGGAGTGCATTTGGAAGGACGAGTCTGTGGAAATATTTTCCCTCTTGCCATTAGAGAAATTTAATTTGGATAAGGGCAAGAAGGAGGATAGCAAAAAGGAGGATGAAGAGAAGCGTAGATGGCGTCTGATCCCGCAAACGTTCGTTAATTGGCAACAGGCGTTCGCTATTTTGGCGAGCGTCATTGGAGAAAAGTCCCCTGATAATTGCTCAGCGTTATTTTGCTATTTTGACGCCATCGGGCAGGCCTATAGGGTGTACGGGGGTCAGGCTTGGTTGCACTATGATGAGCAATTTCGGCAGAGGAAGGCCGTCCGTCCGGCTATCCGTTGGGACCAGAAGGACATTGGGCTGTGGATGCGGGTCATAGCTCAAAATAAATTTGGTAGCTCCTTTCATGGGGGGGCTGGGAGTACCAGCCAGAGTAGCGGCAGTTCCGGCGTCTCAGGAGGGGGCGGGTAGGTTCAAACGGGAAATCATAAGTTGGGGGTGTGCTGGCAGTTCAACGACAGCCCATGTAAATTCGGGGCGAACTGCAAATTTTAACATCTTTGCTCCAACTGCAATAGCGCGTCCTATGGAGCCGCCATGTGTTTCAAGAAAGGGAAGCCCCGAACCGGCGGTGGTAATTCCCAAGGGGTTAGTCTCCAGTGAGGCTGGAAAGGATGGTCCCTTATCTAAATAGATATGGGGACAGGGAGAAGTCGGCTTTGCTGTACGCGGGTTTCAAGGACGGTTTTGTTATCCCTCACCCCTTTTGCTATTCCGCGGGTTTTAAAAAATTTGCGTTCGGCCTTGTTACATGGTTCAGTGGTTTCAGAAAAGCTGGAAAAGGAGGTTTCGTTGGGCCGTATGGCTGGCCCCTTTGTTTCCCCCCCTTTTTCGGATTTGGTTGTTTCTCCTCTAGGAGTGGTTCCGAAGAAAGAGCCGAATAAGTTTCGGCTTATCCAACATTTGTCGTACCCTCGCGGGGGTTCTGTTAACGATGGTATCGATCCGGAAATCTGTTCGGTGGTTTACTCCTCCTTTGATGAAGCAGCGCGGTGGGTGCGAAAATGTGGTCGGGGTGCCCTTATGACTAAAACGGACGTGGAATCCACTTTTCGTTTGCTCCCGGTTCATCCGGATAGCATGAAGTTGTTAGGTTGCTATTGGGAAGGCATGTTTTTTGTGGACAGGTGTCTACCCATGGGATGTTCGTTGTCTTGTGCGTATTTTGAAGCCTTCAGTTCTTTTTTGGAGTGGGTCGTGCGCGATGTTTCCGGTTTTGATTCGGTCATTCATTACTTGGATGATTTTTTGTGTGTGGGCTCCGGGGATTCCGATTGTTGCGAGAGACTGTTACAGGCCATCGAGTGGGTGGCGGAGCGTTTTGGTGTTCCTCTCTCGCCTGAAAAAACCGAAGGCCCCTGTACATGTTTGCGTTTTTTGGGAATTGTCATTGATACGGTGAATTGGGAGTTCAGGCTGCCTGAGGATAAGTTGGCTGATTCGCGGGTGGAGGTGGTCCGAGCGCGCAGGGTCAAGAAGTTGTCGCTGCGTGATCTCCAGTCGTTGCTGGGAAAGCTCAATTTTGCATGTCGAGTCATGCCAATGGGGCGTGTTTTTTCACGTCGTCTGGCCAGTGCGACCGCGGGTGTTCGAGCCCCTCATCATTTCATCAGGTTGTCAGCGGAACTCAGGGCCGATTTGGCGATTTGGGAGTAATTCTTGGAGGGGTACAACGGCCGTTCGTTGGTGATGGAAGAGGTGGTCAGCAGTGACGCGTTGGAGTTGTTCACAGATGCGGCTGGCGGTGTTGGTTTTGGGGCTTACTTTCGGGGGCAGTGGTGCGCGTCCCGGTGGCCTAAGGAATGGATTGCGGATGGCTTGGTGCGCAATATCACTTTGCTGGAGATCTTTCCGATTCTGGTAGCCGTCCATTTGTGGGGACATGAGTTTCGGGATCGGCGGGTGCGTTTTAATTGCGATAACATGGGCGCTGTGTGCGCGATTAATGGTCTTACTGCATCGTCTCTCCCAGTCGTTCGGGTGTTACAGCGGTTGGTTCTCCTCTGTTTGGACCTGAATGCACAAGTGACCGCGACGCATGTTCCAGGTGTTAAGAACGATATCGCTGACTCTCTCGTTTACAGTGGGATCGGTTTCGCTCTTTGGCGCCAAAGGCGGAGGTCATGGGTTTAGCTTGTCCGGAGGAGCTGTGGATAGTGGCCTACGGGCCGCGGCATCGCTGATTGAGTCGTCTTTGGCTCCAAAGACCTGGGAGGCTTACCAGGCTGTATGGTGCAAGTGGGAGGAACAGTTAGCGGCCGACGTAGCAGTCGGGCCCGGCTTGGATCAGGAGGGAGTTTTGTTGTCTTGGTTGGGGTGGGGGGCCTCCGAGGGTTGGTCGGGTGCAAAAGCCATGCGTGTTTTAGCGGGTTTGTCCTTTGGATTTCGCTTGCGCGGCTGCCGCGATTGGACGAAAACATTTTTGGTGAAACAAGCGGCGAAAGGGTTTCGCCGGTTAAAAAGCGGGAGTGACTTGAGGCGTCCGATATCTTTTGAGGTGCTTGAACGGTTGGGCGGCATTTTGGAGACGGTGTGTTCTTCACGCTATGAGGTTTTGTTATTTCGCCTAGCCTTTTCGTTGGCATTTTTTGGCGCATTAAGGGTAGGGGAACTAGTGTCGGGGAACAAGCAGTCAGCCGGGGGTATATTGGCCAGGGATGTTGTGCTTACTGCGCGGGGCATTGAGTTTTGGTTGCGACGGTCTTAGACGGATCAGGCGGGTAAAGGTCGCCGAGTGGTGTTGGGCCATGTGCCCGGGTCTTTGATGTGTCCCGTTCAGTGTTTGCGGGGGTTTTGGGAGCTGGGTCCTAGTTTGAGCGGCCCCCTTTTGTGTCACGTGGATGGCTCTAGTTTGTCGAGATACCAATTTGGTGCTGTTCTCAAGAGGTCAGAGGTCCATCCGATCGTTGGGTTTGGATGAATCCCGTTTCGCTTCTCATTCGTTCAGGATTGGGGCGGCATCAGAAGCAGCAGTTCGGGGTTTGGATGTGGCTTTGATTCGGCGCATTGGTGGTTGGGCGTCCAATCGTTACCGAAGTTATGTTAGGTCGGTGGGTGGTGATGGGTGAGGCGGAGGGCGGCATTCACGCTAATGGTGCTTGTGTTTGATATTGGCATCGCCTTTTTTATTCCAGGTGTCAAGCCGTTGCTGGTGTGGATTTTTGGTCATTCCTTCGTTTACTGGGGAGCGTTGCGGGTGGATGTCCGGAACGAAGGCAGACAGCTCGGTTTTTCCAGGAACATGGCCTTGGTGCGTTGGTGTGGTTTTAGGGGGATGGAGTGGAGACGTGTCTTGCCGGAGATACACGAGTGCGTTCGGTTGGACCGTGCTCCGGACATCCTGGTGTTGCATGTTGGGGGGTAGTGACTTGGCGGTTCGACCTTTTCGGGAGTTGATACGGGACATCAAACAGGACTGTCTGCGCTTGTGGTTATTGTACCGAGGGGTCACTATCGTTTGGTCCGACATTGTTCCTCAGAGGTGATGGCGTTCCATGAGGTCTCTCGCTAAGGTTAATAAGGCCCGAATAAAAGTGAACAGGGCTGTGTCTTCTTTTGTTATCAGGAATGGAGGGGTGGCGGTGCGACACTTTGATTTGGAAAAAGGCGAGGGTGATTTCTGGCTGGCCGATGAGGTTCATTTGAATTCGGTTGGTTCTGACATTTGGGCTCTCGGATTCCAGGAGGGTATTGAGCGGCCCATGGCATGGCGGGTTCGGGGGGTCTCGGGCCATTGAGGTGTTCAATTGGCCCTCGTTGTGGCGGTTTCGAGAGGGGGGGGAGTCCTTGAAGTCGGTAAAAATTGGGTGTGTAGACTCAGTGTCTAGGGTCTCCTTCGTTAAACAGGTATCTTGGGGGTGATCTGGTGAAAGGTGGGGGGGAGTTTCCGGCCGAAGTGGCAGATCCCCGAGTAGCTTAGTGGACAAGATATATCGGTGTTGGTGCCCCCGAGCCAGTGGGGTATCGGCTGGGAGCAATCATGAGGGGTTTTTATCCACAGCAATTTTTGGGGTTATTCACCAAGATCTTGGGGCTTCAAGGACTCCTTCTCAGGTTCATGTTATTGTTAATGTGATTTATGATTCACTGTTTGTGTTTTTGGTGTTTATAATAAAGGCTGCTGTGGCCATAACATTCCAAAAGAAATTCCGAGTCTCCGTGTTCTGTGGTGGGGATTATTGGAGGTGATGCGGGGGGGGAGTTTTGGTGACAGGGTGAGATTTGTTCCCACGCCTGTCTGGTGGCAACTCGACACTACCAACGTCAAGAATTGGCCGGAGCTGAGCCTCCCCTGCCCCCCCCCAAGGAGGCATAGGCGGAGGCCAGCATGACGGGGGGGTGGTCGGCTACCAGGGGGAGTACCCCGGAGTGGGGGAGTATTTAGAGGAGGGGTGTGGGTGTCCCCTTCCTCTTTGGATCTGGTCCCCCCAAGAAGAAGTCCCGCCCTCCCTCCCTTTGTGTTCTTGGTGTGTTGTTGGTTATTTTTATTTGGGGTCATGGCGGTTTCGAGAGGGGGGGAGTCCTTGAAGTCGGTAAAAATTGGGTTTGGAGACTCAGTGTCTAGGGTCTCCTTCGTTAAACAGGTATCTTGGGGGGTGATCTGGTGAAAGGTGGTGGGGGAGTTTCCGGCCAAAGTGGTGGATCCCCGAGTAGCTTAGTGGACAAGATATATCGGTGTTGGTGCTCCCGAGCCAGTGGGGTATCGGCTGGGAGCAATCATGAGGGGTTTTTGTCCACAGCAATTTTTGGGGTTATTCACCAAGATCTTGGGGCTTCAAGGAATCCTTCTCAGGTTCATGTTTTTGTTAAAGTGATTTATGATTCACTGTTTGTGTTTTTGGTGTTTATAATAAAGGCTGCTGTGGCCATAACATTCCAAAAGAAATTCCGAGTCTCCGTGTTCTGTGGTGGGGATTATTGGAGGTGATGCGGGGGGAGGTTTGGTGACAGGGTGAGATTTGTTCCCACGCCTGTCTGGTGGCAACTCGACACTACCAATGTCATGCTCGTTTCTTTAACAAGCCCCATAGTGAATGTAAGTCCTAAAAATGTTTTCATTTATAGGACATTAGTTGGTGTCCATAAATTTGACCTAGCATAATCGGATCGTGGATTCTGGCTGATGAATTGGGACGCATATAAATTTGTAGGACAATATGCTCTAGCAAGCTATCTGTCATAAACAAATTAAAAAAATAATTGGTCCAAAATTTTCCACCTCCACATTTATACCAGGAATGGCATTAAAATTAGGGATGAATGGAGTAGCCGAATCCGAAGCCTCCCATCTGGGAAATGCTACATCAAGAGGCAAAGCCCCTTGGACATTGGTGTGCACCAATTCACGAGCACTAGGGACAGCACTAGTACTGGGCATTGTTCCCTGAGTTGGAGACATTTCTCCAGAAGCGCTATTTGTCCTTCTTGTTGTACTGGTCCTTGTGTGTGAGGATGGACCAGAATCACTGCTCATTTCTGAGCTATCATTCTCACTGCTACTAAAACCCTCGAAATCCACATCACCATCTGACACTGCGCTTTTTTCACTGTCAGAACGTAAAAAGTGCATAAGCCTCCTCTGCACTATAATACTGACCGGCCATTTTATTTGTTTTTATTTCTTTTTCCGGAAATAGAAATCTCTGACATGACTGACTTGACCAAATTATTGGGGAGACAATTGAGAAAAGCCTAATTCTTTAGCCTAACAGTAACTAACTTTAGCATAACACTAACCCTAACTTTAACCTAAAAGTAACCCTAACTTTACCCCAACACTAACCCTAACTATAGCGCTAACTGTAACCTGCCTTATCTGTTTTTCTATTGACAAATTATGGACCTGAGTGGGGTCTTGTTTTTTGTGAGATGAGAATTGGTATTATTTTCGCCTACATAACATTGATTGGTTCCTTTTTTATTCGATATTTGGGAGGCAGAATGAACAAACAGTTGGACACCACACACTACTGGTTCATCCAACAAGGTTTCCTATTAGACTGTGAACAGTTATTGTCTTGGTAAATAATTAAAGTTTTTTACATAGCTTGCCATTTTTATGGACAGTTTAAGTAGAAATGTTTAAAAATATAAAACTCAAGGATATGTTATTAAAAAAATTGTTTTTATCTTAGCAGATTACTGTACCAGGAGATCAGAAGGACAGCTCACATCTTCAATTTTTAAATCTGATGATCTTGAGATCCTACAAGATACAACTGAAGTGAATGCCATTACTCCAGATATACCATCATCCATTCACAGCAAAGATCTGTCATCTGATCCTATGAAACAGGTCCCATCTTCTGATTCATTACTGATTACTAAGGAAAATCAAAGTCACAAAAGAGGCAGTAAAAAACAAACTGCTCCTAAAGCAAGGAAGTCGTTTTCATGTTCAGAATGTGGGAAATGTTTTACATGGAAATCACATTTTGTTAGGCACCAAAGAACTCACACAGGGGAGAAGCCTTTTTCCTGTTCAGAATGTGGGAAATGTTTTATCAATAGATCAGAAGTGGTTAGGCACCAAAAAACTCACACAGGGGAGAAGCCTTTTTCCTGTTCATTATGTGGGAAATGTTTTAACCGGAAATCAGATTTGGTTAATCACCATAGAACTCACACAGGGGAGAAGCCTTTTTCCTGTTCGGAATGTGGGAAATGTTTTAACAAGAAAGAGCATCTTATTAGTCACCATAGAATTCACACAGGGGAAAAGCCTTTTCCATGTTCAGAATGTGGGGAATGTTTTAACCGGAAATCAAATTTGGTTAATCACCATAGAACTCACACAGGGGAGAAGCCTTTTTCCTGTTCGGAATGTGGGAAATGTTTTAACAAGAAAGAGCATCTTATTAGTCACCTTAGAACTCACACAGGGGAGAAGCCTTTTTCCTGTTCAGAATGTGGGAAATGTTTTAACAGTAAATCAGATTGTGTTAAGCACCAGAGAATCCACACAGGAGAGAAGCCTTTTTCCTGTTCAGAATGTGGGAAATGTTTTAACAGTAAATCAGATTGTGTTAAGCACCAGAGAATTCACACAGGGGAGAAGCCTTTTTCCTGTTCAGAATGTGGGAAATGTTTTGTCAACAAATCAGAATTGGTTAGGCACCAAAGAACTCACAGAGGGGAGAAACCTTTTTCATGTTCAGAATGTAAGAAATGTTTTATCCGGAAATCACAATTGGTTAATCACCAGAGAATTCACACAGGGGAGAAATCTTTTTCATGTTCAGAATGTAGGAAATGTTTTAACCGGAAATCAAATTTGGCTAATCACCTTAGAACTCACACGGGGAAGAAGCCTTTTTCCTGTTCAGATTGTGGGAAATATTTTAACCAGAAAGTGCTTCTTGATCGCCATCAGAGCAGTCACACAGAGGAGAAGCCTTTTTCATTTTCTTAATGTGGGAAATATTATACTTGGAAATCAAGTGTTAATAAACATCAGAGATGTCACATAGGGGAGAAGCCTTTTTTATGTTCGTAGTGTTGAAATAGTTTTAACCAAAATTGAATCTTCTTAAATGCGTTGTCTCTTGTCATTCCTCATGTTTGCTGACAAAAGAATAAAACTAAACTTTATTAATTCCAAATCTAAAACTATACCCATAATTTGCCCCTGAAGGTTAGTCAATAGATGACTAATAGAAAAAACATACGGTATACTACGAAATTGGTTTTGCATGTGAAGTAGTCCCTAATGGGGTAAGATTTGCCTGTACGTGAGTGAATGACTTCATCACCTTTAATGATGTTGGAACAACTCATGCAACTGAGGCAAGGGAAAGTACCCGTCCTTTTTTGACCTGACAGTGTTCGTGTGGAAGTCTGATTGCAATGTCCTAGGTCGGCCCTGACCAACTTGTCTTTGATGTTTTGAGGTCTTCTTAAACACATCAATGGTGGGCTCTTGAAATTGTCAATTTTGGGGCAGGCTTTGGTAAGTAGAAACCAATGTTTATGGATGAGATTATGGACTCTCTGCATGGAAGGATGGTGGCCATGAACAAAAGGGAGTCTAGGTGGTTTTGGTGCGATGGTGATACAACAGTCAGGGTTTTTTCTTCCCTTCAGACCCACTGAACAGGTGCCCCTATGAGTCTATATTGACACCTTCCCTGGCGGTAAGATAAATAATAATATATTTGTTTTCATTTTTCATAAAAAAAAATGTCCCCCTTTTTATTTTTTATTTTAATTTTTTTCCCTTTTTTTCAACATTTTTTCATTTGGTTTATTCATCCATTTTTTTCATTCATCCATTCTTTTATATAGATTTCATCCCAAAAATGATTTTGTTCTGTTATTTTCACATTCATTTATTCCCATTTCATTTGCTTTATTTACATTATTTTCCCATTATCCATTTACTTTCTCCAATATGGCGCTCCTTCCCTTCCAAGCTCTCCCATGCGCCCAAACAGTGGTTCCCCCCACATATTGGGTATCAACCTGCTCAGGACAAATTGCACAACAACTTTTGTGGTCCAATTTCTCCTGTTACGCTTAGGAAAATAAAAAATAGCGGGCTAAAAAAAATCATTTTTGAGGAAAAAAAAGTGATTTTTATTTTCACTGCTGTTGGTGTCACTTGTGGGGTTTTTTCACTGTTTGGGCACATCAGGGGCTCTGCAAAAGCAACATGGCATCCTATCTCAATTCCAGCCAATTCTGCATTGAAATAGTCAAACGGTACTCCTTCCCTTCTGAGCTCTGCCGTGCGCCCAAACAGTGGTTTACCCCCACATATGGGGTATCGGCGTACTCAGGACAAATCGCACAACAACTGTGGGGGTATGATTTCTGCTGTTACCCTTGTAAAAATAAAAATTTGGGGGCGAAAATATCATTTTTGTGGAAAAAAATGATTTTTTATTTTCACGGCTCTACGTTATAAACTTCTGTGAAGCACTTGAAGGTTCAAAGTCCTCACCACACATCTAGATAAGCTCCTTAAGGGGTCTAGTTTCCAAAATAGGGTCACTTGTTGGGGGTTTCCACTGTTTAGGAACATCAGGGACTCTCCGAACGCAACATGGCATCCGGTCTCAATTCTAGCCAATTCTGCGTTGAAAAAGTCAAACGACGCTCCTTCCCTTGCGAGCTCTGCCGTGCACTGAAAAAGTGGTTTACCCCCACATATTGGGTATCGGCGTATTCAGGAGAAATTGCACAACAAATTTTGTGGTTTATTTTCTTTTTTAACACTTGTGAAAATAAAAAAAAAGTTGGTTCTGAAGTAAATTTTTTGCAAAAAAAGTTAAATGTTAATTTTTTCCTTCAACGTTGCTTTAGTTCCTGTGAAGCACGTAAAGGGTTAATAAACTTCTTTAATGTGGTTTTGAGTAGGTTGAGGGGTGCAGTTTTTAGAATGGTGTCACTTTGGGGTATTTTATGCCATATAGACCCCTCAAAGTGACTTAAAATGTGAGGTGGTCCCTAAAAAAAATGGTTTTGTAAATTTTGTTGTAAAAATGAGAAATCGCTGGTCAACTTTTAACCCTTATAACTTCCTAACAAAATAAAATTTTGTTTCCAAAATTGTGCTGATGTAAAGTAAACATGTGGGAAACGTTATTTATTAAGAAATTTGTGTGATACATCTCTCCGATTTAAGGGCATAAACAATTTAAAGTTTTTTTCATAAATAAAAACAAGACATATCGAAGAAATTTTACCACTAACATGAATTACAATATGTCACGAGAAAACAATGTCAGAATCACCGGGATCCATGGAAGCGTTTCAGAGTTATGACCTCATAAAGGGACAGTGGTCAGAAATTTAAAAATTGGCCCTGGCATTCAGCTGCAAAATGGCTCTGTCACTAAGGGGTTAAACAAGATTTATTTTAGCCACACAATTCAATACTGTTTTCCTTTCTATCCTCACCGTGCTCTTACTTAAGAAAGTGAGAATATGTTCTTTTCTCTACACATAGTTGTAGAATACACATAACTGTAATGACCTGCATAACACAGCGATCAGACTATTTACAGGAATCGGTAAGTTACGGGAGAAACAAAATGGCGTAATTGATATTTTTCTCTATAAAACCCATAAAATCATAGAATCGTAGAGTTGGAAGGGACCTCCTGGGCCATCTGGTCCAACCCCCTGCTCAAAGCAGGATTCGCTAAATCATCCCAGTCAGATGTCTGTCCAGCCTCTGTTTGAAGACTTCCATTGAAGGAGAAGTCACAACTTCTCGTGGCAACCTGTTCCACTCATTGATCACTCTAACTGTCAAAAAGTTTTTTCTAATATCTAATCTATGTCTCCTCCCATTCAGTTTTATCCCTTTGCTTCTAGTCTTTCCTTGTGCAAATGAGACTAAAGATGATCCTTCTACAATGTGACAGCCCTTTAGATATTTGTAGACAGCTATTAAGTCTCCTCTCAGTCTTCTCTTTTGCAGGCTAAACATTCCCAAATCCTGCAACCTTTCCTCATAAGACAGGGTTTGCAGACCGGTCACCATTCTGGTCGCTCTTTTCTGAACTTGCTCCAGTTTGTTGATGTCTTTTTTAAAATGTGGTGCCCGAAACTGGACACAGTATTCAAGATGAGGTCTGACCAAAGAGGAGTAGAGGGAAATAATGACTTCACGTGATCTAGACTGTATGCTTCTGTTAATACATCCTAGAATTGCATTTGCCTTTTTTGCTGCTGCATCACACTGTTGACTCATATTCAGTCTGTGATCTATTAGTATACCCAAGTCTTTTTCACATGTGCTGTTGCTTAGCCCTATTCCTCCCATTCTGTATATGCTTTTTTCATTTTTATTGCCCAGATGTAGTACTTTGCATTTTTCCCTGTTAAAAACCATTCTGTTAGTTGCTGCCCACTGCTCCAGTTTATTTATATCTTTTTGAATCCTCTCTCTCTCTTCTCTTTTATTAGCTATCCCTCCTAGCTTTGTGTCATCAGCAAATTTAATCAGTTTACCCTCAATTCCTTCATCTAAATCGTTGATAAAGATGTTGAACAATACAGGGCCCAGGACAGAGCCCTGTGGTACCCCACTTGAGACATTCTTCCAACTGGATGTGCAGTCATTTACGACCACTCTTTGGGTCCGATCGCTAAGCCAGTTATGAATCCACCTAACAGCTGCCTTGTCCATTCCATACTTAGTCATTTTTGCAATAAGGATTGTATGAGATACTTTGTCAGATGCTTTGCTGAAGTCAAGATATACTATATCTACAGCATTTCCTTGATCCACCCAATCAGTGATTCCGTCATAGAAGGAAATTAAGTTAGTCTGACATGACTTATTAGTTACAAACCCATGCTGACTATGTTTAATCATTTCATTCTTATCCAGGTACTGACATACATGTTGTTTAATAATTTGTTCAAAGATCTTTCCTGGTATAGAAGTCAGACTCACCGGCCTATAGTTGCCTGGGTCCACCTTCTTCCCCTTTTTGAAGATAGGAACAACATTTGCTCTTCTCCAGTCTTCTGGGACTTCTCCTGCTCTCCAAGAATTTTCAAAGATTATGGAGAGGGGTTCAAAAATTTCTTCTGCTATCTCCTTCAGTACTCTGGGGTGTAATTCATCTGGACCTGGAGACTTGATTTCATTTAGGTTAGCTAAGTGTTTCCTCACTATCTTTCTGTTTATAGATATCCTGGATTCTTCTATTCCCTTAATAGGACAGTGAAGAACAGCTGAGGTTACATTTCCTTTCTGAGAGAAAACAGATGCAAAATAGGAATTTAAAAGTTCGGCCTTCTCAACATCCTGTCTTACCATTTCATCATTTTCATCCTGTAAAAATCCTATAGCATCTTTGACTTTTCTTTTACTTTTGACATATCCCCAAAATCCTTTATTATTGCTTTTGACATCTCTTGCAAGCCTCAATTCATTTTCAGCTTTAGATAATCTGATTTGTGCCCTGCAGGTTCTGCAGACAGCATTATATTCTTCTTTAGATATGCCTCCCTCTTTCCATTTTATAAACATTTTTTTCTTCCTTTTTAGCATGTGCTTAAGTTCTGTGTTCATCCATCCTGGCTTCCTTAAATGCTTCCTATTCTTCCCTCTTTTTGGAATTGTTAACAATTGTGCTTTGAGAATTTCATTTTTCAAGATTTCCCATCCTTCCTGGACATTTTTGTCTTTAAGGATATCCAGCCATTGGATCCCTCCAATTCGCTTTCTGAATCCCTTAAAATCTGCCTTTCTGAAATCTAACCTTGACGTCTGAGTCTTGACAGGTCTTCCGCCTCTAGTTATCCAAAATTCTAAAATAGCATGGTCGCTACCTCCTCGGGTCCCAGCCACTTTTACCTCCTCAACCATTTCCTCCCTGTTTAAAAGGATTAGATCCAAGGTAGCAGTTCCCCTTGTTTTCTCCCTTACCTTTTGGAAGATAAAGTTGCCAGCAAGAGAGGATAAGAATTTCCTTGACCTGTTAGTTTTGCCTGAGAGAGATTCCCAACAAATGTCTGGATAGTTGAAATCTCCCATGACAACTATGTCATATTTTTTGGAGAACTTGGCCATTTGATGCATAAAGAGTTCATCCATATCTTCAGCTTGCACAGGTGGCCTGTAGTAAATGCCTACAATGGTGTCCTTTCCATTGTTCTGTCCTTGTATTCTTACCCAAACAGTTTCCACAGAACTCCCAGTCTCTGAAGCTTCAATCTCTGTGCAGATATACGCATTTCTAACATACAATGCGACACCCCCTCCTCGTTTATCAAGTCTGTTTCTTGCAAATAAGTTGTATCCTTCTAGTCTTGTATTCCAATCATGTGTATTGTCCCACCAAGTCTCAGTGATTCCAATGACATCATATTTCTTTTCCTGTGTTAGTAGTTCCAATTCTCCTTGTTTGTTGCCCATGCTTTGTGCATTAGTATAGAAACATTTTAGTTTGTGATTGGTTTCTCTTTCTCCAATATTTTTATTAATTAGATTCTTTCGTCTTTGTTCTTCCTTTCCACTTCTATTAGCAGAGTTCTCAATAGTATTTGTCAGGTGTATGGCTTTTTCTGGTCTTTTGCTTCCCTTCCCATGTTGTTCTAGTTTAAAGCTCTCCTTACAAGAGTAGCAAGGCGACTTCCAAATACATGCTTTCCAGTCTTCGTAAGGTGCACCCCATCTCTAGCAAGTAGTCCATCGTAAAGGTAATTCACTCCGTGATCCAGAAATCCAAATCGTCGCTGACGGCACCATCGACGTAGCCAGTTGTTCACCTGCAGAATCTTATTCCACCTCCTTGTTCCATGGCCATCCACTGGGAGGATGGAAGAGAAGACCACCTGCGCTCCCAGTTCTTTCACTTTCTTGCCTAAGTCTTCAAAGTCTCTGCAGATGGTTTCCAGGTCGTTTCTTGCGGTGTCATTTGTCCCCACATGTAGTAGCAGGAATGGGTAGTCATCTGTAGGTCTGAAGAGTCCTGATATCCTGTCAGACACATCTTTAATTTTTGCACCTGGAAGACAGCACATTTCTCTTGAAGTTATATCCGGTCTGCAGATAGCGGCCTCTGTTCCTCTCAACAGGGAATCCCCCATGACCACCACTCTCCGTTTCTTCTTCACAACATTTTTCTTTCTCCATCCAGGAGGACTCTGAAGGCGTACAAGGTTGCTGTTTGTGGGCAAAGTCTTATCCTGATGTATTTCTTCATCGTTTTCCTGCGTGAGAGCCTGGTACTGGTTTCTGAGCAGTATGGGTGCTGACTGCCTCCTGATCCTCCTGCTTCTCTGGGTCACATGTCTCCATTCCCCTGTTTCTTCAGGTGCACTTCGAATTTCTTCTCTTTCTGTAACATGAAGAGATAATTCTGCTCTGTCTAAGAACTCTTCACCTTCCTTAATGATCTTCAACGTAGCTAACCTCTCTTCGAGATTTTGCAACTTTTCCTCCAACAGGGACACAAGCTTGCATTTGTGGCATGTGAAGTTTGGCTTTTCCACTGGTAAATCTGTGAACATGTAGCAAGAAATGCAGCTCACCAAATGGCTCCTGGCCTCTTCCGTCTTGAGATTTCTTAAAAACGATGAAAGATGAGCCAAATCGGCGCGCGGTTTTTCCAATTTCCTCTTTTCAGCTGCAACGGCCAAAACCCAGTGATCGTTGAGCTCGCGGAGACTCTTCACTTATCCCAGAAGGCACTGGGAATATGCAAATGATCTCCTCAAGACTCTTCCCCTGGTTTTCCGATTTCCTCTTTTCAGCTGCAACGGCCAAAACCCAGTGATCGTTGAGCTCGCGGAGACTCTTCACTTATCCCAGAAGGCACTGGGAATATGCAAATGATCTCCTCAAGACTCTTCCCCTGGTTTTCCGATTTCCTCTTTTCAGCTGCAACAGCCAAAACCCAGTGATCGTTGAGCTCGCGGAGACTCTTCACTTATCCCAGAAGGCACTGGGAATATGCAAATGATCTCCTCAAGACTCTTCCCCTGGTTTTCCGATTTCCTCTTTTCAGCTGCAACGGCCAAAACCCAGTGATCGTTGAGCTCGTGGAGACTCTTCACTTATCCCAGAAGGCACTGGGAATATGCAAATGATCTCCTCAAGACTCTTCCCCTGGTTCCCCTGTGAAGGTGGCTCTTCTTTTTCTGACCCCCAGTAATGCCAAAATATTGACTTTTATAATTAGCGCCTCTTACCTGTAATGTGTCCCATAGGTATGATGTGTCCCCCATATCAGCCACCTACCATCCGTCAATCATGCCTGAGCGGCGCCTCGGCGCCACCCACCATCTGTCCATCATGATACCCCATGCGTCGCTGCTTCCTCTTGATTTGAATCCTGGCGCCTGCGCTGTGACAAGCGTTCTCGGGCATGCGTAGTGCGCGCTGCCCTAGAACCGATATCAGGCTATTGCGCCTACGCGTTGTGGAGGCCCCAGATCCCGCTCTGCAATGTGTTATGACATATTCACACTGCGAGGCTGGGGCCTCCACAACGCGCAGACGCAATAGCCTGATGTCGTTCTCGGGCAGCGCACACTGCGCATGCCCGAGAACACTTGTCACAACGCAGGCGCTGGGATTCAAATCAAGAGGAGGCAGCGACACAGGGGGCATCATGATGGACAGATGGTGGGAGGCGCTGAGGCGCCGCACAGGCATGATTGACGGATGGTAGGTGGCTGATAGAGGGGGGCACATCATACCTGTGGGACACATTACAGGTATGAGGAGCTAATTATAAAAGTCAATATTTTGGCATTACTGGGGATCAGAAAAAGAAGAGCTACCTTCACAGAATGCAGCCTTAGTGCTGCTGAAGGTGGCTCTTTAACTGAAAAACGCCCTGGGGGGGTGACAGGTTCCCTTTAACAACAACAGTACATATAGTCCTGACCAGACTTGCTCCTCGGGTCCTACTGTTCAGATTTTCCCCCTTCCTCCTTTAGCAGAGTACGGACCCTTAACAAAACAAGTGGGCTGCTTTTATCAGAGGACAGTACAGGGTTAAAACAGGAAAAGTTCAGGGTTAAAACAGTCCAGTACATAATGCAGCCACACACAGTCCATTACTGTTTCCAAGGGTGATTAACCCCTTCAGGTTTTAGTCCCGTAATCCAGCAGGGGGTGTGCAAACGTGCACAAATAAACTTGGATAAAGGGTAGAAGAAAAACAAACAACAGTCCTTCAACTGTGACCATACTGGCCACCACTGACACCAAGTCCTGGTCCCGCCCAGGGTTCACTACCCTTTCACAGATACGGAACAGTCTCTCCTGCACTTCAATCCATGCAACTAGCACATCCAGTTCATTTTAGGGGCTGCCTTCACTCCTTGCTCTCCTTGCGACTGGAATAATGGACCGCATTCTGGTCCTGAATTATTATAAACGTGTTGCCCGAAGACCCGCTGGAGGAGGACTCTCCGCTCTTTCTCCTGCTCCTTTCCTCTGTCAGCGGCTGATTCATGGTACCTGGAACTTCCTGCTCCCGTGACCCGATTGTTGCCACCGCTTCCTTTAAGGGCGCCTCTGACTTTCTGTAGGGACTACAATAATTGCAGACGGCTGCACGCAATACTGCGCTTCCTGTGCCTGTCTCTCTTTGATGCTGCAGACCATTTTCACCACCACAGCATACTGTCCACGGGGCCCTTGTTCTTTAATAAATGTCACTCGGTCCCATTCCTGAAAAGGACCGTCAAAACTAATGGACCCGGCATTCACATAGACCTTGTCCCCAGTCTCGACCTCATGGATGAATCATACAGCCCCTTATCTACTATGATGTTCCAACTGTCAGCACCCTATATAGTGCGATTGTACCCCAGAGCTCCCAAAAAAGAAAAAAGAATCCCTATACTCACCTAATCGAGATTCCTCATCCTCCGCAGTGACTGTCTCTTCTTCTAGCCATTCTCGCAGTGGATTCTGATGGCATGATGCAGTGACATCTTTGCACCGCCAATGTTCCTTGCTTAGTGCTGGACTCCAGCAGGCCTAAGATAGAAGGGACGCCCACAGCTGGCTGGGGTAAGTGACGAAGCCAGTGACTTTGTGCTCCGTCACAACTGTTAAAAGTATGCGCATCTTGAGGAAGCCGATTCTGTTAGCAACATAGCAGATAAGGCAGCCCACAACCAGACAGACCCTTCTGCCATTTGCCAGAATTGCAAGATGGCCAGTCTGGCCCTGCAAGGTCCTTAATCCTGCAAATCTTCTAGCACACTTTGGTTCCACTTGATTTTGGCTGGCCAGCAGATAGCAGTCTTTCCTCATTAATGGCACATCTTGCACTAATTTTCCAGTGGTCTCATCACTTTGTTACTTTCTTCCCCCCTTTTTGCTCGCCAGTCCTCGGGTGAGTGAATTCTTTTGAGTTTGAGGTTTCCCCACAGGTAGGCCGTCGTCAGCCAATAATTGCGTGCATTCCTGGGTCTTCTGGGATCAAACAAATTCATCCTGAGCATACTGGTTAGGGGTAATCCCGGCATTGGCTCGCTCAGTCCTGAGGAGCTCTTCCTGCTGAGGCGCATTTGAGGTACTTGGAGACTCAAGCACTGGGTGTGGTAAGTCGACTCTGAATTTGTTTTTACCCTGTTAACCATTCTTCTTCTTCCTCTAAGACTGCCCATTGTGGACCTCAGCCACTTCAGTTGGGGCCCCTGCCTGGTATGGTCTTCTGCTTCAGAAGAGCTGGGTCACAGCATATTCCTGTGCAACACCTGAGGTGGCATCATCCCCTTCAGGTCTAACCTCATAGACTGGGTTTTTCAGGTGATTCTTCCTCACCACTCGGTAGAGTACCGCCTCCCAATGATGATGCAGCTTGTTTCCGGGTCATTTAACCGGCATCAACACATGGTCCCCTGGCTGAAGTGGTCCATCTGACATCGAGGATCGACTTGAATGTTCCACTTCCTGAAGCTTCTGCTCAACCAGCTTCCTTACCGTCTGAAATCTGTGACTGTGTTCTCGGGTCCTGGCACTAGGCCTACTGCCCGAACAGGAATCCTCTGCCTCCAGCTCCAGTTCAGTGGTCTCTCCACCAAACAGTAGCATGTAAGAGGTGTTACTAGCAGTCACATGGAAACAATTATTGCAAACCCACAACAACTCAGAGGCAAATTCGAGCCACTTCATCTTCTTGTCATCTTCCAGGGTCCGCAACATTTGCAACAGGGTTCGGTTGAAGTGCTCACAATCCCCATTCCCCTGTGGATGATATGGTGTGGTTTGGGATTTGTTGATTCCATGGATGCAGTACAGTTGGTTCGTCACTTGCCCCTGGAAGCAGGACCCTGGGTCGTAGTGAATTTACTTTGGGCATCCATATATGCGAATGAAGTCCTGACAAATGGCTCTGGCTGTAGGTTCAGCTGTCTGATCCTAGGTGGGAGTCACCACTGCAGGGTTGCCATTAGGAATTTCAGGGCCCCATATTGGCAAAATTTTCGGAGCCCCCTTGAAACTCTGCCCAGGCTCCACCATAGCCCCACCTCCACCCCTCGGACCTTCCATGGTCCCACCAACCTCTCTTGGAAAAACTCCACTTCTGCACCATATCCTCCCCCATTATACATCACCAGATCACATACATAGCCAGTAGCTTTTGTTTTGGCCAAAAGATTTTTTAATCCCCTCCACGACAAAGTAGTCTCTTCTGGCCAGGCTCTACTCGACTGTAACTTATTAAACAATTGTTAAAATATCCAATACAATTTTAGGTATATTTTTATTTATCATTTTTTTAAAATGACCATTAACATCACATGCAAGGGAAAAATACCACTGCACCATGACCAGATCACATATTACCACCACATAGTGACCAAATATTACCACATACAGGGAATAAATACCACCACAATATAACTAGACAATATATTACCACCACAGTGACCGAATAATAGCATGTACAAGGAACAAATACCACCACATCATGACCAGATCACATATTACCACCACATAGTGATTGAATATTACAATACTGATCATTAATAAAATAAAAACACAGTACTAATGCCATTATACACAGGGGATCTGTACTTAGTATACAGTGTCCGTGTACAGGTAATACAGTGATCACCTGTGACATTATACACAGGGGCTCTGTATATAGTGTCAGTGTACAGGTAATACTGTGATCACTAGTGACATTATGCACAGGAGCTATGTATATAGTATACAGTACGTAGTGTCAGTGTACAGGTAACACACTGACTCACCGGTGACATCTCTAGTTAAAGTCCTTCATCTTTGCTTCTCTTCTTCATCCAGTTCAGACCATGATCACTTCTTCCAGCCAGGACTCGTCTCTGCATAAAATAACACAGTAATCTATAGTACATTCCCCGATTTTTGCCCAACTTCTATACTACGCCAGATGAAAAAAGCGACCATGTCGCAATGCATAGTGACAGGACCTCTCCTCCCCCACACTGAAAACAGTAACCTCAAAAATAATATCCTTTAATTAGCCCCTATAGTAATAATATCCCACATTCTGGACCCCACGTGTCCACGCATTCTGCCTCATGTCTCTGCATATTGCCCCAGAGTCATCCCTAATTGTATAATGCATCCCATAGTCATATATAGCAGTATAATGCACCCCCATAGGGGTATAATATAACCCATAGGGGTATTATGCACCCCCATAATGCTCCGTCATAGGGGTATAATGCTCCCCCTTAGGGGTATAATGCTCCCCCATAATATAATGCGATAGGTAGAGTTGAGCGAAACGGGTCTGTCAAGTTCATAAGTCGCTGACTTTTGCTAAAGTCGGGTATCATGAAATGAAATACAATCATAGCGTGAGGTTGGCCATGAGGTCGGCGACCAGAGCGCCAAAGTCGCGTTTGAAATGATGCTTCCAGCGCCCTTTTTCAGCCAATGATGGAGGACGCACACTGTGGGCAATGCGATGACATGGGCAGCGGTCACCACCATCTTTGAGAAGGGCATGCAAGAGATTGGCTTGCTTTGTGTGGCGTCACAGGGGCTATAAAAGGGCGTGCACGCCGACCGCCATCTTACTTCTGCCGATCTTAGCATAGGGAGGGAGAGGTTGCTGCTGCTGATTCTGAATAAGGGAGAGCGTTAGGCAGGGAAGAAGAACCCAAAAACTGCTTCTGCTGGTAGCGATTTCCACTTACAACACTTTGTGTGCAGTGACAGGGGAGGCTCTATTTTTGTGCATCAGCTCTGTTGGTTATTAGGCTGCCTTATAAGGCTCCCTGATAGCTGCATTGCTGCTTGCACACTGCTGTGCAAACTGCTTTTTTAAAAGCAAAAATACTTTTCTTCCTCTTTTCTGCACAGTTACCAAGCGTTCATTTTTCCACACTTTTGTGTGCAGCAGTCCTGCTTATTAGGCTGCCTGCTGCCGCCATACTTGGACTGAGAGCATCATTGTCAGCCTCCTAACATCTCTAGGGAGATTCAAATTCTCCCCAGTACTATATACACCTTGTACTTTGTCATACACCATCCAATTTCAGCCTGTTAAATTGAGGTGTAATCTACACTCACTGGCCACTTTATTAGGTACACCTGTCCAACTGTGTGTTAAGACTTAATTTCTAATCAGCCAATCACATGGCGGCAACTCAGTGCATTTAGGCATGTAGACATGGTCAAGACAATCTCCTGCAGTTCAAACCGAGCATCAGTATGGGGAAGAAAGGTGATTTGAGTGCCTTTGAACGTGGCATGATTGTTGGTGCCAGAAGGGCTGGTCTGAGAATTTCAGAAACTGCTGATCTACTGGGATTTTCACGCACAACCATCTCTAGGGTTTACAGAGAATGGTCCGAAAAAGAAAAAAAATCCAGTAAGCGGCAGTTCTGTGGCCGGAAATGCCATGTTGATGCCAGAGGTCAGAGGAGAATGGGCAGACTGGTTCGAGCTGATAGAAAGGCAACAGTGACTCAAATTGCCACCCGTTACAACCAAGGTAGGCAGAAGAGCATCTCTGAACGCACAGTGCGTCGAACTTTGAGGCAGATGGGCTACAGCAGCAGAAGACCACACTGGGTACCACTCCTCTCAGCTAAGAACAGGAAACTGAGGCTACAATTTGCACAAGCTCATCGAAATTGGACAGTAGAAGATTGGAAAAACGTTGCCTGGTCTGATGAGTCTCGATTTCTGCTGCGACATTCGGATGTTAGGGTCAGAATTTGGCGTAAACAACATGAAAGCATGGATCCATCCTGCCTTGTATCAACGGTTCAGGCTGGTGGTGGTGGTGTCATGGTGTGGGGAATTTTTTCTGGGCACTCTTTGGGCCCCTTGGTACCAATTGAGCATCGTTGCAACTCCACAGCCTACCTGAGTATTGTTGCTGACCATGTCCATCCCTTTATGACCACAATGTACCCAACATCTGATGGCTACTTTCAGCAGGATAATGCACCATGTCATAAAGCTCGAATCATCTCAGATTGGTTTCTTGAACATGACAATGAGTTTACTGTACTCAAATGGCCTCCTCAGTCACCAGATCTCAATCCAATAGAGCATCTTTGGGATGTGGTGGAACGGGAGATTCGCATCAGGGATGTGCAGCCGACAAATCTGCGCCAACTGTGTGATGCCATCATGTCAATATGGTCCAAAATCTCTGAGGAATGCTTCCAGCACCTTGTTGAATCTCTGCCACGAAGAATTGAGGCAGTTCTGAAGGCAAAAGGGGGTCCAACCCCTTACTAGCATGGTGTACCTAATAAAGTGGCCAGTGAGTGTATAGTGGGCCTTAGATAATAGTTCAGCCTCCTAAAATCTGTAGGGAGATTCAAATTCTCCCCAATACTATATACACCTTGTACTTTGTCATACACCATCCAATTTCAGCCTGTTAAATTGAGGTGTAATCTATAGTGGGCCTGAGATAATAGTTCAGCCTCCTAAAATCTGTAGGGAGATTCAAATTCTCCCTCATACTATATACACCTTGTACTTTGTCATACACCATCCAATTTCAGCCTGTTAAATTGAGGTGTAATCTATAGTGGGCCTGAGATAATAGTTCAGCCTCCTAAAATCTCTAGGGAGATTCAAATTCTCCCCAATACTATATACACCTTGTACCTTGTTTTACAGTACCATATAGATGGTGGTATTTTGGGTACATTTTCCCAAAAATGAGGAAGTATGGTGGAAGAGGCTGTGAACGTGGGCGGAGGTTGCCAACTGGTACTCATGGTGGTGGTGGTGGTGGTGCTGCATCTGCTGGTAGTGGCAAAAGCACACTAGCACCTAAGGCAGGAGGTGTTGAGCCTGCGTCATCATCTGGCTCCACAAGGCCTCAAAGGCTCCCTTTTCTGGAAGGAGGTAAACCGCTTTTAAAGCCGGAGCTTCAGGAACAAGTTTTGGCTTACATTGCTGACACAGCCTCCAGCTCTATCGCCTCCTCTTCTGAAGTTTCAAAAAATAAAAGCACTGAGTCATCAGTTGAGGCTCCTGGTCAGGAACAACACTTTTTCTTGTGCCCTTCACCCCTACCAAAAGTGAAGGATGCGGCAGGCCACACTACAGATTTCTCCATGGAGCTCTTTTCACATACCATGCCTGGGTTATCAAGTCAAATCGTGAATTCCCCAGTCCAAGATTAATCTGACACGGAGTGCACTGATGCACAGCCACTGCTAGATTTTTCTGCTGGTACATTCACTCAGAGCACTACATTGTCCTCGCAGTGTACTGAGCCAGAATCTGACCCTGATGAGACTCAGGTTCCCCTTCCCGCATACTATGCCACCTTACACGGTGACACAGAGGAAGGTGCACATGAAATTGAAGAGGAGGTGATGGATGACCCATTTGTTGACCCAGATTGGCATCCATTGGGGGAAGAGGGTGCCGCTTCCAATAGCTCAGAAGAGGAGGAGGAGGATCCGCAGCAGGCATCGACATCGCAACAGCTGTTATCTGGCAGGCCCGTAGCAGTCCAAAAACGGGTTACAAAAACCAAAAGAGTTGCAGGACAGCTTGGCCAGACGGTCAAATTAGCACAGCGTACAAGGCTTCACAATGTCTTCCACAGTAGGAAGAGCGAAGTGTGGCACTTTTTTGAACAAAATCCTAATGATCAGGCAAAGGTTATCTTTAAGAAGTGCGCAAAGACCTTTAGCCAAGGGAAAAATCAGAAATTTGAATACCAGTTGCATGCTTAGGCACTTAACCACCATGCACTTGCAAGCATGGACGGACTACCAAACCTCACGTACCACATGTGCACCTGCTCCAAATGAAGGTAGTCAGCAACGCTACATCGCTTTCCCCACTGTAAGACCACCGGTTAGCACACAACCAGCAGCAAATGTTGAGGTGTCGTCGCAAGGCCAAAGCAGTCAAGGAATCACAATGTTATTGCTACGAAAGACTGAATCTAGGCCATCAGCAAGACCACCAACACCATCACCATCACCAACCCTCTCTCAGTCCGCCATGTCCACCGCTAGTTCCACCATATGCAGCTCTCAAGTCCAGCTCCCCTACCAGAGACTCTGAGTAGGACAAGAAAGTACTCATCCTCTCATCCGCGTACACTGTGTTTGAACGTCCACATTGTCAAACTAATCTCGTTAGAGATGATGCCCTACCAGTTCGTTGAAAGTGAAGCTTTCCGCGAGCTCATGGCCTAAGCAGTACCACGCTATGACCTACCCAGTCAACATTTCTTTTCTCGAAACGCCATCCCAGCCTTCCACCTGCATGTGAAAGACCGCATTGTCCATGCACTCAAGCAATCAGTGAGTGGAAAGGTGCACCTCACAACAGATGCATGGCCAGGGTCATTACGTGTCCATCACTGCGCACTGGGTTAATGTGGTGGATGCAGGGTCCACAGGGGACAGCGGCGGTGGGACCGTGCTGCCTAGCCCACGGTACAGGAAACAGTTGGCTGTAGGGGTTCGACCCTCCTCCTCCAGAAGCGAAAGGTCATCCACAGAGCGCAGTCGCACGAGCACTCCATCCGCAGCTGCCAGTGTTGCACCCGAGGTGTCCCACTATCGTACAGCTAGTGGTAAGCGTCAGCAGGCTGTGTTGAAGATGATGTGTTTGGGCGACCACAGACACACCGCGGAGGTACTGGCCGACTACTTGCAGCGACAAACTTAGTCATGGCTGGGCAGTCTACATCTTCAGGCAGGCAAGGTAGTTAGTGATAACGGCCGGAATTTTGTGGCAGCCATAGCCCTTTCAAAACTCAGACACATACCTTGCCTGGCTCACACCTTGAACCTGGTGGTGCAGTGCTTCCTCAATAATTATCCGGAGTTAACAGCCCTACTCCATAAGGTGCGAAGACTGTGCTCGCACATCCGCCGGTCGCCCGTACACTCCAGTCATATGCAGAAGCTGCAGCGATTGCTCCACCTTCCCAAGCACCGCTTAATTATTGATGTTGCAACAAGGTGGAACTCCACCCTGCACATGGTTGAGAGGCTGTGCGAACAGAGGCAGGCTGTAATGCATTTGTGGGAGGATACCCGGGCAGGCAGTTTGAGGGCAGACATGGAGTTGTCTGATGTGCAGTGGTCGAAGCTGAAACACCTCTGTAAAGTCCTTCAGTGTTTTGAGAAATGCACATGGCTGGTAAGCGCAGACGACGCCATCATAAGCATGAGCATCCCACTTATGCGTCTGCTCATGCAAACTTTGACGCACATTAAGGAGCAGGCGTCTGCAGCCGAGGAGGAAGAGGAAGAGGAGGGAAGCCTTGATGACAGTCAGCCATTGTCTGCTCAGGGAACTCTCCTGTACGAGGTGGAGGAAGAAGAGGACGAGGATGATGGGGATGATTATTTAGGGGAGGAGGATGCTTCTCAGGGGGCAAGAGAAAATGTTGGCATGGCAAGGTCAGGTACAGGGTTTGTGCATGACTGGAGGGAAGTGGATTTGCCAGAAAGTGCTCCTCCACCCAGCACTCGCAGTGCATCATTGACACCTGGAACATTGGCCCACATGTGTGATTATGCCTTGCTGATCCTAAAAAGGGTCCCCTGCATTGCCAAAATGATGAAGGATGACAACTACTAGTTGGCCAGCATCCTGGATCCACGCTATAAAGGCAAATTCCAAAACATCATGCCACAGGAGAACCTAGAGCTAATATTGGCTAACAAGCAACTCTGGTAAACCGTTTCTTTAAGGCATTCCCAGCACACAGCAGCGGTGATGGTTCTCACACGAGCCGTAGGGTGCAACATGGAAGAGGTGTTCGTGGTGCACACATCCGAAGTGGCGTGGGAGACAGGGGTTTCATGACCATGTTGTGGACTGGTTTTTCAAGTACCGCTCACACGACTGATAATACTGCATCGACTGAAAGTGACAGGAGACAGCAGTTGTCATCTATGGTTACAAACTACTTCTCCCAGATCG
Source organism: Dendrobates tinctorius (assembly GCF_039654945.1). NCBI lineage: Eukaryota > Metazoa > Chordata > Amphibia > Anura > Dendrobatidae > Dendrobates > Dendrobates tinctorius. The sequence continues at coordinate 587,508 of NW_027362163.1, read as the reverse complement.
ATGTTCTCCCTCACAGGTCATTCCCCTTTGACTATTGGACCTGTAAACTGGACACCTGGCCTGAATTGGCACAATATGCCTTACTGGAGCTCGCTTGCCCTGCTGCTAGTGTGCTATCCGAAAGAGTCTTCAGTGCTGCTGGATCAATCCTGACAGAAAAAAGGACCCATCTGTCGACCCAAAATGTTGATGATCTAACCTTCATTAAAATGAACCATGCATGGGTTTCAAAGGATTTTGTCCCACCTTCCCCTGCTGACACATAGTTTGCCAGAAAAATTGCTCGCTTTTGTCCTCCTCTTCCTCGGACTTCTCCAATTCCTCCATTTGCAGCTGCTGAATATCCAACATCAACATATGCCATTTTTTCCATCTCCCCCCACAGGGCCGGAGTCACCACCTGACGCACGCACCCGTGCGAGTGCCGTTGCCCTGGACAGGTGGGTGGGCACACTCTTGGGTGATGGCACTGGCACAGGGTCCCTCATAGTACAATCAAGTGTCTCTGATGGTGGGGGTGCACACCCACCGTCAGACACACCGGCATACTATGAGGGGCCCTGTGCCAGTACCGCCGCCCACGAGTGGGCCCCCCCTGCTGGCTCAGGGCCCCAGCACTTGCAAAACTTACCTCTCCCTGCTCCACCGCTGTGTAGTCTGGGCTGTTAAATCCTTCACTGGGACTGCCACTACAAATTTGGTGAACTGATAGATGATGGTTAAGACGTAGCTATGCCCTGCCCTGCTGGGCTCTATCTTCAGATGATCAATGGCTTCCATTTGTTATGGACGTCGACTCACAATGAGATGCAATGGTGGTTTATCATCAGCTTTCACAGTTTTCCTACTCATAGACGTGTGACATTCCTGCCCACATTTTTAAATGTGCCCTCTCATGCCAATCCAATAGAATTGCCTACAGCCTGTGGCTTGTGTCTTTTGCACTCCAAAGTCACCTGACAGATCATGATAGGCAGTGAGGACCATTTCTACATCTCTCCTTGTGATCAAAATTTGATGGAGATGAGTAACGGTGATGGAATCAACGGTACTGCGATACAGCAACACTTTCATCACAAAGAACTGTTTTCGCTGTCTCCACACACAAAGTAATTGAGGGGCAGCATCACCTCTGAGAATTCTCCAGGGAGTTTTTCCCGTGATTAGTAATTCCTAGATTTCTGCAATCACTCGACTTTATGTCTGTACTTTTATCCATCTCGTTTCCTCTTGCGGAGAGTCTGGACTGTCTTACTGAGACAGAAATATATATGAAGATTTAGAAATACCCCAACAGTGTATACTGGTGTATGCTTCAAAAACATTTCCTTTTTTCTACTTTTTAGATTGTTGTCTAATCCATACTGAGGCTGTGAGTGTCTTTGTCGTACTCCGAAAATAAACACGGAGATTTTAAATGTTTAAACTCTGCTATATATACCTGTTATCCGGAGATACTGTACCCTTTCTCAACTTTCTGCAATCTTATCGAATCCATACTGTGCCTGAGACCATCTGAGTCTGCCTCCTGATTACAGATGAGTGGTGTTTGAGTGGAACTGTTGGCCAAGTTCAAATTCTAGCTGTTTTGGGCGGTGTTAGATCCGTTCGTCGAACTACACTTTGATTAAAATTCGGCTGTTCGAGTTTCCGTTCGAGAACGTTTCGTTAAACAAAAGCGTATCTTTTTTTCACATTAATAATGGTTTTCAATGATAATAGACAGTTTTAGGGCATAGTAGCGGTGTCTGGTAGTCAGTGGTGTACTACACCTGTGAAGGAGCTACACTGTGTGTGTTTCTAATAATTTTTTAATATTGTCCTGAAAATCCCTTACGGCCTAGTAACTGTGTCTGCTACTCAGAAGAGGAGCCCACCCGTGAACCGAGCTATGCCGCCTGTTTATGAAAGAACCAGTTTTTGACTGCATTTACACCACTTAATACTTTGGGCCGAGTAATTGTGTTTGCTACTCAGCAGAGTTGGCCACCCGTGAACCAAGCTATGCCGCCTGTTTATGTAAGAACTGTGTGCTACTCAGCAGAGGAACCCAGCTGTTAAGCAAGCTACAGCACCTGTGGTTTGGACAGTTAAATTTTTCACATTCTTTCTGGAATGCCGTTTAGGAATAATTCCGGAATTACGGTTGACTTGCACTTACTGGGAAATGCTTGTTCGCGGGGAAGAATTGTAATCCCAGATCCCCATCACTAACGGGGTTCAGCGTGTTATCCACACCTGTAAGCGATACACGCTGGTCCTTTCATTGTAGCACGCGTGCAGCCCCGGACATGTAAGGGCGTGACAGACCTGTTATTGGCCGATCTCGTATGCCAGAGCCTTGCGTGTCCCTCTAGTAAGCTGGACGCGGACGCGGGGGCATGCCTGAGTCTCGTTCGTTAACAGAATTAAGCTTGCAATCTGTGCAGCTTTTTTGTGGATGGCATGGTTGAGGTTGCCCGTGTTGAGTCCAATTAAGCCGCAGGCTCCACTCCTGGTGGTGCCCTTCTGGACATTCCTTTAAGGTTCAGCTTTGCAACCATACTGCCCCCGGAAACCAAACACTATTCCTGACAGTGACATTCTGGTCAAAGAGCGCGATGACATCACGTCTGTATGCCCTCTGCCTAAACAGTGCAAGTGCAGAGAGATGGAAGATGGGGAAGACGAGGGGTCCAGAGTACAGGGATTCCCTAGCGAGGAAACTTTTTGTTTTAAAGGTTGGGAGCAATTTTTGGGGAGCACTATACTCTGGAGAATGATAGATGGGGCCCACCATACACTGGAGCATTCCAAAGGTGGACATCAGTCACTGGAGCAGCATTTACAGGGCCCATTATGCACTGGAGCATTAGAAATGGGGCCCATTATATATGGAGCATTATTTGGGCCTATAAGACACTGGAGCTTCATCCATGGTGAACAACATATACTGTAGCATTATGTGGAGCTCATGATATACTGTATCGAACATTATATGGGACCAATGATTCTGTATGGAGAAATATATGGGCCTCATTACTCTGTATGAGGGACTATGCGGTGGCCATAATACTGTATGGAGGAATATACTGTCTGTTTTTGGAGCTATTGGAGAATTTAAAATGGATATCAGTCATGTGATGTAAGAAGTGAAGTATTTTTCATTGTACTATACCGCTATTTCTCTGCCGTGTCAAAGGATCATGAATTGTGGCATGTGTTAAAGGGGCGCACTGACACTCTTTGGCCCTGGGCCCATGAAAATCTGGAGCCAGCCCTACCCCCCCCCCACAACTTTAGCCAAATAACCCCCAGTTTTCAATGCCTAACTATTATTATAAAGTAAATTAAGGTTGACAAGCTTAAGGAATAAGAATTGTTGTTTTTGGCATTAAAATGGGCACTGTAGGTGTGTTTCCTGTCCTCCACTCCCTGCCGACTTTTCTTCCCCATTGACTTACGTTGGGTTACGTGTTTCAGTCGGCCTTCGACTTTTCACAATAATCGGCCGATTTCGTTCGACCCGACTTTTGCGAAAGTCGGGTTTCGTGAAACCCGACTCGACCCGAAAAAAGGCAAAGTCGCTCATCTCTACTTCTTACCCATGGTCTTACGAGACATTATACCTTAGTTCATAATAAAGATTTTAATAAGTTACAAATTATTCCTATTGATCATATCCCTACTCATATTCCAAATAGGATTCTGAAATTAAACAGGAAACAGGTATATTGGATCTATAAATTAAGAAGCCTCAAACCACAGGGTCTTCATGAGATCACAGAGGTTTTTATTTAATTTATTAATAGAGGTTGTTATATGCATTTATTTATATTTTTTTGATATTTCTGGATGTCCTTTAATATTTATTTTCCTATGGGAGTTTATAAGGAATTTCACCATGAAATACCTGATGATTATTTAATTGTTATAAAAGATCTTATTCATGTTTTATAAGGGAAGTATTTTTAATGTGTCTTTAATATAATTATTTCCATCATACTCCTTTATGTCTAGTAAGCCCTTTAAATTTAGAGACTTATTAACTATAAGCACTCCACAGTAATAGGATTAAACCGATGGTGCTGCGGTTAGAAAATGGGATGAGTAACGCCAAGTAAGTATTTGTCCCCCTTGTTAGGTGTTCTTGGTCCTTCCTGATACATTTTACACCATAATTACATATAGAGCGTCACTCTCTCTTTTTCCCACAGAGCGGGTAAGGGAAAGCCCTAAACACTGTTTTATCAATTTTTTCTATTCTATCTCCACTCCAGAGAAATAGTAGTTCTACAGAGCATTAACCCTCTCCTCTTTCCGGACTGTCTGTGGACCCCAGTACAATTATAAAAATGATTACTGGTATATATATGTATTTTTCTAAGTTTGTTAATATTCCTCTCAGAAATATTTGTATAGAACCAATCATTCCTTTGTCCTAAAGAAATCATCCCCTGACATGATTTGCTATCCTCAGGTGGTGTTAATAACGCTGCTGAAGGAGTGATTTTTTAAACTTTGGGATGTGACTTACACCGGTCGCTGTATAATCTGACTCTGTGCGGGAGATGTAACAGCCGTGTGGTATTGGGAGAAGCGCCGTGTGCTCCTCCTGCGGTGCGATCCTGAGCGTAATATTGCAGGTGTGGAGCACATCGTCCTTCCCACTCTGCCACTGAGCTTTTACAGATGAGTGATTCCCTTTTTTTTATAAGCCGAACCTGAGATTTAAAAAAAAAGACTATTATTTTTTTATTAATAAAACATTTATTTTTAATTGATTAAAATTTAGATCCTTCAATTTAATGTTTATCTAATGGTTTATTTCATCCTATGTCTCTTCCACATCAGATCCACTTGCAGGAGCCTGTTAGTATAGCCGTGTGGTCTGATTGTCGGGCGGCAGAGCTGGAGGAAGCTGAGGCGTATCGCTAGGAGTTCATGTCCGAGATTTGCTTTTCTTGCTCAGTATATCTGTGTTTTTTAATTTTCCTTTTGTTCAACAACCTGTGAAATTAACATAGACAAGTCAATATAAGAACAGCTTCTAACTCTTAGGCTGAGTTCACACGTGGCGTTTTTTTCGCGTTTCCGCGGCGGTTTTAACCGTGCGATTTTGCCGCAAAAAATAAGCATCCCATGCATTCCTATGGGATTCTGCAATGCTGTGCTAATGCTGCGGTTTTTACCGCGGCAGAATCGCTTCGCGGTAAAAACCGCAGCATGCTCATTAATTTGCGGAATCGCGGCGATCCCGCACCTATAGGAATGCATTGTTCCACTTACTTCCCGCATGTGGCTGTGCACACCATGCGGAAAGTAAGCAGAACATTTGCGGATGGTACCCACGGTCCGGAGGAGAGGAGACTGTCCTCCGGGCTTTGGGTACCATATCCCTGTAAAAAATAGAATTTAAAAATAAAAAATATTGTTATTCTCACCCTCCGACATCCCGCGCAGTCTTCCCGCTTCTCTTCACGCTCTCGTTCCCAGTAGTCCTTTGCGAAAATGCCTGCGATGGCGTTCGTTCTCGCGGGATCGCGAAGTCTCGCGGTCATTCGCGCGACGTCATCGCGAATTACCGCGAGACATCGCGATCCCGCGAGAACGGACGTCATCGCGGGCATTTTCACAAAGGATTACTGGGAACGGCTGCGCGGGACATTGGAAGGTAAGAATAACACCATTTTTTATTTTTTTTTACATTCTATCTTTTACTACTGATGCTGCATAGGCGGCCTCAGTAGTAAAAAGTTGGTCACACTCGTCAAACACTATGTTTGACGAGTGTGACCAACCTGTCAATCAGTTCTCCAAGCGATGCTACAGATCGCTTGGAAAACGCTAGCATTTTGCAAGCTAAATACACTTGCAAAATGCTAGTTTTTCCACGGGAAAATCGCGGGAATTTAAAATGCGATTTTCCCGCGGACTGGAATTCCGGAATTCTCGCGGTAATTTCCGTGAGAGTTCCGGTACGTGTGCACTAGGGTGACCGCAAAAAATCGATGTCGGAATTTTGTCCGTCTGGACCCCACAAAACGATTCCCCTTTCCAGATATTGAGAGAGCCAAAATTTGAGCTCGATCAAACGACGTTAACCCGTGCCGCTCGTCGCTCAAAGTTTGAAAAAATCCAAATTGAGGTATTTTAAGATTTAGGTATTTTGCATAGTCTGTTAGACTATAAAGAATGTGACAACAACATTGCAGAAATAGCCCTGACCAAATTTTCGAACCATTTGTGGTATTTGAATGCATAGTTGGTGGGATTATCGTTTTTTGATCCCACCATTACAGACAATGAAAAGTTGTTAATGGCTAATAAATTGCTCAGTAGCACAGATGAACCATCAGAGCACGCTAGGGTTGTAAATCCAAAAGTTAGGAAAGAAAAATGAAGAGAGGTAGGAAGTAACCGACTTTAACGACCTTCTGACAAAAGATGAAGAACAAAAGCAATATGTCCTGCAAGTTGTAAGCAAATGCCGAGCATTATATTCTGACGTTTCAAAAACTACTTTAACAAAAGCTCTAGAATAGATTAGATAACTATGTAAAATTATCAACTCATGTAGGTTAGCGTGCTCTGATGGTTCATCTGTGCTACTGAGCAATTTATTAGCCATTAACAACTTTTCATTGTCTGTAATGGTGGGATCAAAAAACGATAATCCCACCAACTCTGCATTCAAATACCACAAATGGTTCGAAAATTTGGTCAGGGTTATTTCTGCAATGTTGTTGTCACATTCTTTATATTCTAACAGACTATGCAAAATACCTAAATCTTAAAATACCTCAATTTGGATTTTTTCAAACTTTGAGCGACGAGCGGCACGGGTTAACGTCGTTTGATCGAGCTCAAATTTTGGCTCTCTCAATATCTGGAAAGGGGAATCGTTTTGTGGGGTCCAGACGAACAAGATTCTGACATTTTTTCCCCCCCATATGAGATCCGGTCACCCTAGTGTGCACTTAGCCTTACTATGAATATTTATACTGTCTGCTAACTATGAACTTTGACACGTGTCATCTGACTGGAGCTCATTTTTTTAAATCTGTGTGTACTTAATGCACCACCTATGTATGCTTCATGTGGTGTTTCCTGATGAAGAGGTTCAAAAAAACTTTGAAACGCATAGAATAAACCACTGTCAAACGTTATTAACATTCTGGAAGTTCATCATTTGGGCAGCGCGGATGAAATCCATGTATTCCTTTGCAGAGTTATGGAAACTATTGAAGCAGGCCAAAAGTAAAAAAAAATGTTTTTAAAAATATTAAAAAAATATAACAGTTCAAATCCCCCACCCTTTCGCACCATTCAAAATAAAACAAAAGAAAAATAAAACATACACAAGTTTGGTATCGCCGCGTTCAGAATCGCCCGATCTATCAATAAAGAAAGGAACAACCCGATCACTAGACGGTGTAGTGAGAAAAAAAGTCAGAATGCCAGAATTAAGGTTTTTTGGTCGCCGCGACATTGCATTAAAATGCAATAATGGATGATGAAAAGATCGTATCTGCACCAAAATGGGATCAATAAAAACATCAGCTCGGCGCGCAAACAATAAGCCCTCACCCAAACCAAGATCATGAAAAATGGAGCAATTTTTTTCCAACAATTTTTGGATTTTTTTACCACTTAGATACAAAAGAACTGAGACCTGTTTGGTGTCTATAAACTTGTAATGACTTGGAGAATCATAATGGCAGGGCAGTCTTTTAGCATTTGGTGAATATGGTAAAAAGAAAATCCAAAAAACGTTGTGGAGTTGCACTTTGTTTGCAATTTCACCGCACTTGGAATTTTTTCCCCATTTTTGAGTACACGATATGGTAAAACCAATGATGTCGTTCCAAAGCACAACTTGACCCGCAACAAACAAGCCCTAAGGCTGGTTTCACATTTGCGTTTTTTAGCGCTGGAAAAAAACGCATACGTGCGCAAGCGATTTTTCCCCTATATTTAACATGGGTGCGCATACATGCGCGCTTGTAAGCGCATGTATGCGATTTTCATGCGCTGCATTTTTTTGGGGTGTGCGTTGGTATTTTCCAGACGCTGCATGTTGCATTTTTTGGCCCTGGAAAAAAGCGCATGCGCACGTATGCGCACGTTTTGCGCTAAAAATGGCCATTATAGCCTATGGATGCGCATACGTGCGCACTGGCATGCGCAGGTATGCGATTTTTTAGCACTGCGTTTTTTGGGTGGTGTCCACTTTTTATCCTAGTTAGAATCTTCTAAAGTCAAAAAAAAAAAGTCTATATAAAGGAGGTGCCTGCCAAAACTCTGCCACTACTACACTGAGAGATTGAAGAGCAGACAGTCAACCAAGAACCCATTATATCAGCGAAGAATGTGAGTATATTACATTATATGCCTGTCCTTTTAAATTATGTATGTACTAATGATTTTTATTATTTTTACATGCAGTATGTCTTCAGAATCAGAGTATTCCCCATCGCGGCAGGAATTGGCGCAAGCAGACCGTGAGGTGATTATTTTCGTGCATCTAGTAAGTATATCTGCTGCTTCTCCAAATCTCTTACGTTTTTTTCAACTTTCTTAAGACATCGTCATCATCATCTGCGGACGGCACTAGTGAGGGCGAAGAGCAGGAGCAGCGAAGCCAAGTCCCGGTGGTGATACGGAATGTAAGTATCAAATGATTTGTAATGTTCTTTATTTTTTATCTTCTATTTTTACTCATTTTTTTGTTTCTTTTTTTGTAACTTTTTATTCAATTTAAATTTGATTATTCTAATGAATGTGTTTTGTCTAGGTTCCACAACGGGATGAAGACGTCTACCTGGATAATGAGCAGCTCATCAGCCTGGTCCAGGAGCGTTCGCCGTTGTGGGACAGCCGTGACCGGCTGTACAAGGACAATGTGGTGACCCGGCGGCTATGGAATGAGGTGGCCGCAGCGTTGATGGATGGCTGGGACAGCGCCACAGCATCCTCCAAAAAGGCGTTTAGTGAGTATTTCCCTGCTCTGTATTGTGCCGCAGTGACTGTTGTCCTTGACGGCACTGTTGGGTTTCGTGCTAGGCGTATTCTAGCAGGAAACCCAACAGTGTCATCGGGGTCTACAGTGACTGCTTTGAGTATTGTATTGCTAGATTGTGCCGCAGTGACTGTTGTCCTTGACGGCACTGTTGGGTTTCGTGCTAGGCGTATTCTAGCAGGAAACCCAACAGTGTCATCGGGGTCTACAGTGACTGCTTTGAGTATTGTATTGCTACATTGTGCCGCAGTGACTGTTGTCCTTGACGGCACTGTTGGGTTTCGTGCTAGGCGTATTCTAGCATGAAACCCAACAGTTTCATCGGGGTCTACAGTGACTGCTTTGAGTATTGTATTGCTAGATTGTGCCGCAGTGACTGTTGTCCTTGACGGCACTGTTGGGTTTCGTGCTAGGCGTATTCTAGCAGGAAACCCAACAGTGTCATCGGGGTCTACAGTGACTGCTTTGAGTATTGTATTGCTACATTGTGCCGCAGTGACTGTTGTCCTTGACGGCACTGTTGGGTTTCGTGCTAGGCGTATTCTAGCAGGAAACCCAACAGTTTCATCGGTGTCTACAGTGACTGCTTTGAGTATTGTATTGCTACATTGTGCCGCAGTGACTGTTGTCCTTGACGGCACTGTTGGGTTTCGTGCTAGGCGTATTCTAGCAGGAAACCCAACAGTTTCATCGGGGTCTACAGTGACTGCTTTGAGTATTGTATTGCTACATTGTGCCGCAGTGACTGTTGTCCTTGACGGCACTGTTGGGTTTCGTGCTAGGCGTATTCTAGCAGGAAACCCAACAGTGTCATCGGTGTCTACAGTGACTGCTTTGAGTATTGTATTGCTACATTGTGCCGCAGTGACTGTTGTCCTTGACGGCACTGTTGGGTTTCGTGCTTGGCGTATTCTAGCAGGAAACCCAACAGTGTCATCGGGGTCTACAGTGACTGCTTTGAGTATTGTATTGCTACATTGTGCCGCAGTGACTGTTGTCCTTGACGGCACTGTTTTTTTTTTTTTCAACAGTGGACAAAGTCCGAACACGTTGGCGTTCGATCAAGGACCGCTTCAACAGTGATGTTCGTGCTGAGGGCCAGGTTCGCAGTGGATCTGCGTCAAGGACCAGAACTAGATACCGTCACTATCACGCGTTGCAGTTCCTAAGACCGGTCCTTGCCACAAGATCGTAAGTATTATACATTTTGGGTTTTTATTTTTATTAATCTGTGTTTTTCTAATCCACAGCTGATGCTTCTTGTAAAGGCATGGTAGTAATGATTTTCCTTTCTTCCACAGCACCTGGAGCAGCACCCTGCAACCTGGCCCTGGAGCGGTCCTTCCTCGGACGTCCTCTGACCCGTCCCAGCCATCCGACAGCCAGGAAGCACCTTGCAGGTCAGCCACACACACAGCTGGTGACCAGGAAGCTGGGCCATCAGGTGTTCCCCTGTCCCAGGTCTCTGCCACTGGTTATGCGGGCACTACCCACCAGCGGCAGAGGGCCTTGGACAGGAATGTCTTGCCCGAGTTTATGCATTTGAGCGAGACATTTAATTCCAGCCTCAAGTCACTGTCCGACAGAGTTGAAAGCGGTTTTGCACTCATGGAACGTGGTTTTAACCACTTTGAACACCGCTTCAATTCTGTAGAACAGCGCCTTGACCGTCTGGAGGCCAACCTCAACAGACCAGCACACCATTTTTTTAAGTAAGATTGAAAAGGGCATGGCGGAACACCTTAGTCCTGATCAACAGCTGAATGTGCTGCAGGCCTGCAACAATGCTTTCTTGCAGGCTATGCAGCATAATCGGTACGGTCAGCAGTCAGTGGTGTCCTTTCCACCTGTGCCACCATTGACTCGCTTCACCTCACTACCGACTTGTGCTGCATACCACTGCACGGACACCTCTATTCAAAGCCAGGACACCCACCGTTACACCACCACAAGTCTGAGTGCAGCTGGTCACTTCACCGACACCACCATGGCAAGCGCTGCTCCTGTCTGGAGCACCACCGCCAATCCCATGCATGCGTGGAGCTCAGCCACCACTAGGCAAACATGGAACAGCCCTGCCGCTACAACAACATGTAGTAGCCCTGCCACCACCACTCTGCAAACCTGGGCCATCACTGCCGCCACCAGTCCTCCTGCAAGGACGAGCACTGACAACGAAGAGCAGCATCAGCCACCTCAGCAGCAGCAGCCAACTCAGCAGCAGCAGCCACCTCAGCAGCAGCCGCCACCTCAGCAGCAGCAGCCACCTCAGCAGCAGCCGCCACCTCAGCAGCAGCAGCAACCACCTCAGCAGCAGCAGCCACCTCAGCAGCAGCCGCCACCTCAGCAGCAGCCGCCACCTCAGCAGCAGCCGCCACCTCTGCAGCAGCCGCCACCTCAGCAGCAGCAGCCATACCAGCAGACGGGGGACCTACATTCCATATTTGCCCCTACTTCAAGGCGAAATCAATCAAGGCGGGCATTGGGCCAAAGTCGGTCCAGGCACACAAGCCTACGGCGACATGCCATTACAACTAATGTAACTGAACAGATTTCCTCTCCTACAAGTGTTCCAAGTTTAATTCCCTTAACTGGACTACCTTCCCCCACAAGTTTTGTTGCCCCTTCCCCTCAAACACCGTCTTCAACTGCAAGTGTTGCATATTCCCTGCACACCCCCAAATTGAAACCATCTGCCCCCAAACGCCGTAAAAAATAATTTTTAGTTTTTTTTTTGTGATAAAAAATAAATTAACATTTGTGGTTCACCATTAATAAGTTTCATTAATGTTGTTTGCGCCGCTCACACACACTGATGGGTAAATACATGTTAAAAACCAACCCAAGGCCTAGTATAGTCATATGTGAAATAACACGGACTAGTATAGTCATACCAAGGCCTAGTGTAATAACTCGAGTTTTACCAACTTGGATCTGGTTTCATGAAAAACAAACTGTTGAAACTTGTCTTAAAAATAAGTTTATTTCTATTTTCACCAGTTTGTTTTTTGTGAAACAAGATGCTAGTTGTTAAAAATCGAGTTATTACAGTAGGCCTTGGTATGACTATACTAGGCCGTGGTATTTCACATATTACTATACTACTAGCCCCAAGGCCTACTATACTCATATTTGAAATACCACGGCCTAGTATAGTCATTCCAAGGCCTAGTGTAATAACTCTAGTTTTACCAAATAGAATCTGGTTTCATGAAAAACAAACTGTTGAAACTTGTCTAAAAAATAAGTTTCTTTCTAGTTTCAACAGTTTATTTTTTGTGAAACAAGATGCTAGTTGGTAAAAATGCTAGTTGTTAAAAATCGAGTTATTACAGTAGGCCGTGGTATTTCACATATTACTATACTACTAGCCCCAAGGCCTAGTATACTCATATTTGAAATACCACGGCCTAGTATAGTCATTCCAAGGCCTAGTGTAATAACTCTAGTTTTACCAAATAGAATCTGGTTTCATGAAAAACAAATTGTTGAAACTTGTCTAAAAAATAAGTTTCTTTCTAGTTTCACCACTTTGTTTTTTGTGAAACAAGATGCTAGTTGTTAAAAATCGAGTTATTACAGTAGGCCTTGGTATGACTATACTAGGCCGTGGTATTTCACATATTACTATACTACTAGCCCCAAGGCCTACTATACTCATATTTGAAATACCACGGCCTAGTATAGTCATTCCAAGGCCTAGTGTAATAACTTGTAATGGAGCAGATTACATGAGCAGATTACATTCATCCACTCAATGCTGACTTGTATTCCCCATGGACTTTCATTGGGGTTGGGTTTTGAGGGTTGTGTTTTGAGAAAATCACATACTTTGTTTTAAACTAGTTGCACAATTTTCTCTTGAAAAAAAATGGTTTCCTGATTCATGGCCTGCAGCTTTGCTCATTCCAATATATTTCACGCAGACTAGCAATGCTGCATTTTAACTCGTATGTGTATTTACCTGCCCAGGTGTGTGAACATAACAAAATTCAGTTATACATGGGAAGTTTTTTAATTAATTGGAGTTTAAAAAATATAGTGCACTCAGTAATGGTATCAAATAAGGATTTTTATTACCGTAAACAACAACATTACACCATTTCATCTTGCCAGTGCACCCGTCCTACATCAGAAATAAAGTAGGCCGCAAATTGGTCCCTCATTTGGCCAACTTCAACGGATGACCTGAGAGTGTGCTGAGTGAATTCAGGCAATGGGTTAGGAGCATCATCGTCCAGTTCAAAGGTCGGGTGCTCTTTAGCCATCACAAAGTTATGTAGAACCACACAGGCCTTCACCACCTCATCGACTGTTTCAAGTTTAAGATTAATGGCCGTGCCCAGAATTCGCCATCTGGAAACAAGAATCCCAAAAGCACACTCGACAGTTCTTCTGGCCCTGGTCAGCCTGTAATTAAAAATTTTTTTGGTGTGGTCCAAGTCCCGGCTGGAGTAGGGTTTCAGTAAGTTTCCGCACATTTGAAAAGCCTCTTCGCCAACAATTACAAAGGGCAGTGGCGGAGCTTCGGTGTGAGGAAGAGGCCGTGGCATAGGGAAATTAAATTGGTTGCCATACAACCTCCGGCCCATGTCTGAGTTTTTAAAAGCCTGCGAGTCATTACCACGGCCAAATGCTCCAATGTCCACTGCTACAAACATACATCCGGCATCCGCAATTGCAATGAGTACTATTGAAAAGTACTTTTTGTAATTATAGTACTCAGATCCCGTTCTTTGGGGTTTGATGATCCGTATGTGTTTCCCATCAACAGCTCCCAAACAGTTGGGAAAATTGCATACTGTCCAGAATTTGTCAGCAATTTCCATCCACTTTTCAGCGGTGGGCAGGGGCATAAATTCTGGGCAAAGAACATTCCAGAGAGCCCGGCAGGTGTCAGCAACAATTCCAGACAAGGTAGAGATTCCAATACGGTACTGGAAGTGTAGTGAGGATAGGGTTTCTCCAGTCGCCAGGAATCTGTGAACAGACAAAGAAGTAAAATTAATATTTATGTATATTATTTTTAAAAACTATAAAAAAAAATATTAGTACATTCACGAAAACTAATTACCCAAGTTTTTGAATACTAAATTTACAAAAAAAAACATCAGACCACACCCCTTTGTTTTTAAAACATACCGTAATGTCACCAGTAGCCGTTCCTCAGGAGGAATCGCACGACGGAGCTGTGTGTCCTGTCTCCGGATGGATTGTTGGACACGAGCAAGCAAATCCATGAAACTTTCGTGGGACATCCGGATATAATCAGTAAATTTCTCCGGGTTTGCACGTAGCTCGCTGTAGAGGGTGTGGTATGCCCCACGGCTCTCCCGGAGTTCAACAATCGGATGTATCCACATACGCCGCCGTCTTCGCTGCCTCTCTCTCTTCCTTTGTTCATTGCAAGCAACTGCATACGCCTGAGCCATCGCGATGTCCAAATCCAAGTTGAAGTGAAAACTCTTCCAGCGCAGATCCATGGTCACGAGAAGAATCAAGCAAATGTGAAGAATACTGTAGACAGGGTCTATATATATTAACATACCACACCCACAATGAAGTCCCATTGGTCTTGTGTGTTGTTGAATGGTTGTTTTTTCTTTTTTGTGGGGTTTTTCCAAAATCTGTAAAAAAACGCAAACGCACAAAAAACGCATACAAACGCGCAAAAACGCTGCGTTTTTTTCCTGCATGCGCATTAAAATGCTGGAAAAAAACGCAGTGTTTGTATGCATTTGTATGCGTTTTTTTAATGCGTTTTTTTGCGGGAAAAACGCGCTGCAAAAAAAAGCAAGTGTGAAACTAGCCTAACATGGCCATACTGACGGAAACATAAAAAAGTTATGGCTGTGGGAAGAAGGGGAGCGAAAAACAGAAACGCAAAAACGAAAAAGGGCAAGGTCTCTAAGGGGTTAACAAACCCTATTTTTCCTTCCCCAATCTCCTCCTTAACCCTTTCTCCCCTTTATTCTGCCTCTCTCTTTCATGACTGTACATTTCTCTTTTTTGCTGTTCTTTGGTTCTTCTCTGTATTACTGGGTATTTATAATCTGTCGCCCCTTTTTCTTTACCCCATTAATGTAAATAAATCCTTAATAACAACTACTTTACCATAAAAGGCGCCCGCTGTGCGCCCAAGGCACGCGGCTGATCTGTGCGGATTTGGGTCTTTTTCTTCTCTTCTATGTGTCTAAAATCGCAGGTAAAAACTGCAGAAACTTTATTAAGTGCAGAATCAAAGCTTTTCTGTCCTCTAAAAAGCGCAATAAAACCGCGGCTTCACATCTGCACCAAGAACGCATCAAATAAGGGGAGAAGATCGTTATTGTAGATGGTGCGGATCCTGCAGAAAACAAAAAACACCGTATTTCTACAATGTGTGAACACGGCCTTACAGACACAAATAAGCCGGGTGTCGTATAGTGACGCTACATAAAGAGGAGAACGTTCTGGAGGCTCCGACTGTGAATGACGGCACAAAAAATAATCCCCAGGTCCCACGCACGCTGGACCAGAGAGCCATGAATCCACCTGCTCATCTCTAGTCCCAACTGTCCCAGATACAGCGGTCAGTCCCGGATTTGGGTCTACGCCCTGCAGTCTCAGGGGTCTGCTGAATTTCCCTCACTACCAGTGTCCCTCTGACAACTCCTCCTGCCGGGGGAGAAAGCAGTGGTAAATGGCCGTGGATTAGGGTGAGGCCAAAATTTGCTGCTATGCACATCGCATGATCTGTGCCTCTTTCTGTGCTTCAAAAGTTGTGAGGTGTGCACAGTTATTTGGTGTAACATTGGTGGATGTGGACCCACTGCACCATCGGCCAGGCTTACTCTAGAGAGGTGTAACTAGTAGTGTTGAACTACTTTTGTTTTTTTAGGGTCGAGTTTTGTTTCATGAAACCCGACTTTTCCAAAAGTCGGGTCGAGCAAAATCGTCCGACTATAGGGAAAAGTCGGGGTCGTCCCGAAACACGAAACCCAATGTAAGTCAATGGAGAATTAAAGTCAGCAGTGAGAGGAGGACAGGAAACACACCAACAGTGCCCATTTGAATGCCAAAAGCATAAATTTTTATTACTTAAGCTTGTCAACCTTAATTAACTTCATAATACTAGTTACGCACTGAAAAATGGGGGTTATTTGGCTACAGTTGTGGGGGGGGGGAGGGCTGGCTCCAGGTTTTCGTGGGCCCAGGGCCAAAGAGCGCCCCTTTAACACATACCACAACTCATGATGCTCCGATACGGCAGAGAAATAGCAGTATAGCAGTATAGTACAATGAAAAATACTTCACTTCTTACATCTCATGACTGATATCCATTTTAAATTCTCCAATACCTCCAAAAATGGACAGTATATAACTCCATACAGTATTATGGCCAGCGCTTAGTGCGCTATACAGAGTAATGAGGCCCATATATTTCTCCATACGGAACCATTATTCCCATATAATGTTTCAAACCGTATATGATGAGCTCCACATAATGCTACAGTATATGTTGGCCCCAATGGATGAAGCTCCACTGTCTTATGGGCCCAAATAATGCTCCATATATAATGGGCCCCATTTCTACTGCTCTAGTGTATAATGGGCCCTGTAAATGCTGCTCCAGTGTCTGATGTCCACCTTTGGAATGCTTCAGTGTATGGTGGGCCCCATATATCATTCATCAGAGTATAGTGCTCCCCAAAAATTGCTGTCCCAACATTGAAAACAATTACGTAAGTCTCCTTGCTAGGGAATCCCTGCACTACTCTGAACTCCTTGTCGTCCCCATCTTCCATCTCACTGCACTTGGCTGTTTAGGCCCGCCCACCGGCAGATACACTTTTGCGTACTATGCGGTGCCCTGTGCCAGTGCCATCGCCCATGAGTATGCCCCCCCACCTGCTCAAGGAACCTGCACTTTCATATGCACCTTCCTCTTTGTCACCGTGTAAGGTGGCATAGTATGCGGGAAGGGGAACCTGAGTTTCCTCTGGGTCAGATTCTGGCTGTGTAGAGTGCGAGGGGAATGTAGTGGTCTGGGTCAATGTACCAGCAGCATCATCCAGCAGTGGCTGGGCCTCAGTGCACTTGTGGCGTCCCCAAGAGTACGGTCGCCACTGTGGCATTGCCTTCCTCCTAGGGAGTGTGTTGTCAAGCTTTGGAGCAACGAAGGATCTCTCTAGCAGTGAAACACACAACACATTTCCCACTCCAGGCCAGCAGGGAGACCTCTGAACCTGACTGCTGAGGAGCTGCTCTCTGTGGTCGGGAGGAGGTAAGTTAGGGCACTCTGTGCAGGGAAGGGGAAGTGTGTGGATGTGAGAAGGGGAGCTGGAGGATGAGCAGAGTTAAGGCTCACTCCTAGCTGGAGCGCATGGTCCGGATTCCGGTCTCCGAGTTTGTAGGGACACTGACGTTCCTGCAGCAGAAACCGGGGGAAGTAGCAGCTATAAATGCTTTGTACCCAACTAAGGCTCCGAGGCCCCAGCTTCGACGTGTGCGAGGCAGAAGAAAAAGGCTACAGCTGTCTGCCATACAAGTAAAGTCTGAGGAACATCTGTTAGACAGGAGGCGTTTCAGTGAACCACGGTCCTGTGAGTGCTTCCCCCACAAGCGCTAGAAAGAAGATGTTCAGGAAGGCACATGTTGGCGGAGTGTTGGAAGGGAGCTTTCCATTCTGGTCCCGGAGGTTGGCAGAGGTCCTGACCCGAAGGACACAGCACGGAGGCAGGCATCTGTGTAACCTGCAGACTGTGAGTAAAGCTTTGGAACTGCACGCTCTGGTGTCCTACAGTTATTCCAGCACCGCTACATCTGGGCACCAGCACCTACACTGCCTGTGCCTTTCCCCCATCACTACATCTACACTTCCCTGGGACTCCAGCTCCACCTGTGGGGAGCTTCACCATCTTTGCTGCACAACACCATCAGTCCCAGAGGATCTGCATGCAGCGTGGGCCTAACATCTATGTTGCCGAACACCACAGGTGGCGTCAAACTATCTATATAAACTCTTTACCATTATACCACGCCATTTACATGGGCGCCCAGGGCCACCGTCCGGGTCACCGCTGCTGTGACACATCCCACTGACACTGGCCCGGTACCGAGTACCCCACAGCCCTGGGAGGGCGACCCATATGCCGACTGCTGATCGGGCGGCGTTATTCCCACGAACCTCCAAACAGCGTCCCTGAAGGCAAAGTTTTTGGTTTCCGGGGGCAGTATGATTGCAAAGCTGAACCTTAAAGGAATGTCCAAAAGGTCACCACCAGGAGTGGAGCCTGTGGCTTAATTGGACTGCACCCGGGAAACCACTACCATACAAGCTACAGAAAAGATGGACAGATTGCAAGCTTTGTCGATTCTGTGTGTGGTGTGGTATGTCCGTTTGTATTTGTGCTAGCAATTTCTCAGCTTTATTCCGTTAACGTCCGAGACTCCGGCATGGCCCCACGGTACGCGTCAAGCTTACTAGAGGCTGTGGCACGTGAGATCGAGCAATAACAGGTCTAGCATTCCAGTACATGTCCGGGGCTGCATGCACGCTACACTGAAAGGACCAGCTTTTGTCGCTTACAGGTGCAGATAACCTGCTGAACTCCGTTAGTGATGGGGATCTGGGATTCAGATTATTCCCCGCGAACGATGATTTCCCAGTAAGTTCAGGTCAACCACAATTCCGGAGTTAGGCCTAACCGTCATTCCTGAAAAAATTACGTGTCCAAACCATAGGTGCTATAGCTTGCTTAACAGCTCGGCAGCCGTTCTCAGGCCCAGTATGGGTTCAACAACATTGTAGAAAGTTGATAAAGGGTACAGTTTCACCGGATAACACGTATATATGTATCCTAGTTTACACATTAAAAATATATGTCTATAGATCAGGAGGCAGACTCAGATGTTCTCAGGCCCAGTATGGATTTGACCAGATTGTACAAAGTTGAGAAAGGGTACTTTATGTACTTTATCACTGGATAGCAGGTATATATAGCATAGTTTAAACATGTAAAATCTCTGTGTTCTCAGTATGGATTACATAGCAATCTAAAAAGTGGAAAAAAGGAAATGCATTTGAGGCGTACACAACTATATACTTTTGGTGTTATTTTTAAAACTTCATATATATTTCTGTCTCAGTAATACAGTCCAGCCTCTCTGCAATAGGAAATGAGATGCATACAATTAGTGACATAAAGGCTATTGATTGCAGAAAGCTAGGAATTATTATTCACGGGAAAAACTTCCGTCACAATTCTCATAGGCGATGCTGATCCTCAATTAATTTGTGTGTTGAGACAGTGAAAACATTTTTTTGTGAATAAAGTCTTGCTGTATCGCACTTCCGTTGATTCCATCACTGTTACTCATCTCAATCCAATTTTTATCACAGGGAGCGATGTAAACATGGTGCTCATTGGCTATCATGATCTGTCACGTAACTTTGGAGTGCAAAAGACATAAGCCACAGGCCGTAGGCGATTCTATTTGATTGGCATGAGAGGGCACATTTTGAAATGTGCGCCGGAATGTCACACGTTTGTGAGTAGGAAAACTGAGAAAGCTGATGATAAACCACCACTGCATGTAATTGTGAGTCGACGTCCATAAGAAATGGAAGCCACTGATCATCTGGAGCTAGAGCCCGGCCAGCAGGACAGGGCATAGCTACATCTTAACCATCATCTTTCAGTTCAATCAATTTGTAGTGGCAGTCCCAGTGAAGGATTTGACAGCACAGACTACACAGCAGAGGAGCAGGGAGAGGTAAACATTGCAAATGCTGGGGCCCTGCCCAAGCAAGGGGGGCACACTCGTGGGCGTCGGTACTGGCACTGGGCCCCTCATAGTACGGCGGTGTGTCTGATGGCGGGTGTGCACCACGACTGTCAGAGACACTTGATTGCACTATGAGGGACCCTATGCCAGTGCCCGCGCCCAAGAGTCGGCCTACCCACCTGTCCAGGGCAACGGCACTCGCACGGTTTTGTGCGCTAGGTGGTGACCCCGGCCATGGGGGGGGCGCCCACTTAGGGAGGTTTACAAAGTGGCATATGTAGATGTGGGTCATTCAGCTGCTGCAAAAGGCGAAATAGGTCAAGTTCGCGGAATAGGAGGAGGACAAAAGCAAGCCATTTTTCTGGCAACCTATGTGTCATCAAGGGAAGGTGGGACAAAATCCTTGGAAACCCATGCATGGTTCATTTTAATGAAGGTTAGATCATCCACATTTTGGGTTGACAGACGGGTCCTTTTTTCTGTCAGGATTGATCCAGCTGCACTGAAGACTCTTTCCGATAGCACACTTGCAGCTGGGCAAGCGAGCTCCTGTAAGGCATATTGTGCCAATTCAGGCCAGGTGTCCAGTTTAGCGGCCCAATAGTCAAAGGGGAATGACCTGTGCGGGAGAACATCGATATGGGAGGAAAAGTAGTTGTTAACCATAGTTGACAACTAGAGTTGAGCGACTTTTGGTTTTTTATGGTCGCGTTCCGTTTCGTGAAACCCGACTTTTCCAAAAGTCGGGTCGAGCAAGATCGTCCGATTATAGGGAAAAGTCGGGGTCGTCCCGAAACATGAAACCCAATGTAAGTCAATGGGGAATAAAAGACGGCAGTGAGAGGACAGGAAACACACCTACAGTGCCCATTTGAATGCCAAAAGCATCAATTCTTCTTACTTAAGCTTGTCAACCTTAATTAACTTCATAATACAAGTTACGCACTGAAAAATGGGGGTTATTTGGCTAAATTTGTGGGGGGGGAGGGCTGGCTGCAGGTTTTCATGTGCCCTGGGCGAAAGAGCGCCCCTTTAACACATACCATAACTCATCATGCTCCGATACGGCAGAGAAATAGCGGTATAGTACAATGAAAAATATCTCACTTTTTACATCTCATGACGAGGCCCTTCTATTTCTCCATACAAAATCATTGGTCCCATATAATGTTTGAAACAGTATATGATGAGCTCCACATAATGCTACAGTATATGTTGGTCCCCATGGATGAAGCTCCACTGTCTTATGGGCCCAAATAATGCTCCAAACATAATGGGCCCCATTTCTAATGCTCTAGTGTATAATGGGCCCTGTAAATGCTGCTCCAGTGTCTGATGTCCACCTTTGGAATGTTCCAGTGTATGGTGGGCCCCATCTATCATTCTCCAGAGTATAGTGCTCCCCAAAAATTGCTGTCCCAACATTGAAAACAATCAAATAAGTCTCCTCGCTAGGGAATCCCTGTACTTGTCTGGACAGGTGCTGTAGCTTGCTTAACAGCTCGCCAGCCGTTCTCACGCCCAGTATGGATTGCACGTGATTGCACAAAGGTTGGAAAGGGTACCGTATCCCTGGATAACATGTATGGATAGCGTACACATTCAAAATATATGTCTATACAGCATGAGGCAGGCTCAGACGGTGTTAGGCCCAGTATGGATTGCACGTCATTGCACAAAGGTTAGAAAGGGTACCGTATCCCCAGATAACATGTATGGATAGCGTACACATTCAAAATATATGTCTATACAGCATGAGGCAGGCTCAGACGGTGTTAGGCCCAGTATGGATTGCACGTGATTGCACAAAGGTTAGAAAGGGTACCGTATCCCCGGATAACATGTATGGATAGCGTACACATTCAAAATATATGTCTATACAGCATGAGGCAGGCTCAGACGGTGTTAGGCCCAGTATGGATTGCACGTCATTGCACAAAGGTTAGAAGGGGTACCGTATCCCCGGATAACATGTATGGATAGCGTACACATTCAAAATATATGTCTATACAGCATGAGGCAGGCTCAGACGGTGTTAGACCCAGTATGGATTGCACGTGATTGCACAAAGGTTAGAAAGGGTACCGTATCCCCGGATAACATGTATGGATAGCGTACACATTCAAAATATATGTCTATACAGCATGAGGCAGGCTCAGACGGTGTTAGGCCCAGTATGGATTGCACGTCATTGCACAAAGGTTAGAAAGGGTACCGTATCCCCGGATAACATGTATGGATAGCGTACACATTCAAAATATATGTCTATACAGCATGAGGCAGGCTCAGACGGTGTTAGGCCCAGTATGGATTGCACGTCATTGCACAAAGGTTAGAAGGGGTACCGTATCCCCGGATAACATGTATGGATAGCGTACACATTCAAAATATATGTCTATGCAGCATGAGGCAGGCTCAGACGGTGTTAGGCCCAGTATGGATTGCACGTGATTGCACAAAGGTTAGAAAGGGTACCGTATCCCCGGATAACATGTATGGATAGCGTACACATTCCAAATATATGTCTATACAGCATGAGGCAGGCTCAGATGGTGTTAGGCCCAGTATGGATTGCACGTCATTGCACAAAGGTTAGAAAGGGTACCGTATCCCCGGATAACATGTATGGATAGCGTACACATTCAAAATATATGTCTATACAGCATGAGGCAGGCTCAGACGGTGTTAGGCCCAGTATGGATTGCACGTCATTGCACAAAGGTTAGAAAGGGTACCGTATCCCCGGATAACATGTATGGATAGCATACACATTCAAAATATATGTCTATACAGCATGAGGAAGGCTCAGACGGTGTTAGGCCCAGTATGGATTGCACGTCATTGCACAAAGGTTAGAAGGGGTACCGTATCCCCGGATAACATGTATGGATAGCGTACACATTCAAAATATATGTCTATACAGCATGAGGCAGGCTCAGACGGTGTTAGGCCCAGTATGGATTGCACGTCATTGCACAAAGGTTAGAAAGGGTACCGTATCCCCGGATAACATGTATGGATAGCGCACACATTCAAAATATATGTCTATACAGCATGAGGCAGGCTCAGACGGTGTTAGGCCCAGTATGGATTGCACGTCATTGCACAAAGGTTAGAAGGGGTACCGTATCCCCGGATAACATGTATGGATAGCGTACACATTCAAAATATATGTCTATACAGCATGAGGCAGGCTCAGACGGTGTTAGGCCCAGTATGGATTGCACGTCATTGCACAAAGGTTAGAAAGGGTACCGTATCCCCGGATAACATGTATGGATAGCGTACACATTCAAAATATATGTCTATACAGCATGAGGCAGGCTCAGACGGTGTTAGGCCCAGTATGGATTGCACATCATTGCACAAAGGTTAGAAGGCGTACCGTATCCCCGGATAACATGTATGGATAGCGCACACATTCAAAATATATGTCTATACAGCATGAGGCAGGCTCAGACGGTGTTAGGCCCAGTATGGATTGCACGTCATTGCACAAAGGTTAGAAAGGGTACCGTATCCCTGGATAACATGTATGGATAGCGTACACATTCAAAATATATGTCTCAGGAGGCAGGCTCAGACGGTGTCAGGCACAGTATGGATTTGACGACCCAGATTACACAGCGGAGGAGCAGGGAGAGGTAAAGATTGCAAATGCTGGGGCCCTGGCCAAGCAAGGGGGCCCACTCGTGGGCGTCGGTACTGGCACTGGGCCCCTCATAGTACAGCGGTGTGTCTGACGGCGGGTGTGCACCACCACCGTCAGAGACACTTGATTGCACTATGAGGGACCCTGTGCCAGTGCCCGCGCCCAAGAGTCGGCCTACCCACCTGTCCAGGGCAACGGCACTCGCACGGTGTCGTGCGGTAGGTGGTGACCCCGGCCATGGGGGGGGAGGCAGCACAGTTATGGAGTTTTAGAAAGTGGCATATGTTGATGTTGGACATTCAGCTGATGCAAAAGGCGAAATAGGTGAAGTACCAGGAAGAGGTGGACCAAAGCAAGCCATTTTTCTGTCACCCTATGTGTCATCAGGGGAAGGTGGGACAAAATCCTTGGAAACCCATGCGTGGTTCATTTTAATGAAGGTTAGATCATCCACATTTTGGGTTGACAGACGGGTCCTTTTTTCTGTCAGGATTGATCCAGCTGCACTGAAGACTCTTTCCGATAGCACACTTGCAGCTGGGCAAGCGAGCTCCTGTAAGGCATATTGGGCCAATTCAGGCCAGGTGTCCAGTTTAGCGGCCCAATAGTCAAAGGGGAATGACCTGTGTGGGAGAACATCGATATGGGAGGAAAAGTAGTTTGTAAACATAGTTGACAACTGCTGTCTCCTGTCACTTTCCATCGATGCAGTATTACCAGTTGTGTGAGCGGTATTTGAAAAATCAGTCCACAACATTGTCATGAAACCCCTGTCTCCAACGCCACTTCTGCTGTGTGCACCACGAACACCTCTGCCAAGCTGCTCCCGGCCCGTACGGCTCTTGTGAGAACCATCACCGCTGCTGTGTGCTGGGAATGCCTCAAGCAACCGATTTACCAGAGTTGCTTGTTTATTAGCCAATATTAGGTCAAGGTTCTCCTGTGGCATGATGTTTTGTAATTTGCCTTTATAGCGTGGATCCAGGATGCTGGCCAACCAGTAGTCGTCATCGTTCATCATTTTGGCAATGCGGGGGTCCCTTTTTAGGATCCGCAAGGCATAATCTGACATGTGGGCCAATGTTCCCGGTGTCAATGATGCACTGCGAGTGCTGGGTGGAGGAGCACTTTCTGGCAAATCCACATCCCTCCAGTCACGCACAAACCCTGTACCAGACCTTGCCACGCCAACATTTTCACTTGCCCCACGAGATGCATCCTCCTCCCCTAAGTAATCATCCCCATCATCCTCCTCCTCCTCCTCCTCTTCTTCCTCCACCTCGTCCAGGAGAGGTCCCTGAGCAGACAATGGCTGAATGTCATCAAGGATTCCCTCCTCCTCTTCCTCCTCATCAACATTGGCTGCAGACGCCTGCTCCTTAAGGTGCGTCAAAGTTTGCATGAGCAGACGCATAAGTGGGATGCTCATGCTTAGGATGGCGTCGTCTGCGCTTACCAGCCGTGTGCATTCCTCAAAACACTGAAGGACTTTACAAAGGTCTTTCAGCTTCGACCACTGCACGCCTGTCAACTCCATGTCTGCTCTCAAAGTGCCTGGCCGTGTATCCTCCCACAAATGCATTATGGCCTGCCTCTGCTCGCACAGCCGCTCCACCATGTGCAGGGTGGAGTTCCACCTTGTTGCAATGTCGATAATGAGGCGGTGGTTGGGAAGGTGGAGCAATCGCTGCAGCTTCTGCATACGAACGGAGTGTACAGGCGACCGGCGGATGTGCGCGCACAGTCTTCGCACATTCTGGAGCAGGGCTGTTAACTCCGGATAATTTTTGAGGAAGCACTGCACCACCAGGTTCAAGGTGTGAGCCAAGCAAGGTATGTGGCTGAGTTTTGAAAGGGCTATGGCTGCCACAAAATTACGGCCGTTATCACTAACTACCTTGCCTGCCTCAAGATGTACACTGCCCAGCCATGACTCAGTTTGTCGCTTCAAGTACTCGGCCAGCACCTCGGCGGTGTGTCTGTCGCCCAAACACATCATCTGCAACACAGCCTGCTGACGCTTTCCACTAGCTGCTCGATAGGGGGACACATCATGTGCAACAGTGGCAGCTGCAGATGGAGTGCTCGTACGACTGCGCTCTGTGGACGAGCTTTCACTTCTGGAGGAGGAGGAGGAGGAGGAGGGTCGAACGCCTACAGCCAACTGTTTCCTATACCGTGGGCTAGGCAGCACTGTCCCACCACCGATGTCCCCTGTGGACCCTGCATCCACCACATTAACCCAGTGCGCAGTGATGGACACGTAACGGCCCTGGCCATGCCGACTGGACCATGCATCAGTTGTGAGGTGCACCTTTCCGCTCACTGACTGCTTGAGTGCATGGACAATGTGGTCTTTCATATGAAGGTGGAGGGCTGGGATGGCTTTGCGAGAGAAGAAGTGGCGACTGGGTAGGTCATAGCGTGGTACTGCATAGGCCATGAGTTCGCGGAAAGCTGTGCTTTCCACCAACCGAAAGGGCATCATCTCAAACGAGATTAGTTTGGCGATGTGGGCGTTCAAACCCAGTGTACGCGGATGAGAGACTGAGTACTTTCTTGACCTACTCATAGTGTCTGGGAGGGTGAGCTGGACTTGAGAGCTGCATATGGTGGAAGTAGCGGTGGACAGGGCGGACTGAGAGAGGGTTGATGATGGTGATGGAGTTGGTGTTCTTTCTGATGGCCTAGAATCAGTCTTTCATTGATATAACAGTGGGATTCCCTGACTGCTGTGGCCTTGCAACGACACCTCAACATTTGCTGCTGTGCTAACCGGTGGGCTTACAGTGGGGGAAACAATGTAGCGTTGCTGACTACCTTCGTTGTGATCAGTTGCACATGTGGCACTTGAGGTTTGGTGTTGTGTCCACGCTTGCAAGTGCATGCTGGTTAAATGTCTAAGCATGCAACTGGTATTCAAATTTTTCAGATTTTTCCCTCGGCTAAAGGTCTTTGCGCACTTCTTACAGATAACCTTGGCCTGATCATGAGGATTTTGTTCAAAAAAGTGCCACACTGCACTCTTCCTACTTTGGCAGACATTTTGCGGCCTAGCACGCTGTGATCTTTTGACCCTCTGGACAAGCTGTCCAGCAACTCTTTTGATGTTTGGAACCTGTCTTTGGAGTGCTCCGGGCCTGCCAGATAACAGCTGTTGCGATGTCGATGTCTGCTGTGGATGCTCCTCATCTGAGCTATTGGAAGCAGCACCCTCTTCCCCCAATGGATGCCAATCTGGGTCAACAACTGGGTCATCCATCACCTCCTCTTCAATGTCATGTGCACCTTCCTCTGTGTCACCGTGTATGGTGGTATAGTGTGCGGGAAGGGGCACCTGAGTCTCATCAGGGTCAGAATCTGGCTCTGTACACTGCGAGGACAATGTAGTGCTCTGAGTGAATGTACCAGCAGAATCATCCATCAGCGGCTGTGCATCAGTGCACTCCATGTCAGATTCATCTTGGCCTGGGTAATTCACCATTTCACTTGATAATCCAGGCATGGTATGTGAAAACAGCTCCATGGAGTAATCAGTAGTATGGCCTGCGTCATCCTTCAATCTTGGTTGGGGTGAAGGACACAAGGAAAGGTGTGGTTCATGAACATGAGCCTCCAATGACGACTCAGTGCTTTTACTTTTTACAACTGAAGAAGAGGAGGCGATAGAGTTGGAGGCTGAGTCAGCAATGTAAGACAAAACTTTTTCCTGATGCTCTGGCTTTAAAAGCGGTTTGCCAACTCCTAGAAAACTAAGCGTTCGAGGCCTTATGTAGCCAGACGATGACGCAGTGTCAGCACCTCCTGCATTCGGTCCTATTTTGCTTTTGCCACTACCATCAGATCCACCACCAACACCATCATTACCAGCTGCCAACCCCCGCCCAATTCCACGGCCTCTTCCACCAGCCTTCCTCATTTTTGGTAGAAATGTAGACAAAATCCAACAAACTATATAGTAATGTAAAACAAGGTACAAGGTGTCTATAGGACAGGGGAGTTTTAGAATTTCTGCACACACTTGTGGACAGTGGACACTTGTGGATTGTGTGAGGCCCACTGATATCTGAGCGCTATGTGACACGCTCGATGGCACAGCTGCCTGTGACCAAAGTGACGAGAGGATATTGGAGATTTTGAATCTCTGCGTACACTTTTGGACACTGGACACTTGTGGATTGTGTGAGGCCCACTGATATCTGAGCGCTATGTGACACGCTCGATGGCACAGCTGCCTGTGACCAAAGTGACGAGAGGATAATGGAGATTTTGAATCTCTGCGTACACTTTTGGACACTGGACACTTGTGGATGGTGTGAGGCCCACTGATATCTGAGCGCTATGTGACACGCTCGATGGCACAGCTGCCTGTGACCAAAGTGACGAGAGGATAATGGAGATTTTGAATCTCTGCGTACACTTTTGGACACTGGACACTTGTGGATGGTATGAGGCCCACTGATATCTGAGCACTATGTGACACGCTCGATGGCACAGCTGCCTGTGACCAAAGTGACGAGAGGATAAGGGAGATTTTGAATCTCTGCGCACACTTTTGGACACTGGACACTTGTGGATGGTATGAGGCCCACTGATATCTGAGCGCTATGTGACACGCTCGATGGCACAGCTGCCTGTGACCAAAGTGACGAGAGGATAAGGGAGATTTTGAATCTCTGCGTACACTTTTGGACACTGGACACTTGTGGATGGTATGAGGCCCACTGATATCTGAGCGCTATGTGACACGCTCGATGGCACAGCTGCCTGTGACCAAAGTGACGAGAGGATAAAGGAGATTTTGAATCTCTGCGCACACTTTTGGACACTGGACACTTGTGGATGGTGTGAGGCCCACTGATATCTGAGCGCTATGTGACACGCTCGATGGCACAGCTGCCTGTGACCAAAGTGACGAGAGGATAATGGAGATTTTGAATCTCTGCGTACACTTTTGGACACTGGACACTTGTGGATGGTGTGAGGCCCACTGATATCTGAGCGCTATGTGACACGCTCGATGGCACAGCTGCCTGTGACCAAAGTGACGAGAGGATAATGGAGATTTTGAATCTCTGCACACACTTTTGGACACTGGACACTTGTGGATGGTGTGAGGCCCACTGATATCTGAGCGATATGTGACACGCTCGATGGCACAGCTGCCTGTGACCAAAGTGACGAGAGGATAATGGAGATTTTGAATCTCTGCGTACACTTTTGGACACTGGACACTTGTGGATTGTGTGCGGCCCACTGATATCTGAGCGCTATGTGACACGCTCGATGGCACAGCTGCCTGTGACCAAAGTGACGAGAGGATAATGGAGATTTTGAATCTCTGCGTACACTTTTGGACACTGGACACTTGTGGATTGTGTGAGGCCCACTGATATCTG
Organism: Dendrobates tinctorius; assembly: GCF_039654945.1. Taxonomy (NCBI): domain Eukaryota; kingdom Metazoa; phylum Chordata; class Amphibia; order Anura; family Dendrobatidae; genus Dendrobates; species Dendrobates tinctorius. Next base: position 558,686 of record NW_027362163.1, on the reverse strand, counting down.
AGCGCTATGTGACACGCTCGATGGCACAGCTGCCTGTGACCAAAGTGACGAGAGGATAATGGAGATTTTGAATCTCTGAGTACACTTTTGGACACTGGACACTTGTGGATTGTGTGAGGCCCACTGATATCTGAGCGCTATGTGACACGCTCGATGGCACAGCTGCCTGTGACCAAAGTGACGAGAGGATAATGGAGATTTTGAATCTCTGCGTACACTTTTGGACACTGGACACTTGTGGATTGTGTGAGGCCCACTGATATCTGAGCGCTATGTGACACGCTCGATGGCACAGCTGCCTGTGACCAAAGTGACGAGAGGATAATGGAGATTTTGAATCTCTGCGTACACTTGTGGACACTGGACACTTGTGGATTGTGTGCGGCACACTGATATCTGAGCGCTATGTGACACGCTCGATGGCACAGCTGCCTGTGACCAAAGTGACGAGAGGATAATGGAGATTTTGAATCTCTGCGTACACTTTTGGACACTGGACACTTGTGGATGGTGTGAGGCCCACTGATATCTGAGCGCTATGTGACACGCTCGATGGCACAGCTGCCTGTGACCAAAGTGACGAGAGGATAATGGAGATTTTGAATCTCTGCGTACACTTTTGGACACTGGACACTTGTGGATGGTGTGAGGCCCACTGATATCTGAGCGCTATGTGACACGCTCGATGGCACAGCTGCCTGTGACCAAAGTGACGAGAGGATAATGGAGATTTTGAATCTCTGCGTACACTTTTGGACACTGGACACTTGTGGATTGTGTGCGGCCCACTGATATCTGAGCGCTATGTGACACGCTCAATGGCACAGCTGCCTGTGACCAAAGTGACGAGAGGATAATGGAGATTTTGAATCTCTGCGTACACTTTTGGACACTGGACACTTGTGGATGGTGTGAGGCCCACTGATATCTGAGCGCTATGTGACACGCTCGATGGCACAGCTGCCTGTGACCAAAGTGACGAAAGGATAATGGAGATTTTGAATCTCTGCGTACACTTTTGGACACTGGACACTTGTGGATTGTGTGAGGCCCACTGATATCTGAGCGCTATGTGACACGCTCGATGGCACAGCTGCCTGTGACCAAAGTGACGAGAGGATAAAGGAGATTTTGAATCTCTGCGCACACTTTTGGACACTGGACACTTGTGGATGGTGTGAGGCCCACTGATATCTGAGCGCTATGTGACACGCTCGATGGCACAGCTGCCTGTGACCAAAGTGACGAGAGGATAATGGAGATTTTGAATCTCTGCGTACACTTTTGGACACTGGACACTTGTGGATGGTGTGAGGCCCACTGATATCTGAGCGCTATGTGACACGCTCGATGGCACAGCTGCCTGTGACCAAAGTGACGAGAGGATAATGGAGATTTTGAATCTCTGCACACACTTTTGGACACTGGACACTTGTGGATGGTGTGAGGCCCACTGATATCTGAGCGATATGTGACACGCTCGATGGCACAGCTGCCTGTGACCAAAGTGACGAGAGGATAATGGAGATTTTGAATCTCTGCGTACACTTTTGGACACTGGACACTTGTGGATTGTGTGCGGCCCACTGATATCTGAGCGCTATGTGACACGCTCGATGGCACAGCTGCCTGTGACCAAAGTGACGAGAGGATAATGGAGATTTTGAATCTCTGCGTACACTTTTGGACACTGGACACTTGTGGATTGTGTGAGGCCCACTGATATCTGAGCGCTATGTGACACGCTCGATGGCACAGCTGCCTGTGACCAAAGTGACGAGAGGATAATGGAGATTTTGAATCTCTGAGTACACTTTTGGACACTGGACACTTGTGGATTGTGTGAGGCCCACTGATATCTGAGCGCTATGTGACACGCTCGATGGCACAGCTGCCTGTGACCAAAGTGACGAGAGGATAATGGAGATTTTGAATCTCTGCGTACACTTTTGGACACTGGACACTTGTGGATTGTGTGAGGCCCACTGATATCTGAGCGCTATGTGACTCGCTCGATGGCACAGCTGCCTGTGACCAAAGTGACGAGAGGATAATGGAGATTTTGAATCTCTGCGTACACTTGTGGACACTGGACACTTGTGGATTGTGTGCGGCACACTGATATCTGAGCGCTATGTGACACGCTCGATGGCACAGCTGCCTGTGACCAAAGTGACGAGAGGATAATGGAGATTTTGAATCTCTGCGTACACTTTTGGACACTGGACACTTGTGGATGGTGTGAGGCCCACTGATATCTGAGCGCTATGTGACACGCTCGATGGCACAGCTGCCTGTGACCAAAGTGACGAGAGGATAATGGAGATTTTGAATCTCTGCGTACACTTTTGGACACTGGACACTTGTGGATGGTGTGAGGCCCACTGATATCTGAGCGCTATGTGACACGCTCGATGGCACAGCTGCCTGTGACCAAAGTGACGAGAGGATAATGGAGATTTTGAATCTCTGCGTACACTTTTGGACACTGGACACTTGTGGATTGTGTGCGGCCCACTGATATCTGAGCGCTATGTGACACGCTCAATGGCACAGCTGCCTGTGACCAAAGTGACGAGAGGATAATGGAGATTTTGAATCTCTGCGTACACTTTTGGACACTGGACACTTGTGGATGGTGTGAGGCCCACTGATATCTGAGCGCTATGTGACACGCTCGATGGCACAGCTGCCTGTGACCAAAGTGACGAAAGGATAATGGAGATTTTGAATCTCTGCGTACACTTTTGGACACTGGACACTTGTGGATTGTGTGAGGCCCACTGATATCTGAGCGCTATGTGACACGCTCGATGGCACAGCTGCCTGTGACCAAAATGACGAGAGGATATTGGAGATTTTGAATCTCTGAGTACACTTTTGGACACTGGACACTTGTGGATTGTGTGAGGCCCACTGATATCTGAGCGCTATGTGACACGCTCGATGGCACAGCTGCCTGTGACCAAAGTGACGAGAGGATAATGGAGATTTTGAATCTCTGCGTACACTTTTGGACACTGGACACTTGTGGATTGTGTGAGGCCCACTGATATCTGAGCGCTATGTGACACACTCGATGGCACAGCTGCCTGTGACCAACGTGACGAGAGGATAATGGAGATTTTGAATCTCTGCGTACACTTGTGGACACTGGACACTTGTGGATTGTGTGCGGCCCACTGATATCTGAGCGCTATGTGACACTCTCGATGGCACAGCTGCCTGTGACCAAAGTGACGAGAGGATAATGGAGATTTTGAATCTCTGCGTACACTTTTGGACACTGGACACTTGTGGATGGTGTGAGGCCCACTGATATCTGAGCGCTATGTGACACGCTCGATGGCACAGCTGCCTGTGACCAAAGTGACGAGAGGATAATGGAGATTTTGAATCTCTGCGTACACTTTTGGACACTGGACACTTGTGGATGGTGTGAGGCCCACTGATATCTGAGCGCTATGTGACACGCTCGATGGCACAGCTGCCTGTGACCAAAGTGACGAGAGGATAATGGAGATTTTGAATCTCTACGTACACTTTTGGACACTGGACACATGTGGATTGTGTGCGGCCCACTGATATCTGAGCGCTATGTGACACGCTCGATGGCACAGCTGCCTGTGACCAAAGTGACGAGAGGATAATGGAGATTTTGAATCTCTGCATACACTTTTGGACACTGGACACTTGTGGATGGTGTGAGGCCCACTGATATCTGAGAGCTATGTGACACGCTCGATGGCACAGCTGCCTGTGACCAAAGTGACGAGAGGATAATGGAGATTTTGAATCTCTGCGTACACTTTTGGACACTGGACACTTGTGGATGGTGTGAGGCCCACTGATATCTGAGCGCTATGTGACACGCTCGATGGCACAGCTGCCTGTGACCAAAGTGACAAGAGGATAATGGAGATTTTGAATCTCTGCGTACACTTTTGGACACTGGACACTTGTGGATTGTGTGAGGCCCACTGATATCTGAGCGCTATGTGACACGCTCGATGGCACAGCTGCCTGTGACCAAAGTGACGAGAGGATAATGGAGATTTTGAATCTCTGCGTACACTTTTGGACACTGGACACTTGTGGATGGTGTGAGGCCCACTGATATCTGAGCGCTATGTGACACGCTCGATGGCACAGCTGCCTGTGACCAAAGTGACGAGAGGATAATGGAGATTTTGAATCTCTGCGTACACTTTTGGACACTGGACACTTGTGGATGGTGTGAGGCCCACTGATATCTGAGCGCTATGTGACACGCTCGATGGCACAGCTGCCTGTGACCAAAGTGACGAGAGGATAATGGAGATTTTGAATCTCTGCGTACACTTTTGGACACTGAACACTTGTGGATTGTGTGAGGCCCACTGATATCTGAGCGCTATGTGACACGCTCGATGGCACAGCTGCCTGTGACCAAAGTGACGAGAGGATAATGGAGATTTTGAATCTCTGCGTACACTTTTGGACACTGGACACTTGTGGATGGTGTGAGGCCCACTGATATCTGAGCGCTATGTGACACGCTCGATGGCACAGCTGCCTGTGACCAAAGTGACGAGAGGATAATGGAGATTTTGAATCTCTGCGTACACTTTTGGACACTGGACACTTGTGGATGGTGTGAGGCCCACTGATATCTGAGCGCTATGTGACACGCTCGATGGCACAGCTGCCTGTGACCAAAGTGACGAGAGGATAATGGAGATTTTGAATCTCTGCGTACACTTTTGGACACTGGACACTTGTGGATTGTGTGAGGCCCACTGATATCTGAGCGCTATGTGACACGCTCGATGGCACAGCTGCCTGTGACCAAAGTGACGAGAGGATAATGGAGATTTTGAATCTCTGCGTACACTTTTGGACACTGGACACTTGTGGATGGTGTGAGGCCCACTGATATCTGAGAGCTATGTGACACGCTCGATGGCACAGCTGCCTGTGACCAAAGTGACGAGAGGATAATGGAGATTTTGAATCTCTGCGTACACTTTTGGACACTGGACACTTGTGGATGGTGTGAGGCCCACTGATATCTGAGCGCTATGTGACACGCTCGATGGCACAGCTGCCTGTGACCAAAGTGACGAGAGGATAATGGAGATTTTGAATCTCTGCGTACACTTTTGGACACTGGACACTTGTGGATGGTGTGCGGCCCACTGATATCTGAGCGCTATGTGACACGCTCGATGGCACAGCTGCCTGTGACCAAAGTGACGAGAGGATAATGGAGATTTTGAATCTCTGAGTACACTTTTGGACACTGGACACTTGTGGATTGTGTGAGGCCCACTGATATCTGAGCGCTATGTGACACGCTCGATGGCACAGCTGCCTGTGACCAAAGTGACGAGAGGATAACGGAGATTTTGAATCTCTGCGTACACTTTTGGACACTGGACACTTGTGGATAGTGTGAGGCCCACTGATATCTGAGCGCTATGTGACACGCTCGATGGCACAGCTGCCTGTGACCAAAGTGACGAGAGGATAATGGATATTTTGAATCTCTGCGTACACTTTTGGACACTGGACACTTGTGGATGGTGTGAGGCCCACTGATATCTGAGCGCTATGTGACACGCTCGATGGCACAGCTGCCTGTGACCAAAGTGACGAGAGGATAATGGATATTTTGAATCTCTGCGTACACTTTTGGATACTGGATACATGTGGATTGTGTGCGGCCCACTGATATCTGAGCGCTATGTGACACTCTCGATGGCACAGCTGCCTGTGACCAAAGTGACGAGAGGATAATGGAGATTTTGAATCTCTGCGTACACTTTTGGACACTGGACACTTGTGGATGGTGTGAGGCCCACTGATATCTTAGCGCTATGTGACACGCTCGATGGCACAGCTGCCTGTGACCAAAGTGACGAGAGGATAATGGAGATTTTGAATCTCTGCGTACACTTTTGGACACTGGACACTTGTGGATTGTGTGAGGCCCACTGATATCTGAGCGCTATGTGACACGCTCGATGGCACAGCTGCCTGTGACCAAACTGACGAGAGGATAATGGAGATTTTGAATCTCTGCGTACACTTTTGGACACTGGACACTTGTGGATGGTGTGAGGCCCACTGATATCTGAGCGCTATGTGACACGCTCGATGGCACAGCTGCCTGTGACCAAAGTGACGAGAGGATAATGGAGATTTTGAATCTCTGCGTACACTTTTGGACACTGGACACTTGTGGATGGTGTGAGGCCCACTGATATCTGAGCGCTATGTGACACGCTCGATGGCACAGCTGCCTGTGACCAAAGTGACGAGAGGATAATGGAGATTTTGAATCTCTGCGTACACTTGTGGACACTGGACACTTGTGGATGGTGTGAGGCCCACTGATATCTGAGCGCTATGTGACACGCTCGATGGCACAGCTGCCTGTGACCAAAGTGACGAGAGGATAATGGAGATTTTGAATCTCTGCGTACACTTTTGGACACTGGACACTTGTGGATGGTGTGAGGCCCACTGATATCTGAGCGCTATGTGACACGCTCGATGGCACAGCTGCCTGTGACCAAAGTGACGAGAGGATAATGGAGATTTTGAATCTCTGCGTACACTTGTGGACACTGGACACTTGTGGATGGTGTGAGGCCCACTGATATCTGAGCACTATGTGACACGCTCGATGGCACAGCTGCCTGTGACCAAAGTGACGAGAGGATAATGGAGATTTTGAATCTCTGCGTACACTTTTGGACACTGGACACTTGTGGATTGTGTGAGGCCCACTGATATCTGAGCGCTATGTGACACGCTCGATGGCACAGCTGCCTGTGACCAAAGTGACGAGAGGATAATGGAGATTTTGAATCTCTGCGTACACTTGTGGACACTGGACACTTGTGGATTGTGTGCGGCACACTGATATCTGAGCGCTATGTGACACGCTCGATGGCACAGCTGCCTGTGACCAAAGTGACGAGAGGATAATGGAGATTTTGAATCTCTGCGTACACTTTTGGACACTGGACACTTGTGGATGGTGTGAGGCCCACTGATATCTGAGCGCTATGTGACACGCTCGATGGCACAGCTGCCTGTGACCAAAGTGACGAGAGGATAATGGAGATTTTGAATCTCTGCGTACACTTTTGGACACTGGACACTTGTGGATGGTGTGAGGCCCACTGATATCTGAGCGCTATGTGACACGCTCGATGGCACAGCTGCCTGTGACCAAAGTGACGAGAGGATAATGGAGATTTTGAATCTCTGCGTACACTTTTGGACACTGGACACTTGTGGATTGTGTGCGGCCCACTGATATCTGAGCGCTATGTGACACGCTCAATGGCACAGCTGCCTGTGACCAAAGTGACGAGAGGATAATGGAGATTTTGAATCTCTGCGTACACTTTTGGACACTGGACACTTGTGGATGGTGTGAGGCCCACTGATATCTGAGCGCTATGTGACACGCTCGATGGCACAGCTGCCTGTGACCAAAGTGACGAAAGGATAATGGAGATTTTGAATCTCTGCGTACACTTTTGGACACTGGACACTTGTGGATTGTGTGAGGCCCACTGATATCTGAGCGCTATGTGACACGCTCGATGGCACAGCTGCCTGTGACCAAAGTGACGAGAGGATATTGGAGATTTTGAATCTCTGAGTACACTTTTGGACACTGGACACTTGTGGATTGTGTGAGGCCCACTGATATCTGAGCGCTATGTGACACGCTCGATGGCACAGCTGCCTGTGACCAAAGTGACGAGAGGATAATGGAGATTTTGAATCTCTGCGTACACTTTTGGACACTGGACACTTGTGGATTGTGTGAGGCCCACTGATATCTGAGCGCTATGTGACACACTCGATGGCACAGCTGCCTGTGACCAACGTGACGAGAGGATAATGGAGATTTTGAATCTCTGCGTACACTTGTGGACACTGGACACTTGTGGATTGTGTGCGGCCCACTGATATCTGAGCGCTATGTGACACTCTCGATGGCACAGCTGCCTGTGACCAAAGTGACGAGAGGATAATGGAGATTTTGAATCTCTGCGTACACTTTTGGACACTGGACACTTGTGGATGGTGTGAGGCCCACTGATATCTGAGCGCTATGTGACACGCTCGATGGCACAGCTGCCTGTGACCAAAGTGACGAGAGGATAATGGAGATTTTGAATCTCTGCGTACACTTTTGGACACTGGACACTTGTGGATGGTGTGAGGCCCACTGATATCTGAGCGCTATGTGACACGCTCGATGGCACAGCTGCCTGTGACCAAAGTGACGAGAGGATAATGGAGATTTTGAATCTCTACGTACACTTTTGGACACTGGACACATGTGGATTGTGTGCGGCCCACTGATATCTGAGCGCTATGTGACACGCTCGATGGCACAGCTGCCTGTGACCAAAGTGACGAGAGGATAATGGAGATTTTGAATCTCTGCATACACTTTTGGACACTGGACACTTGTGGATGGTGTTAGGCCCACTGATATCTGAGAGCTATGTGACACGCTCGATGGCACAGCTGCCTGTGACCAAAGTGACGAGAGGATAATGGAGATTTTGAATCTCTGCGTACACTTTTGGACACTGGACACTTGTGGATGGTGTGAGGCCCACTGATATCTGAGCGCTATGTGACACGCTCGATGGCACAGCTGCCTGTGACCAAAGTGACAAGAGGATAATGGAGATTTTGAATCTCTGCGTACACTTTTGGACACTGGACACTTGTGGATTGTGTGAGGCCCACTGATATCTGAGCGCTATGTGACACGCTCGATGGCACAGCTGCCTGTGACCAAAGTGACGAGAGGATAATGGAGATTTTGAATCTCTGCGTACACTTTTGGACACTGGACACTTGTGGATGGTGTGAGGCCCACTGATATCTGAGCGCTATGTGACACGCTCGATGGCACAGCTGCCTGTGACCAAAGTGACGAGAGGATAATGGAGATTTTGAATCTCTGCGTACACTTTTGGACACTGGACACTTGTGGATGGTGTGAGGCCCACTGATATCTGAGCGCTATGTGACACGCTCGATGGCACAGCTGCCTGTGACCAAAGTGACGAGAGGATAATGGAGATTTTGAATCTCTGCGTACACTTTTGGACACTGAACACTTGTGGATTGTGTGAGGCCCACTGATATCTGAGCGCTATGTGACACGCTCGATGGCACAGCTGCCTGTGACCAAAGTGACGAGAGGATAATGGAGATTTTGAATCTCTGCGTACACTTTTGGACACTGGACACTTGTGGATGGTGTGAGGCCCACTGATATCTGAGCGCTATGTGACACGCTCGATGGCACAGCTGCCTGTGACCAAAGTGACGAGAGGATAATGGAGATTTTGAATCTCTGCGTACACTTTTGGACACTGGACACTTGTGGATGGTGTGAGGCCCACTGATATCTGAGCGCTATGTGACACGCTCGATGGCACAGCTGCCTGTGACCAAAGTGACGAGAGGATAATGGAGATTTTGAATCTCTGCGTACACTTTTGGACACTGGACACTTGTGGATTGTGTGAGGCCCACTGATATCTGAGCGCTATGTGACACGCTCGATGGCACAGCTGCCTGTGACCAAAGTGACGAGAGGATAATGGAGATTTTGAATCTCTGCGTACACTTTTGGACACTGGACACTTGTGGATGGTGTGAGGCCCACTGATATCTGAGAGCTATGTGACACGCTCGATGGCACAGCTGCCTGTGACCAAAGTGACGAGAGGATATTGGAGATTTTGAATCTCTGCGTACACTTTTGGACACTGGACACTTGTGGATGGTGTGAGGCCCACTGATATCTGAGCGCTATGTGACACGCTCGATGGCACAGCTGCCTGTGACCAAAGTGACGAGAGGATAATGGAGATTTTGAATCTCTGCGTACACTTTTGGACACTGGACACTTGTGGATGGTGTGCGGCCCACTGATATCTGAGCGCTATGTGACACGCTCGATGGCACAGCTGCCTGTGACCAAAGTGACGAGAGGATAATGGAGATTTTGAATCTCTGAGTACACTTTTGGACACTGGACACTTGTGGATTGTGTGAGGCCCACTGATAGCTGAGCGCTATGTGACACGCTCGATGGCACAGCTGCCTGTGACCAAAGTGACGAGAGGATAACGGAGATTTTGAATCTCTGCGTACACTTTTGGACACTGGACACTTGTGGATAGTGTGAGGCCCACTGATATCTGAGCGCTATGTGACACGCTCGATGGCACAGCTGCCTGTGACCAAAGTGACGAGAGGATAATGGATATTTTGAATCTCTGCGTACACTTTTGGACACTGGACACTTGTGGATGGTGTGAGGCCCACTGATATCTGAGCGCTATGTGACACGCTCGATGGCACAGCTGCCTGTGACCAAAGTGACGAGAGGATAATGGATATTTTGAATCTCTGCGTACACTTTTGGATACTGGATACATGTGGATTGTGTGCGGCCCACTGATATCTGAGCGCTATGTGACACGCTCGATGGCACAGCTGCCTGTGACCAAAGTGACGAGAGGATAATGGAGATTTTGAATCTCTGCGTACACTTTTGGACACTGGACACTTGTGGATGGTGTGAGGCCCACTGATATCTTAGCGCTATGTGACACGCTCGATGGCACAGCTGCCTGTGACCAAAGTGACGAGAGGATAATGGAGATTTTGAATCTCTGCGTACACTTTTGGACACTGGACACTTGTGGATTGTGTGAGGCCCACTGATATCTGAGCGCTATGTGACACGCTCGATGGCACAGCTGCCTGTGACCAAACTGACGAGAGGATAATGGAGATTTTGAATCTCTGCGTACACTTTTGGACACTGGACACTTGTGGATGGTGTGAGGCCCACTGATATCTGAGCGCTATGTGACACGCTCGATGGCACAGCTGCCTGTGACCAAAGTGACGAGAGGATAATGGAGATTTTGAATCTCTGCGTACACTTTTGGACACTGGACACTTGTGGATGGTGTGAGGCCCACTGATATCTGAGCGCTATGTGACACGCTCGATGGCACAGCTGCCTGTGACCAAAGTGACGAGAGGATAATGGAGATTTTGAATCTCTGCGTACACTTGTGGACACTGGACACTTGTGGATGGTGTGAGGCCCACTGATATCTGAGCGCTATGTGACACGCTCGATGGCACAGCTGCCTGTGACCAAAGTGACGAGAGGATAATGGAGATTTTGAATCTCTGCGTACACTTGTGGACACTGGACACTTGTGGATGGTGTGAGGCCCACTGATATCTGAGCACTATGTGACACGCTCGATGGCACAGCTGCCTGTGACCAAAGTGACGAGAGGATAATGGAGATTTTGAATCTCTGCGTACACTTTTGGACACTGGACACTTGTGGATGGTGTGAGGCCCACTGATATCTGAGCGCTATGTGACACGCTCCATGGCACAGCTGCCTGTGACCAAAGTGACGAGAGGATAATGGAGATTTTGAATCTCTGCGTACACTTTTGGACACTGGACACTTGTGGATGGTGTGAGGCCCACTGATATCTGAGCGCTATGTGACACGCTCGATGGCACAGCTGCCTGTGACCAAAGTGACGAGAGGATAATGGATATTTTGAATCTCTGCGTACACTTTTGGATACTGGATACATGTGGATTGTGTGCGGCCCACTGATATCTGAGCGCTATGTGACACGCTCGATGGCACAGCTGCCTGTGACCAAAGTGACGAGAGGATAATGGAGATTTTGAATCTCTGCGTACACTTTTGGACACTGGACACTTGTGGATGGTGTGAGGCCCACTGATATCTTAGCGCTATGTGACACGCTCGATGGCACAGCTGCCTGTGACCAAAGTGACGAGAGGATAATGGAGATTTTGAATCTCTGCGTACACTTTTGGACACTGGACACTTGTGGATTGTGTGAGGCCCACTGATATCTGAGCGCTATGTGACACGCTCGATGGCACAGCTGCCTGTGACCAAAGTGACGAGAGGATAATGGAGATTTTGAATCTCTGCGTACACTTTTGGACACTGGACACTTGTGGATGGTGTGAGGCCCACTGATATCTGAGCGCTATGTGACACGCTCGATGGCACAGCTGCCTGTGACCAAAGTGACGAGAGGATAATGGAGATTTTGAATCTCTGCGTACACTTGTGGACACTGGACACTTGTGGATGGTGTGAGGCCCACTGATATCTGAGCGCTATGTGACACGCTCGATGGCACAGCTGCCTGTGACCAAAGTGACGAGAGGATAATGGAGATTTTGAATCTCTGCGTACACTTTTGGACACTGGACACTTGTGGATGGTGTGAGGCCCACTGATATCTGAGCGCTATGTGACACGCTCGATGGCACAGCTGCCTGTGACCAAAGTGACGAGAGGATAATGGAGATTTAAAAAACGATAAAAAACGAATTTTGGCTCATCTTTCATCGTTTTTAAGAAATCACAAGATGGAAGAGGCCAGGAGCCATTTGGTGAGCTGCATTTCTTGCTACATGTTCACAGATTTACCAGTGGAAAAGCCAAACTTCACATGCCACAAATGCAAGCTTGTGACCCTGTTGGAGGAAAAGTTGCAAAATCTCGAAGAGAGGTTAGCTACGTTGAAGATCATTAAGGAAGGTGAAGAGTTCTTGGACAGAGCAGAATTATCTCTTCATGATACAGAAAGAGAAGAAATTCGAAGTGCACCTGAAGAAACAGAGGAATGGAGACATGTGACCCAGAGAAGCAGGAGGATCAGGAGGCAGTCAGCACCCATACTGCTCAGAAACCAGTACCAGGCTCTCACGCAGGAAAACGATGAAGAAATACATCAGGATAAGACTTTGCCAACAAACAGCAACCTTGTACGCCTTCAGAGTCCTCCTGGATGGAGAAAGAAAAATGTTGTGAAGAAGAAACGGAGAGTGGTGGTCATGGGGGATTCCCTGTTGAGAGGAACAGAGGCCGCTATCTGCAGACCGGATATAACTTCAAGAGAAATGTGCTGTCTTCCAGGTGCAAAAATTAAAGATGTGTCTGACAGGATATCAGGACTCTTCAGACCTACAGATGACTACCCATTCCTGCTACTACATGTGGGGACAAATGACACCGCAAGAAACGACCTGGAAACCATCTGCAGAGACTTTGAAGACTTAGGCAAGAAAGTGAAAGAACTGGGAGCGCAGGTGGTCTTCTCTTCCATCCTCCCAGTGGATGGCCATGGAACAAGGAGGTGGAATAAGATTCTGCAGGTGAACAACTGGCTACGTCGATGGTGCCGTCAGCAACGATTTGGATTTCTGGATCACGGAGTGAACTACTTATACGATGGACTACTTGCTAGAGATGGGGTGCACCTTACGAAGACTGGAAAGCAGGTATTTGGAAGTCGCCTTGCTACACTTGTAAGGAGAGCTTTAAACTAGAACAACATGGGAAGGGAAGCAAAAGACCAGAAAAAGCCATACACCTGACAAATGCTATTGAGAACTCTGCTATTAGAAGTGGAAAGGAAGAACAAAGACGAAAGAATCTAATTAATAAAAATATTGGAGAAAGAGAAACCAATCACAAACTAAAATGTTTCTATACTAATGCACAAAGCATGGGCAACAAACAAGGAGAATTGGAACTACTAACACAGGAAAAGAAATATGATGTCATTGGAATCACTGAAACTTGGTGGGACAATACACATGATTGGAATACAAGACTAGAAGGATACAACTTATTTGCAAGAAACAGACTTGATAAACGAGGAGGGGGTGTCGCATTGTATGTTAGAAATGCGTATATCTGCACAGAGATTGAAGCTTCAGAGACTGGGAGTTCTGTGGAAACTGTTTGGGTAAGAATACAAGGACAGAACAATGGAAAGGACACCATTGTAGGCATTTGATCAAAATTATGTTTACTAAATACCCTTATTATTATTACCTTTATGCATTATTTGCAGTATACATTTTTTACTTTTTAGTTCAGGATATTTGTGTTTTTGCTTTTTGTTTTCTCTGGTTAATGGTCATGTGTTGATATGCGCTTACATTGTGCATATACATTAACTTACTATTCTCAGTTCAGATTTGTTTTTTATTCATTTCATTGTGCATTCAGTGCATACATGGGTGTGACCGCCCTCTTTCTGAGCTGGGAAAGCCATCCAGTCTGGCCTACACTGTTACTAGTGGTTCAGCCGCTCGACCCTTGTTCACATTCACGCCACTTGGCAAGTGAGAAGGTTTTAAATACTAGAGTAGGGACTGTCCCACAAGGGTTGCCGTGACGTGGCGGGATGGCTTGTACATTATTTTGATCAAAATTATGTTTACTAAATACCCTTATTATTATTACCTTTATGCATTATTTGCAGTATACATTTTTTACTTTTTAGTTCAGGATATTTGTGTTTTTGCTTTTTGTTTTCTCTGGTTAATGGTCATGTGTTGATATGCGCTTACATTGTGCATATACATTAACTTACTATTCTCAGTTCAGATTTGTTTTTTATTCATTTCATTGTGCATTCAGTGCATACATGGGTGTGACCGCCCTCTTTCTGAGCTGGGAAAGCCATCCAGTCTGGCCTACACTGTTACTAGTGGTTCAGCCGCTCGACCCTTGTTCACATTCACGCCACTTGGCAAGTGAGAAGGTTTTAAATACTAGAGTAGGGACTGTCCCACAAGGGTTGCCGTGACGTGGCGGGATGGCTTGTACATTATTTTGATCAAAATTATGTTTACTAAATACCCTTATTATTATTACCTTTATGCATTATTTGCAGTATACATTTTTTACTTTTTAGTTCAGGATATTTGTGTTTTTGCTTTTTGTTTTCTCTGGTTAATGGTCATGTGTTGATATGCGCTTACATTGTGCATATACATTAACTTACTATTCTCAGTTCAGATTTGTTTTTTATTCATTTCATTGTGCATTCAGTGCATACATGGGTGTGACCGCCCTCTTTCTGAGCTGGGAAAGCCATCCAGTCTGGCCTACACTGTTACTAGTGGTTCAGCCGCTCGACCCTTGTTCACATTCACGCCACTTGGCAAGTGAGAAGGTTTTAAATACTAGAGTAGGGACTGTCCCACAAGGGTTGCCGTGACGTGGCGGGATGGCTTGTACATTATTTTGATCAAAATTATGTTTACTAAATACCCTTATTATTATTACCTTTATGCATTATTTGCAGTATACATTTTTTACTTTTTAGTTCAGGATATTTGTGTTTTTGCTTTTTGTTTTCTCTGGTTAATGGTCATGTGTTGATATGCGCTTACATTGTGCATATACATTAACTTACTATTCTCAGATCAGATTTGTTTTTTATTCATTTCATTGTGCATTCAGTGCATACATGGGTGTGACCGCCCTCTTTCTGAGCTGGGAAAGCCATCCAGTCTGGCCTACACTGTTACTAGTGGTTCAGCCGCTCGACCCTTGTTCACATTCACGCCACTTGGCAAGTGAGAAGGTTTTAAATACTAGAGTAGGGACTGTCCCACAAGGGTTGCCGTGACGTGGCGGGATGGCTTGTACATTATTTTGATCAAAATTATGTTTACTAAATACCCTTATTATTATTACCTTTATGCATTATTTGCAGTATACATTTTTTACTCTTTAGTTCAGGATATTTGTGTTTTTGCTTTTTGTTTTCTCTGGTTAATGGTCATGTGTTGATATGCGCTTACATTGTGCATATACATTAACTTACTATTCTCAGTTCAGATTTGTTTTTTATTCATTTCATTGTGCATTCAGTGCATACATGGGTGTGACCGCCCTCTTTCTGAGCTGGGAAAGCCATCCAGTCTGGCCTACACTGTTACTAGTGGTTCAGCCGCTCGACCCTTGTTCACATTCACGCCACTTGGCAAGTGAGAAGGTTTTAAATACTAGAGTAGGGACTGTCCCACAAGGGTTGCCGTGACGTGGCGGGATGGCTTGTACATTATTTTGATCAAAATTATGTTTACTAAATACCCTTATTATTATTACCTTTATGCATTATTTGCAGTATACATTTTTTACTTTTTAGTTCAGGATTTTTGTGTTTTTGCTTTTTGTTTTCTCTGGTTAATGGTCATGTGTTGATATGCACTTACATTGTGCATATACATTAACTTACTATTCTCAGTTCAGATTTGTTTTTTATTCATTTCATTGTGCATTCAGTGCATACATGGGTGTGACCGCCCTCTTTCTGAGCTGGGAAAGCCATCCAGTCTGGCCTACACTGTTACTAGTGGTTCAGCCGCTCGACCCTTGTTCACATTCACGCCACTTGGCAAGTGAGAAGGTTTTAAATACTAGAGTAGGGACTGTCCCACAAGGGTTGCCGTGACGTGGCGGGATGGCTTGTACATTATTTTGATCAAAATTATGTTTACTAAATACCCTTATTATTATTACCTTTATGCATTATTTGCAGTATACATTTTTTACTTTTTAGTTCAGGATATTTGTGTTTTTGCTTTTTGTTTTCTCTGGTTAATGGTCATGTGTTGATATGCGCTTACATTGTGCATATACATTAACTTACTATTCTCAGTTCAGATTTGTTTTTTATTCATTTCATTGTGCATTCAGTGCATACATGGGTGTGACCGCCCTCTTTCTGAGCTGGGAAAGCCATCCAGTCTGGCCTACACTGTTACTAGTGGTTCAGCCGCTCGACCCTTGTTCACATTCACGCCACTTGGCAAGTGAGAAGGTTTTAAATACTAGAGTAGGGACTGTCCCACAAGGGTTGCCGTGACGTGGCGGGATGGCTTGTACATTATTTTGATCAAAATTATGTTTACTAAATACCCTTATTATTATTACCTTTATGCATTATTTGCAGTATACATTTTTTACTTTTTAGTTCAGGATATTTGTGTTTTTGCTTTTTGTTTTCTCTGGTTAATGGTCATGTGTTGATATGCGCTTACATTGTGCATATACATTAACTTACTATTCTCAGTTCAGATTTGTTTTTTGTTTTTTATTTACTACAGGCCGCCTGTGCAAGCTGAAGATATGGATGAACTCTTTATGCATCAAATGGCCAAGTTCTCCAAAAAATATGACATAGTTGTCATGGGAGATTTCAACTATCCAGACATTTGTTGGGAATCTCTCTCAGGCAAAACTAACAGGTCAAGGAAATTCTTATCCTCTCTTGCTGACAACTTTATCTTCCAAAAGGTAAAGGAGAAAACAAGGGGAACTGCTACCTTGGATCTAATCCTTATAAACAGGGAGGAAATGGTTGAGGAGGTAAAAGTGGCTGGGACCCTAGGAGGTAGCGACCATGCTATTTTAGAATTTTGGATAACTAGAGGCGGAAGACCTGTGAAGACTCAGACGTCAAGGTTAGATTTCAGAAAGGCAGATTTTAAGGGATTCAGAAAGAGAATTGGAGGGATCCAATGGCTGGATATCCTTAAAGACAAAAATGTCCAGGAAGGATGGGAAATCTTGAAAAATGAAATTCTCAAAGCACAGTTGTTAACAATTCCGAAAAGAGGGAAGAATAGGAAGCATTTAAGGAAACCAGGATGGATGAACACAGAACTTAAGCACATGCTAAAAAGGAAGAAAAAAATGTTTATAAAATGGAAAGAGGGAGGCATATCTAAAGAAGAATATAATGCTGTCTGCAGAACCTGCAGGGCACAAATCAGATTATCTAAAGCTGAAAATGAATTGAGGCTTGCAAGAGATGTCAAAAGCAATAATAAAGGATTTTGGGGATATGTCAAAAGTAAAAGAAAAGTCAAAGATGCTATAGGATTTTTACAGGATGAAAATGATGAAATGGTAAGACAGGATGTTGAGAAGGCTGAACTTTTAAATTCCTATTTTGCATCTGTTTTCTCTCAGAAAGGAAATGTAACATCAACTGTTATTCACTGTCCTATTAAGGGAATAGAAGAATCCAGGATATCTATAAACAGAAAGATAGTGAGGAAACACTTAGCTAACCTAAATGAATTCAAGTCTCCAGGTCCAGATGAATTACACCCCAGAGTACTGAAGGAGATAGCAGAAGAAATTTTTGAACCCCTCTCCATAATCTTTGAAAATTCTTGGAGAACAGGAGAAGTGCCAGAAGACTGGAGAAGAGCAAATGTTGTTCCTATCTTCAAAAAGGGGAAGAAGGTGGACCCAGGCAACTATAGGCCGGTGAGTCTGACTTCTATACCAGGAAAGATCTTTGAACAAATTATTAAACAACATGTATGTCAATACCTGGATAAGAATGAAGTGATTAAACAGAGTCAGCATGGGTTTGTAACTAATAAGTCATGTCAGACTAATTTAATTTCCTTCTATGACGGTATTACTGATTGGGTGGATCAAGGAAATGCTGTAGATATAGTATATCGTGACTTCAGCAAAGCATTTGACAAAGTCTCTCATACAATCCTTATTGAAAAAATGACTAAGTATGGAATGGACAAGGCAACTGTTAGGTGGATTCATAACTGGCTTAGTGATCGGACCCAAAGAGTGGTCGTAAATGGCTGCACATCCAGTTGGAAGAATGTCTCAAGTGGGGAACCACAGGGCTCTGTCCTGGGCCCTGTATTGTTCAACATCTTTATCAACGATTTAGATGAAGGAATTGAGGGTAAACTGATTAAATTTGCTGATGACACAAAGCTAGGAGGGATAGCTAATACTAGAGAAGAGAGAGAGAGGATTCATAAAGATTTAAATAAACTGGAGAAGTGGGCAGCAACTAACAGAATGGTTTTTAACAGGGAGAAATGCAAAGTACTACATCTGGGCAATAAAAATGAAAAAAGCATATATAGAATGGGAGGAATAGGGCTAAGTGACAGCACATGTGAAAAAGACTTGGGTATACTAATAGATCACAGACTGAATATGAGTCAACAGTGTGATGCAGCAGCAAAAAAGGCAAATGCAATTCTAGGATGTATTAACAGAAGCATACAGTCTAGATCACGTGAAGTAATTATTTCCCTCTACTCCTCTTTGGTCAGACCTCATCTGGAATATTGTGTCCAATTTTGGGCACCACATTTTAAAAAAGACATCAACAAACTGGAGCAAGTTCAGAAAAGAGCGACCAGAATGGTGACCGGTCTGCAAACCCTGTCTTATGAGGAAAGGTTGCAGGATTTGGGAATGTTTAGTTTGCAAAAGAGAAGACTGAGAGGAGACTTAATAGCTGTCTACAAATATCTAAAGGGCTGTCACATTGTAGAAGGATCAACTTTATTCTCATTTGCACAAGGAAAGACTAGAAGCAATGGGATGAAGCTGAATGGGAGGAGACACAGATTAGATATTAGAAAAAACTTTGTGACAGTTAGAGTGATCAATGAGTGGAACAGGCTGCCACGAGAAGTGGTGAGTTCTCCTTCAATGGAAGTCTTCAAACAGAGGCTGGACAGACATCTAACTGGGATGATTTAGCGAATCCTGCTTTGAGCAGGGGGTTGGACCAGATGGCCCAGGAGGTCCCTTCCAACTCTACCATTCTATGATTCTATTCTATGATTTTGAATCTCTGCGTTCACTTTTGGACACTGGACACTTGTGGATTGTGTGAGGCCCACTGATATCTGAGCGCTATGTGACACGCTCGATGGCACAGCTGCCTGTGACCAAAGTGACGAGAGGATAATGGAGATTTTGAATCTCTGCGTACACTTTTGGACACTGGACACTTGTGGATGGTGTGAGGCCCACTGATATCTGAGCGCTATGTGACACGCTCGATGGCACAGCTGCCTGTGACCAAAGTGACGAGAGGATAATGGAGATTTTGAATCTCTGAGTACACTTTTGGACACTGGACACTTGTGGATTGTGTGAGGCCCACTGATATCTGAGCGCTATGTGACACGCTCGATGGCACAGCTGCCTGTGACCAAAGTGACGAGAGGATAATGGAGATTTTGAATCTCTGCGTACACTTTTGGACACTGGACACTTGTGGATTGTGTGAGGCCCACTGATATCTGAGCGCTATGTGACACGCTCGATGGCACAGCTGCCTGTGACCAAAGTGACGAGAGGATAATGGAGATTTTGAATCTCTGTGTACACTTGTGGACACTGGACACTTGTGGATTGTGTGCGGCCCACTGATATCTGAGCGCTATGTGACACGCTCGATGGCCCAGCTGCCTGTGACCAAAGTGACGAGAGGATAATGGAGATTTTGAATCTCTGCGTACACTTTTGGACACTGGACACTTGTGGATGGTGTGAGGCCCACTGATATCTGAGCGCTATGTGACACGCTCGATGGCACAGCTGCCTGTGACCAAAGTGATGAGAGGATAATGGAGATTTTGAATCTCTGCGTACACTTTTGGACACTGGACACTTGTGGATTGTGTGAGGCCCACTGATATCTGAGCGCTATGTGACACGCTCGATGGCACAGCTGCCTGTGACCAAAGTGACGAGAGGATAATGGAGATTTTGAATCTCTGAGTACACTTTTGGACACTGGACACTTGTGGATTGTGTGAGGCCCACTGATATCTGAGCGCTATGTGACACGCTCGATGGCACAGCTGCCTGTGACCAAAGTGACGAGAGGATAATGGAGATTTTGAATCTCTGCGTACACTTTTGGACACTGGACACTTGTGGATTGTGTGAGGCCCACTGATATCTGAGTGCTATGTGACACGCTCGATGGCACAGCTGCCTGTGACCAAAGTGACGAGAGGATAATGGAGATTTTGAATCTCTGCGTACACTTGTGGACACTGGACACTTGTGGATTGTGTGCGGCCCACTGATATCTGAGCGCTATGTGACACGCTCGATGGCACAGCTGCCTGTGACCAAAGTGACGAGAGGATAATGGAGATTTTGAATCTCTGCGTACACTTTTGGACACTGGACACTTGTGGATGGTGTGAGGCCCACTGATATCTGAGCGCTATGTGACACGCTCGATGGCACAGCTGCCTGTGACCAAAGTGACGAGAGGATAATGGAGATTTTGAATCTCTGCGTACACTTGTGGACACTGGACACTTGTGGATTGTGTGCGGCCCACTGATATCTGAGCGCTATGTGACACGCTCGATGGCACAGCTGCCTGTGACCAAAGTGACGAGAGGATAATGGAGATTTTGAATCTCTGCGTACACTTTTGGACACTGGACACTTGTGGATTGTGTGCGGCCCACTGATATCTGAGCGCTATGTGACACGCTCGATGGCACAGCTGCCTGTGACCAAAGTGACGAGAGGATAATGGAGATTTTGAATCTCTGCGTACACTTTTGGACACTGGACACTTGTGGATGGTGTGAGGCCCACTGATATCTGAGCGCTATGTGACACGCGTCGATGGCACAGCTGCCTGTGACCAAAGTGACGAGAGGATAATGGAGATTTTGAATCTCTGCGTACACTTTTGGACACTGGACACTTGTGGATGGTGTGAGGCCCACTGATATCTGAGCGCTATGTGACACGCTCGATGGCACAGCTGTGACCAAAGTGACGAGAGGATGATGGAGATTTTGAATCTCTGCGTACACTTGTGGACAGTGGACACTTGTGGATTGTGTGCGGCCCACTGATATCTGAGCGCTATGTGACACGCTCGATGGCACAGCTGCCTGTGACCAAAGTGACGAGAGGATAATGGAGATTTTGAATCTCTGCGTACACTTTTGGACACTGGACACTTGTGGATTGTGTGAGGCCCACTGATATCTGAGCGCTATGTGACACGCTCGATGGCACAGCTGCCTGTGACCAAAGTGACGAGAGGATAATGGAGATTTTGAATCTCTGCGTACACTTTTGGACACTGGACACTCGTGGATGGTGTGAGGCCCACTGATATCTGAGCGTTATGTGAGACGCTCGATGGCACAGCTGCCTGTGACCAAAGTGACGAGAGGATAATGGAGATTTTGAATCTCTGCGTACACTTTTGGACACTGGACACTTGTGGATGGTGTGAGGCCCACTGATATCTGAGCGCTATGTGACACGCTCGATGGTACAGCTGCCTGTGACCAAAGTGACGAGAGGATAATGGAGATTTTGAATCTCTGCGTACACTTTTGGACACTGGACACTTGTGGATTGTGTGAGGCCCACTGATATCTGAGCGCTATGTGACACGCTCGATGGCACAGCTGCCTGTGACCAAAGTGACGAGAGGATAATGGAGATTTTGAATCTCTGCGTACACTTTTGGACACTGGACACTTGTGGATGGTGTGAGGCCCACTGATATCTGAGCGCTATGTGACACGCTCGATGGCACAGCTGCCTGTGACCAAAGTGACGAGAGGATAATGGAGATTTTGAATCTCTGCGTACACTTTTGGACACTGGACACTTGTGGATGGTGTGAGGCCCACTGATATCTGAGCGCTATGTGACACGCTCGATGGCACAGCTGCCTGTGACCAAAGTGACGAGAGGATAATGGAGATTTTGAATCTCTGAGTACACTTTTGGACACTGGACACTTGTGGATGGTGTGAGGCCCACTGATATCTGAGCGCTATGTGACACGCTCGATGGCACAGCTGCCTGTGACCAAAGTGACGAGAGGATAATGGAGATTTTGAATCTCTGTGTACACTTTTGGACACTGGACACTTGTGGATGGTGTGAGGCCCACTGATATCTGAGCGCTATGTGACACGCTCGATGGCACAGCTGCCTGTGACCAAAGTGACGAGAGGATAAGGGAGATTGGATTGCTTTTAAAAAAGCAGTTTGCAGAGCAGTGGGTAAACAGCAATGCCAGCGTGTCAGGAAGCCTTAAAAGGCAGCCCAACAACCAACACCACTGATACACCACAATATAGCCTCCCCTTGCACTGCACACACAGTGACTTGTGTGTTGTGCAGGCCAAATCGCTAGCAGCAGAAGCAGTTTTTTGTTTTCTTCCCTGCCTAACGCTCTCCCTACAGAATCAGCAGCAACCTCTCCCTATACTAAGATCGGCAGAAGTAAGATGGCGGTCGGCGTGCACGCCCTTTTATACCCCCTGTGACGCCCACCAAAGCAAGCCAATCACTTGCATGCCCTTCTGAAAGATGGTGGTGACCCGTGCCTATGTCATCACGTTGCCCACAGTGTCCGTGGATCCTGATTGGCTGAAAAAGAGCGCAAAACAAACTTTTTAAACGCGACTTTGGCGCGTAAGTCGCCGACCTCGTGGCCGACCTCATCCTAGGGTCGGGTTTCGTTTCATGAAACCCGACTTTGCCAAAAGTCGGCGACTTTTGAATTTTTTCGACCCGTTTCGCTCAACTCTATTGACAACTGCTGTCTCCTGTCACTTTCCATCGATGCTGTATTAACAGTTGTGTGAGCGGTCCGTGAAAAATCAGTCCACAACATTGTCATGAAACCCCTGTCTCCAACGCCACTTCTGCAGTGTGCACCACGAACACCTCTGCCAAGCTGCCCCCGGCCCGTACGGCTCGTGTGAGAACCATCACCGCTGCTGTGTGCTGGGAATGCCTCAACCAACCGGTTAACCAGAGTTGCTTGTTTAGTAGCCAATATTAGGTCAAAGTTCTCCTGTGGCATGATGTTTTGTAATTTGCCTTTATAGCGTGGATCTAGGATGCTGGCCAACCAGTAGTCATCATCGTTCATCATTTTGGCAATGCGTGGGTCCCTTTTTAGGATCTGCAAGGCATAATCTGACATGTGGGCCAATGTTCCCGGTGTCAATGATGCACTGCGAGTGCTGGGTGGAGGAGCACTTTCTGGCAAATCCACATCCCTCCAGTCACGCACAAACCCTGTACCAGACCTTGCCACGCCAACATTTTCACTTGCCCCAGGAGATGCATCCTCCTCCCCTAAGTAATCATCCCCATCATCATCCTCCTCCTCCTCTTCTTCCTCCACCTCGTCCAGGAGAGGTCCCTGAGCAGACAATCGCTGAATGTCATCAAGGATTCCTTCCTCCTCGTCAACATTGGCTGCAGACGCCTGCTCCTTAAGGTGCATCAAAGTTTGCATGAGCAGACGCATAAGTGGGATGCTCATGTTTAGGATGGCGTCGTCTGCGCTTACCAGCCGTGTGCATTCCTCAAGACACTGAAGGACTTTACAGAGGTCTTTCAGCTTCGACCACTGCACACCTGTCAACTCCATGTCTGCTCTCAAAGTGCCTGGCCGTGTATCCTCCCACAAATGCATTATGGCCTGCCTCTGCTCGCACAGCCGCTCCACCATGTGCAGGGTGGAGTTCCACCTTGTTGCAATGTCGATAATGAGGCGGTGGTTGGGAAGGTGGAGCAATCGCTGCAGCTTCTGCATACGAATGGAGTGTACAGGCGACCGGCGGATGTGCGCGCACAGTCTTCGCACCTTCTGGAGCAGGGCTGTTAACTCCGGATAATTATTGAGGAAACACTGCACCACCAGGTTCAAGGTGTGAGCCAAGCAAGGTATGTGGCTGAGTTTTGAAAGGGCTATGGCTGCCACAAAATTACGGCCGTTATCACTAACTACCTTGCCTGCCTCAAGATGTACACTGCCCAGCCATGACTCAGTTTGTCGCTGAAAGTACTCGGCCAGCACCTCGGCGGTGTGTCTGTCGCCCAAACACATCATCTGCAACACAGCCTGCTGACGCTTTCCACTAGCTGCTCAATAGGGGGACACCTCGTGTGCAACAGTGGCAGCTGCAGATGGAGTGCTCGTATGACTGCGCTCTGTGGACGAGCTTTCGCTTTTGGAGGAGGAGGAGAAGGAGGGTCGAACGCCTACAGCCAACTGTTTCCTATACCGTGGGCTAGGCAGCACTGTCCCACCACCGCTGTCCCCTGTGGACCCTGCATCCACCACATTAACCCAGTGCGCAGTGATGGACACGTAACGGCCCTGGCCATGCCGACTGGACCATGCATCAGTTGTGAGGTGCACCTTTCCGCTCACTGACTGCTTGAGTGCATGGACAATGCGGTCTTTCACATGATGGTGGAGGGCTGCGATGGCTTTGCGAGAGAAGAAGTGGAGACTGGGTAGGTCATAGCGTGGTACTGCATAGGCCATGAGTTCGCGGAAAGCTGTGCTTTCCACCAACCGAAAGGGCATCATCTCAAACGAGATTAGTTTGGCAATGTGGGCGTTCAAACCCAGTGTACGCGGATGAGAGACTGAGTACTTTCTTGACCTACTCATAGTGTCTGGGAGGGTGAGCTGGACTTGAGAGCTGCATATGGTGGAAGTAGCGGTGGACAGGGCGGACTGAGAGAGGGTTGATGATGGTGATGGAGTTGGTGTTCTTTCTGATGGCCTAGATTCAGTCTTTCGTTGATATAGCAGTGGGATTCCCTGACTGCTGTGGCCTTGCAACGACACCTCAACATTTGCTGCTGTGCTAACCGGTGGGCTTACAGTGGGGGAAAAAATGTAGCGTTGCTGACTACCTTCTTTGTGATCAGTAGCACATGTGCTACTTGAGGTTTGTTGTTGTGTTCATGCTTGCAAGTGCATGCTGGTTAAATGTCTAACCATGCAACTGGTATTCAAATTTTTCAGATTTTTCCCTCGGCTAAAGGTCTTTGCGCACTTCTTACAGATAACCTTGGCCTGATCATGAGGATTTTGTTCAAAAAATTGCCACACTGCACTCTTCCTACTTTGGCAGACATTTTGCGGCCTAGTACGCTGTGATATTTTGGCCCTCTGGACAAGCTGTCCAGCAACTCTTTTGATTTTTGGAACCTGTCTTTGGAGTGCTCCGGGCCTGCCAGATAACAGCTGTTGCGATGTCGATGTCTGCTGTGGATGCTCCTCCTCCTCATCTGAGCTATTGGAAGCAGCACCCTCTTCCCCCAATGGATGCCAATCTGGGTCAACAACTGGGTCATCCATCACCTCCTCTTCAATGTCATGTGCACCTTCCTCTGTGTCACCGTGTATGGTGGTATAGTGTGCAGGAAGGGGCACCTGAGTCTCATCAGGGTCAGAATCTGGCTCTGTACACTGCGAGGACAATGTAGTGCTCTGAGTGAAGGTACCAGCAGAATCATCTATCAGTGGCTGTGCATCAGTGCACTCCATGTCAAGTTCATCTTGGCTTGGGTAATTCACCATTTCACTTGATAATCCAGGCATGGTATGTGAAAACAGCTCCATGGAGTAATCAGTAGTATGGCCTGCGTCATCCTTCAATCTTGGTTGGGGTGAAGGACACAAGGAAAGGTGTGGTTCATGAACATGAGCCTCCAATGACGACTCAGTGCTTTTATTTTTTACAACTTCAGAAGAGGAGGCGATAGAGCTGGAGGCTGAGTCAGCAATGTAAGACAAAACTTTTTCCTGAAGCTCTGGCTTTAAAAGCGGTTTGCCAACTCCTAGAAAACTAAGCCTTTGAGGCCTTGTGGAGCCAGACGATGACGCAGGCTCAACACCTCCTGCATTCGGTCCTATTTTGCTTTTGCCACTACCATCAGATCCACCACCAACACCATCATTACCAGCTGCCAACCCCTGCCCAATTCCACGGCCTCTTCCACCAGCCTTCCTCATTTTTGGTAGAAATGTAGACAAAATCCAACAAACTATATAGTAATGTAAAACAAGGTACAAGGTGTCTATAGGACAGGGGAGATTTTGAATTTCTGCACACACTTGTGGACACTGGACACTTTTGGATTGTGTGAGGCCCACTGAATATCACAGCGCTATGTGACAGGCTCGATGTCGCAGGTGTGAAAAATGTCACTAGAGGATAACGGAGATTTTGAATTTCTGCACACACTTGTGGACACTGGACACTTTTGGATTGTGTGAGGCCCACTGAATATCACAGCGCTATGTCACAGGCAGAAAATGGCTAGTGTATGACAAACTACAAGGTGTATATAGAATTGGGCAGAATAGGAATCTCCCTAGAGTGTAGGTCTGTAAGAACGGAACATGTCCTCGACTTATTCTTAGAGAGTGACACACAGCTTCACTGTGGCCGTGATAACAGCCGTTACACGGTACTGAGAGAGGAGCGTGCACGTACACGGCTGTCCGGTGTACGTAAAATTTTCAAGCTCCGTGTTTTTTTAAGTATACGGACTGACACACGCTGTCTCTCTATAGTTTTGAATGTGATCAAACAGCAAATATATTTAACTGTTTGAAAACTAGACAAAACTAGAAGGTGCAGGACTGTAAGAACGGAACATGTCCTCGACTTATTCTTACAGAGTGACACACAGATAGCTTCACTGTGGCTGTGATAACAGCCGTTACACGGTACTGAGAGAGGAGCGTGCACGTACACGGCTGTCCGGTGTACGTAAAATTGTCAAGCTCCGTGTTTTTTAAGTATACGGACTGACACACGCTGTTTCTCTATAATAAATTTATAATAATAATAAATTTTATTTTTATAGCGCCGACATATTCCGCAGCACTTTACATTTCAGAGGGGATTTGTACAGACAATAGACATTACAGCATAACAATAATCACATACAGTAGATTATAACAAATAACAAGAGGAGTGAGGGCCCTGCTCGCAAGCTTACAGTCTATGAGGAAAGAGGTAGACATGAAAGGTGGGTGGTAACAGTTGCTCTGATTGTATGGACCAGCCATAATGTTAAGTGTGTAACAGTACAGGCACAGAGGGCTAATGGATGCATAAAGCATGTGGGAACATGATGCGGGGAACCTGGTTATGGTAAAACTTTTGGCTCTGCCACACAGGGATAGATTAGGTTAATGTGTTGAGGCGATAGGCCAGTCTGAATAAATACGTTTTCAGGACACGCTTAAAATTGTGGGGATTGGGGACTAATCGTATTGACCTGGGAAGTGCATTCCAAAGAATTGGCGTGGCACGTGTAAAGTCTTGGAGACGGGAGTGGGAGGTTCTGACTATTGAGGATACCAACCTCAGGTCATCAGCAGAACGGAGGGCGCGGGTAGGGTGGTATACTGAAACAAGGGAGGAGATGTAGGGTGGTACTGAGCCATGGAGGGCTTTGTGGGTGAGGGTAATAAGTTTATACTGAATTCTGGAGTGGATGGGTAGCCAGTGTAATGACTGGCACAAGGTAGAGGCATCGGTGTAACGATTGGTGAGGAATATGATCCTGGCTGCAGCATTCAAGACAGATTGGAGAGGGGAGAGTTTGGTAAGAGGGAGACCGATTAGAAGAGAGTTACAATAGTCGAGACGAGAATGAATAAGAGAAACAGTAAGAGTTTTTGCAGAGTCAAAAGTAAGAAAAGGTCGAATTCTAGAAATGTTTTTGAGGTGCAGATGACAAGAGCGAGCCAGTGATCGAATGTGGGGGGCAAAGGAAAGCTCGGAATCAAGTATGACCCCAAGACAGCGGGCATGTTGCTGGGGAGTAATAGTGGAACCACACACAGAAATAGCAATGTCGGGTATAGGTACATTAGTAGCGGGAGGAAACACCAGGAGTTCAGTCTTTGACAGGTTCAGTTTCAGATATAGTGAGGACATGATATTAGACACAGCGTTTAGACAATCGCCAGTGTTTTCTAGAAAGGCTGGCGTGATGTCAGGAGAAGAAGCGTATAATTGGGTGTCATCAGCATAGAGATGGTACTGGAAACCAAATCTACTGATTGTTTGACCAATAGGGGCAGTGTACAAGGAGAAGAGGAGGGGGCCTAGAACCGATCCTTGAGGAACCCCAACAGTAAGGGGAAGGCGAGAGGAGGAGGAACCGGCAAAAGAAACAGTAAAGGAGCGGTCGGAGAGATAGGAGGAGAACCAGGAGAGAATGGTGTCCTTGAGGCCAATGGAATGGAGCATAGTGAGGAGGAGCTGATGATCCACAGTGTCGAATGCTGCAGAGAGATCCAAGAGAATTAGCATGGAGTAATGACCATTTGATTTAGCTGTTAGCAGATCATTAGAGACTTTAGTGAGGGCAGTTTTGACTCTCTATAGTTTTGAATGTGATCAAACAGCAAATATATTTAACTGTTTGAAAACTAGACAAAACTAGAAGGTACAGGTCTGTAAGAACGGAACATGTCCTCGACTTATTCTTACAGAGTGACACACAGCTTCTCTGTAGCTGTGATAACAGCCGTTACACGGTACTGAGAGAGGAGCGTGCACGTACACGGCTGTCCGGTGTACGTAAAATTGTCAAGCTCCGTGTTTTTAAAGTATACGGACTGACACAAGCTGTCTCTCTATAGTTTTGAATGTGATCAAACAGCAAATATATTTAACTGTTTGAAAACTAGACAAAACTAGAAGGTGCAGGTCTGTAAGAACGGAACATGTCCTCGACTTATTCTTACAGAGTGACACACAGATAGCTTCACTGTGGCTGTGATAACAGCCGTTACATGGTACTGAGAGAGGAGCGTGCACGTACACGGCTGTCCGGTGTATGTAAAATTTTCAAGCTCCGTGTTTTTAAAGTATACGGACTGACACACGCTGTCTCTCTATAGTTTTGAATGTGATCAAACAGCAAATATATTTAACTGTTTGAAAACTAGACAAAACTAGAAGGTGCAGGTCTGTAAGAACGGGACATGTCCTCGACTTATTCTTACAGAGTGACACACAGCTTCACTGTGGCTGTGATAACAGCCGTTACACGGTACTGTGTGAGGAGTGTGCACCACTGTATGGTGTGAAAAAATGCACGCTCAGTACCTCACCAGGACAAAAAAAAAAATTGGGATTGCTTTTAAAAAAGCAGTTGCAGAGCAGTGGGTAAACAGCAATGCAGCCGTCAGGAAGCCTTAGAAGGCAGCCTAACAACCAACACCGCTGATCCACCACAATATAGCCTCCACTTGCACTGCACACACAGTGACTGGTGTGTTGTACAGGCAAAATCGCTAGCAGCAGCAGTTTTTGGTGTCTTCTTCCCTGCCTAACGCTCTTCCTACAGAATCATCATCAGCAGCAGCTCTCCCTATTCTGAGATCAGCATGAGTAACATGGCGGTCGGCGTGCACGCCCTTTTATACCCCCTGTGACGCCCACCAAAGCAAGCCAATCACTTGCATGCCCTTCTGAAAGATGGTGGTGACCCCTGCCTATGTCATCACGTTGCCCACAGTGTCCGTGGATCCTGATTGGCTGAAAAAGAGCGCAAAACAAACTTTTGAAACGCGACTTTGGCGCTTAAGTCGCTGACCTCGTGGCCGACCTCATCCTAGGGTCGGGTTTCGTTTCACGAAACCCGACTTTGCCAAAAGTTGGCGACTTTTGAAATTTTTCGACCCGTTTCACTCAACTCTATTTGTAACTAATAAGTCAGGTCAGACTAACTTAATTTCCTTCTATGATGGAATCACTGATTGGGTGGATCAGTGAAATGCTGTAGATATAGTATATCTTGACTTCAGCAAAGCATTTGACAAAGTATCTCACGCAATCCTTATTGAAAAAATGAGTAAGTATGGAATGGACAAGGCAACTGTTAGGTGGATTCATAACTGGCTTAGTGATCGGACCCAAAGAGTGGTCGTAAATGGCTGCACATCCAGTTGGAAGAATGTCTCAAGTGGGGTACCACAGGGCTCTGCCCTGGACCCTGTATTTTTCAACCTCTTTATCAACGATTTAGATGAAGGAATAGAGGGTAAACTGATTAAATTTGCTGATGACACAAAGCTAGGAGGGATAGCTAATACTAGAGAAGAGAGAGAGAAGATTCAAAAAGATATAAATAAACTGGAGAAGTGGGCAGCAACTAACAGAATGGTTTTTAACAGGGAAAAATGCAAAGTACTACATCTGGGCAATACAAATGAAAAAAGCATATACAGAATGGGAGGAATAGGGCTAAGCAACAGCACATGTGAAAAAGACTTGGGTATACTAATAGATCACAGACTGAATGAGTCAACAGTGTGATGCAGCAGCAAAAAAGGCAAATGTGATTCTAGGATGTATTAACAGAAGCATACAGTCTAGATCATGTGAAGTCATTATTGCCCTCTACTCCTCTTTGGTCAGACCTAATCTGGAATACTGTGTCCAGTTTTGGGCGCCATATTTTAAAAAAGACATCAACAAACTGGAGCAAGTTCAGAAAAGAGCGACCAGAATGGTGACCGGTCTGCAAACCCTGTCTTATGAGGAAAGGTTGCATGATTTGGGAATGTTTAGCTTGCAAAAGAGAAGACTGAGAGGAGACTTAATAGCTTTCTACAAATATCTCAAGGGCTGCCACATTGTAGAAGGATCAACTTTATTCTCATTTGCACAAGGAAAGACTAGAAGCAATGGGATGAAACTGAATGGGAGGAGACACAGATTAGATATTAGAAAAAACTTTTTGACAGAGTGATCAATGAGTGGAATAGGCTGCCACAAGAAGTGGTGAGTTCTCCTTCAATGGAAGTCTTCAAACAGAGGCTAGACAGACATCTGACTGGGATGATTTAGCGAATCCTGCTTTGAGCAGGGGGTTGGACCACATGGCCCAGGAGGTCCCTTCCAACTCTACGATTCTATGATTCGAGACATCATAGAGTGTAAATGAGTGAACGTTCTGGCTGGTACCATAATTGGGAGGGACCTAAATAGATATAAGAAGCGAGGCAGTGACACCATTTTTAATGCATGTGTTCTGCCGAGCCAGGGTAACTTTGAGGGAGCCCATCTATCCAGGTCCCTCTGGAAGTTTTGGATCAGTGAAAAGTAATTCCACCGAAACAGAGGTGACCTGTTGGCTGTTAAGTTGATATCCAGATATGTTAGATAATGTTCTTTGTGTATAAACCCAAAATGGGAGGCTATATTAGTTTGCTCTTAGGAAAATTTACAAATAATGCTTCGGGTTTATCAATGTTAATCTTTAACCCTGAGATCTTCTCAAATTCGTGAAGGAGGGAAAACAAGTGAGGGAGTGTAGTGTGGGGACTTATTAATGTTAGCAGGAGATCATCCGCAAAGAGGCTGACTTTATATTGGTCTCCCTTATTCTCAGGGCCCAGGATATTCTGATCTCTCCTTATAGCTTCCACAATGGGATCCATTGCAAGTGCAAAAAGATCCGGAGATAGAGGACAGCCCTGCCTGGTACCCTCTGAATATTAATTGGAGGGGGGTGTGGTGACGGGAGTTTTACATAAGCGATAGGGCTATCATATAACAATTGGAGGCACTTTATAAGTTTAGGGGAGAGTCCGACTTCCGATAGAACCGTAAAGAGATATGTCCAGGACGCCGAATCGAAAGCCCTCTCAATATCTAATGCAAGCAGGAGAAGTTGCTTTCGCTGTAGGTTAGTTGTATGAATAATATTTAACGCTCTCCTAATATTATCTGGGGCCTGTCGCGCTGGTATAAAACCAACCTGACCCCGATGGATGAGGTGAGGGAGGATTTTATTGGTCCTGTTAGTCACAATGGATGTAAAGATTTTGAAGTCAATGTATAAGAGGGATATAGGTCTATAATTTGTGGTGAGATGATCTTTCTTAGGATTAGGGATTACGGTTACATGCGCCACGTAGAGCTCAGGGGGCAGCTGTGAGCCATTTAGTAGTGAATTACAGAGGTTTTTATATGTGGTGTCAGCACATCGCTGCATTTTTTATAATATATTGCTGTAAGACCATCCGGCCCCGGGGCCTTTCCTCTTTTTAGTTTTTTGAGTGATGAAACTATTTCCTCCTCAGAGATGTGTAAATGGAGTTGTTGTGCCGCGGACTCAGTCAGGTTAGGTAGATGTAGTGTGTGAAGGAATGACTCCAGTAGTGAGGGGGGTGATTGTGGGGCGAATACAAACTCTGGGGGTATTCATTATAAGTGCTATACATGACATCGGGGTGGGCTGAGGTCTGACCCTTAGGGTCTGTTATAGAGGAGATTATATGCAGTGACTCTCTCATTCTGAGCTTACGAGCGGCATCTTATTAGGCTTATTGGCATGGTGATAAAACGCGGCTTTACTCCAAGTTAGCGCCTCTCCGTTCTGGTGGTGAGAATGGCGTCTAATTGTCATTTCATGTCTTGTATTTGTGTAGATAAGTATAGGGGTGAAGAGCGCTGATTGGCCAATTCTCACTCCTGCAGTTTCTCCTCCAGTCTGGGCTGTAATTCAGACCTTTCTTCTTCCTGTCGGCCGATAACTTATCACAGAACCAGGAATAGATTTTCTGTGCGCGAGTCACATGGCTCCAAGTGAGGCCTCCTCCGCTGTGTGAGTTTAGGGGAAATTTGTTATATCTTCTCTTATAGCGGTTACATTAGAGATTTGGGCATTTTAGCTCCTGGTGTGGAGTCGATAGCACAATCATATGCCGCCATATAGTAGACGGCCGGTAACTGCTGAGAATTCCCTCCTGTGTGGGGTCTATTTCCCTCCAGAGAAATCACACGTTACATTCCACACATAACACTGTGTAGAGAAGGCGGCGCGGGGTAATTGTGCCAGTAGTGAGGGGCAAATAATGGCGGGAATGTCACTGACTGAGGAGAAGGCTCCATGGAGGTCTGCACTCCGGAGATCATTTGACCCCTGACTCCTCCCCTCCTGTGACCTCATCACAGGTCCTGTGCACACAGCAGCCATAAATGTGGAGTGCGGCTCTGCAGGTTAGTGATGGGCAGTCCGGCTCTTCTGGCTCCTTTCCCCAGTTTTCTCCCTCCTGTCCCTTCACTATAAAGCCTGGGCCTCATTATACAGCTGTACAGGGGTCTAGTGAAGGCTTTTTAGCCCTTTCCTCAGACTGTAGCTCCTGGGAACAGGCCCTCACTCCTGTCCCTTCACTATAAAGCCTGGGCCTCATTATACAGCTGTACAGGGGTCTAGTGAAGGCTTTTTAGCCCTTTCCTCAGACTGTAGCTCCTGGTCACCATGTGATCTCACCATAACCCTAACAAGCTAATTAAGGTGTGAAATCTTGGTCAAAGTTATCTCAGTACACAAATCTCCCAGGGTGCCCAAAGTTTTGCATCGCCCTTTTTCCTTTTTGCAATTATGAAATTGTAATAATTGTCTCACTATATATATGTATTTATTATTATTATTTTAGCCTAAAATACAAAGGCCATGTGTCATCTTAGAGGTTCGGCCTTTTAGAGATCATTTCATCTTCATCTTACTACTGCTCACAATAACAGTCATTTTGACCAGGGGCGCCCACACTTTTACATGCCGCTGTCAATGCTTCATCCCGCTGGTGCTCAATATTTAATAGGGTCTCACTATTAAACTTAATGAAAAGTTCAGTGAATTTCTTTGAGCTGTTATTACTAGAGATGAGCGAATATCGTCGGAGAAGTTGTTATTGGCTAATATCACTTACCGAATAGCTGCATCGGGACCCCGGATCCCTGGAGCGCTCCCGATAATCAGCTGCATGTGTCGCCCTCCATGCAGGTGCTGTGACTATCACACAGCGCGACACACGCAGCTGATTATCGGGAGCGCTCCAGCACACTGAGTCCTGCACACACTGAGGCCCCTGATCATGTGACCCCTGACTCCTCCCCTCCTGTGACCTCATCACAGGTCCTGTGCACAGAGCAGTCATATATGTGGCGGACACTCCTGGACCTTCTGCTTTCTGGGCCGGTTCCTCCTGTGAGTCCTATTAACCCTTTCACTCCCTGTATTCTCCTTTCTGACAGGACAATATCTGAATTCGGACAGTGTGACAGGAATTTTAGCAATGTGGAAGGAAAAAATGACAATTTTACTTTATTTCCTCACAAAAATGTGACTTTAGCCCCAAAATTGTCAGCGTAACAAATCCTTATTTTCCCCACTGTAGTTTGTAGACTCCATATACAGATCTCTTAAGTGTGAAAAGAGCTGAATTCCCCACTTAAGTTATTGCATTTTGGAAATTGCCCCCACTGGGAATTTATCTCCAGGTAAAGGCACAATTGTGTCTCCATGGGGGTTGTGCTCACAGCCCAACATCGTGTGGCCTCCAAAGAAATGCCACCCCACACCATTACTGACCACTGCCAAACCGGTCATGCTGAAGGATGTTGCAGGCAGCAGATCGCTCTCCACGGCGTCTCCAGACTCTGTCATGTCTGTCACATGTGCTCAGTGTGAACCTGCTTTCATCTGTGAAGAGCACAGGGCGCCAGTGGAGAATTTGCTAATCCTGGTGTTCTGTGGCAAATGCCAAGTGTCCTGTACGGTGTTGGGCTGTGAGCGCAACCCCCATCTGTGGAGGTCGGGACCTCAGACCATCCTCATGGAGTCAATTTCTAACCGTTTGTGCAGACACATGAACATTTGTGGCCTGCTGAAGATCATTTTGCAGGGCTCTGGCAGTGCTCCTCCTGTTCCTAATTGCACAAAGGTGGAGGTAGTGGTCCTGCTGCTGGGTTGTTGCCCTCCTACGACCCCCTTCTCATCTCCTTGTGTACTGGCCTGTCTCCTGGTAGCGCCTCCAGCCTCTGGACACTTCGCTGACAGACACAGCAAACCTTCTTGCCACAGCTGGCATTGATGTGCCATCCTGGATGAGCTGCACTACCTGAGCCACTTGTGTGGGTTGTAGAGTCCGTCTCATGTTACCACGAGTGTGAAAGCACAACCAACATTCAAAAGTGACCGAAACATCAGCCAGAAAGCATTGGTACTGAGATGTGGTCTGTGGTCCCCACCTGCAGAACCACTCCTTTATTGAGGGTGTCTTGATAATTGCTACAGGAAAGATGTATATCTTTGTACCGTGTTAGCCAGTGGATAGAAAAATATTCACTACTGAGGACTCTCAATCCTGAATATTTTGATAATTGCTAATAATTTCCATCTGTTGTCTATTCCATTTGCACTACAGCATGTGAAATTGATTGTCAATCAGTGTTGCTTCCTAAGTGGACAGATTGATTTCACAGAAGTTTGATTTATTTGGAGTTATATTCTGTTGTTCCATTTATTTTTTTGAACAATATATATAGATAGAGAGATTTTTTTTTCTTTACGTTGGAGGGTCCAATTCCAGCTATTGCTGTGGGACCTGTGATTTCTATCTACTCCCCTGTGTACAGGATAATAGAGTATAATAAAGTAGTTATGGAGGTGATGTAACTAACATTGTGCAGTGACTCTGCTTCCCATATAGTGATGGATATTTCTTGTTGCTGAAACTGTAATTTTTTTCCACTTTAAACCTTTTTTAAACCCCTCTGATCAGTGCGATCATACAACATACAAGCCTCTGATGGCTCCGGTGATGCCCTGTACTACTGTAGTGCCGTGTATCATCACTGCCTGTCAGTGTAATACTAACGCCCCATACACATGAGATCAGAGTTGGCTGAACGGTCATTTGGCAGACGGCGATCTCTCCCGACTCCCCCATACACAGAAATATTCCAGCTTTCCTGTGGTCTGTATGAGAGAGTCGCCTCCAGACTCCTCTAGAGGAGGATTATCTACAGGAAGAACAAACGGATTATCCTCTGAAATTCAGGATGCCAGATCCTTCTCTGCCCTGACATCATTTGTCGGGAGGCCCCCAAATACATTATATGGTCGGCCAAACCCCCCGAAATCAGTTCTTTCATGGAGCTTTAGTCTAATGTGTATGGGTGTGTAAGATGGGCGCCGGACGAGTCCTTGAGGGGAGATATGTGTCATCGTGGCTCTTAGCTGCGGTGATGTCAGCTCGGAAGAATGCTCCAGCACATATAGTGCTGAAAGAGTTATTAGGCCATTCCAGTGATGGGTGGGAATGACTGCTTACATGTCCCATTCCCAGGGGTGTGCCAGATAAAATGGAGGCTGATTCTCTCAGTCAGTGTCTGGAACTGGAGATGTGTGAAACTTCTGTGTGAATCAGAGCTGAGATCTAACGTGATAGAAGATTCCAGTGCGGGGAAGACGGGAAACCTTCATATAGATGGCCGGTGGGGGTGGAGTCAGTGACCGACTCTGGCCAAATCTGTCTCTAGAGCCGCAGTAGAAGATGAAGATGTCGTCCTCACCATGAAGGAGTTATTTCTCATGTCGCGTGTAATGAATATCTCCTGCAGTATTGCTAATGCCGATTCCAGTGTCGGTAATGAGACGAGAATTAGCGTTATGGAAGATGAGTCTATGATGAACGTGTTCAGCTGCCGACTCCGAGGAGGAAACTGCTTGTTGTCTGGGGCCTAAATATATAGGTTTTATTAGTAGATGTCAGGGAAGAAAACTAAACCCTGTAAGATAATAAATCTCATATGTTTCCCTTATTATCTCCAGTAATTGTATTATTACACAGGATTCTTATGATGTTACATCGGATCATCTTCTTCTCATTCAGGTCTCTACAATATCGGATCCTCTCAGTGAAGATCTTCTACAGAAGAGAATTTTCCTGATTTACCCATCAAGGATGGATATGGACAGAGACAAGATGGCGGAGAGGATGTTACACCTCACCCTAGAGATCCTCTTCCGTCTCACTGGAGAGGTGAGAGATTCTGATGTCGTCACATTACATCATTCTTATCTATGGGAATAACAGATGGACAGAACTGGAGAGGTGAGGACTCTGGAAATGTCTGTAGTGAGATTTATTAATGTGTCTCTCCATTACCAGGATTACACAGTGGTGAAGAAGACCTCTAGTGATCGCTGTCAGGACCCTGTGTCTGAGGGATGGGGAAGACTCCTGAGCCCAATCACGGGGCCTCCACCTCACCCCCTGATCCATGAGGACATCAATGACCAGAAGATCCTAGAACTCATCTACAAGATGATTGAGCTGCTGACTGGAGAGGTGACACTGCTGGGAATGCTGGGACATTATACAGTAACACTATGAAGGGATCGGGGGATGACGGTATCATTGTATGTGTCAGGTTCCTATAAGGTGTCAGGATGTCGCCGTCTATTTCTCCATGGAGGAGTGGGAGTATTTAGAAGGACACAGAGATCAGTACAAGAACGTCATAATGGAGGTTCCTCAGCCCCTCACATCTCCAGGTAATAGGACTAAATGCACACGGCCTATAATTATCTGTATGTAGAGAATGAATTCAGTCCCTGTATGTGTTTCCTCCAGATCTATCCAGTCAGAGGACAATACCAGAGAGATGTCCCCGTCCTCTTCTTCCTCAGGACTGTAACCAAGAAGATCCCAGTGCTCCTCAGGGTCATCAGGTAGATGGAGAGAAGGTGTCAGGAGATCTTCCCTATGATGTGTAGACGGCTGTGAAGGTCTTGTGCTCAGTCTTGTTTTATCCACCAGTATTATATGTTTTATACTTGTGTAATGAGAATGGTGGAGATGGCAGGATTAGAGCTGATCATAGATGGGACTTCTCCATCTGTCTGTGACTTTTACAATATTTGTTTCAGGGTGAAGATCTGACCCATATTAATACTACAGAGACATATGTGAGAGATGATGAATGGTGTAAAGAGGAGATTCCCACTTACGACTACCCAGGTGAGTAGTAACCACTGAATGCAGAGAAGTCACAGATTCCTCTCAGTCACCGGCTGTGGCTGCTTTATCGGTGGTGTAGTCCGGCCGTATTACCATGATCACCATTTTGCCTCTAGACCACAACATTCTCCTCCACCCAAAACTGTTCAAATGACTTTGGGCATTGAAAGCCCTTTTCTATAGAACTTACAACCTGGAGGATCCACCTACCCCCTGGTATTAGTGTGAGGGTGATCCCTTAAAGCGAGATCTATATGATTACTTGTACCTGACCCAATATAGGCCGAGTGCGCGCTTAAAGAGTCACACCGAACACAGAGTTAGATGTCTACTCCTTTCTCAGCAAAGGCTTGCACACAACTGAAGTTTATTCTCAAGACAAAGAGACAGGAAATGGGTGTCACACAATCTTCTGAGTAGCCAGTGTCAGTCTATGATAGGTCCATTTCAGCTTCACTTCCATATATGGTATCCAGTATCTCAGCTTCTGCATTCCAAGGATTCCTTCCAGGGTGTTGTCTGAAGACACAGACGCCATCTTGGTTCACCATATCTGAACTGACTTATATAAGGTTGACCCTATTTTGACCTTAATGATCTGGCCATTTTTAGCAATTCTGACCAGTGTCCCTTTATGAGGTAATAACTCAGGAACGCTTCAACGGATCCTAGCGATTCTGAGAATTTTTTCGTCACATATTGGGCTTCATGTTAGTGGTAAATTTAGGTCAATAATTTTTGCGTTTATTTGTGAAAAAATTGGAAATTTGGTGAAAATTTTGAAAAGTTTCACAATTTTCAAATTTTGAATTTTTATTCTATTAAACCTGAGAGTTATGTGATACAAAATAGTTAATAAATAACATTTTCCAAATGTTTACTTTACATCAGCACAATTTTGGGAAAAAAAAATTTTTGTGAGGAAGTTATAAGGGTTAAAAGTTGACCAGTGATTTCTCATTTTTACAACACCATTTTTTGACCACCTCACATTTGAAGTCACTTTGAGGGATCAATATGACAGAAAACACCCAAAAGTGACACCATTCCAAAAACTGCACCCCTCAAGGTGCTCAAAACCACATTCAAGAAGATTATTAACCCTTCAGGTGCTTCACAGGAACTAAAGCAATGTGGAAGGAAAAATGGACATTTTAATTTTTCCAACAAAAATGTTCTTTTAGCCTCATTTTTTCATTTTCACATGGGCAACAGGATTAAATGGATCCTAACATTTGTTGGGCAATTTCTCCTGAGTACACCGATACCTCATATGTGGTCATAAACCACTGTTTGAGCGCACGGCAGGGTTCGGAAGGGAAGGAGCGCCATTTGACTTTTTGAAGGGAAAATTAGCTCCAATCGTTAGCGGACACCATGTCGCGTATGGAAAGTATGTAGTGTATGTCAGGTTGGTGTGTGTGGTGTAGTGTATGTCAGGTCGGTGTGTGGTGTAGTGTACTTCAGGTTGAGGTGTGTGGTGTAGTGTATGTCAGGTCTTTGTGTGGTGTAGTGTATGTCAGGTTGGTGTGTGTGGTGTAGTGTATGTCAGGTCGGTGTGTGGTGTAGTGTACGTCAGGTTGTGGTGTGTGGTGTAGTGTACGTCAGGTTGTGGTGTGTGGTATAGTGTATGTCAGGTCTGTGTGTGGTGTTTACTACACCACACACAGCTACCTGACATACACACACACGAACCTGACGTACACTATACCACACCACACACCAATCTGACATACACTACACCACACACATCAACCTGACATACACTACACCACACACACATGAACCTGACGTACACTATACCACACCACACACCAATCTGACAAACACTGCGCCTCACACAACAACCTGACACACTTTGTCAGGTTGGTGTGTATGGTGTTGTGTATGTCAAGTCTGTGTGTGGTGTAGTGTACGTCAGGTCGGTGTATGGTGTTGTGTATGTCAGGTTGGTGTGTGTGGTGTAGTGTATGTCAGGTCTGTGTGTGGTGATGTGTATGTCAGGTTGGTGTGTGGTGTAGTGTATGTCAGGTCTGTGTGTGGTGTAGTGTATGTCAGGTTGGTGTGTGTGTGGTGTAGTGTATGTCAGATCAGTGTGTGTGGTGTAGTGTATATCAGGTTGGTGTGTGTGGTGTAGTGTACGTCAGGTTGTGGTGTGTGGTGTAGTGTACGTCAGGTTGGTGTGTGTGGTGTAGTGTATGTCAGGTCTGTGTGTGGTGTAGTGTATGTCAGGTTGGTGTGTGTGGTGTAGTGTACGTCAGGTTGGTGTGTGTGGTGTAGTGTATGTCAGGTCTGTGTGTGGTGTAGTGTATGTCAGGTTGGTGTGTGTGGTGTAGTGTATGTCAGGTCGGTGTGTGTGGTGTAGTGTATGTCAGGTCGGTGTGTGTGGTGTAGTGTATGTCAGGTTGGTGTGTGGTGTAGTGTATGTCAGGTTGTGTGTGTGATGTGGTGTACGACAGGTTGGGGTGTGTGGTGTAGTGTACATCACGTTGGGGTGTGTGGTGTAGTGTATGTCAGGTCGGTGTGTGGTGTAGTGTACGTCAGGTTGGTGTGTGTGGTGTAGTGTATGTCAGGTCCGTGTGTGTGGTGTAGTGTATGTCAGGTTGGTGTGTGGTGTAGTGTATGTCAGGTTGTGTGTGTGATGTGGTGTACGTCAGGTTGGGGTGTGTGGTGTAGTGTACGTCAGGTTGGGGTGTGTGGTGTAGTGTACATCACGTTGGGGTGTGTGGTGTAGTGTATGTCAGGTCGGTGTGTGGTGTAGTGTACGTCAGGTTGGTGTGTGTGGTGTAGTGTATGTCAGGTCGGTGTGTGTGGTGTAGTGTATGTCAGGTTGGTGTGTGGTGTAGTGTATGTCAGGTTGTGTGTGTGATGTGGTGTACGTCAGGTTGGGGTGTGTGGTGTAGTGTATGTCAGGTTGGTGTGTGTGGTGTAGTGTACGTCAGGTTGGTGTGTGTGGTGTACGTCAGGTCGGTGTGTGTGGTGTAGTGTACGTCAGGTCGGTGTGTGTGTGTGGTGTAGTGTACGTCAGGTTGGGGTATGTGGTGTAGTGTATGTCAGGTTGGGGTGTGTGGTGTAGTGTAT
The DNA here is from genome assembly GCF_039654945.1 of Dendrobates tinctorius. NCBI lineage: Eukaryota > Metazoa > Chordata > Amphibia > Anura > Dendrobatidae > Dendrobates > Dendrobates tinctorius. Next base: position 517,215 of record NW_027362163.1, on the reverse strand, counting down.
GTCAGGTCGGTGTGTGTGGTGTACGTCAGGTCGGTGTGTGTGGTGTAGTGTACGTCAGGTTGGTGTGTGTGTGTGTGGTGTAGTGTATGTCAGGTTGTGGTGTTGTGTATGTCAGGTTGGTGTGTGTGGTGTACGTCAGGTCGGTGTGTGTGGTGTAGTGTACGTCAGGTTGGGGTGTGGTGTAGTGTATGTCAGGTTGGGGTGTGTGGTGTAGTGTATGTCAGGTTGGTGTGTGTTGTAGTGTATGTCAGGTTGTTGTGTGTGGTGTAGTGTACGTCAGGTTGGGTGTGTGGTGTTGTGTATGTCAGCCTGGTGTGTGTGGTGTAGTGTATGTCAGGTCGGTGTGTGGTGTTGTGTATGTCAGGTCGGTGTGTGTGGTGTAGTGTACGTCAGGTTGGGGTGTGGTGTAGTGTATGTCAGGTTGGGGTGTGGTGTAGTGTATGTCAGGTTGGGGTGTGTGGTGTAGTGTATGTCAGGTTGTTGTGTGTGGTGTAGTGTACGTCAGGTTGGGTGTGTGGTGTTGTGTATGTCAGCCTGGTGTGTGTGGTGTAGTGTATGTCAGGTCGGTGTGTGGTGTTGTGTATGTCAGGTCGGTGTGTGTGGTGTAGTGTATGTAAGCCTGGTGTGGGTGAGTTCTGTAGTGGAGTGTCAGGATGTGTTTAGTCCCTGGACGTGTGATGAATTCTGAAGCATTCATTCATACACAGTGCAGGTTTGTCAGGACACGTTTCACTTTGGAAACGAGTTTCCCTTCTTATCCCCCTTTTATAGCACACCCGACACCTTTATATTTGCTCTCCCCTTAGTGGGAGCATGTTGTCCTGGTACCATACGGGAAACTTGAGTTCCAGGGGTGCTGGGACACGCTCCGTCCTCCTCTCCAAAAATCAGGGCCTTTATCACCTCCTCCTGGAACTGAAGGAAGGTGCTGTTGGTCTGGCTTGCACATCGTGATAGCACGCATGCGTTATACAGTGCCGTTTGTACGATGTGCACAGCCAGTTTTTATACCACACTTTTGCCCTCCGCATGGCACGATAGGGCTGGAGGACTTTATCACAAAGATCAACTCCCCCATGTGTTTGTTGTACCCCAGGGCACAGTGCGGTTTGTGGACCTGGTCTGGGGTACCTCGAACGGTGGTGGCCGTGGTGCCGGGACCATGGATTGTTGTCAAGAGAAAGACGTCTCTTGTCTGTGACCTTGACCACAACCATGTTGCCGCTACATTGGTCTCAGCTCTCACCCTTTGGGAGAGGCTGCTCAATTAGTGACAAAGGGAGACCCCTCTGGTTTCTGCGCACGGTACCGCAAGCGACGGTAGCTCTCGCAGAGAGGGAGTGAAAGAGTGCGAAGCTTATATAGAAGTTATCAACGTACAGATGGTCACCTTTATCAAGCAGAGGGTGGACCAAATCCCACACTATTTTCCCACTCACCCCCAGAGCAGGTGGACATTCTGGGGGCTGGAGCTTGGTGTCCTTCCCTTGGTAAACTCTAAAGCTGAGTGTGTACCCTGAGGTACTCTCACACAGCTTGTAGAGTTTTATCCCATACCTCGCCCTTTTGCTGGGCAGGTACTGACAGAACTGAAGCCTCCCTTTAAAGTGGATGAGGGATTCAGCAGCACAAATTTCCCTTTGGGGAATGTACACTTCAGAAAACTTGTTGCTGAAGTGTTCGATGACCGGCGGAATTTTGAACAGTCTTTCAAAATTGGGGTCATCACGGGGAAGACTGTCAGTGTTGTCCCTAAAATGGAGAAACTTATGAATCGCCTCAAAATGTCTGCGACTCATAACTATGCCAAATACTGGAGTTTGATATAAAATTACAGTACTCCAGTATTGGCGAATTTCTGGTTTCTTCACAATCCCCATGTAAAGGACCAGTCCCCAATATTTCATCATTTCTACAGAGTCAATGGGACTCCAAGTAGAGAATGATGAATTAGGGTTTTCAGCCAAAAATTGCTGGGCGTACAAGTTTGTTTGCTCCACCATGAGACTGACGATTGACTCCGAGAAATAGACTTTGAAAAAGTCTATTTCCCTGAAGTTGTCAGTCTCAAACTGGATTCCTGATTGGGGAACGAAATCAGGAATCCGTGGAGCAAAATTCTCAGGGACGGGGGTCCAGGAAGGGGCACTAGTGCTAGGTTGGGCCTGACTAGCGCTAGGTTTGGGATTACTCACATTTGGCTGTGGGTCTTCTCCTCCGGCCTCCGTCTCTTCCTCCCTGGGCTCCAGACTATTTCTCATCCTGCGACATCTTGGTGGTTGTAAGTCTGTGTCGCTGGAGGAGGAAGAGTGGGAGGAATAGAGAAAAGTGGGGTTCTCTCCCTCACTATCCGTTTCGGACGCAGTAAAGGCATATGCCTCCTCAGCTGAGTACACCCTTTGAGACTGGGATGACTGTGACGAGCGGGACATTGTGTGTGTGGTGTGTATGTGTAAAAAAAGATAAACTTATAGTGTGCGTGTGTATGTGCGAGTGTTTGAAACTTTCTACTACAGGAGGGGGCTGTCAGGCGCGGTGGGTCAGGAGGTAGCAGCAGCAGGGTGGTGATCACCGGTGGCGATCACCGGGGCAGGGGGGCGATCACAGGGCCAGGGGGACGGAATCAGGCAGCAGAAGGGAGATCTGCGGCGGCAGCAGCAGGGTGTGATCACCGGGGCAGAGGGGCAATCACAGGGCCGGGGGGTGGAATTAGGCAGCAGAGGGGAGCGGAGGACAGCACAGAGGAGAGATCAGCGGCAGCAGCAGGGGTTGATTACTGGGGCTGGGGGTGATCACAGGGCTGAGGGGTGATCACAGGGGCAGGGGGGCGATTACTGTTGCAGGGGGGTGATCACAGGGCCGGAGGGAGTGGAATTGGGCAGCAGAGGGGAGTGGAGGACAGCACAGAGGGGAGATCAGTGGCGACAGCAGCAGGGGGGTAATTACTGGGGCAGGGGGGTGATTACTGGGCAGGGGGGGTGCGATCACCTGGGCAGGAAGGGGCAATCACCTGGGCAGAGGGGGTGATCACAGGGGTAGGGAGTGTAATGAGGCAACAGAGGGGAGCAGAGCACAGTACCAGAGGGAAGATCGGCAGCAGTGGCAGCAGGCACGGTGATCGGCGACAGCAGCAGCAGGCAGAGACCTGTCAGGTGTCAGGGCAGCAGGCAGCACCTCGCTCTTCACCTACCATGGACGGGATGAGGCTGAAGAGCGAGGGCAGTCATACCTGACACCTGCCCCACATCTAATTGGAGGGATAGCGTCACGTGGACGCTAGCTCCAATCAGATCTGGGGGATGACACAGAGGTCACCTAGCTACATCCAATGGCTGATGCTATTGCAGCATCAGCCATTGCTGATTTGTAATATTTCACCAAATTTCATTGGTGAAATATTACAATCGCTCTGTTTGGCTGTTTCAAATCAGAGCGATCGTAACCACGAGGGGGGCAAAGCCACCCCCCTGGGGTTAACTACAGGTCCTGGTGCTCTGATTACACATTCATCTGTATTGGCTTATGACAGGTCGCTGACCCCTCACTGACCTGCCCCCATTATTACATAATGCATATAATAGCATTGATATTATTGGTGATAATGCCTATAATATTTTGGCTATTGTGAGGCTTAGAAAAAAAATTACATCCAGCAAAACGTCACCGGCGATGACGGCGCCTGCGCAGTAACATCTATATCAACTATATCAACTTTCCATCAGCACAATTTTGAAAACAAAATTTTTTTAGTTAGGAAGTTATAAGGGTTAAAAGTTAAACAGCGATTTCTCATTTTTACAAACAAATTTACAAAACCATTTTTTAGGGTCCACCTCACATTTGAAGTGAGTTTGGGGGATCAATATGACAGAAAATACCCAAAAGTGACACCATTCTAAAAACTGCACCCCTCAAGGTTCTCAAAACCACATTCAAGAAGTTTGTTAACCCTTCAGGTGCTTCACAGGAATGAATCGAATGTGGAAGGAAAAAATTAACCTTTACTTCTCTTTCACAAAAATTTTCCTTTAGACCTAATTTTTTTACTTTCACAAGGGTATCGAGAAGGTGGACTATAAATTTTGTTTTGCAATTTCTCATGAGCGTGCCGATACCCCATATGTGGGGAAATCTACTGTTTGGGTGCACTGCGGGGCTCGGAAGTGAAGGCGCGCCATTTGACTTTTTGAATGTAAAATATGCTGGAATAGTTAGCGGTTGCCATGTCGCGTTTGGAGAGCCCCTGATGTGCCTAAACAGTGGAAACCCCCAACAAGTGACCCCGTTTTGGAAACTAGACCCCTTAGGGAACTTATCCCGATGTGTATTGAGCACCTTGAACACACAGGTGCTTCACAGAAGTTTATAGCGTAGAGCCGTGGAAATAAAAAAAAATAACATTTTTCACAAATCTCTTTAGCTCCATATTTTGCATTTTCATAAGGGTAACAGGAGAAATTGCTCCATACAGTTTGTTGTGCAATTTCTCCTGAGCACGCCGATACCCCATATGTGGGAGAATACTACTGTTTGGGCGCATGGCACCACTTGGAAGGGAAGGAGCGCCGTATTGGAGAGCAGATTTTGCTGGAATTGTTTGTGGGTGACATGTCACATTGTCAGAGCCCATGAGGTGCCAGAACTGCATAAGCCCCCAAAAGTGACTGCATTTTACCAAATACTTCCCTGAATGAATTCTTCTAGTGGTGCAGTGAGCATACTGACACCACAGCTGTTCCATAGAAAATTATACCATTGGGCAGTGAAGAGAAAAATTACTGTATTTTTCGGACTATAAAGCGCACCCCAAATTTTCAAAAGGAAAATAGTGGAAAAAATGTGCCAAATGGAGGTCCATCTTAAAGTCCGAATTCAGCTTACCGGGGGAAATCAGCACAGGTGCAAGAGTGGTCACAGATGTTTGGTGGTCCAAGGTGGTGCGGTGGCCTCCGGAAAATCCCATCCCAGGCTGTTGCGGTAGCGATGCTCTGTGCTGGGGCGGCAGGTCTCTGTGCTGGAGTGGCGGCAGCGCTCTGTGCTGAGGTGGTGGCAGCTCCCTGCCCTGGGGAGGTGGCAGCGCTATGTGCCGGGGGGGCCGCTGTGCTCTCTGCTGGGGTGACGGCAGCGCTCTGTGCTGGGGCGGTGGCGCTCTGTGTTGCGTAAGGGGCTCCGCCGCCATTTTGTCAAAGCCGGAGGCCCCTGCAGCTCCATTACTGCGATGCGGTGGCCTCCGGGAAAATAGCAGCTGGGGGCGGCGCATGCTCACATTCAGATCTCGGCAACGAGATCTCTGGATGAGATCTGAATCTGAGCATGCGCCGCCCAGAGCGGCTATTTTTCCGGAGACCACCGCATCGCAGCAATGGAACTGTGGGGGTTCTCTGGGCTTTGACAAAATTCCAGAGGAGCCCTCCACACAGCACAGAGCACCGCTGCCCCAGCATTTGTAAGTATATATTCATCTGTGGATATAGTGACCATTTTCACTACATGGATGATTTCCAGAAACTCGCAGTGGAAGTTTCAGAGCAAAAATTGCAAAAATGTCATTGTAGTGCCCAATATATTGTGCCCAGCTTGTGTCTCTGGAGACATCCCCCCACCTACCCCCGGAAATTGTTAAGTCAGCTCTACTCAAATGTGTCTGTCACTAAATAAACCAAATGCTTGAATGTCAAAACAGTTCAAAAACGTGGTTCTGTGTGGAAGATTGTAAAGCCGTCATGGAGGCATAAGGCTGGCAGTGATGGGCATTGTGGGTAATAATAGCGGGGATCATGCCTCATTCCTCTCTTGGAACATACACGACATCTTCTCTGGGGGTTCTTTCTTGTTTCAGTTACTGGGATGAGTGCAATAAAATGTCGCTCAGTGAGTCTTCTGACATCTTCAGATTCTAAAGGATTCGCGGGGACAAAATTTTCAAAAACAAGATTTTCAGTGACCTTTTCCTGATAATTGAGGAAAGTATCTGCATTTCCGTATAACACAAAAGAATTATATGTGGCCACCTGAAACATATACATGACTAACTTTTTATACCAGGTATATGATTTTCTTGATACCTGGTATGGCTGTAGAACCTGATCTGCAAGGTCCACACCCCATATATTTGTTGTAGTCAACGACAGACACAGGTTTTGGAGTAGTGGATCCCTGTTGGTCTGCAGTGGCCCTTGTGGCATCTGTGTGGATCAAGCTCATGATGAAAATATCTTTTTATCCTTATACTTAAGGGCAAGCAGCTCTCCATTGTGTAAAGCCCCTGACTGCCTCTTTCAGAACTTTTTGCTGACCAATGATTGTGGAAACCCCTGACGGTTTTTGCGAATGGTCCCACAAGCCCCTATGTTATGTTCAACCAGACTTTTAAATAGGGGTACACTGGTGTAGTAGTTGGCAACATACAGATTGTAGCCTTTTTGTAAAAATGGAGTTATCAGCTCCCAAACGATTTTTCCTGTTGTCCCCAGATAAGTAGGGCCTCCTGGTGGGTTTAGTTGGCTATCTTTCCCCTCATAAATGTGAAAAGCTGATGTGTATCCGGTTGAACTCTCACACATTTTATAGAGCTTTATTCCGAACCTTGCCCTCTTAGAAGGAATAAATTGCTTGAGGTGCAGTCTTCCTTTGAATTTTACAAGGGACTCATCAATGGAAATGTTTTCTGTTGGGGTGTAAAGCTTTAAGAACTTTTCTGTCAAGTCTTCGATGATGGGTCTGATTTTGAATAATCTGTCATGTTCTGGGACATTTCTGGGCAGGCATTGACTATTGTCGTTAAAATGCCAAAATCTCATGAACATTTCATAACGGGTCCTAGGAAGAACGGCAGAAAACATAGGGGTGGCTTGAACAGGGCGGTTGGACCAATAGGACCGAATGCTCGTTTTTTTTTTTTAACAAGCCTCATAGCAAATGTAAGTCCTAAAAATGTTTTCCATTTTAGGACATTACTTGATTCCATAAATTTGACCTAGCATAATAGGATCGTTGATTCTGACTGATGAATTGGGACGCATATTATTATTATTTATTTATTTATATAGCACCATTGATTCCATGGTGAGAAGGGGTTACATACAAATTACAGATATCACTTACAGTAAACAAACTAACAATGACAGACTGATACAGAGGGGAGAGGACCCTGCCCTTTCAAGCTTACATACTACAGGATGGTGGGGAAGGAGACAGTAGGTTGGTGGGCTGCAGCAGTTCAGTTGTTGGTTGAGGCGATATCTCCGGTAGTGGTGAGGAGGTAGCGGGGTCATTGCAGGCTGTAAGCTTTCTTGAAGAGGTGGGATTTCAGGTTCCGTCTGAAGGATCCGAATGTGGTTGATAGTCGGACATGTTGGGGCAAAGAATTCCAGAGGATGGGGGCTATTCGGGAGAAGTCTTGGAGGCGGTTGGGTGAGGAGCGACATAAATATATAAATTTGTAGGCTAATATGCTCTAGCAAGCTATCTGTCACAAACAAATTAAAAAAAATTGGTCCAAAATTTTCCTCCTCCACATTTATACCAGGAATGGTATTAAAATTAAGGATGAATGGAGTAGCCGAATCTGAAGCCTCCCATCTGGGAAATGCTACAGCAAGAGACAAAGCCCCTTGGACATTGGTGTGCGCCAATTCACGAGCACTAGGGACAGCGCTAGTACTGGGCATTGTTCCCTGAGTTGGAGACATTTCTCCAGAAGCGCTATTTGTCCTTCTTGTTGTACTGGTCCTTGTGTGTGAGGATGGACCAGAATCACTGCTCATTTCTGAGCTATCACTGTCACTGCTACTAAAGCCCTCGAAATCCACATCGCCATCTGACACTGCACTTTCTTCACTGTCAGAACATAAAAGTGCATAAGCCTCCTCTGCACTATAACACTGACGGGCCATTTTATTTATTTATTTATTTTTTTCCCGGAAATAGAAAACTGACTTGACTGAACTCTGACATGACTGACGTGACCAAATTATTGGGGAGACAATTGAGAAAAGCCTAATTCTTTAGCCTAACCCTGACTTTAGCCTAACAGTAACCCTAAGGCTACTTTCACACATCAGGTTTTCGGCGTCAGGCGCAATCCGGCGTCGTGCCGGAATGCCGGATCCGGCAAATGTTTTGTAAAACCTGAAGTGCCGGATCCGGTTTTCTGCCGGATCCGTCTTGTTCTTGACAGACAAAACCGGATCCGTCTCATCCGGTTCATCCGTTTTTCTATGCGTTTTTCTATCCGTTTTTCGACGGATTACGCCGGATCCGGTTTTTAAAATTGACCCTTGTGGCCTTCCGAACGGGATTGGCTACTGGAAAACTAGATATAGCATGTTCCTACAGCCCTTCTTTGACAGGTTGTAGAGAAGAAAGTGCAGGTTGGAGAGAAGAGCAAGTTACTGGCGAAGATGGATGTTGTCATTGGAAATATTACCACTAGAAGTTCTGTGACGGTTTCAGGGACAATTTTCCACTATACTTTGTCACCTCAAGGCAGAGTACACTGGGATGACAGAGTGTGAGAGATTTTTGCCCTAAACTTGTGTACCTTCTGGACCAACAGTATATACCTTTGCCAACCAAAGTTGGCTATCTTGTCATGGTCTTACTATTTTTACCTTTAGGCCACAGGTGTGTACCTGGTTGTGTTTTATGCAAAGTATTTCACCTTTTAACAAAAGTTGTGTACATTGGTAGGAAATCACCAACAATAAACACAACTTTTTAGGTGAAATACTTTGCTTCAAACACAACCAGGAACACAACTGTGGCAAAAAGCTAAAATTTACCCACAGTTATACCTGGTTTTGAATACCTTTTTACCTTTGAAATACCCTGTATTTAACCTTTTTTTAAAACATAGTTCGCCGCAGAAAGAAATGACAGACAACCATTGTGAAACGATAATTTAACTTTTATTTAAATTTTTTTTTTTTTTTGTAAAATGTTTTTAAAGTGCAAAAAACTTTTTTAATAAAGGTTTTAAACCCAATGGGCATTTTTATTACAAAAAACACATTTACAATTCTGTGTACTGTGGGGTGGAAATACTTCTGGAGGGGCTGCGGGACACTTCGACACTGGGTGTGTGGAGAGAGGACTGGGATCGTGGTGGGGAAGGAACAGTTAGAGGTGAAGGTGTGGAAAAAGCTACAGAATGGGTGGACATGTGGGAGGCAGAAGAGGTGGTGGGCGGTGGAGTGGAGGGTTGGGCAGGGACTGTAGGAGCAGAAGATGTTGATGGAAAGTTGTATGGGGAAGGAGTTTGGTACGGGGAAGGAGTTTGGTACGGGGAAGGAGTTTGGTACGGGGCAGGTTGCTGGAAGTGGGGAGATGACTGGTACTGGGGAGGTTGCTGGTACTGGGGAGGTTGCTGGTACTGGGCAGGTTGCTGGTATGTAGTAGGAGGGGGAGGATGAAAAGTGGCTGGCGGGGGTGCAGATGTAATAGGAGGGGGAGGATGGAAAGTGGCTGGAGGGGGTGCAGGTGGAGGAACTACAGTGGTGGGAGGTGGAGGTTGGGATGTAACCTGCTGTAGAGCACCGTGGCACGAATGCATTACATGCATCTGCTGGGTAGGAGATAGTGTTTCCATGCGCTCCACAACAGACCTGAAAAAGGTGTGGTTTGGCGAAGATCTTGCTTCTGAATGCATGGTTTGCAGAAGTGTCTTCACCTCCAGAATGCTGGAGTTGATCTGCTGAAAGCCTGCGGAGATTTGCTCTGACAAGACTTTGAGACAGTTCTGGAAAGATGCATTCAGATGCAATAACTCTTGCGCATAACTCTTTTCCTGACCCCTCTGCCGCTGCCGCCCAGTACCCGCAGGTGTACTAGAGGCGGCAGGGGCAGAAGGGTGGGGTAAAGGGAAAGCGATCTCCTCACCAGCAGCTTCATGTAATGTAGGCGGCCACGATGCTCCTGTGCTGGTGGATGGGACAGATGGGTCGAATGTGTGGGAAGGCAGGGAAGGTGCAGATGTACCGGGGCGGTCGAAGTGTCCCTCGGTGCCGGTCTCCTCAGGGATCGCCTCAGAAGGGTCCAATCGTGCAGGCTCCCGAGTGCTGCTCACCGTGCTGTGGAATAAAGAGAAAAAAAAACAATTAAAATACTGACATGGTATGGCCCTTGCTGAAAAAAAAAAAGTTACATCTAACATTTTTTTCACATGTGGTGTGTAATATTTACCTTCTGGTGAGCATTGTTTCCCGGAGGAACGACAGGGCTTGTGCGTACTTGTACTTGCTCCTGCGTCCTCCAGATCCACTCGGGGCCCGCATCTCTTTATTGAACTCCTTCTTGAAACGATCCCTCACAGACCGCCACCGATTCACAATTCTGTTCCCTGAAACGAGAAAGGACAAAGTGGTTAGTATACAACATCAGTGTTTCCCAAACTCCAGTCCTCATGGTCCCCAGGGGTCATGTTTTCAGGATTTCAATAGTAAATAGAAATCCTGAACACATGATCCGTGGGGACCACGAGGACTGGAGTTCGGGAAACACTGGTTTACATCAAGCAACCTGTATATACTTACGCTCTTTAATCTGGTCCCGAGCTTCGAGGTCCTCCCAGCGGCCCACAAGGAGAGAACAGATTTCCTCCCAGAGTCGTCGGGTAATGATCAGGTCAGCGTGGCGGCGGTCAGCCATATTCCAGAGCAGCTCCCTTTCTCTGACGAGATCGATGAGGCGGTCCACATCAATCCCTCCATCCTCACCGTCAGAGTCGGGAGCACGCTGTGAAGGCTGTTAAAGAAAAAGACAAAAATAACATAATTAGCCTCCACAAAAGAAATGAAATAAAAAGTGCAAAAAAACAAAGCAAAAATATTTATACTTACACGCTGGTGACCGCCGCGTTGCTGTCGCCGACGACCCTGGGAGGCACTGCGAGGACCTCTTGGCCGAGCACCAGATTGGGAAGACTAGAGAAGAAAACAAAAAATGTTATGTCTTTGGATGTAGGCATTTGTTTGCTGTGTGTGGTCTGCAGAACATTGTTTTCTATGTGTTGTGTGTAGTGTGATGTTGTGTTTCTGCGTTTGATGCAAAAAACTTACGAATTGTGAGCGCACTCCAAGCGTCTGTCCACCCCTTCCTTCTTCTTCTGGGAGCTCCTCTTCATCTTGTGATTCCTGTTTTGAAATAAAAGGCAATGAATAGACATATATTACAGAGATGATGGATTTTGGAAATAAAAACTTAACGTCAAACGCTGACGATGCGAGGGAGGGCTCCCAGAAGAAGATGTGCTGTCCTGTTGATGGCCAGACTCCATGGCTGTGGGTATTGCTGCTGCCAGTGATGCCATTTCTGCTGCTGCTGCTGCTGCTGCATCTCTTTGGCGGCTGTTGAATAAAGAGAAACAAAGGGCCAATGAATATCTTGATATTCCATGGCCCTAGTTTGGAGGAATGGGGGATTTGATAATTACCGTCTCTCATCTGCTTCTGGACTCCCCTCCCGTTCAGCATGCTGCTCCATTTGGGGTGGTGCTGATGGTGCTGCTGCTGCAGATGTCTGCTGCCTTCTCCTGCTCCTGGTTCTTGGCTTGGGTGGCATGTTGGGTGTGGCTGAGGGTCCCATTGTCTTGCTTTTATATATCTCCTGTGGGCAGAGCTACTGAGCATGCTCAGACCAAATAAACCAGATCCGGCCACCGGATCCGGCTTTCGCCGGATCCGGCGCATTGCGGCGCTCATAGGCTTTCATTGTGTGAAAAAGCCGGACGCGCCGGATCCGGCGGGTACGGCTTTTTCGCCGGAGACAAAAAACGTTACAGTAGACGTTTTTTCCAGACGCCGGATCGCGACACATTGCGACACATTGCCGGATCCGGCGAAAACCGGATGAAAAGCATGGCCATCCGGCGCGATCCGGCGCAAATGCAAGTCAATGGGGGGGAAACCGGATCCGGCATTGCATTTCGCCGGATCCGGTTTCTGTCAAAAGCGCCGGATCGCGCCTGACGGCGAAAACCTGATGTGTGAAAGAGGCCTAACTGTAACCCAAACGTTAGCCCAACAGTAACCCAAACTTTAGCCTAACACTAACCCTAACTATAACATTAACTGTAGCCTGGCTTATCTGGTTTTCTATTGACAGATGATGGACCTGAGTGAAGACTTGTTTTTTGTGAGATGAGAATTGGTATTATCTTCGCCTACATAACATTGATTGGTTTCTTTTTATTCAATGTTTGGGAGGCAGAATGAACAAACAGTTGAACACCACACACTACTGGTTCATCCAACAAGGTTTTCTATTAGACTGTGAACTGTCATTGTCTTGGTAAATAGTTAAAGTTTTTTACATAGCTTGCCATTTTTATGGACAGTTTAAGTTGAAATATTCAAAAATATGAAACTCAAGAATATTTTATTAAAAAAAAATGTTTTTTATCTTAGCAGATGACTGTACCAGGAGATCAGAGGGACAGCTGACATCTTCAATTTTTAAATCTGATGATCTTGAGATCCTACAAGATACAACTGAAGTGATTACTGTTACTCCAGATATATCATCATCTATTTACAGCAAAGATCTGTCTGATCCTATGAAACAGATCCCACCTTCCGATTCATTACTTACTACTAAGGAAAATCAAAGTCACAAAAGAAGCATGAAAAAACAAACTGGTCCTAAAGCAAAGAAGTCATTTTCATGTTCAGAATGTGGGAAATGTTTTAACAAGAAATCTCATTTTGTTGCACACCAGAGAACTCACACAGGGGAGAAGCCTTTTTCCTGTTCAGAATGTGGGAAAAGTTTTATAAATACATCAAATCTTATTGCACATCAGAGAACTCACACAGGGGAGAAGCCTTTTTCATGTTCAGAATGTGGGAAATGTTTTAGCTGGAAAAAACTATTGGTTAATCACCATAGAATTCACACAGGGGAGAAGCCTTTTTCCTGTTCAGAATGTGGGAAATGTTTTAACCGGAAATTAGATTTGGTTAATCACTATAGAACTCACACAGGGGAGAAGCCTTTTTCCTATTCAGAATGTGGGAAATGTTTTAACCAGAAAGGGAATCTTGATGAACACCAAAGAACCCACACTGGAGAGAAGCTTTTTTCATGTTCAGAATGTGGGAAATGTTTTACTCAGAATTCAAGTCTTGTTACACATGAGAAAATTCACACAGCAGAGAAGCCATATTCATGTTCAGAATGTGGGAAATGTTTTAAATGGAAATCACAATTGGTTAATCACCATAGAACTCACACAGGGAAGAAGCCTTTTTCCTGTTCAGAATGTGGGAAATGTTTTAACTGGAAATCACAATTGGTTAATCACCATAGAACTCACACAGGGGAGAAGCCTTTTTCCTGTTCAGAATGTGGGAAATGTTTTAACTGGAAATCACAATTGGTTAATCACCATAGAACTCACACAGGGGAGAAGCCTTTTTCCTGTTCAGAATGTGGGAAATGTTTTAACTGGAAATCACAATTGGTTAATCACCATAGAACTCACACAGAGAAGAAGCCTTTTTCCTGTTCAGAATGTGGGAAATGTTTTAACTGGAAATCACAATTGGTTAATCACCATAGAACTCACACAGGGGAGAAGCCTTTTTGCTGTTCAGAATGTGGGAAATGTTTTGCACTTAAATCACATTTTGTTACTCACCAGAGAACTCACACAGGGGAGAAGCCTTTTTCCTGTTCAGAATGTGGGAAATGTTTTAACAATAAATCAGATTGTGTTCAGCACCAGAGAACTCACACAGCAGAAAAGCCATATTCATGTTCAGAATGTGGGAAATGTTTTAGCAAGAAATCAAATTGTGTTAAGCACCAGAGAACTCACACAGAGGAAAAGCCTTTTTCCTGTTAATGTGGGAAATATTTTAACCAGAAAGCGCTTCTTGATCACCATCAGAGCAGTCACACAGAGGAGAAGCCTTTTTCATTTTCTTAATGTGGGAAATGTTTTACTTGGAAATCAACTGTTAATAAACATCAGAGACGTCACATAGGGGAGAAGAATTTTTTATGTTCATAGTGTTGGAATAGTTTTAATCAAAATTGAATCTTCTTAAAGGGATTGTCTCTTGTCATTCCTCATGTTTTCTGACAAAAGGATTAAACTAAACCTTATTAATTCCAAATATAAAACTATACCCATAATTCACCCCCTGAAGGTTAAGCAATAGGTGACTAATAGAAAAAACATGTACCCCACATCTCAGTATATAGGGTGAGGTGATGTATTGACACTCATTCTCCAAGCCTCTAATTTCTATGGATTTCATCATCCTCACTAAAGGCTTCATCAGGAGACTATTTAATATTGAAAAAGATTCCATGATTAAGCCCTTTCAGGGTGAAACGCGTAGGAAAGTGCTCCCCTCCATATGCCTCTTTATGTTGTTTTTACTTGATGGTAAGAAGATTTTATATTTTCAATAAAGCAATTGTTATTTTATCTCCTGGAGATGCTGGAATATCTTTTTCTATGTTGTGCATGCACTATACACCCCGGTCAGGGTGTTTCCGTGCGTCGGAGGTGTGATAAGGAGTGAAGAGGGGTGAGCAGAAAATTTCCTTTTGTGCACTATTTAATATTGACCTATTTTTTTTTTTTTTAATTCGTTTATTGAACTATAAACAAGTGTACTGCATCCATACTGGTATATAATTTTAAGCATAATATTAATGCACATATATTTCACACTGCATTAAAATGTACAGCAAAATGTAAATACCAGTTGCATACAAATAAAGCAAAACATAATATGCATTAAATCACAGTGGCCTTGTGTTATTATTCCAGTGATGAGATCTACCTGACTACTAAATCATACCTACATCTACGAGAACAAAAAAAAAAAACTATTCCGCAGCCTACTTACACACACTTAGTTGTTTATTATGTGACATCTACACTCTGCAAAGTAAGGTGAGAGGAATTCCACCTCTCCCATATCTTGTCGAATTTACCTGGGCACCCTCTATTCTGATATAACGGGCACTCATATGGAATAATCGAGTTTACCAGGCTAATCCAGGACCCGAGAGAGGGAGATGAACTCCCCATCCACCGCAATGCCAATACCTTTCGTGCCATAAATAGTGTCTCTCTTAGGAATATCCCAACATATTGACCCCATGTCTCCTCATCCCATACTCCAAGTAGATAGACCAGTGGCTCAAGGGGAACAGGAATTTGTACCAGAGACGTCAGTAGTGATGTCACTTCCCTCCAATATTGTGCAACAACCGGACAACACCAAATCATATGAACAAAGTCTGCATCTATTGAATATGCAAAACAGAAGCTGCGGAGACACCATCACATGTTTCTCAATGCAAGCAATGACCAGCCAGGTCTTTCCCCGGGAAGGAACAACCACGGGAAGGGCAGTCTCCAATGAAGGAAACCACCTGTGGATGGATACCATGTTTTGGCATAGGTGGTTTCCTTCATTGGAGACTGCCCTTCCCGTGGTTGTTCCTTCCCAGGGAAAGACCTGGCTGGTCATTGCTTGCGTTGAGAAACATGTGATGGTGTCTCCGCGGCTTCTGTTTTGCATGTTTTGCATATTTCCCATAAGGGATGGGGGCATTGCTCTAGAATCACTGCGTTGAGAAATACGTGATGGTGTCTCCGCAGTGTTGGATGTTGCTCTCCATGAGTTCATTCATCCTCATTTTCACTGCATCTATTGAATGACATCTCAAACATTCCGACGATTGGTATCGGCCCATCTTAAAGAGCCAAGTTGGAGTCAAATATGATTGATTTATAATATATAACTATCATCCTGTTGTTAACAGACGGAGATACCTTGATTGATGACTCTAGAATTTCTTCCCACTCCTCTCCCTGTGTATCTGGGATGAGCCTTTCCCACTTCTTCTTAACGGAGTCTATGGTGGATTCTGTCCCTATTGACAACAGATATGTATATAGAGAAGAGATGAGACCCTGGGGGCCCTGTGATTTAAGGATCCCTATCAAGGGTAGAGATGAAATAGCATTATCTGTGCCTATACATCTCATATGTGATTGAAACGCTGATCTTAGCTGTAAATAACGAAAGAACTGAGACCTCGTGACACTGCGATTAATTTGTAATTGTTCAAAAGAGATCAAAGTTCCACGGTCATACAGATCGCCTATCGTAGAGACACTATATTGAGCCCAAAACTCGGCAGATGGATGTTCAAGTAACGCCGGAAGGTAACCATTATTCCATAGGGGCATCTCAGCTACAATATCCTCAAATCCAACCACCCTCTTGATCTGTTTCCATATTGATCGTGCCAGACGAAGCAGGGGAAGCAGTCGTGAGACATTTGTTTTCCTCATTTCCAAAAATCCCAACGGGCA
Organism: Dendrobates tinctorius; assembly: GCF_039654945.1. Taxonomy (NCBI): domain Eukaryota; kingdom Metazoa; phylum Chordata; class Amphibia; order Anura; family Dendrobatidae; genus Dendrobates; species Dendrobates tinctorius. The sequence goes on along the minus strand of NW_027362163.1, from coordinate 500,873 downwards.
ACTAGTTTGTGCGGCATGAAGTAAATGCTTTTCAGAATTAGGTAGGTGACCGCTGGGCATCCACGTGCTTATGGCTTTGGCCTGCCAAGACAAATAATACAGGAAGAAATCGGGTAACGCTGTCCCCCCTCCCTTCTTGGGCCTCTGCAAAGTGGCTAGCTTAAGTTTGGGCCTAGTTTTCCCCCATATAAAAGATGTGATTTGGGAATTCAAATTAGCGAAAAAGGATCTGGGCACCACTACAGCACTATGTTGAAGAAAGTAGCTAAGTTTGGGGAGTAATATCATTTTAATTAAATTAATACGTCCGGCCACAGACAGTGGAAGATTAGCCCAAATTTGACTTTAACCATCTCCTGTAGCAGATATATATTAAGGTGCAAATCAAGTTTACTGTCTTTAGAAATATGGACACCCAGGTATTTAAAACTGGTTACAATGGGTAGCAAGGAGAGAGTCTCAAGTCGTGGCATCGGAGCATGGGAAAGAGGCATCAGAGCAGATTTCCCCCAATTTATATATAGGCCAGAAAATTTACCAAATTTATTGATAATAGCGATCACTCTTGTCAGGGTTTCCTTCGCTTTGTCCATAAATATCACCATGTCATCAGCATATAGGCCTATGGTGTCCGTCCGACCTGCTATTTCTATACCAGCAACATTAGGGGAAGATCTTATACGAATTGCCAGTGCCTCCATAGCAAGAGCAAAAAGGGCCGGGGAAAGGGGACACCCCTGACGAGTTCCCCTATGCAGTGAAAATGGCTCAGATATGGAATTATTTACAATGACCCGGGCCTTAGTCTTCATGTACAAAATACTGACCCATTTTTGAAATCTATCACCGAATCCATACCTCTGCAAACATGCACGGAGAAAAGGCCATTCAAAAGAGTCAAAGGCCTTGGCCGCTACCATCGATGCCAATGCACATTCATTGTCCTGCACCAGGGAGCTATATTGGACCACTGACTGGACTCGTCTAATATTGATGGAGGTGTTCTTACCAGGCATAAAGCCAGTTTGGTCAGAGTGTACAAGATCTAATATGACTGACTTCAACCTCTTGGCCAAAATTTTTGTAAAAATCTTACAATCCACATTTACCAATGATATTTCAATATTTTAGGCATATCAGGGGCTCTCCAAACGCACATGACACCCGCAGACCATTGAATCAAAGTCTGCATTCCAAAACGTCACTACTTCCCTTCCGAGCCCTGACGTGTGCCCATACAGTAGTTTTCTCCCACATATGAGGCATCAGCGTACTCAGGACAAATTTGACAACAAGTTTTGGGGTCCAATTTCCCCTGTTACGCTTGGGAAAATAAAAAAATTGGTGACTAAAAGATCATGTTTGTGGAAAAAATACGATTTTTTTATTTTCACGCCCGGGCGTTATAAACTTCTGTGAAGCACTGGGGGTTTCAAAGTGCTCACCATACATCTAGATAAATTCCTTGGTGGGTCTAGTTTCCAAAATGGTGTCATTTATGGGGGGTTTTCACTGTTTTGGTACATCAGGGGCTTTCCAAACGCGGCATGGTGTCCGATCTCAATTCCAGCCAAAAACTTCAAATGGTGCTGCTTCCCTTCCGAGCTCTGCCATGCGCCCAAATAGTGGTTTACCCCCACATGTGGGGTATCAGCGTACTCAGGACAAATTGCACAATAACTTTTAGGGTCCTGTTACCCTTGGGAAAATTAAAATTGAGGGTGAAAAGATCATTTTTGTGGAAAAAAAATATGATTTTTTAATTGTACGGCTGTACGTTATAAACTTCTGTGAAGCCCTTGGGGGTTCAAAGTTCTCACCACACATCTAGATAAGTTCCTTGTGGGCTCTAGTTTCCAAAATGGTGTCATTTGTGGGGGGTTTCCACTGTTTTCGTACATTAGAGGTTTTCCAATCGCGACATGGTGTCCGATCTTAATTCCAGCCAAAAAAGTCAAAAGGCGATGCTTCCCTTCTGAGCTCTGCCATGCGCCCAAATAGTCGTTTACACCCACATATGGGGTATCAGCGTACTCAGGACAAATTGCACAATAACTTTTAGGGTCCTGTTACCCTTGGGAAAATAAAAATTGGGGGTGAAGAGATAATTTTTGTGGAAAAAATATGATTTTTTAATTGTACCGCTGTACGTTATAAACTTCTGTGAAGCCCTTGTGGGTTCAAAGTTCTCACCACATATCTAGATAAGTTCCTTGGGGGGTCTAGTTTCCAAAGTGGGGTCACTTGTGGGGGGTTTCCACTGTTTAGGTACATCAGGGGCTGTCCAAATGTGGCATGGCGACCGATCTGAATTCCAGCCAATTTTGCATTGAAAAAGTCAAACGGCGCTCCTTCCATTCTGAGCTCTGCCATGCGCCGAAACAGTGGTTCCCCCCACATATCAGGTATCAGCGTACTCAGGACAAATTGCACAATAACTTTTCCAGTCCAATTTCTCCTGTTACCCTTGGTAAAATAAAAAAAATTGAACCTGAAGTATTTTTTTTTGTGAAAAAAAGTTAAATGTTCATTTTTTTTTTAAATATTCAAAAAAATTCCTGTGACGCACCTGAAACTTCTTGAATGTGGTTTTGAGCACCTTGAGGGGTGCAGTTTTTAGAATGGTGTCACTTTTGGGTATTTTCTATCATATAGACCCCTCAAAGTGGCTTCAAATGTGATGTGGTCCGTAAAAATAAAATGGTGTTGCAAAAATGAGAAATCGCTTGTCAACTTTTAACCCTTATAACTTCCTAACAAAATTGTGCTGATGTAAAGTAAACATGTGGGCAATGTTATTTATTAAGTTTTTTTGTGTGCCGTATCTCTGTGATTTAAGGGCATAAAAATTCAAAGTTGGAAAATTACGAAATTTTAAAAATTTTCGCCAAATTTCCATTTTTTTCACAAACAAACGCAAGTTATTTGAATGAAATTTTACCACTAACATGAAGTACAATATGTCACGAGAAAACAGTGTCAGAATCATGGGGATCCATGGAAGCGTTCCAGAGTTATTACCTCATAAAGGGACAGTGGTCAGAATTGTAAAAATTGGCCCGGGAGTTAACGTGCAAACCACCCTTGGTAGTGAAGGGGTTAAAGAACAATGAGGGTGAAATCATAGAGAGCGATGTGGGAAAAGCAAATGTTTGAAATACTTTTTTCTCAACAGTGTTCACACAGGAAAAGGATTTGCCAGGGGAAATGCAGAGTGATAATGTAAACTCCCCATTAAGTATTACCTGCCTAACCCAGGAAGAAGTGCAGAACCGCCTTAGTAAGATTAAAATGGACAAATCACCAGGCCCTGATGGCATTCACCCTCGGGTATTAAGGGAGTTAAGTAATGTGATAGACAGGCCTCTATTCCTTATATTTAAAGACTCTATAGAAACAGGGTCTGTTCCTTTTGATTGGCGGCAAGCAAATGTGGTACCAATATTCAAAAAGGGGTGTAAAAGGGAACCTGGAAACTATAGGCCGGTAAGCTTTACATCTGTTGTGGGTAAAATTTTTGACGGGTTTCTAAGGGATACCGTTATGGAATATCTCAATGTTAATAAATGTTTAACTCCATATCAACATGGATTTATGAAGGATCGCTCCTGTCAGACTAACCTGATCAGCTTCTATGAGGATGTAAGCTCTCAAATGGACCAAGGCGAATCTTTGGATGTCATTTATCTCGACTTCTCTAAAGCATGTGACACTGTCCCACATAAAAGATTGGTCAGTAAGATGAGAAAGCTTGGGCTAGGGGAAAATGTGTGTAGATGGGTAGGTAGCTGGCTTAGTGATAGAAAACAAAGAGTGGTTATTAATGGGGCATCCTCAGATTGGGCCAGGATTACTAGTGGGGGACCACAGGGGTCTGTATTGGGCCCCCTACTATTTAATATATTTATTAATGATCTAGTGGATGGCTTACACAGTAAAATATCAGTATTTGCAGATGATACAAAACTATGTAAGGTAGTTAACACAAAGGAGGACAGTTTGCAACTACAGACAGATTTGAGTAAATTGGAGAATTGGGCTGAAAAATGGCAAATGAGGTTTAACACAGATAAGTGTAAGGTTATGCACATGGGAAGGAGAAACAGATGCTACAATTACTTACTAAATGGGAAACTGCTGGGGAAATCAGACATGGAAAAAGACTTAGGCATCTTAGTCCATAAGAAGCTAAATTGGAGTGCCCAGTGTCAGGCAGCTGCCACCAAAGCAAATAGGGTCATGGGATGCATTAGAAGAGGTCTGGGGACACGAGATGAAAACATAATTCTCCCTCTGTACAAATCACTCGTCAGACCATACTTGGAGGATTGTGTGCAGTTTTGGACGCCGGTGCTCAAGAAAGACATTACTGAACTTGAAAGGGTTCAAAGGCGGGCTACTAAAATGATAAATGGAGTTGGTTCACTACAATACCCAGAAATGTTATCAAAATTAGGTCTGTTTACTCTAGAAAAGAGAAGACTTAGGGGAGACTTAATATATATGTACAAGTATATCAGAGGGCAATACAGAGATCTCTCCAATGAACTGTTTGTACCAAGGACTGTGACAAGAACAAGGGGGCATTTTCTTCGTTTGGAGGAAAGACAATTTCTGCACCAGCATAGAAGAGGGTTCTTCACGGTAAGAGCAGTGAGGCTCTGGAATTCTCTTCCTGAGGAAGTGGTGATGGCCAACTCACGGAATGAATGTAAGAAAGGAATGGAGGCTTTTCTTGTGAGTAACAGTATAGAAGGTTACGAATAACATAATAATAATACATTTTATTTTTATAGCGCCGACATATTCCACAGCACTTTACATTTCAGAGGGGACTTGTACAGACAATATACATTACAGCATAACAATAATCATATAGATTATAACAAATACCAAGAGGAATGAGGACCCTGCTCTCAAGCTTACAGTCTATGAGGAAAGAGGGAGACACGAAAGGTGGGTGGTAACAGTTGCCCTGATTGTATGGACCAGCCATAATGTTAAGTGTGTATCAGTACAGACACAGAGGGCTAGTGGATGCATAAAGCATGTGGGAACATGATGCGGGGAACCTGGTTATTGTAAAACTTTTGGCTGTGCCACCCAGGGATAGATTAGGTTAATGTGTTGAGGCGATAGGCCAGTCTGAATAAATGTGTTTTCAGGGCACGCTTAAAATTGTGGGGATTGGGGACTAATCGTATTGACCTGTGAAGTGCATTCCAAAGAATTGGTGCAGCACATGTAAAGTCTTGAAGACGGGAGTGGGAGGTTCTGATTATTGAGGATGTTAACCTCATGTCATAACATAATATTATAATATTATTATTATTATAATGTAATATTATAGGTAGATGGCTGACCCAGCTTAGGGGAAGGAATTTTTTTTCCCTATGGAGAAAATTGGCTTCTACTCTGTGGGTTTTTTGCCTTCCCCAGGATCAACAATGCAGAACAGCTGCACTAAAAATAGGCTGAACTAGATGGACATAAGGTCTTCCTTCAGCCTTCAAAACTATGTTACTATGTAACACTGTGTAGAAAAGGCGGCGCGGGGTAATTGTGCCAGTAGTGAGGGGCAAATAATGGCGGGAATGTCACTGACTGAGGAGATACAGGAAAGATGTATATTTTTGTACCATGTTAGCCAGTAGATAGAAAAATATTCAGGATTGAGAGTCCTCAGTAGTTGATACCTTTTAATGGCTAACTGAAAAGATGGTAACCTGAGTAGTCTCGAAAGCTTGCAATGTGTTACCATCTTTTCAGTGAGCCATTAAAAGGTATCAACTACTGAGGACTCTCAATCCTGAATATTTGACTGAGGAGAAGGCTCCATGGAGCGTCTTCACTCCGGAGATCATGTGACCCCCTGACTCCTCCCCTCCTGTGACCTCATCACAGGTCCTGTGCACAGAGCAGCCATATATGTGGAGTGCGGCTCTGCAGGTGGAGGTATGTGGAGATTCCCCATTACTGAGCGCGGAGGACATTAACCCCTTCTGCACTGAGGCTCTTTATAAGAATCATCACGTTTCTGTGCTGTTTCCTGTAATAGATACAGACGACCCCACTATGGAGGACAGGCAGTGAGGTGACGGAGTGTTCTCATAGGACAGGGCCCCTTTCTTGGCCCCACACAGTGTAATGCCCCCATTATGCCCCTGTAAGCAGGGTTCTGCCCCACAACCAGCTGCCTCGGGAACTTTACCATGGCCGGTACCTCAGATTCCTCCCCGCACCCCTTTCCTTTGGGGCTATGGCCTTTATAATAACATGAAACTGCGTCATCAAGGTCACCTGACATGGTGTACCATCTAGACCAGTCCTGGGCAAAGGGCAGCCCCCGGGCCGCATCCGGCCCGCCCACTGCCTGTGACTGGACCGCTGAGGGGTCCGGGACTTCTCCGGTTCCCGCTTTCCTCAGGAATCATTCATGAGGAAAGCAGAAAGCAGAGGAGTCCCAGCAGACGCGGCGGTGAGCGGAGCAGACCCCGACCTCCTGAGAGCGGCACAGAAACATTGCCTCCTGTGCACCACCCACACACCAGACCTGCGGCGCTGACTGGTCGAGGGGGGCGTGGTCTGAGAGAGGGCTGCGTAGATGCCGTTGGTGGCATCTGCTTGCAGCAGTATACATCACACCACGCCTCCAACTTTGTGCTAAAACGTGCGGGCGTGGAGGCGTGGTGTGATCTATACTGCTGCAAGCAGACCAGTGACACTGTGGTGCAACGTAAGGCTAGCATCAATTACTTTAGACTGGGTCTGGACTGGGTGTTTGGGTCTGGACTGGGGGTTGACGTCAGGCCATGGTCTGGGACTCTGGGTAGAGTGGTCAGCGCCTAATAAAGCCCCTGTGAGGAGTACAGGAGTGGTACGCAGATACCACTTGCTTCCTCCCCTGTCCCCTGCAGCAGCCACGTTCTTCTGAAACTTGGGCAGAGACTCCCATTGGAAGAATTAGGCAAGGTTAGCTGTTATAGCCCTTAAATATGTCAGCTAAAAAAAGAAAGATTGATGCAGAATGCAGAGTTTTTAGCAAGGAATGGACTTCTAAATATTTATTTGCTGAAGCCAAAGGTAAAGCTGTGTGCTTAGTTTGTGGAGAGCACATAGCTGTATTTAAAGATTACAATTTGAGTCGCCATTACGAGACTAAACATGCGGAGACATGCAAGAACTTGACAGAGGCAAAGCGGGCACGGGCATCTGAAGACTTGCTATCAAAACTGCAAAGGCAAAGATAGCATATGTATACTAGAGTTGAGCGAAACGGGTCGAAAAAATTCAAAAGTCACCGACTTTTAGCAAAGTCGGATTTCATGAAACGAAACCCGACCCTAGGATGAGGTCGGCCACGAGGTCGGCGACTTACGCGCCAAAGTCGCGTTTCAAAAGTTTGTTTTGCGCTCTTTTTCAGCCAATCAGGATCCACGGACACTGTGGGCAACGTGATGACCTAGGCACGGGTCACCACCGTCTTTCAGAAGGGCATGCAAGTTATTGGCTTGCTTTGGTGGGCGTTACAGGGGGTTTAAAAGGGCGTGCACGCCGACCGCCATCTTACTTCTGCCGATCTTAGTATAGGGAGAGGTTGCTGCTGATTCTGTAGGGAGAGCGTTAGGCAGGGAAGAAGACAAAAAAACTGCTTCTGCTGCTAGCGATTTGGCCTGCACAACACATAAGTCACTGTGTGTGCAGTGCAAGGGGAGGCTATATTGTGGTGTATCAGTGGTGTTGGTAGTTGGACTGCCTTTTAAGGCTTCCTGACACGCTGGCATTGCTGTTTACCCACTGCTCCGCAAACTGCTTTTTTAAAAGCAATCCAATCTCCCTTATCCTCTAGTCACTTTTGTCACAGCTGTGCCATCGAGCCTGTAACATAGCGCTCAGATATCAGTGGGCCTCACACAATCCACAAGTGTCCAGTGTCCAAAAGTGTGCGCAGAGATTCAAAATCTCCATTATCCTCTCGTCACTTTGGTCACAGGCAGCTGTGCCATCGAGCGTGTCACATAGCGCTCAGATATCAGTGGGCCTCACACAATCCACAAGTGTCCAGAGTCCAAAAGTGTGCGCAGAGATTCAAAATCTCCATTATCCTCTCGTCACTTTGGTCACAGGCAGCTGTGCCATCGAGCGTGTCACATAGCGCTCAGATATCAGTGGGCCTCACACAATCCACAAGTGTCCAGTGTCCAAAAGTGTGCGCAGAGATTCAAAATCTCCATTATCCTCCCGTCACTTTGGTCACAGGCAGCTGTGCCATCGAGCGTGTCACATAGCGCTCAGATATCAGTGGGCCTCACACAATCCACAAGTGTCCAGTGTCCTAAAGTGTGCGCAGAGATTCAAAATCTCCATTATTCTCTCGTCACTTTGGTCACAGCTGTGCCATCGAGCCTGTCACATAGCGCTCAGATATCAGTGGGCCTCACACAATCCACAAGTGTCCAGTGTCCAAAAGTGTGCGCAGAGATTCAAAATCTCCATTATCCTCTCGTCACTTTTGTCACAGGCAGCTGTGCCATCGAGCCTGTCACGTAGCGCTCAGATATCAGTGGGCCTCACACAATCCACAAGTGTCCAGTGTCCAAAAGTGTGCGCAGAGATTCAAAATCTCCATTATCCTCTCGTCACTTTGGTCACAGCTGTGCCATCGAGCGTGTCACATAGCGCTCAGATATCAGTGGGCCTCACACAATTCACAAGTGTCCAGTGTCCAAAAGTGTGCGCAGAGATTCAAAATCTCCATTATCCTCTCGTCACTTTGGTCACAGCTGTGCCATCGAGCCTGTCACATAGCGCTCAGATATCAGTGGGCCTCACACAATCCACAAGTGTCCAGTGTCCAAAAGTGTGCGCAGAGATTCAAAATCTCCATTATCCTCTCGTCACTTTGGTCACAGGCAGCTGTGCCATCGAGCGTGTCACATAGCGCTCAGATATCAGTGGGCCTCACACAATCCACAAGTGTCCAGTGTCCAAAAGTGTGCACAGAGATTCAAAATCTCCATTATCCTCTCGTCACTTTGGTCACAGGCAGCTGTGCCATCAAGCGTGTCACATAGCGCTCAGATATCAGTGGGCCTCACACAATCCACAAGTGTCCAGTGTCCAAAAGTGTGCGCAGAGATTCAAAATCTCCATTATCCTCTCGTCACTTTGGTCACAGGCAGCTGTGCCATCGAGCGTGTCACATAGCGCTCAGATATCAGTGGGCCTCACACAATCCACAAGTGTCCAGTGTCCAAAAGTGTGCGCAGAGATTCAAAATCTCCATTATCCTCTCGTCACTTAGGTCACAGGCAGCTGTGCCATCGAGCCTGTCACATAGCGCTCAGATATCAGTGGGCCTCACACAATCCACAAGTGTCCAGTGTCCAAAAGTGTGCGCAGAGATTCAAAATCTCCATTATCCTCTCGTCACTTTGGTCACAGGCAGCTGTGCCATCGAGCATGTCACATAGCGCTCAGATAAAAGTGGGCCTCACACAATCCACAAGTGTCCAGTGTCCAAAAGTGTGCGCAGAGATTCAAAATCTCCATTATCCTCTCGTCACTTTGGTCACAGGCAGCTGTGCCATCGAGCGTGTCACATAGCGCTCAGAAATCAGTGGGCCTCACACAATCCACAAGTGTCCAGTGTCCAAAAGTGTGCGCAGAGATTCAAAATCTCCATTATCCTCTCGTCACTTTGGTCACAGCTGTGCCATCGAGCCTGTCACATAGCGCTCAGATATCAGTGGGCCTCACACAATTCACAAGTGTCCAGTGTCCAAAAGTGTGCGCAGAGATTCAAAATCTCCATTATCCTCTCGTCACTTTTGTCACAGGCAGCTGTGCCATCGAGCCTGTCACATAGCGCTCAGATATCAGTGGGCCTCACACAATCCACAAGTGTCCAGTGTCCAAAAGTGTGCGCAGAGATTCAAAATCTCCATTATCCTCTCGTCACTTTGGTCACAGCTGTGCCATCGAACGTGTCACATAGCGCTCAGATATCAGTGGGCCTCACACAATCCACAAGTGTCCAGTGTCCAAAAGTGTGCGCAGAGATTCAAAATCTCCATTATCCTCTCGTCACTTTGGTCACAGGCAGCTGTGCCATCGAGCCTGTCACATAGCGCTCAGATATCGGTGGGCCTCACATAATCCACAAGTGTCCAGTGTCCAAAAGTGTGCGCAGAGATTCAAAATCTCCATTATCCTCTCGTCACTTTGGTCACAGGCAGCTGTGCCATCGAGCTTGTCACATAGCGCTCAGATATCAGTGGGCCTCACACAATCCACAAGTGTCCAGTGTCCAAAAGTGTGCACAGAGATTCAAAATCTCCATTATCCTCTCGTCACTTTGGTCACAGCTGTGCCATCGAGCCTGTCACATAGCGCTCAGATATCAGTGGGCCTCACACAATCCACAAGTGTCCAGTGTCCAAAAGTGTGCGCAGAGATTCAAAATCTCCATTATCCTCTCGTCACTTTTGTCACAGGAAGCTGTGCCATCGAGCCTGTCACATAGCGCTCAGATATCAGTGGGCCTCACACAATCCACAAGTGTCCAGTGTCCAAAAGTGTGCGCAGAGATTCAAAATCTCCATTATCCTCTCGTCACTTTGGTCACAGCTGTGCCATCGAGCGTGTCACATAGCGCTCAGATATCAGTGGGCCTCACACAATCCACAAGTGTCCAGTGTCCAAAAGTGTGCGCAGAGATTCAAAATCTCCTTTATCCTCTCATCACTTTGGTCACAGGCAGCTGTGCCATCGAGCGTGTCACATAGCGCTCAGTTATCAGTGGGCCTCACACAATCCACAAGTGTCCAGTGTCCAAAAGTGTGCGCAGAGATTCAAAATCTCCATTATCCTCTCGTCACTTTGGTCACAGGCAGCTGTGCCATCGAGCGTGTCACATAGCGCTCAGATATCAGTGGGCCTCACACAATCCACAAGTGTCCAGTGTCCAAAAGTGTGCGCAGAGATTCAAAATCTCCATTATCCTCTCGTCACTTTGGTCACAGGCAGCTGTGCCATCGAGCGTGTCACATAGCGCTCAGATATCAGTGGGCCTCACACAATCCACAAGTGTCCAGTGTCCAAAAGTGTGCGCAGAGATTCAAAATCTCCATTATCCTCTCGTCACTTTGGTCACAGGCAGCTGTGCCATCGAGCGTGTCACATAGCGCTCAGATATCAGTGGGCCTCACACAATCCACAAGTGTCCAGTGTCCAAAAGTGTGCGCAGAGATTCAAAATCTCCATTATCCTCTCGTCACTTTTGTCACAGGCAGCTGTGCCATCGAGCCTGTCACATAGCGCTCAGATATCAGTGGGCTTCACACAATCCACAAGTGTCCAGTGTCCAAAAGTGTGCGCAGAGATTCAAAATCTCCATTATCCTCTCGTCACTTTGGTCACAGCTGTGCCATCGAGCGTGTCACATAGCGCTCAGATATCAGTGGGCCTCACACAATCCACAAGTGTCCAGTGTCCAAAAGTGTGCGCAGAGATTCAAAATCTCCATTATCCTCTCGTCACTTTGGTCACAGGCAGCTGTGCCATCGAGCGTGTCACATAGCGCTCAGATATCAGTGGGCCTCACACAATCCACAAGTGTCCAGTGTCCAAAAGTGTGCGCAGAGATTCAAAATCTCCATTATCCTCTCGTCACTTTGGTCACAGGCAGCTGAGCCATCGAGCCTGTCACATAGCGCTCAGATATCAGTGGGCCTCACACAATCCACAAGTGTCCAGTGTCCAAAAGTGTGCGCAGAGATTCAAAATCTCCGTTATCCTCTCGTCACTTTGGTCACAGGCAGCTGTGCCATCGAGCGTGTCACATAGCGCTCAGATATCAGTGGGCCTCACACAATCCACAAGTGTCCAGTGTCCAAAAGTGTGCGCAGAGATTCAAAATCTCCATTATCCTCTCGTCACTTTGGTCACAGGCAGCTGTGCCATCGAGCGTGTCACATAGCGCTCAGATATCAGTGGGCCTCACACAATCCACAAGTGTCCAGTGTCCAAAAGTGTGCGCAGAGATTCAAAATCTCCATTATCCTCTCGTCACTTTGGTCACAGGCAGCTGTGCCATCGAGCGTGTCACATAGCGCTCAGATATCAGTGGGCCTCACACAATCCAAAAGTGTCCACTGTCCACAAGTGTGTGCAGAAATTCTAAATCTCCCCTGTCCTATAGACACCTTGTACCTTGTTTTACATTACTATATAGTTTGTTGGATTTTGTCTACATTTCTACCAAAAATGAGGAAGGCTGGTGGAAGAGGCCGTGGAATTGGGCGGGGGTTGGCAGCAGGTAATGATGGTGTTGGTGGTGGATCTGATGGTAGTGGCAAGAGCAAAATAGGACCGAATGCAGGAGGTGCTGACCCTGCGTCATCGTCTGGCTACATAAGGCCTCGAACGCTTAGTTTTCTAGGAGTTGGCAAACCGCTTTTAAAGGCAGAGCATCAGGAAAAAGTTTTGTCTTACATTGCTGACTCAGCCTCCAGCTCTATCGCCTCCTCTTCTTCAGTTGTGAAAAGTAAAAGCACTGAGTCGTCATTGGAGGCTCATGTTCATGAACCACACCTTTCCTTGTGTCCTTCACCCCAACCAAGATTGAAGGATAACGCAGGCCATACTACTGATTACTCCATGGAGCTGTTTTCACATACCATGCCTGGATTATCAAGTGAAATGGTGAATTACCCAGGCCAAGATGAATCTGACATGGAGTGCACTGATGCACAGCCGCTGATGGATGATTCTGCTGGTACATTCACTCAGAGCACTACATTGTCCTCGCAGTGTACAGAGCCAGATTTTGACCCTGATGAGACTCAGGTGCCCCTTCCCGCACACTATACCACCATACACGGTGACACAGAGAAAGGTGCACATGACATAGAACAGGAGGTGATGGATGACCCAGTTGTTGACCCAGATTGGCATCCATTGGGAGAAGAGGGTGCTGCTTCCAATAGCTCAGATGAGGAGCATCCACAGCAGACATCGACATCGCAACAGCTGTTATCTGGCAGGCCCGGAGCACTCCAAAGACAGGTTCCAAACATCAAAAGAGTTGCTGGACAGCTTGTCCAGAGGGTCAAAAGATCACAGCGTGCTAGGCCGCAAAATGTCTGCCAAAGTAGGAAGAGTGCAGTGTGGCACTTTTTTGAACAAAATCCTCATGATCAGGCCAAGGTTATCTGTAAGAAGTGCGCAAAGACCTTTAGCCGAGGGAAAAATCTGAAAAATTTGAATACCAGTTGCATGCTTAGACATTTAACCAGCATGCACTTGCAAGCGTGGACACAACACCAAACCTCAAGTGCCACATGTGCAACTGATCACAACGAAGGTAGTCAGCAACGCTACATTGTTTCCCCCACTGTAAGCCCACCGGTTAGCACAGCAGCAAATGTTGAGGTGTCGTTGCAAGACCCCAGCAGTCAGGGAATCCCACTGTTATATCAACGAAAGACTGATTCTAGGCCATCAGAAAGAACACCAACTCCATCACCATCATCAACCCTCTCTCAGTCCGCCCTGTCCACCGCTACTTCCACCATATGCAGCTCTCAAGTCCAGCTCACCCTCCCAGACACTATGAGTAGGTCAAGAAAGTACTCAGTCTCTCATCCGCGTACACTGGGTTTGAACGCCCACATTGCCAAACTAATCTCGTTTGAGATGATGCCCTTTCGGTTGGTGGAAAGCACAGCTTTCCGCGAACTCATGGCCTATGCAGTACCACGCTATGACCTACCCAGTCGCCACTTCTTCTCTCGCAAAGCCATCCCAGCCCTCCACCATCATGTGAAAGACCGCATTGTCCATGCACTCAAGCAGTCAGTGAGCGGAAAGGTGCACCTCACAACTGATGCATGGTCCAGTCGGCATGGCCAGGGCCGTTACGTGTCCATCACTGCGCACTGGGTTAATGTGGTGGATGCAGGGTCCACAGGGGACAGTGGTGGTGGGACAGTGCTGCCTAGCCCACGGTATAGGAAACAGTTGGCTGTAGGCGTTCGACCCTCCTCCTCCTCCTCCTCCTCCTCCTCCAGAAGCGAAAGCGCGTCCACAGAGCGCAGTCGTATGAGCACTCCATCTGCAGCTGCCACTGTTGCACACGATGTGTCCCCCTATCGAGCAGCTAGTGGAAAGCGTCAGCAGGCTGTGTTGCAGATGATGTGTTTGGGCGACAGACACACCGCCGAGGTGCTGGCCGAGTACTTGAAGCGACAAACTGAGTCATGGCTGGGCAGTGTACATCTTGAGGCAGGCAAGGTAGTTAGTGATAACGGCCGTAATTTTGTGGCAGCCATAGCCCTTTCAAAACTCAGCCACATACCTTGCTTGGCTCACACCTTGAACCTGGTGGTGCAGTGCTTCCTCAAAAATTATCCGGAGTTAACAGCCCTGCTCCAGAATGTGCGAAGACTGTGCGCGCACATCCGCCGGTCGCCTGTACACTCCGTTCGTATGCAGAAGCTGCAGCGATTGCTCCACCTTCCCAACCACCGCCTCATTATCGACATTGCAACAAGGTGGAACTCCACCCTGCACATGGTGGAGCGGCTGTGCGAGCAGAGGCAGGCCATAATGCATTTGTGGGAGGATACACGGCCAGGCACTTTGAGAGCAGACATGGAGTTGACAGGCGTGCAGTGGTCGAAGCTGAAAGACCTTTGTAAAGTCCTTCAGTGTTTTGAGGAATGCACACGGCTGGTAAGCGCAGACGACGCCATCCTAAGCATGAGCATCCCACTTATGCGTCTGCTCATGCAAACTTTGACGCACCTTAAGGAGCAGGCGTCTGCAGCCAATGTTGATGAGGAGGAAGAGGAGGAGGGAATCCTTGATGACATTCAGCCATTGTCTGCTCAGGGACCTCTCCTGGACGAGGTGGAGGAAGAAGAGGAGGAGGAGGAGGAGGATGGTGGGGATGAATACTTAGGGGAGGAGGATGCATCTCGTGGGGCAAGTGAAAATGTTGGCGTGGCAAGGTCTGGTACAGGGTTTGTGCGTGACTGGAGGGATGTGGATTTGCCAGAAAGTGCTCCTCCACCCAGCACTCGCAGTGCATCATTGACACCGGGAACATTCCGACAGGTATGTCCATCCACCCAGCTCTCCTGCTCTCCTGCTGTCTGTCTATGAAGGACACACAGTGCATCACCCAGCTTTGCACATAGACTTGCCTCTGCACCTAGCATTCACATGGTATGCCTTTCAGCTAACCCCAGCTTACCCCAGTGTTATTTATGACCTTGTTTACTCTGGCTTGATCATATACATCTGGTCCACTCTTAATTGTCTGACCAAAATGAGCAGAGACCACTCCTCTCTGCTTCACACCTGACTGCACTTAGTTGTACATATATTGCAGAGCACAAGTCTGCATAGACTTCAGTCTGCATTGTGATTGCTATAAGTGTGTGCTAGAAGTGTGAAGATTAATTTAAGAATTAAAACCAGAATTGAACCAGAAGGGAACTGAAGGTAACTGGACACAGTCACTGTAAACAATGTTTCTGTTTGTTTTCACTTTCACCCCAATAATCCTTCACTTTCTGCTAATTCCCCTAATCCCTACTCCTAGTAAGGAACTGTTCATCTCTTCTTCAATCCTCCCCATCCACCTCACCTCCGCCTCAAAACTGTTCCTTAACATACAATCCTCTGTCTCCAAACACAGACAGCCCCCTCATGCCCTCTCCTGCTCCCACCTGCTAACACTTTCTCTGCTCCTTCTCACTGCTGGCGAAATCTCCCCAAATCCTGGTCCTCCTCACCACATTCCCACAGTCATTTCTACCTCCCATCCACACTCTATCACAACCTTCCGTAACCTCTCCAACCTTATACCCATTCACCCAGCCCCCGCTTCCCCAGTCCCACTAAAAGGAGCTCTGTGGAACGCTCGCTCTGTCTGCAACAAGCTTTCCTACATCCATGATCTTTTTGTTACTACCAAACTCTCCTTCCTCGCCATCACCGAAACCTGGCTCACCCCTTCTGACACAGCCTCTCCTGCTGCACTTTCGTATGGCGGCTTCCACCTTTCTCACACCCCCCGCCCCAGCAGCAAACATGGTGGAGGAGTTGGTTTTCTCCTGTCAGATACCTGCTCCTTCACCCCAATCCCACTGCCACCCTCTGTTACCCTCCCTTCCTTTGAGGTGCACTCTGTGCGCATCTACTCCCCCTCCAACCTCCAACTGGCTGTCATCTACCGCCCCCCAGGGCCAGCCACCACCTTCTTTGACCACTTCACCACCTGGTTACTTCATTTCCTTTCCGCGGACATCCCTACTATCATCATGGGCGACTTCAACATCCCCATCGACACTTCCCTCTCAGCTGCCACTAAACTTCTATCTCTCACTTCCTCCTTCGGCCTCACTCAATGGTCTTCTACAGCCACCCACAAAGATGGCCACACACTGGACCTCATCTTCACCCGCCTCTGCTCCCTATCTAACCTCTCTAACTCACCTCTTCCTCTCTCTGACCACAACCTGCTCACATTCTCTTCCCTCTTCACTCCATGTCTACAATCCCCACCCCACAAACTTTCACACCCTCGCAGGAATCTTAAACACCTTGACCTACACTCATTCTCTGAATCCCTCCTCCCTCTTACAGATATAAGTTCCTTACACAATGCGGATGACGCTGCCGCTCTATATAACACCACAATAGCTGTAGCTTTGGAATCCGCTGCCCCACTTACACATACCAAAACTCGCAAAATCAACAGACAGCCCTGGCACACCAGCCTGACCAAAGAGCTGAGGCGAGCTTCCAGGGCTGCTGAGCGCAGATGGAAAAGATCCCACTCCAACAAGCACTTCATCGCATTCAAACAGTCCCTCACTACTTTCAAGACCACACTCGCCACAGCTAAACAAACCTACTTCTCATCTCTCATATCCTCCCTGTCTCACAACCCTAAACAGTTATTCAACACCTTCAATTCTCTCCTCCGCCCCCCCAGCACCTCCTCCCTCCCCACTCATCTCAGCTGAAGACTTTGCCTAATTTTTCAAGCAGAAAATTGATAACATCAGGGACAGTTTTGGTCAACAACCCCCAGAGCCCTTCCTCCCGACTTCCCAGCCCTCCACCTTCAAAACCAACTTCTCCACCATTACAGAAGATCGACTCTCCACTCTACTCTCAAGATCACATCTCACCACCTGTGCACTCGACCCGATCCCATCCCACTTCATCCCAAACCTCACCACAGTCTTCATCCCAACCCTAACCCATCTCTTCAACCTGTCACTAACAACTGGTGTTTTCCCCTCAAGCTTTAAACATGCCTCCATCACACCTATCCTCAAAAAGCCCTCTCTTGACCCATCCTCTGTATCTAGCTATCGCCCTATATCACTTCTCCCATACGCCTCCAAGCTACTGGAACAACACGTCTACCTTGAACTGTCCTCCCATCTCTCTTCTTGCTCCCTCTTCGACCGCTTACAATCTGGCTTCCGGTCACACCACTCCACTGAAACTGCCCTTACTAAGGTCACCAATGACCTCTTAACTGCCAAGAGCAAGCGACACTACTCTGTCCTCCTCCTCCTGGACCTGTCGGCTGCCTTTGACACAGTGGACCATTCCCTATTATTACAGACCCTCTCATCCCTCGGCATCACAGACTTGGCCCTCTCCTGGATCTCATCATACCTAACAGACCGGACATTCAGCGTCTCCCACTCACACACCACCTCCTCACCTCGCCCCCTATCTGTCGGAGTCCCACAAGGTTCAGTCCTTGGGCCCCTGCTGTTCTCTATTTACACCTTTGGCCTGGGACAGCTCATAGAATCTCATGGCTTTCAGTATCATCTTTATGCTGATGACACACAGATCTACATCTCTGGACCAGATATCACCTCCCTACTAACCAGAATCCCTCAATGTCTGTCCACTATTTCATCCTTCTTCTCCACTAGATATCTGAAACTCAACATGGACAAAACAGAATTCATCATCTTTCCCCCATCTCACGTGACCCCCCCTACGAACCTATCAATTACAGTAAATGACTGCCCACTCTCCCCAGTCCCACAAGCTCGCTGCCTCGGAGTAATCCTTGACGCTGATCTCTCCTTCAAACCACATATCCAAACCCTTTCCACTTCCTGCCGACTTCAACTCAAAAATATTTCACGCATCCGTTCATTCCTCACCCAAGAATCTGCAAAAACCCTAGTCCATGCCCTCATCATCTCTCGCCTTGACTACTGCAACCTCATGCTCTGTGGCCTCCCCTCAAACACTCTCGCACCCCTCCAATCTATTCTAAACTCTGCTGCCCGACTAATCCACCTGTCCCCCCGCTATTCCCCAGCTTCTCCCCTCTGTCAATCCCTTCACTGGCTCCCAATTGCCCAGAGACTCCATTACAAAACCCTAACCATGACATACAAAGCAATCCACAACCTGTCTCCTCCATACATCTGTGACCTCGTCTCCCGGTACTTTCCTGCACGCAACCTCCGATCCTCACAAGATCTCCTTCTTTACTCCCCTCTTATCTCCTCTTCCCACAATCGCATACAAGATTTCTCTCGCGCATCACCCCTACTCTGGAACTCTCTACCACAACATATCAGACTCTCACCTACCATCGAAACCTTCAAAAAGAGCCTGAAGACCCACCTCTTCCGACAAGCCTATAACCTGCAGTAACCACCGATCGACCAAACCGCTGCACGACCAGCTCTACCCTCGCCTACTGTATTATCACCCATCCCTTGAAGATTGTGAGCCCTCGCGGGCAGGGTCCTCTCTCCTCCTGTACCAGTTATGACATGTATTGTTTAAGATTATTGTACTTGTTTTTATGTATACCCCTCCTCACATGTAAAGCGCCATGGAATAAATGGCGCTATAACAATAAATAATAATAATAATAATAATAACATGTCAGATTATGCCTTGCGGATCCTAAAAAGGGACCCCCGCATTGCCAAAATGATGAACGATGACGACTACTGGTTGGCCAGCATCCTGGATCCACGCTATAAAGGCAAATTACAAAACATCATGCCACAGGAGAACCTTGACCTAATATTGGCTAATAAACAAGCAACTCTGGTAAATCGGTTGCTTGAGGCATTCCCAGCACACAGCAGCGGTGATGGTTCTCACACGAGCCGTACGGGCCGGGGGCAGCTTGGCAGAGGTGTTCGTGGTGCACACAGCAGAAGTGGCGTTGGAGACAGGGGTTTCATGACAATGTTGTGGACTGATTTTTCAAATACCGCTCACACAACTGGTAATACTGCATCGATGGAAAGTGACAGGAAACAGCAGTTGTCAACTATGGTTACAAACTACTTTTCCTCCCATATCGATGTTCTCCCACACAGGTCATTCCCCTTTGACTATTGGGCCGCTAAACTGGACACCTGGCCTGAATTGGCCCAATATGCCTTACAGGAGCTCGCTTGCCCAGCTGCAAGTGTGCTATCGGAAAGAGTCTTCAGTGCAGCTGGATCAATCCTGACAGAAAAAAGGACCCGTCTGTCAACCCAAAATGTGGATGATCTAACCTTCATTAAAATGAACCACGCATGGGTTTCCAAGGATTTTGTCCCACCTTCCCCTGATGACACATAGGGTGACAGAAAAATGGCTTGCTTTGGTCCACCTCTTCCTGGTACTTCACCTATTTCGCCTTTTGCATCAGCTGAATGTCCAACATCAACATATGCCACTTTCTAAAACTCCCTAACTGTGCTGCCTCCCCCCCCATGGCCGGGGTCACCACCTACCGCACGACACCGTGCGAGTGCCGTTGCCCTGGACAGGTGGGTAGGCCGACTCTTGGGCGCGGGCACTGGCACAGGGTCCCTCATAGTGCAATCAAGTGTCTCTGACGGTGGTGGTGCACACCCGCCGTCAGACACACCGCTGTACTATGAGGGGCCCAGTGCCAGTACCGACGCCCACGAGTGGGCCCCCTTGCTTGGGCAGGGCCCCAGCATTTGCAATCTTTACCTCTCCCTGCTCCTCCGCTGTGTAATCTGGGCCGTCAAATCCATACTGTGCCTGACACCGACTGAGCCTGCCTCCTGAGACATAAATTTTGAATGTGTACGCTATCCATACATGTTATCCGGGGATACGGTACCCTTTCTAACCTTTGTGCAATGACGTGCAATCCATACTGGGCCTAACACCGTCTGAGCCTGCCTCCTGAGACATATATTTTGAATGTGTACGCTATCCATACATGTTATCCGGGGATACGGTACCCTTTCTAACCTTTGTGCAATCACGTGCAATCCATACTGTGCCTGACACCGTCTGAGCCTGCCTCCTGAGACATATATTTTGAATGTGTACGCAATCCATACATGTTATCCAGGGATACGGTACCCTTTCTAACCTTTGTGCAATCACGTGCAATCCATACTGGGCCTAACACCGTCTGAGCCTGCCTCCTGAGACATATATTTTGAATGTGTACGCTATCCATACATGTTATCCAGGGATACGGTACCCTTTCTAACCTTTGTGCAATCACGTGCAATCCATACTGGGCCTAACACCGTCTGAGCCTGCCTCCTGAGACATATATTTTGAATGTGTACGCTATCCATACATGTTATCCGGGGATACGGTACCCTTTCTAACCTTTGTGCAATCACGTGCAATCCATTCTGGGCCTGACACCGTCTGAGCCTGCCTCCTGAGACATATATTTTGAATGTGTACGCTATCCATACATGTTATCCAGGGATACGGTACCCTTTCTAACCTTTGTGCAATCACGTGCAATCCATACTGGGCCTAACACCGTCTGAGCCTGCCTCCTGAGACATATAATTTGAATGTGTACGCTATCCATACATGTTATCCGGGGATATGGTACCCTTTCTAACCTTTGTGCAATCACGTGCAATCCATACTGTCCCTGACACCGTCTGAGCCTGCCTCCTGAGACATATATTTTGAATGTGTACGCTATCCATACATGTTATCCAGGGATACGGTACCCTTTCTAACCTTTGTGCAATCACGTGCAATCCATACTGGGCCTAACACCGTCTGAGCCTGCCTCCTGAGACATATATTTTGAATGTGTACCCTATCCATACATGTTACCCGGGGATACGGTACCCTTTCTAACCTTTGTGCAATCACGTGCAATCCATACTGGGCCTAACACCGTCTGAGCCTGCCTCCTGAGACATATATTTTGAATGTGTACGCTATCCATACATGTTATCCGGGGATACGGTACCCTTTCTAACCTTTGTGCAATCACGTGCAATCCATACTGGGCCTGACACCGTGTGAGCCTGCCTCCTGAGACATATATTTTGAATGTGTACGCTATCCATACATGTTATCCAGGGATACGGTACCCTTTCTAACCTTTGTGCAATCACGTGCAATCCATACTGGGCGTGAGAACGGCTGGCGAGCTGTTAAGCAAGCTACAGCACCTGTCCAGACAAGTACAGGGATTCCCTAGCGAGGAGACTTATTTGATTGTTTTCAATGTTGGGACAGCAATTTTTGGGGAGCACTATACTCTGGAGAATGATAGATGGGGCCCACCATACACTGGAACATTCCAAAGGTGGACATCAGACACTGGAGCAGCATTTACAGGGCCCATTATACACTAGAGCATTAGAAATGGGGCCCATTATGTTTGGAGCATTATTTGGGCCCATAAGACAGTGGAGCTTCATCCATGGGGACCAACATACACTGTAGCATTATGTGGAGCTCATCATATACTGTTTCAAACATTATATGGGACCAATGATTCTGTATGGAGAAATAGATGGGCCTCGTCATGAGATGTAAAAAGTGAGGTATTTTTCATTGTACTATACCGCTATTTATCTGCCATATCGGAGCATGATGAGTTGTGGTATGTGTTAAAGGGGCGCTCTTTCGCCCAGGGCACATGAAAACCTGCAGCCAGCCCTCCCCTCCCCACAACTTTAGCCAAATAACCCCCATTTTTCAGTGCGTAACTTGTATTATGAAGTTAATTAAGGTTGACAAGCTTAAGTAAGAAGAATTGATGCTTTTGGCATTCAAATGGGCACTGTAGGTGTGTTTCCTGTCCTCCTCTCACTGCCGACTTTTATTCCCGATTGACTTACATTGGGTTTCGTGTTTCGGGACGACCCCGACTTTTCCCTATAATCGGACGATCTTGCTCGACCCGACTATTGGAAAATTCGGGTTTCACGAAACGAAACGCGACCCTAAAAAACCAAAAGTCGCTCAACTCTAATGTATACTATATATTATATACATATATAATATTGGGTACAACGGAGTTAATTATATTAGTCCAGTCCTCTGACACCATCCCAATTTTTAATGCGGCCCCATGGCAAAATTAATTGCCCACTCCTGACCTAGACTCTTCCTTCCTGAAACTCTCCCTCTTCCCATTGATTCCACATGGTCCCGTCTGGAAGGCAGATGGCAGTCTATGTACAAATGCCGCACAGCCCCGAGGATTTGTTCTTATGACTCTCCTTATGCAATATATATGATGCCGCTCACACAGTATAATGTGTCCACAGTATCACCATCCCCCCACACACAGTATAATCTTCTCACAGTATCACCATCCCACCACACACAGTATAATCTTCTCACAGTATCACCATCCCCCCACACACAGTATAATCTTCTCACAGTATCACCATCCCACCACACACAGTATAATCTTCTGTCAGTATCACCATGCCCCCACACACAGTATAATCTTCTCACAGTATCACCATCCCACCACACACAGTATAATCTTCTCACAATATCACCATCCCACCACACACAGTATAATCTTCTCACAGTACCACCATCCCACCACACACAGTATAATCTTCTCACATTATCACCATCCCACCACACACAGTATAATCTTCTCACAGTATCACCATCCCCCCACACATAGTATAATCTCACAGTATCACCATCCCCCCACACACAGTATAATCTACTGTCAGTATCACCATCCCCCCACACACAGTATAATCTCACAGTACCACCATCCCACCACACACAGTATAATCTTCTCACAGTATCACCATCCCACCACACACAGTATAATCTTCTCACAGTAACACCATCTCCCCACACACAGTATAATCTCACAGTATCACCATCCCACCACACACAGTATAATCTTCTCACAGCATCACCATCCCACCACACACAGTCTAATCTCACAGTACCACCATACCACCACACACAGTATAATCTTCTCACAGTATCACCATCACACCACACACAATATAATCTTCTCACAGTATCACCATCCCACCACACACAGTATAATCTTCTCACAGTATCACCATCCACCACACACAGTATAATCTTCTCACAGTATCACCATCCCACCACACACAGTATAATCTTCTCACAGTACCACCATCCCACCACACACAGTATAATCTTCTCACAGCATCACCATCCCACCACACACAGTATAATCTCACAGTACCACCATACCACCACACACAGTATAATCTTCTCACAGTATCACCATCACACAACACACAATATAATCTTCTCACAGTATCACCATCCCCCCACACACAGTATAATCTTCTCACAGTATCACCATCCCACCACACAGAGTATAATCTTCTCACAGTACCACCATCCCACCACACACAGTATAATCGTCTCACAGTATCACCATCCCACCACACTAAGTATAATCTTCTCACAGTATCACCATCCCACCACACACAGTATAATCTTCTCACAGTATCACCATCCCCCCACACACAGTATAATCTTCTCACAGTATCACCATCCCCCCACACTAAGTATAATCTTCTCACAGTATCACCATCACACCACACACAATATAATCTTCTCACAGTATCACCATCCCCCCACACACAGTATAATCTTCTCACAGTATCACCATCCCACCACACACAATATAATCTTCTCACAGTATCACCATCCCCCCACACACAGTTTAATCTCACAGTACCACCATCCCCCCACACACAGTATAATCTTCTCACAGTATTACTATACCATCACACACAGTATTATCTTCTCACAGTATCACCATCTCACCACACACAATAAAATCTTCTCACAGTATCAACATCCCCCCACACACAGTATAATCTTCTCACAGTATCACTTTCCCACCACACACAGTATAATCTTCTCACAGTATCACCATCCCACCACACACAGTATAATCTCACAGTATCACCATCCCACCACACACAGTATAATCTTCTCACAGTACCATCATCCCACCACACACAGTATAATCTTCTCACAGTATCACCATCCCACCACACAGTATAATGTTCTCACAGTATCACCATCCCACCACACACAGTATAATCTTCTCACAGTATCACCATCCCACCACACACAGTATAATCTTCTCACAGTATCACCATCCCCCCATGCAGTATAATCTTCTTACAGTATCACCATCCCACCGCACACAGTATAATCTCACAGTATCACCATTCCACCACACACAGGATAATCTTCTCACAGTATCACCATCCCACCACACACAGTATAATCTTCTCACAGTACCACCATCCCACCACACACAGTATAATCTTCTCACAGTATCACCATCCCACCACACACAGTATAATCTTCTCACAGTATCACCATCCCACCACACACAGTATAATCTCACAGTATCACCATCCCACCACACACAGTATAATCTTCTCACAGTATCACCATCCCACCACACACAGTATAATCTTCTCACAGTGTCACCATCCCCCCACACACAGTATAATCTTCTCACAGTACCACCATCCCCCCACACACAGTATAATATTCTCACAGTATCACCATCCCACCACACACAGTATAATCTTCTCACAGTATCACCATCCCACCACACACAGTATAATCTTCTCACAGTGTCACCATCCCACCACACACAGTATAATCTTCTCACAGTATCACCATCCCACCACACACAGTATAATCTCACAGTATCACCATCCCCCCACACACAGTATAATGTTCTCACAGTATCACCATCCCACCACACACAGTATAATCTTCTCACAGTATCACCATACCACCAGACACAGTATATTCTTCTCACAATATCATCATCCCACCACACACTGTATAATCTTCTCACAGTATCACCATCCCACCACACACAGTATAATCTTCTCACAGTATCACCATCCCACCACACACAGTATAATCTTCTCACAGTATCACCATCCCACCACACACAGTATAATCTTCTCACAGTATCACCATACCACCAGACACAGTATATTCTTCTCACAATATCATCATCCCACCACACACAGTATAATCGTCTCACAGTACCACCATCCCACCACACACAGTATAATCTTCTCACAGTATCACCATACCACCAGACACAGTATATTCTTCTCACAATATCACCATCCCACCACACACAGTATAATCTTCTCACAGTATCACCATCCCACCACACACAGTATAATCTTCTCACAGTATCACCATCCCACCACACACAGTATAATCTTCTCACAGTATCACCATCCCACCACACACAGTATAATCTTCTCACAGTATCACCATCCCACCACACACAGTATAATCTTCTCACAGTATCACCATACCACCAGACACAGTATAATCTTCTCACAATATCATCATCCCACCACACACAGTATAATCGTCTCACAGTACCACCATCCCACCACACACAATATAATCTCACAGTACCACCATCCCACCACACACAGTTTAATCGTCTCACAGTACCACCATCCCACCACACACAATATAATCTCACAGTACCACCATCCCACCACACACAGTATAATCTTCTCACAGTACCACCATCCCACCACACACAGTATAATCTTCTCACAGTATCACCATCCCACCACACACAGTATAATCCTCGCACAGTAACACCATCCCCCCACACATAGTATAATCTGCTCACAGTACCACCATCCCCCAACACACAGTACAATCTTCTGACAGTATCACCATTCCACCACACACAGTATTATGTTCTCACAGTATTACCATACCACCACACACAGTGTTATCTTCTCACAGTATCACCATACCCCCACACACAGTATAATCTTCTCACAGTACCAACATTCCACCACACACAGTATAATCTTCTCACAGTATCACCATTCCACCACACACAGTATAATCTCACAGTATCACAATCCCACCACACGCAGTATAAACTTCTCACAGTATCACCATCCCCCCACACACAGTATAATCTTCTCACAGTACCACCATTCCACCACACACAGTATAATCTTCTCACAGTATCACCATCCCACCACACACAGTATAATCTTCTCACAGTACCATCATCCCACCGCACACAGTATAATCTTCTCACAGTATCACCATCCCACCACACACAGTATAATCTTCTCACAGTACCACCATACCACCACACACAGTGTAATCTTCTCACAGTACCACCATACCACCACACACAGTATAATCTCACAGTATCACCATCCCACCACACACAGTATAATGTTCTCACAATATCACCATCCCACCACACACAGTATAATCTTCCCACAGTATCACGATCCCACCACACACAGTATAATCTTCTCACAGTATCACCATCCCACCACACACAGAATAATCTTCTCACAGTATCACCATCCCACCACACACAGTATAATCTTCCCACAGTATCACGATCCCACCACACACAGTATAATCTTCTCACAGTTCCACCATCCCACCATGACCACACACAGTATAATCTTTTCACAGTATCACCATCCCACCACACACAGTATAATCTTCTCACAGTATCACCATCCCACCACACACAGTATAATCTTCTCACAGTATCACCATACCCCCACACACAGTATAATCTTCTCACAGTATCACCATACCCCCACACACAGTATAATCTCACAGTATCACCATCCCACCACACGCAGTATAATCTTCTCACAGTATCACCATCCCACCACACAAAGTATAATCTTCTCACAGTACCACCATACCCACACACACAGTATAATCCTCACACAGTAGCACCATCCCCCACACATAGTATAATCTTCTCACAGTACCACCATCCTCCCACACACAGTACAATCTTCTCACAGTATCACCATCCCACCACACACAGTATAATCTCACAGTATCACCATCCCACCACACAGAGTATATTCTCATAGTACCTCCATCCCACCACACAGAGTATAATCTTCTCATAGTACTGCCATACCCCATCACACAGTATAAAGTTCCTACAGTACCTCCATCCCACCACACATGGTATAATCTTCTCATAGTACCGCCATACCTCCACACACAGTATAATCTTCTCACAGTGCTGTCATACCCCCACACACAGTATAATCTTCTCACAGTGCTGTCATACCCCCACACACAGTATAATCTCACAGTACCGGCATACCCCCACACACAGTATAATGTTCTTACAGTACCGCCATACCCCCACGCACAGTATAATGTTCTTACAGTACCGCCATACCCCCACGCACAGTATAATGTTCCTACAGTACCTCCAAAAATAAAATTAGAGATGAGCGAATATGTTCGGAAAATGATCGCCAAACATAAATTCGAATGAATATGGTACATTCTGATTCATGATTGGTAAAATGAGGATTTTCTTAACATCGGAAAAAGTCAGTAACATTCAGTAAAATATATAATAAAACCTGGTAATACATGTGCCACGTTTAGTAAAATCACAGCCACCAATGTGGGAAGCTGGGGTTCAAATTCTGGCTCTGCCCTGTTTGACATAATATACCAGTAGTGGCCCATAACACTATGGTGCCTACCTCAATAATCATGAGAGTGTCTTAAACAAAAAGAGTCATGCCAGCTGGGACGTTGCCCAGATTACCAAGGTCCGCGTCAGATGTCGAGGAACCAGGACAATCTGATGATAAATGGGCTACTGGACCAAGCCATTCATGGACAAGGCAAGAGAACCTGGATCTGATGAAATGCTACTATAACAGCAGACCAAATGAGAAAGAATCTATGAAGCGTATGAGGAAATTCTGTGTGGATACAAGACCTGCATGTCCACTAACTGAGAAACAGCTAGTCACCCAACATTTCAATGTCATACAACTATCAGAAATACAGAAGAGTGTAAAGATCATGGTTAAGACCAAGCAGGACGAAGGCCTGACCCCAACTGAAGAGACTGCTAAACAAAGGCTTACAGCACTCGCTGCAAGACTAGGGAGATACACTAGAGAAGCTGAGGCCAAGAAGATAAATGCCCTGTTCTCCAAAGAACCATCCAAAGTGTACTCCCAACTACAGAGGAACAGCACAATGGCAGCAACTCCACCAATAGCAGTGATTGAACAATACTGGAGGAACATATGGGAGAAGGAAAAAACACAACACCATTGCATTGTGACTGCAAGATCTGAGAATGAAACACAGCCACCACCTAGAGCAAGAACCAATTACCATTAAAGAAGCAGACATCCATCAGCGGGTCAAGAACATGAAGAGTTGGACAGCACCTGGCCCAGACATGATCCTCACCTACTGGCTAAAGAAATTAATAGCGGTACATGAACGCATGGTGAAGCAGGCCACCACCCAGTTTGGCTAACAGAAGAACAGTGCTGATCATGAAGGATCCTAACAAAGGAACAGTTCCATCCACCTACTGCCCAGTAACCTGCCTAACAGCAACATGGAAACTTCTGTCAAGCATTATAGCCACCAAGCTACAGAACCATATAAACCAGTACATGAATCCAGCTCAGAAAGGTATTGGGACTTACACCAGAGGCTCTAAGCCCCAGCTCCTAGTAGATAGAGCAGTCGCTCAAGACTCAAGATCCAGACAGACCAATCTCAGCACAGCCTGGATTGACTACAAGAAAGCCTATGACTCAATGCCACACATGGACCTGTGAATGCTTGGCTCTCAACAATGTCAACAAATTAAGAACCTTCCTCCAAAACTCAATGGGGCTATGGAGAACAACATTATAAGTCAACTCAAGACAACTAGCTCAAGTGACCGTCCAATGCGGCATATACCAAGGTGATGCACTGTCCCCATTGCTGCTTTGCATAGGCTTGAAGCCCCTCAGTCAGATAATTACAGAGTCTGGCTATGGATACAAGTTCAAGAGTGGAAGCATCATCAGCCACCTCCTCTACATGGATGACATCAAGCTGTATGCGAAAAATGAACGAGACATCAATTCACTCATCCAACTGACAAGGAACTACAGAGAAGACATCGGGATGTCCTTCGGAGTGGAGAAATGCGGCCGGTTGGTAATAAACAGAGGCAAGGTAGTCAAGACTGATGGAGTGGAATTATCAGCAGGGCACATAGCAGATATCCAGACATGCTACAAGTACCTCGGCATCTCACAGGGATGCGGTAACCATGATGAGGAGGCAAGGAAAGCAGCAATATCCATATACCATCAAAGGGTAAGACGGGTCTTGAAGAGCCAGCTCAATGGGAAGAATAAAATCCGTGCCATCAATATATACTCACTGGCTAACTGCAGAGTCAGGAGATATGATTCTGCCAAATATATATATATATATAGATAAATCAAGAAAAAAGGGCAGCACTACCAAAATAATATAGTAGGTGCAAAACCTATTCAACAGTGTCCAAACAGCCAAATTATCAAAAGGAAAAAAATAGGCAGCACTCAAATTAAATGTGAAAACAGTGGATACGTTACTGATCCTCAGGTGGCAACGGTTCAACGGTAACCCGTCTTTGTCAAGCCGTTTTCCTTTAGATATATAGATAGAGATTTTTTTTCTTTACGTTGGAGGGTCCAATTCCAGCTATTGCTGTGGGATCTGTGATTTCTATCTACTCCACTGTGTACAGGATAATAGAGTATAATAAAGTAGTTATGGACGTGACGTAACTAACATTGTGCAGTGACTCTGCTTTCCATATAGTGATGGATATTTCTTGTTGCTGAAA
This sequence comes from Dendrobates tinctorius, assembly GCF_039654945.1. NCBI lineage: Eukaryota > Metazoa > Chordata > Amphibia > Anura > Dendrobatidae > Dendrobates > Dendrobates tinctorius. The sequence goes on along the minus strand of NW_027362163.1, from coordinate 470,863 downwards.
CTGTGATCTTTTTTTTTCCACTTTAAACCTTTTTTAAACCCCTCTGATCAGTGCGATCATACAACATACAAGCCTCTAATGGCTCCGGTGATGCCCTGTACTGCTGTAGTGCCGTGTATCATCATTGCCTGTCAGTGTAATACTAACGGCCCCATACATATGAGATCAGAGTTGGCTGAACGGTCATTTGGCAGACGGCTATCTCTCCCGACTGCCCCATACACACAAATATTCCAGCTTTCCTGTGGTCTGTATGAGAGAGTCGCCTCCAGACTCCTCTAGAGGAGGATTATCTACAGGAAGAACAAACGGATTATCCTCTGAAATTCAGGATGCCGGATCCTTCTCTGCCCTGACATCATCTGTCGGGAGGCCCCCAAATACATTATATGGTCGGCCAAACCCCCCGAAATCAGTGCTTTCATGGAACTTTAGTCTAATGTGTATGGGGGCGTTATAAGGTAACTTATTGGACGCTGCCTCTGGCCCGACCTAATAGACCTTCGTACATTGCAGCCCAGACACCATTATTAGGCATGTAAATATAGTAGTAACTAGGCCGCCCCATACTATCGAGTACTTGGAGGCGGGGAACATTCAGCCAAACTGTCACACCTTCTTAGATGTCATGTTTGCTTTTCACATCAGCAAGTGGATTCTTATGATGCTACATCAGCTCATCTTCTCATTCAGGTCTCTACAATATCGGATCCTCTCAGTGAAGATCTTCTATAGAAGAGAATTTTCCTGATTTACCCATCAAAGATGGATATGGACAGAGACAAGATGGCGGAGAGGATATTACACCTCACCCTAGAGATCCTCTTCCGGCTTACTGGAGAGGTGAGAGATTCTGATGACGTCACATTGCATCATTTATATCTATGGGAATAACACATTGTTAGGTGCTGAGTTTCCCCCACTGTACAGGGGGAATCTCAAGCCATGTCCTCTGCGGTCTCCCATTCCTCTGCAGCTGCAGAGATTCCTGCTCAGCAGAGGCATCGGTCCAGGCGTCTTTCCCAGGATGATGCTAGGCATCTGGTTGCTCCTTCTGGCTCTGCTATAACTCCATGCTTGAGTCAGCAGCAAGTAGACACTTCTGGGACTAAGTCCTGTCTTTTGGGTACTTATCATGCCTATGGGACGACCTCACATTGGAGGTCGGAGGTCACATGTGCAGGTCCCGTTCCTGCTCGGATTTGTCCACTACTGGGAAGGTCCTGGAAGGACACCGCTATAAAAGAGTCACATGGCCACTCGGCCATATGCTAGTATAGACTCTTGTGCCTTATGGTGTGCATGATGACGGATGCTTTTTACTTCGAATGACTCATGAAACCCCTACCCTTGATTGTGTATGTTGTTAGGGTCTAGTGGTTGAAGTCAGGTCTGTCAGTGGCTAAGCTATATGCCACAGTGCATCCCAGTCCTCTGCACATGCTAGCTTCCGACTGTGCCTCTCTGCTTAGGGCACTGTCCTACTGCGCCAGGTAGCAGTAACCACCAGTGCGGCGCCGTGCGCAAAGCTATCGCTTTCCTCCCCACTCTGGATGGTTAGTGGCTTCCGCCAGACTGGTGCAGTGCACTCTGGTGCGTTATCTCTCATTTGGTCTCTTGCTGGCTCTGCTACAGTAGCACCGAGCGCTAGAGGGGCTCTAATCCCGTGTCCTTGGGGCGGAGTCCTGTGTTTGTATACTAGTGCTCATCCGGCCAAGCCCTGTGAGTTTAACAGGCTTCGGCACCTACATTGTGCGGTTCTGTGAATCAACAGCCCTCGTGTGTCTCTTTATTACTTGCCGTATAGTCACCGCCATTACTGCGCAGCTGGTTTCCATCTCTGCACGGTGACCCCGGTGTTATGATTGAGTCACCGTAGGAGGCAAAAACAGAAATGCTAGCTAAGTCCAGAAAACCAAAGAGGTTGGCAGCTATCGGATTGCAGACCCCTGATCCTATCCACAACAACTAACTGTAGCCATGGGGGGTTCCTACGATGCCCTAGACCCCTCGATCACAGCCGGAGAATTAAATAGGCCTAAAGAAAGAAAGGGGAAATCTAAACTGCCCCAGAGCAGACCCCAAAGCAATAGGCAGCCCCCAACATATAATGACGGTGAAGCAAGATGAAATCACTAACACAGACAGAAAGATAGACTGAGCAAAGACGGGGCCCAAGCTAACTAGATAGGAAAGTACAGGAAGGCTGCTGTCTGCAATCCGTGAAAAACCCTATGAAAATAAGAGCCAACAGACTGACAGTAAAAAAGGCCCTGAAGACGCTAGGCTTCAAAAAAGCTATGTCAGTACTCAGGAATATTCTGAAGACAGAGCAACAGGCAAAAGGAGATTCAGCTCACCCCAGCAGGGAATGGCAGAATCCAGAAAAGCAAGGAAAACAAAAACAAAACACAAATGCTAACAGGCAAAGCAGAAAACTTAGCTTTAGAGGAGCAGGAATCAGACTGGTGTCCTAGAAGCCCACAGAGAAATCACCCGCAGGGCAGAAGGGTGTCGGCAGCCTTATATCCAGTCCGTGACTCCACTCAGCCAGTCATCCTCATTAGGCTCAGGTGCCTGATAATCAGGCTCATTACCTTCCTTTACCAGAATAGGGAGTTCACCAGACCTCAGTGACGAAGGGGAAAATGAACTCACAACAGTACCTCCCCCTTGAGGAGGGGTCACCGAACCCTCAACCACGCCACCAGGGCGATCAGGGTGAGGCCGATGAAAGGCACGCACCAATTTTTTGGCATGAATATCAGAGGCAGAGACCCAGGAATTATCCTCCTGACCATAACCCTTCCACTTAACCAAATACTGGAGTCTCCGTCTAGCCAAACGGGAATCCAGTATTTTCTCTACCTCATATTCCATGTTACCTTCAACCAATACAGGGTCTGGAGGTGCCACCCCAGGAACAACTGGTTCAACAAACCTCTTCAACAAGGACTTATGGAACACACTATGGATTTTAAATGTGACAGGAAGAGCCAATCGAAAAGAGACCGGATTAATAATCTCCAAAATCTTGTAAGGTCCAATAAATCTAGGCTTAAACTTAGGAGAAGCCACCTTCATAGCAATATTTTTTGATGATAACCACACCATATCACCAATCTTAAACTGGGGACCAATGGTCCTATGTCGATTGGAAAACCGCTGGGCCTTTTCCTGGGAGAGAGATAACTTATCCACCACTTGGTCCCAGATCTGGTGCATTCTCTCCACCACAGTGTCAACACCTGGGCAGGCAGAAGGCTCCACCTGCCCTGAAGAAAATCGAGGATGAAACCCAAAGTTACAAAGAAAAGGTGACATCAAAGTGGCAGAACTAGCTCTATTATTTAAAGCAAATTCGGCCAAGGGCAAAAATGAAACCCAATCATCCTGATCAGCGGAAATAAAACATCTCAAATACGACTCCAAGGTCTGGTTTGTTCTCTCTGTCTGCCCATTGGTCTGAGGGTGAAAAGCAGAGGAGAAGGACAACTGAATTCCCAGCTTGGAACAGAAAGTCCTTCAAAATCTAGACACAAACTGAACTCCTCTGTCAGATACAATTTTCTCAGGAATCCGGTGTAAGCGATCCACCTGTTGCAAAAACAGGGGCACCAACTCAGAGGAAGATGGCAACTTAGGGAGTGGTACAAGATGAACCATCTTAGAGAACCTATCACAAATCACCCAAATAACAGTCATTCTTTGAGAGACCGGCATATCAGAGATGAAATCCATTGAAATATGGGTCCATGGCCTCCTGGGGACCAGCAAAGGCATCAACAACCCACTAGAGCGAGAACAAGATTTAGACCGGGAGCAAGTCCCACAGGACTGCACAAAATTCCTGACATCATGAGACAAGGTGGGCCACCAAAAAGAGCGACTCACCAGATCTCTAGTACCAAAAATACCTGGATGACCAGCCAATACAGAGCAATGAACTTCAGACATCACTCTCTTCTTCCACTGGTCAGGAACATACAACTTTCCACTGGGACAACGCTCACGTTTGTCCTCCTGGAACTCTTGCAGAGCAAGTCTCAAATCGGGCGAGATGGCAGAAAGAACTACCCCTTCGCCTAAGATGGTAGCAGGCTTGGTCACCACAGGAGAATCAGCAAAGAAACTCCTAGAGAGGGCGTCTGCCTTGACATTCTTAGTTCCAGGAAGAAAAGAAACCACAAAATCAAAACGTGTAAAAAACAAGGCCCACCTAGCCTGTCTAGGGTTCAAGCGTTTAGCCGACTCTAGGTAAATCAAATTCTTGTGGTCAGTGAGGACCACAACTTGATGTTTAGCTCCCTCCAACCAATGTCTCCACTCCTCAAATGCCCATTTCATGGCCAACAGTTCCCGATTCCCCACATCATAGTTACGTTCAGATGGAGAGAACTTTCGGGAAAAGAAAGCACAGGGATTCATTTTAGATGTTACAGGATCCTTTTGGGACAAAACAGCTCCTGCACCAATCTCAGAAGCATCCACCTCTACCTGGAACGGGAGTGAGACATCAGATTGCCGCAAAACCGGGGCGGAGGTAAATCTTCGCTTCAGCTCCTGAAAGGAAGCAACAGCCTCCGGAGACCAATTCAACACATCAGCACCCTTCTTAGTCAGATCAGTCAATGGCTTGGCAATACTAGAAAATTTTGCTATAAATTTCCGATAAAAATTAGCAAAACCCAAAAACTTCTGGAGGGCCTTCAAAGAAGTGGGCTGAACCCAATCATAAATGGCCTGTACCTTGGCCGAGTCCATTTCAATAGTTGACGTAGACAAAATAAATCCCAAAAATGAAATCCTCTGTACTCCAAAAAGGCATTTCAATCCTTTGACATACAGGGAATTCTCCCTCAAGATCCGGAACACAGTCCGAACATGTTCCACATGAGAATCCCAATCCCTGGAGAAGATCAAAATATCATCCAGATAGATAATCAAAAATTTATCGACAAAGTCTCGGAAAATATCGTTCATGAAGCACTGGAAGACAGAAGGGGCATTAGTGAGCCCAAAAGGCATCACCAGGTACTCAAAATGTCCCTCCGGAGTATTAAACGCTGTCTTCCATTCATCCCCCTGCTTAATCCGGATAAGATTATACGCCCCCCTGAGGTCAAGCTTGGTAAACCAGCAAGCACCTCTAACTCTAGAGAATAGATCCGAAATCAGGGGTAACGGATACTGATATTTAATAGTAATTTTATTGAGGGCACGATAATCAATACAAGGCCTTAAAGAACCATCCTTTTTGGCCACAAAAATAAAAACCGGCACCTAAGGGTGAAGAGGATGGTCTAATATGACCCTTCTCCAACGCCTCCTTAATATAGGACTGCATAGCCTCGTGCTCGGGTACAGATAAATTGAAGAGCCGACCCTTGGGAAATTTACACCCCGGGCTTAGTTCGATTGCACAGTCATAACTCCTATGAGGAGGCAAGGACGCAGACTCATTCTCACTAAATACATCATAAAAGTCCGCCAAATAGTCAGGAACATCATGCGACTGAGGAGAGGTGGAAAAAAACAGAGCCTCAATAAAGGCACACCGACAACCCCAACTCACCACAGACACAGATTTCCAATCCAAAACTGGATTATGAATTTGCAACCAGGGAAACCCCAGAACAACGGCATCATACAGACCATGCAACACCAAAAATCTGCAATTTTCTTGATGGTCTGGGGCGACCCGCATGACCACCTGGGTCCAAAACTGAGGTTTATTTTTAGCCAAAGGAGTAGCATCAATCCCCCTCAAAGGGATAGGCGTCTGCAGAGGTGTCATCGGAAATCCACAACGTTTAGCAAAATCCAAGTCCATTAGGTTTAGCGCTGCAGATCAGAGTAATTGCCAGAAGAAATTTAGGTTGAACACCACCAACAGAAAACGTGTGTGCAAAGCGTTTCTCTCGTTTAGGACAAACAGAAATAATATGCGAGGCATCTCTACAGAAAAAACACAGCTTATTACGCCTTCTGAACTCCTGACGTTGCGCCTTAGACAAAACTCTATCACATTGCATAGGTTCAGACGTCTGTTCAACACCTCTCGTGCAATCCTGCGTTCATGTAAACGCCAATCAACCTGAATGGCTAATGACATAGAATCGTCCAGACCAGAGGGAACAGGAAATCCCACCATAGTATCTTTTATGGCTTCTGACAAACCCTTCCAAAAGAGAGCAGCCAAGGCATTATCATTCCAGGTAGTAAGGACCACCCACTTTCGGAACTTTTGACAGTACAACTCTGCAGAATCTCGACCCTGGTTCAATGCCAACAGGGTCTTTTCAGCTTGATCAATAGCATTAGGTTCGTCATACAACAACCCTAAAGCTTGAAAGAATGCATTCTTATTAGTCAGAATAGGATCATCTGGTTTCAAAGAAAACGCCCAATCCTGGGGATCGCCACGCAGCAAAGAGATGACAATTTTAACCTGCTGCGTGGAGCTCACTGACGAGTTAGGCTTCAAGGCAAAAAATAATTTACAATTATTTTTGAAACTCAAAAATTTAGATCGATCCCCAAAAAATACATCAGGTGTAGGGATCTTTGGTTCAACAGCATGCGAACGAGCAAGGTAGGGGGAAATTCCCCGCACTTCCGCAGCGAGCTGCTCCACACGATCAGACAATTGCTTTATCTCCATTGAGAGAAAAAAAAATTCCCCCTACGGCCTCAGAGATATAGAGGAAAGAATATACACACACTTTTTTTTTTTTTTTTAAACACAATTCTTTCCTGCTATTGAGTACCCTAGGATCTGCGGTATGGCGGGTGATTCTGTTATGATTGAGTCACCGTAGGAGGCAAAAACAGAAATGCTAGCTAAGTCCAGAAAACCAGAGAGGTTGGCAGCTATCGGATTGCAGACCCCTGATCCTATCCACAACAACTAACAGTAGCCGTGGGGGGTTCCTACGATGCCCTAGACCCCTCGATCACAGCCGGAGAATTAAATAGGCATAAAGAAAGAAAGGGGAAATCTAAACTGCCCCAGAGCAGACCCCAAAGCAATAGGCAGCCCCCAACATATAATGACGGTGAAGCAAGATGAAAACACTAACACAGACAGAAAGATAGACTGAGCAAAGACGGGGCCCAAACTACCTACATAGGAAAGGACAGGAAGGCTGCTGTCTGCAATCCGTGAAAAACCCTATGAAAATAAGAGCCAACAGACTGACAGTAAAAAAGGCCCTGAAGACGCTAGGCTTCAAAAAGCTATGTCAGTACTCAGGAATATTCTGAAGACAGAGCAACAGGCAAAAGGAGATTCAGCTCACCCCAGCAGGGAATGGCAGAATCCAGAAAAGCAAGGAAAACAAAAACAAAACACAAATGCTAACAGGCAAAGCAGAAAACTTAGCTTTAGAGGAGCAGGAATCAGACTGGTGTCCTAGAAGTCCACAGAGAAATCACCCGCAGGGCAGAAGGGTGTCGGCAGCCTTATATCCAGTCCGTGACTCCACTCAGCCAGTCATCCTCATTAGGCTCAGGTGCCTGATAACCAGGCTCATTACCTTCCTTTACCAGAATAGGGAGTTCACCAGACCTCAGTGACGAAGGGGAAAATGAACTCACAACACCCCGGGCTGTTAACGCACCTCATACCACCATACCGTTCCGCCAGCCCTTAACATAGATGGGCAGAACTAGAGAGGTGAGGACTCTGGAAATATCTGTAGTGAGATTTATTAATGTGTCTCTCCATTACCAGGATTACACAGTGGTGAAGAAGACCTCTAGTGATCGCTGTCAGGACCCTGTGCCTGAGGGATGTGGAAGACCCCTGAGCCCAATCACGGAGCCTCCACCTCTCCCCCTGATCCATGAGGACATCAATGACCAGAATATCCTAGAACTCATCTACAAGATGATTGAGCTGCTGACTGGAGAGGTGACACTGCTGGGAATGCTGGGACATTATACAGTAACACTATGAAGGGTTCGGGGGGATGACGGTATCATTGTATGTGTCAGGTTCCTATAAGGTGTCAGGATGTCGCTGTCTATTTCTCCATGGAGGAGTGGGAGTATTTAGAAGGACACAGAGACCTGTACAAGGACATCATAATGGAGGTTCCCCAGCCCCTCACATCACCAGGTAATAGACAGGACTAAATACACACGGCCTATAATTATCTGTATGTAGAGAATGAATTCAGTCCCTGTATGTGTTTCCTCCAGATCTATCCAGTAAGAGGACAACACCAGAGAGATGTCCCCGTCCTCTTCTTCTACAGGACTGTACACAAGAAGATCCCAGTGCTCCTCAGGATCATCAGGTAGATGGATAGAAGGTGTCAGGAGATCTCCCCTATGATGTGTAGACGGCTGTGAAGGTCTTGTGCTCAGTCTTGTTTTATCCACCAGTATTATATGTTTTATACTTGTGTAATGAGAACGGTGGAGATGGCAGGATTAGAGCTGATCATAGATGGGACTTCTCCATCTGTCTGTGACTTTTACAATATTTGTTTCAGGGTGAAGATCTGACCCATATTAAAACTACAGAGACATATGTGAGGGGTGATGAGTGGTGTAAAGAGGAGATTCCCACATATGACTACCCAGGTGAGTAGTAACAACTAAATGCAGAGAAGTCACAGATTCTTCTCAGTCACCGGCTGTGGCTGCTTTATCGGTGGTGTAGTCCAGCCGTATTACCATGATCACCATTTTGCCTCTAGACCACAACATTCTCCTCCACCCAAAACTGTTCAAATGACTTTGGGCATTGAAAGCCCTTTTCTATAGAACTTACAACCTGGAGGATCCACCTACCTCCTGGTATTAGTGTGAGGGTGATCCCTTAAAGCAAGATTTATATGATACCGTTACCTGCTCAGATCTATAAACTACAAAGCCAAATAACATCGTACGTAGAATGTGCTGACAGTGTTCAGAAGGGAAGGAGCGCCATTTAGCTATTTGAATAAAGATCTAGCTGGAATAGTTTGCAGACACAATTAGTCATGAGCGAGTATACTCGTTGCTCGGGTGTCCTCCAAGTATTTTGGCGTACTCTGAGATTTAGTTTTCGACATCTCAGCTGCATGATTTGTGACTTGTAGACAGGAAAAATACATGTGGGAATTCCCTAACAAACAGGCATTACCAGATGTATTCAAGCTGTCTAGCAGTCGCAAATCATGCAGCTGAGACGACAAAAACTAAATCTCCGAGCACACCAAAATACTCGGAGGACATCCGAGCAATGAGTATACGCGATCATCAAAAGATGTCCACCATGAACATGCTTGGCTCTATCTTCTCTGCTTTCCATATCCCAAGGATTGCCTTCCTCATCGCCCTTTTACACCGTTACATGGACCTAGACTTACACTGGGACCCCTAGGCTTGGCCCATGGTGTTACCTGCTTTTCTGTGGTATTAGAGGGCAAGAAGAATAGTCAGGTAGCTGGGTCAGACCCAGAAGGACAGAATACAGAAACAGAAGACACAAGAGTAGTCAGTAAATGGGCCACGGTCACAGCAGAAAACAAATACACAAACCAGGAGCTGAGCACAGAGGACTGAACCAGAGGAGAACAACGCTGTATCTGGCAGATTCCGGCCATGTGCTTTGAGCTTTAGTAGGGTGTTGTACTTTCCAATTGGCTGAAGTAGGGAGCAGATTACTCCAGCTGGACAGCAGGACCAGATCCCAGATTAGATTAGACACACCATATGCAGAAGCCCTAATATAACTAAATGACAGAATAGTCAATATCCCCATAAAGTGATTCCATTTTATAAATTAATTCACTGAGGGTTATAATCTATACACATGTGGTCAAAATTGTTAGTACCCCTCGTTTAATGACAGAAAAACCCACAATGGTCACAGAAATGACTTGAATCTGACAAAAGTAATAATAAATTAAAAATCTATGAAAATGAACAAATGAAAGTCAGACATTGCTTTTCCACCATGCTTCTACAGAATTTAAAAAAAAAAATAAAATACATGAAATAGGCCTGGACAGAAATGATGGTACCCCTGAAAATAATGTGACAAAAGGGACATGTTACATCATGGTGTGTCCACTAATTTGCATCACAGGTGTCTACAATCCTGGAATCAGTGAGTGGCCTTTATAGAGGAGGCTACAGATCCTCCCTGTGCTGTTTGGTGACATGGTGTGTATCACACTCAACATGGACCAAAGGAAGCGAAGGAAAGAGTTGTCTCAGGAGATTAGAAAGAAAATTATAGACAAACATGTTACAGGTAAAAGTTATAAGACCATCTCCAAGCAGCTAATGTTCCTTTGACTACAGTTGCACATATTATTCAGAAATTTAATATCCATGGGACTGTAGCCAACATCCCTGGACGTGACCGCAGGAGGAAAATTGATGACAAATCAAAGAGACGGATAATACGAATGGTAACAAAAGAGCCCAGAAAAACTCCTAAACATATTAAAGGTGAACTTCAAGCTCAAGGAACATCAATTTCACATTGCACCATCCGTCATTGTATGAGCCAAAGTGGACTTCATGGGAGACGACCAAGGAGGACACAATTGTTGAAAATAATCATAAAAAAGCCAGACTGGAATTTGTCAAACTACATGTTGACAAGCCACAAAGCTTCTGGGAGAATGTCCTATGGACAGATGAGACAAAAATGGAACTTTTTGGCAAAGCACATCAGCTCTATGTTCTCAGATGGAAAAATGAAGCATATCACAAAAAGAAGACTGTCCCTACTGTGAAACATGGAGGAGGCTCTGTTATGTTCTGGGGCTGCTTTGCTGCATCTGGCACAGGGTTTCTAGAATGTGTGCAGGGGACAATGAAATCTCAAGACTGTCAAGGGATTCTATAGAGAAATGTGCTGCTCAGTGTCAGAAAGCTTGGTCTCAGTCGCAGGTCATGGGTCTTGCAACAGGATAACAACACAAAACAGACAGCTAAAAACATGCAAGAATGGCTAAGAGGAAAACAATGGTCTATTCTGAAGTGGCCTTCTATGAGCCCTGACCTAAATCCTATTGAGCATCTTTGGAAAGAGCTGAAACATGCCGTCTGGAAAAGGCAACCTTCAAACATGAGACAGTTGCTCTTGAGGAGTGGTCCAAAATACCTGTTGAGAGGTGCAGAAGTCTCCTTGGCAGTTACAGAAATTGTTTGATTGCAGTGATTGCCTCAAAAGGCTGTGCAACAAAATATTTTAGTTAAGGGAACCATCATTTCTGTCCAGGCCTATTTCATGAGTTTTATTTTTTAAATTCTGTGGAAGCATGGCTGAAAAGCAATGTCTGACTTTCATTTGTTCATTTTGATAGATTTTTGATTTATTTATTACTTTTGTCAGATTCAAGTTATTTCTGTGACCATTGTGGGTTTTTCTGTCATCAAACGAGGGGTACCAACAATTTTGACCACGTGTGTAGGAGGAGTGAATATTTTGACTCCACAGCAACTTTCCGGAAATTAACACACAGTGGATGTTGGAGAGTGAAAATTACACATTTGCCATTTTCTTACCCAGCACATAGTGCCCAGATTGTGCTCCAGGAGACACACACCGCAAATTAAGTGGGTTCTTCTCACTATAATATTGCTAAATACAGGGATCCCAAATGTTGTTTGCGCACACTGCAAGACTCCGAAGTGAGAGCGGATTTTGCTGGATTGGTTTATGGCAACCTTGTTGATTTTCAACAGCCTTTGAGCCACTAATAGTTTGGGAAACTCTGTTTTTCCACTGACAGATGATGGACCTGAGTGGGATCTTGTTTTTTGTGATATGAGAATTGGTATTATTTTCGCCTACACAACATTGATTGGTTTCTTTTTATTCAATATTTGGGAGGCAGAATGAACAAACAGTTGAACACCGCACACTACTGGTTCATCCAACAAGGTTTTCTATTAGACTGTGAACTGTCATTGTCTTGGTAAATAAATAAAGTTTTTTTACATAGCTTGCCATTTTAATGGACAGTGTAAGTAGAAATGTTCAAAAATATAAAACTCGGATATTTTATTAAAAATAATAATTGCTTTTTATCTTAGCAGATGACTGTAACAGTAGATTAGAGGGACAGCTGACATCTTCAATTTTTAAATCCGAAGATCTTGAGATCCTACAAGATACAACTGAAGTGATTGCTATTACTCTAGATATGCCATCATCCATTCAGAGCAAAGATCTGTCATCTGATCTTATGAAACAGGTCCCATCTTCTGATTCATTACCGACTACTAAGGAAAATCAAAGTCACAAAAGAGGCAATAAAAAACAAACTGCTGCTAAAGGAAAGAAGTCATTTTCATGTTCAGACTGTGGGAAATATTTTACATGGAAATCACATTTTGTTAACCACATGAGAATTCACACAGGGGAGAAGCCTTTTTCCTGTTCAAAATGTGAGAAATGTTTTGCACGTAAATCACATTTTGTTACTCACCACAGAACGCACACAGGGGAGAAGCCTTTTTCTTGTTCAGAATGTGGGAAATGTTTTAACCAGAAATCACATTTTGTTAATCACCAGAGAACTCACACAGGGGAGAAGCCTTTTTCCTGTTCAGAATGTGGGAAATGTTTTAGCAATAAATCAGATTGTGTTAATCACCATAGAACTCACACCGGGGAGAAGCCTTATTCTTGTTCAGAATGTGGGAAATGTTTTGCACGTAAATCACATTTTGTTACTCACCAGAGAACTCACACAGGGGAGAAGCCTTTTTCCTGTTCAGAATGTGGGAAATGTTTTAACCAGAAATCACATTTTGTTACTCACCAGAGAGCTCACAAAGGGGAGAAGCCTTTTTCCTGTTCAGAATGTGGGAAATGTTTTAACAATAAATCAGATTGTGTTAAGCACCAGAGAATCCACACAGGAGAGAAGCCTTTTTCCTGTTCAGAATGTGGGAAATGTTTTAACAATAAATCAAATTGTGTTAAGCACCAGAGAATCCACACAGCAGAGAAGCCATATTCATGTTCAGAATGTGGGAAATGTTTTAAATGGAAAATAAGTCTTGATAGCCATCAAAGAACCCACACAGGGGAGAAGCCTTTTTCCTGTTAATGTGGGAAATGTTTTAACCAGAAAGTGCTTCTTGTTAGGCATCAGAGCAGTCACATAGAGGAGAAGCTTTTTTCATTTTCTTAATGTGGGAAATGTTTTACTTGGAAATGAACTGTTAATAAACATCAGAGCCATCACATAGGGGAGAAGCCTTTCTTGTGTTCATAGTGTTGGAATAGTTTTAACCAAAACTGAATCTTCTTAAATGGGTTGTCTCTTGTCATTCCTCATGTTTGCTGACAAAAGTATAAAACTAAACTTTATTCCAAATGTAAAACTATACCCATAATTCACCCCCTGAAGGTTAGTCAGTAGGTGACTAATAGAAAAAACATGTACCCCACGTCTCAGTATATAGGGTGAGGTGACATATACACACTCACTCTCCAAGCCTCTCATTTCTATGGGTTTCATCGTCCTCACCAAAGGCGACTCATCAGGAGACTATTTAATATTGACTAGAGTTGAGCGAAACGGGTCGAAAAATTTCAAAAGTCGCCGACTTTTGGCAAAGTCGGGTTTCATGAAACGAAACCCGACCCTAGGATGAGGTCGGCCACGAGGTCGGCGACTTACGCGCCAAAGTCGCGTTTCAAAAGTTTGTTTTGCGCTCTTTTTCAGCCAATCAGGATCCACGGACACTGTGGGCAACGTGATGACATAGGCACGGGTCACCACCATCTTTCAGAAGGGCATGCAAGTGATTGGCTTGCTTTGGTGGGCGTCACAGGGGGTATAAAAGGGCGTGCACGCCGACCGCCATCTTACTTCTGCCGATCTTAGCATAGGGAGAGGTTGCTGCTGATTCTGTAGGGAGAGCGTTAGGCAGGGAAGAAGAAAAAAAAACTGCTTCTGCTGCTAGCGATTGTGCCTGTACAACACACCAGTCACTGTGTGTGCAGTGCAAGGGGAGGCTATATTGTGGTGTATCAGTGGTGTTGGTTGTTGGGCTGCCTTCTAAGGCTTCCTGACAGCTGCATTGCTGTTTACCCACTGCTCTGCAAACTGCTTTTTTAAAAGCAATCCCAATTTTTTTTTTTGTCCTGCTGAGGTACTGAGCTGCAAACTGCTTTTTTAAAAGCAATCCCAATTTTTTTTTTTTGTCCTGCTGAGGTACTGAGCGTGCATTTTTTCACACCATACAGTGGTGCACGCTCCTCACACAGTACCGTGTAACGGCTGTTATCACAGCCACAGTGAAGCTATCTGTGTCACTCTGTGAGAATAAGTCGAGGACATGTTCCGTTCTTACAGACCTGCACTCTAGGGAGATTCCTACTCTGCCCAATTCTACATACACCTTGTAGTTTGTGATACACTAGCCAATTTCTGCCTGTGACATAGCGCTGTGATATTCAGTGGGCCTCACACAATCCAAAAGTGTCCAGTGTCCACAAGTGTCTGCAGAAATTCAAAATCTCCCTTATCCTCTAGTCACTTTGGTCACAGCTGTGCCATCGAGCCTGTGACATAGCGCTCAGATATTCAGTGGGCCTCACACAATCCAAAAGTGTCCAGTGTCCACAAGTGTCTGCAGAAATTCAAAATCTCCCTTATCCTCTAGTCACTTTGGTCACAGCTGTGCCATCGAGCCTGTGACATAACGCTCAGATATTCAGTGGGCCTCACACAATCCAAAAGTGTACAGTGTCTGCAGAAATTCAAAATCTCACTTATCCTCTAGTCACTTTGGTCACAGCTGTGCCATCGAGCCTGTGACATAGCGCTCAGATATTCAGTGGGCCTCACACAATCCAAAAGTGTACAGTGTCTGCAGAAATTCAAAATCTCACTTATCCTCTAGTCACTTTGGTCACAGCTGTGCCATCGAGCCTGTGACATAGCGCTCAGATATTCAGTGGGCCTCACACAATCCAAAAGTGTCCAGTGTCCACAAGTGTCTGCAGAAATTCAAAATCTCCCTTATCCTCTAGTCACTTTGGTCACAGCTGTGCCATCGAGCCTGTGACATAGCGCTCATATATTCAGTGGGCCTCACACAATCCAAAAGTGTCCAGTGTCTGCAGAAATTCAAAATCTCACTTATCGTCTAGTCACTTTGGTCACAGCTGTGCCATCGAGCCTGTGACATAGTGCTCAGATATTCAGTGGGCCTCACACAATCCAAAAGTGTCCAGTGTCCACAAGTGTCTGCAGAAATTCAAAATCTCCCTTATCCTCTAGTCACTTTGGTCACAGCTGTGCCATCGAGCCTGTGACATAGCGCTCAGATATTCAGTGGGCCTCACACAATCCAAAAGTGTCCAGTGTCCAGTAGTGTGGGAGAAATTCAAAATCTCCCCTGTCCTATAGACACCTTGTACCTTGTTTTACATTACTATATAGTTTGTTGGATTTTGTCTACATTTCTACCAAAAATGAAGAAGGCTGGTGGAAGAGGCCGTGGAATTGGGCGGGGGTTGGCAGCTGGTAATGATGGTGTTGGATCTGATGGTATTGGCAAGAGCAAAATAGGACCGAATGCAGGAGGTGTTGAGCCTGCGTCATCGTCTGGCTCCATAAGGCTTCGAAGGCTTAGTTTTCTAGGAGTTGGCAAACCGCTTTTAAAGCCAGAGCATCAGGAAAAAGTTTTGTCTTACATTGCTGACTCAGCCTCCAGCTTTATCGCCTCCTCTTCTTCAGTTGTAAAAAGTAAAAGCACTGAGTCGTCATTGGAGGCTCATGTTCATGAACCACACCTTTCCTTGTGTCCTTCACCCCAACCAAGATTGAAGGATGACGCAGGCCATACTACTGATTACTCCATGGAGCTGTTTTCACATACCATGCCTGGATTATCAAGTCAAATGGTGAATTACCCAGGCCAAGATGAATCTGACATGGAGTGCACTGATGCACAGCCGCTGATGGATGATTCTGCTGGTACATTCACTCAGAGCACTACATTGTCCTCGCAGTGTACAGAGCCAGATTCTGACCCTGATGAGACTCAGGTGCCCCTTCCCGCACACTATACCACCATACACGGTGACACAGAGGAAGGTGCACATGACATTGAAGAGGAGGTGATGGATGACCCAGTTGTTGACCCAGATTGGCATCCATTGGGGGAAGAGGGTGCTGCTTACAATAGCTCAGATGAGGAGCATCCACAGCAGACATCGACATCGCAACAGCTGTTATCTGGCAGGCCCGGAGCACTCCAAAGACAGGTTCCAAAAATCAAAAGAGTTGCTGGACAGCTTGTCCAGAGGGTCAAAAGATCACAGCGTGCTAGGCCGCAAAATGTCTGCCAAAGTAGGAAGAGTGCAGTGTGGCACTTTTTTGAACAAAATCCTCATGATCAGGCCAAGGTTATCTGTAAGAAGTGCGCAAAGACTTTTAGCCGAGGGAAAAATCTGAAAAATTTGAATACCAGTTGCATGCTTAGACATTTAAACACCATGCACTTGCAAGCGTGGACACAACACCAAACCTCAAGTGCTACATGTGCAACTGATCACAACGAAGGTAGTCAGCAACGCTACATTGTTTCCCCCACTGTAAGCCCACCGGTTAGCACAGCAGCAAATGTTGAGGTGTCGTTGCAAGGCCACAGCAGTCAGGGAATCCCACTGTTATATCAACGAAAGACTGATTCTAGGCCATCAGAAAGAACACCAACTCCATCACCATCAACAACCCTCTCTCAGTCCGCCCTGTCCACCGCTACTTCCACCATATGCAGCTCTCAAGTCCAGCTCACCCTCCCAGACACTATGAGTAGGTCAAGAAAGTACTCAGTCTCTCATCCGCGTACACTGGGTTTGAACGCCCACATTGCCAAACTAATCTCGTTTGAGATGATGCCCTTTCGGTTGGTGGAAAGCGCAGCTTTCCACGAACTCATGGCCTATGCAGTACCACGCTATGACCTACCCAGTCGCCACTTCTTCTCTCGCAAAGCCATCCCAGCCCTCCACCATCATGTGAAAGACCGCATTGTCCATGCACTCAAGCAGTCAGTGAGCGGAAAGGTGCACCTCACAACTGATGCATGGTCCAGTCGGCATGGCCAGGGCCGTTACGTGTCCATCACTGCTCACTGGGTTAATGTGGTGGATGCAGGGTCCACAGGGGACAGCGGTGGTGGGACAGTGCTGCCTAGTCCACGGTATAGGAAACAGTTGGCTGTAGGCGTTCGACCCTCCTCCTCCTCCTCCTCCAGAAGCGAAAGCTCGTTCACAGAGCGCAGTCGTACAAGCACTCCATCTGCAGCTGCCACTGTTGCACATGAGGTGTCCCCCTATCGAGCAGCTAGTGGAAAGCGTCAGCAGGCTGTGTTGCAGATGATGTGTTTGGGCGACAGACACACCGCCGAGGTGCTGGCCGAGTACATCTTGAGGCAGGCAAGGTAGTTAGTGATAACGGCTGTAATTTTGTGGCAGCCATAGCCCTTTCAAAACTGAGCCACATACCTTGCTTGGCTCACACCTTGAACCTGGTGGTGCAGTGCTTCCTCAAAAATTATCCGGAGTTAACAGCCCTGCTCCAGAAGGTGCGAAGACTGTGCACGCACATCCGCCGGTCGCCTGTACACTCCGCTCGTATGCAGAAGCTGCAGCGATTGCTCCACCTTCCCAACCACCGCCTCATTATCGACATTGCAACAAGGTGGAACTCCACTCTGCACATGGTGGAGCGGCTGTGCGAGCAGAGGCAGGCCATAATGCATTTGTGGGAGGATACACGACCAGGCACTTTGAGAGCAGACATGGAGTTGACAGGTGTGCAGTGGTTGAAGCTGAAAGACCTCTGTAAAGTCCTTCAGTGTTTTGAGGAATGCACACGGCTGGTAAGCGCAGACGACGCGATCCTAAGCATGAGCATCCCACTTATGCGTCTGCTCATGCAAACTTTGACGCACCTTAAGGAGCAGGCTTCTGCAGCCAATGTTGATGAGGAGGAAGAGGAGGAGGGAATCCTTGATGACATTCAGCCATTGTCTGCTCAGGGACCTCTCCTGGACGAGGTGGAGGAAGAAGAGGAGGAGGAGGAGGATGATGGGGATGATTACTTAGGGGAGGAGGATGCATCTCGTGGGGCAAGTGAAAATGTTGGCGTGGCAAGGTCTGGTACAGGGTTTGTGCGTGACTGGAGGGATGTGGATTTGCCAGAAAGTGCTCCTCCACCCTGCACTCGCAGTGCATCATTGACACCGGGAACATTGGCCCACATGTCAGATTATGCCTTGCTGATCCTAGAAAGGGACCCCTGCATTGCCAAAATGATGAACGATGACGACTACTGGTTGGCCAGCATCCTGGATCCACGCTATAAAGGCAAATTACAAAACATCATGCCACAGGAGAACCTTGACCTAATATTGGCTAATAAACAAGCAACTCTGGTAAATCGGTTGCTTGAGGCATTCCCAGCACACAGCAGCGGTGATGGTTCTCACACGAGCCGTACGGGCCGGGGGCAGCTTGCCAGAGGTGTTCGTGGTGCACACAGCAGAAGTGGCGTTGGAGACAGGGGTTTCATGACAATGTTGTGGACTGATTTTTCAAGTACCGCTCACACAACTGGTAATACTGCATCGATGGAAAGTGACAGGAGACAGCAGTTGTCAACTATGTTTACAAACTACTTTTCCTCCCATATCGATGTTCTCCCACACAGGTCATTCCCCTTTGACTATTGGGCCGCTAAACTGGACACCTGGCCTGAATTGGCACAATATGCCTTACAGGAGCTCGCTTGCCCAGCTGCAAGTGTGCTATCGGAAAGAGTCTTCAGTGCAGCTGGATCAATCCTGACAGAAAAAAGGACCCGTCTGTCAACCCAAAATGTGGATGATCTAACCTTCATTAAAATGAACCACGCATGGGTTTCCAAGGATTTTGTCCCACCTTCCCCTGATGACACATAGGGTGACAGAAAAATGGCTTGCTTTGGTCCACCTCTCCCTGGGACTTGACCTATTTCACCTTTTGCATCAGCTGAATGTCCAACATCAACATATGCCACTTTCTAAAACTCCCTAACTGTGCTGCCTCCCCCCCCCATGGCCGGGGTCACCACCTAGCGCATGACACCGTGCGAGTGCCGTTGCCCTGGACAGGTGGGTAGGCCGACTCTTGGGCGCGGGCACTGGCACAGGGTCCCTCATAGTGCAATCAAGTGTCTCTGACGGTGGTGGTGCACACCCGCCGTCAGACACACCGCCGTACTATGAGGGGCCCAGTGCCAGTACCGACGCCCACGAGTGGGCCCCCCTTGCTTGGGCAGGGCCCCAGCATTTGAAATCTTTACCTCTCCCTGCTCCTCCGCTGTGTAGTCTGGGCCGTTAAATCCATACTGTGCCTGACACCGTTTGAGCCTGCCTCCTGATGAATAGACATATATTTTGAATGTGTACGCTATCCATACATGTTATCCGGGGATACGGTACCCTTTCTAACCTTTGTGCAATCACGTGCAATCCATACTGGGCCTACCACCGTCTGAACCTGCCTCCTGATGTATAGGCATATATTTTGAATGTGTACGCTATCCATACATGTTATCCGGGGATACGGTACCCTTTCTAACCTTTGTGCAATCACGTGCAATCCATACTGGGCCTGACACCGTTTGAGCCTGCCTCCTGATGTATAGACATATATTTTGAATGTGTACGCTATCCATACATGTTATCTGGGGATACGGTACCCTTTCTAACCTTTGTGCAATCAGGTGCAATCCATACTGGGCCTAACACCGTCTGAGCCTGCCTCCTGATGTATAGACATATATTTTGAATGTGTACGCTATCCATACATGTTATCTGGGGATACGGTACCCTTTCTCACCTTTGTGCAATCACGTGTAATCCATACTGGGCGTGAGAACGGCTGGCGAGCTGTTAAGCAAGCTACAGCACCTGTGGTTTGCACACGTAAGTTTTTCATTTTTTCAGGAATGACGGTTAGGCCGGAACTGCGGTTGACCTGCACTTACTGGGAAATCATTGTTCGCGGGTAATAATTGTAATCAGTGATCCCCATCACTAACGTTGTTCAGCGGGTTATCTGCACCTGTAAGCGACAAACGCTGGCCTTTTCAGTGTAGCGCACATGCAGCCACGGACATGTAAGGGCATGACACACCAGTTATTGGCCAATCTCATGTGCCAGAGCCTCACGTGTCCCTCTAGTAAGCCGGACTCGGACCGCGGGGCATGACGGAGTCTCGTTCGTTAACGGAATTAAGCTTGCAATGTGTGCATCTGTTCTGTAGCTGGCATGTTTGAGGTTTCCCAGGTGGAGTCGAATTTAACCGTAGGCTCCACTCCTGGTGGTGCCCTTCTGGACATTCCTTTAAGGTTCAGCTTTGCAACCATACTGCCCACGTAAAACAAACACTTTGCCTTCATGAACGCTGTTTTGAGGGTCATGACTCGTGGGAATAACGCCGCCCAATCAGTTAACCTGCTAGAGAGATCGTTCGTTGCTCCCAAGCATGACATCACACTCCCTAGGAGGAAGGTAATGCCACTGTGGCGACCGTACTCCTGGGGGCGACACAAGTGCACTGATGCCCAGCCACTGAATCTGCTGGTACATTGACCCAGACCACTACATTCCCCTCGCACGCTACACGGCCTGAATCTGACCCTGATGAAACTCAGGTTACCCTTCCCATATACAGTTCCATCTTACACGGTGACAAAGAGGAAGCTGCAGATGAAAGTGCAGGTTCGGCCCACCCGCCATCAGACACACCACCGTACTATCAGGGGCCCTGTGCCAGTGCCGTCGCCAACGAGTGGGCCCCCCCCTGCTTGCTCAGGATCACAGCACTTGCAAAGTTGAAATACTGTGCAGTGAGATGGAAGATGGGGACGACGAGGAGTCCAGACAAGTACAGGGATTCCCTAGCGAGGAGACTTATTTGATTGTTTTCAATGTTGGGACAGCAATTTTTGGGGAGCACTATACTCTGGAGAATGATCGATGGGGCCCACCATACACTGGAACATTCCAAAGGTGGACATCAGACACTGGAGCAGCATTTACAGGGCCCATTATACACTAGAGCATTAGAAATGGGGCCCATTATGTTTGGAGTATTATTTGGGCCCATAAGACAGTGGAGCTTCATCCATGGGGACCAACATATACTGTAGCATTATGTGGAGCTCATCATATACTGTTTCAAACATTATATGGGACCAATGATTCTGTATGGAGAAATAGATGGGCCTCGTCATGAGATGTAAAAAGTGAGGTATTTTTCATTGTACTATACCGCTATTTCTCTGCCGTATCGGAGCATGATGAGTTGTGGTATGTGTTAAAGGGGCGCTCTTTCGCCCAGGGCACATGAAAACCTGGAGCCAGCCCTCCCCCTCCACAACTGTAGCCAAATAACCCCCATTTTTCAGTGCGTAACTTGTATTATGAAGTTAATTAAGGTTGACAAGCTTAAGTAAGAAGAATTGATGCTTTTGACATTCAAATGAGCACTGTAGGTGTGTTTCCTGTCCTCCTCTCACTGCCGACTTTTATTCCCCATTGACTTACATTGGGTTTCGTGTTTCAGGACGACCCCGACTTTTCCCTATAATCGGACGATCTTGCTCGACCCGACTTTTGGAAAAGTCGGGTTTCACGAAACGAAACGCGACCCTAAAAAACCAAAAGACGCTCAACTCTAATATTGACCTATATTCAAGCGAGACTAGACAAAAAAAACTAAAATCATGTATCATGTTATGCGAAATAGTCAGAAAATTAGCCACATATTGGCAGATCCCAGACCTCAAACTATATACTTGGTAAGTTTATAAGCCACTCCAGTGTCAGGAGTAGATAGTATGTGAAAATACAATATAATTCTTGTGTTTTTCTCCTATAGGGATTGCCCTAGTTTGGTAATGTAACTGCTGTTAATTAGTAGTGCAGACAAATTGTCCTAGACTAAACTTAGTCTTCATATAAAACACAAGCCGTTGAGACACCATCACGTTTCTCAACGCAAGCAATGACTAGCCAGGTCTTTCCCCGGGAAGGAACAACCACGGGAAGGGCAGTCTCCAATGAAGGAAACCACCTATGCCAAAACATGGTATCCATCCACAGACAGCTGTTTCAGGGTATTGCCCCTCATCAGTGTGGAGTAGGAAACTGGCCAGTAGGAGCAATGCCTAGTAAAAGACTGTGAAAAATGAGGATGAATGAACTCATGGAGATCAACATCCAACACTGCGGAGACACCATCACATGTTTCTCAACGCAGTGATTCTAGAGCAATGCCCCCATCCCTTATGGGAAATATGCAAAAACAAACAAAACAAGCCACGGAGACACCATCACATGTTTCTCAACAAAAGCAATGACTAGCCAGGTCTTTCCCCTTGAAGGAACAACCACGGGAAGGGCAGTCTCCAATGAAGGAAACCACCTATGCCAAAACATGGTATCCATCCACATACAGCTGTTTCAGGGTATTGCCCCTCATCAGTGTGGAGTAGGAAACTGGCTAGTAGGAGCAATGCCTAGTAAAAGACTGTGAAAAACGAGGATGAATGAACTCATGGAGATCAACATCCAACACTGCGGAGACACCATCACGTGTTTCTCAATGCAGTGATTCTAAAGCAATGCCCCCATCCCTTATGGGAAATATGCAAAAACATACAAAACACAAGCTGAGGAGACACCATCACGTGTTTCTCAATGCAAGCAATGACCAGCCAGGTCTTTCCCCTTGAAGGAACAACCACTGGAAGGGCAGTCTCCAATGAAGGAAACCACCTATGCCAAAACATGGTATCCATCCACAGACAGCTGTTTCGGGGTATTGCCCCTCATCAGTGTGGAGTAGGAAACTGGCCAGTAGGAGCAATGCCTAGTAGAAGACTGTGAAAAATGAGGATGAATGAACTCATGGAGATCAACATCCAACACTGCGGAGACACCATCACAAACAGCTGTCTGTGGATGGATACCATGTTTTGGCATAGGTTGTTTCCTTCAATGGAGACTGAACCCCCAAGTTCTTCACAGAAGTTTATAATGCAGAGCCGTGAAAGTAAAAAATAATTTTTTTCCACCAAAATCGCTTTTTTCCACAAAAATGAATTTTTAGCCCTATTTTCCCAAGGGTAACAGGAGAAATTAGACCCCCAAAGTTGTTCACCAATTTGACCAGAAAAAGATAGCAGCGCCCACCGGAGGATGCCGGAGGACCCGAGGACCACCGGGAGGTACGGGAGGATCGGGGACCCTAATTCTCTCTCATCTGATGTGCGATCACATCAGAGGAGAGAGAAATTAAATGGCACATCAGATTTTTTTTTGTGGTCGCCTTTATAATGTTAATAACGGTGATTGCAACCCCAGGGTTGGTAAAAAACTGACCCGAATCATGTTCTCTAGGGTCTCGGCTACCCTCGGTAATCCAGCTCTGGGAGGGGCTATACACTTTATCCACAGCGCTGTGGTTCAAGTACCCTTAACTGCCACCATTAAAAGGCGTATTGGCGGTCTTTAAGGAGTTATTCTGTATTTGTAGTTTTCAGTTAATTAGATTCCTGTTCTCTGGGGCGGGGCTGTGGGCGGGGCTTTATGTGGTGCTCTGATTACATATTCATCTGTATTGGCTTATGACAGTTCGCTGACCCCTCACTGACCTGCCCCCCATTATTACATAATGCATATAATAGCAGAAACATGTGATGGTGTCTCCGCGGCTTGTGTTTTGTATGTTTTTGCATATTTCCCATAAGGGATGGGGCATTGCTCTAGAATCACTGCGTTGAGAAACGTGATGGTGTCTCCGCAGTGTTGGATGCTGATCTCCATGAGGTCAATCATCCTCATTTTTCATAAACTCAGTCTTCAGACAGCCCAATATGTACCACTCAGGGAACACTTAGGCTACTTTCACACATCAGGTTTTCGGCGTCAGGCGCGATCCGGCGTCGTGCCGGAATGCCGGATCCGGCAAATGTTTTGTAAAACCTGATGTGCCGGATCCGGTTTTCTGCCGGATCCGTCTTGTTCTTGACAGACAAAATCGGATCCGTCTCATCCGGTTCATCCGTTTTTCTATCCGTTTTTTCGACGGATTACGCCGGATCCGGTTTTTAAAATTGACCCTTGTGGCCCCTCAAGGCAGAGTACACTGGCAGGATGACAGAGTGTGAAAGATTTGTGCCCTAACCAAACTTGTGTACCTTCTGGACCAACAGTATATACCTTTGCCAACCAAAGTTGGCTATCTTGTCATGGTCTTACTATTTTTAGCTTTAGGCCACAGGTGTGTACCTGGTTGTGTTTTATGCAAAGTATTTCACCTTTTAACAAAAGTTGTGTACATTGTTAGGAAATCACCAACAATAAACACAACTTTTTAGGTGAAATACTTTGCTTCAAACACAACCAGGAACACAACTGTGGCAAAAAGCTAAAATTTACCCACAGTTATACCTGGTTTTGAATACCTTTTTACCTTTGAAATACCCTGTATTTAACCTTTTTTTTTAAACATAGTTCGCCGCAGAAAGAAATGACAGACAACCATTGTGAAACGATAATTTAACTTTTATTTAAATTTTTTTTTTTTTTTTTTTTAATTTTTTAAAGTGCAAATAACTTTTTTAATAAAGGTTTTAAACCCAATGGGCATTTTTATTAAAAAACACACATTACAATTCTGTGTATTGTGGGGTGGAAATACTGCTGGAGGGGCTGCGGGACACTTCGACACTGGGTGTGTGGAGAGAGGACTGGGATCGTGGTGGGGAAGGAACAGTTAGAGGTGAAGGTGTGGAAAAAACTACAGAATGGGTGGACATGTGGGAAGCAGAAGAGGTGGTGGGTGGTGGAGTGGAGGGTTGGGCAGGGACTGTAGGAGCAGATGATGTTGATGGAAAGTTGTATGGGGAAGGAGTTTGGTACGGGGAAGGAGTTTGGTACGGGGAAGGAGTTTGGTACGGGGCAGGTTGCTGGAAGTGGGGAGATGACTGGTACTGGGGAGGTTGCTGGTACTGGGGAGGTTGCTGGTACTGGGCAGGTTGCTGGTATGTAGTAGGAGGGGGAGGATGAAAAGTGGCTGGAGGGGGTGCAGATGTAATAGGAGGGGGAGGATGGAAAGTGGCTGGAGGGGGTGCAGGTGGAGGATCTACAGTGGTGGGAGGTGGAGGTTGGGAGGTAACCTGCTGTAGAGCACCGTGGCACGAATGCATTACATGCATCTGCTGGGCAGGAGAGAGCGTTTCCATGCGCTCCACAACAGACCTGAAAAAGGTGTGGTTTGGCGAAGATCTTGCTTCTGAATGCATGGTTTGCAGAAGTGTCTTCACCTCCAGAATGCTGGAGTTGATCTGCTGAAAGCCTGCGGAGATTTGCTCTGACAAGACTTTGAGACAGTTCTGGAAAGATGCATTCAGATGCAATAACTCTTGCGCATAACTCTTTTCCTGACCCCTCTGCCGCTGCCGCCCAGTACCTGCAGGTGTACTAGAGGCGGCAGGGGCAGAAGGGTGGGGTAAAGGGAAAGCGATCTCCTCACCAGCAGCTTCATGTAATGTAGGCGGCCACGATGCTCCTGTGCTGGTGGATGGGACAGATGGGTCGAATGTGTGGGAAGGCAGGGAAGGTGCAGATGTACCGGGGCGGTCGAAGTGTCCCTCGGTGCCGGTCTCCTCAGGGATCGCCTCAGAAGGGTCCAATCGTGCAGGCTCCCGAGTGCTGCTCACCGTGCTGTGGAATAAAGAGAAAAAAAAACAATTAAAATACTGACATGGTATGGCCCTGGCTGAAAAAAAAAAGTTACATCTTTTTCACATGTGGTGTGTAATATTTACCTTCTGGTGAGCATTGTTTCCCGGAGGAACGACAGGGCTTGTGCGTACTTGTACTTGCTCCTGCGTCCTCCAGATCCACTCGGGGCCCGCATCTCTTTATTGAACTCCTTCTTGAAACGATCCCTCACAGACCGCCACCGATTCACAATTCTGTTCCCTGAAACGAGAAAGGAGTGGTTAGTATACAACATCAGTGTTTCACAAACTCCAGTCCTCATGGTCCCCAGGGGTCATGTTTTCAGGATTTCAATAGTAAATAGAAATCCTGAACACATGATCCGTGGGGACCACGAGGACTGGAGTTCGGGAAACACTGGTTTACATCAAGCAACCGTTACTGTATATACTTACGCTCTTTAATCTGGTCCCGAGCTTCGAGGTCCTCCCAGCGGCCCACAAGGAGAGAACAGATTTCCTCCCAGAGTCGTCGGGTAATGATCAGGTCAGCGTGGCGGCGGTCAGCCATATTCCAGAGCGGCTCCCTTTCTCTGACGAGATCGATGAGGCGGTCCACATCAATCCCTCCATCCTCACCGTCAGAGTCGGGAGCACGCTGTGAAGGCTGTTAAAGAAAAAGACAAAAATAACATAATTAGCCTCCACAAAAGAAATGAAATAAAAAGTGCCAAAAAACAAAGCAAAAATATTTATACTTACACGCTGGTGACCGCCGCGTTGCTGTCGCCGACAACCCTGGGAGGCACTGCGAGGACCTCTTGGCCGAGCACCAGATTGGGAAGACTAGAGAAGAAAACAAAAAATGTTATGAGTTTGGATGTAGGCATTTGTTTGCTGTGTGTGGTCTGCAGAACATTGTTTTCTATGTGTTGTGTGTAGTGTGATGTTGTGTTTCTGCGTTTGATGCAAAAAACTTACGAATTGTGAGCCCACTCCAAGCGTCTGTCCACCCCTTCCTTCTTCTTCTGGGAGCTCCTCTTCATCTTGTGATTCCTGTTTTGAAATAAAAGGCAATGAATAGACATATATTACAGAGATGATGGATTTTGGAAATAAAAACTTACCGTCAAACGCTGACGATGCGAGGGAGGGCTCCCAGAAGAAGATGTGCTGTCCTGTTGATGGCCAGACTCCATGGCTGTGGGTATTGCTGCTGCCAGTGATGCCATTTCTGCTGCTGCTGCTGCATCTCTTTGGCGGCTGTTGAATAAAGAGAAACAAAGGGCCAATGAATATCTTGATATTCCATGGCCCTAGTTTGGAGGAATGGGGGATTTGATAATTACCGTCTCTCATCTGCTTCTGGACTCCCCTCCCGTTCAGCATGCTGCTCCATTTGGGGTGGTGCTGCTGCTGCTGCTGCATCTCTTTGGCGGCTGTTGAATAAAGAGAAACAAAGGGCCAATGAATATCTTGATATTCCATGGCCCTAGTTTGGAGGAATGGGGGATTTGATAATTACCGTCTCTCATCTGCTTCTGGACTCCCCTCCCGTTCAGCATGCTGCTCCATTTGGGGTGTTGCTGATGGTGCTGCTGCTGCAGATGTCTGCTGCCTTCTCCTGCGCCTGGTTGCTGTCTTGGGTGGCATGTTGGGTGTGGCTGAGGGTCCCATTGTCTTGCTTTTATATATCTCCTGTGGGCAGAGCTACTGAGCATGCTCAGACCAAAAAAACCGGATCCGGCCACCGGATCCAGCTTTCGCCGGATCCGGCGCATTGCGGCGCTCATAGGCTTTCATTGTGTGAAAAAGCCGGACGCGCCGGATCCGGCGTGTCCGGCTTTTTCGCCGGAGACAAAAAACGTTACAGTAGACGTTTTTTCCAGACGCCGGATCGCGACACATTGCGACACATTGCCGGATCCGGCGAAAACCGGATGAAACGCATGGCCATCCGGCGCGATCCGGCGCAAATGCAAGTCAATGGGGGGGAAACCGGATCCGGCATTGCATTTCGCCGGATCCGGTTTCTGTCAAAAGCGACGGATCGCGCCTGACGGCGAAAACCTGATGTGTGAAAGAGGCCTTACCTGCTCCAAAGATCATTAGCAGCTTCTAACTAATGGCCATGCTGCGGTCTGTCAGGGAATGAGTGCAATATCGATATAGAGACTAGGGATATGTGCAGTCATAATGTCTGGGAGATCTGTGCCATTATTTAGTATGAATATGGAAATTATCTCTGAAAGGTAAGTGTTCCCTGAGCGGTATATACGGGATTATCACATACTATCTATTCCTGACACTGGAGGGGCTTATAAACGTACACAGTATATAGTCTGAGGTCTGGGGTCTGCCAATATGGGGCTAGTTTTCTGTTTCGGATAACATGATACATGATTTTAGGGTTTTCTTCATCTAGTCTCGCTTGAATATAGTTCAATATTAAATAATCTCCTGATGAATGAATCCAATGAATATTCATTTATCATAAGTAGCGGCACACGTGACCGCCGGCAGCAGCAGGAAGCCGGTGGCTGACTCTGCGCGCTACTGAAGAGCAATGAATACTCACTGCGATCTCCGATGAACAGTCCCGGTGAGTACTCCGGCAGCTGTGCTCTGCTTGTGAGCAACGCATGAGGTCCCTGCCATGTGCTGCTTACAAGCATGAGGCTGTGTGCTCAAGTTGCGTTTTTTAAGCATTTCTGCCTCGGCAGAAAAACTTAACGCTATAAAAACGCATTCCCATGCAATCATATGGGAATCACCAATTGCTGTGCCCATGCCGCATATTTTTTCTCTGCGGAATCACATCGTGGTAAAATCCGCAGCATGTCCATTAATTTTGCGGAATCGCGGCAATTGCGCCACCATAGGATTGCATTGAAACGCTCACTTTACGCATGTGGCTATGCCCACCATGCGTAAAGTGAGCCCTTCATGTGCGGATGGTACCCAGGGTATGGAGGAAAGGAGACTCTCCTCCATGCCCTGGGTACCATATTCCTGTGAAAAATAGAATTAAAATAAAAAAATCGGGATATACTTACCCTCTGTCAGCTCCCGGAGTCCTCCCGGCCCTCAGCGGCGTGCCAGCAAGTTCCGGTCCCAGGGATGCATTGCGCAAATGACCTTTGTAACGTCACGGTGGCGTGACCGCTACATCATCAGACATTATTCGTGCAATGCATCCCTGGGAACGGAAGTTGCTAGCAGCGTCGCTAAGGACCGGGAGGACTACGGGGGTCGACAGAGGGTAAGTATATCTCTATTTTTTTTAAATTATTTTTAGCATTCTCATGGGGCCAATCATACTAGAATAGGGATGGGGCCCTGCATACCAGGACAGGATGGGGGCCCTGCATACCAGGATAAGGATGGGGCTCTGTATACCAGGATGGGGGTGGGGGCCAATTATACCAGGATAGGGATGGGGCCATGCATACTAGTATAGGGATGAGGGTGATCATTCCTGCCAGGATAGGGATGAGGGATCCATGTGTACCAGAGTAGGGATAAGGGGGCCATGTGTCTCACGATGGGGGTGAGGGGACCATATATCATAATCCGCTGGCGTGCTGGCTCCACTTCTGTGGTGTTGAGACTCACTGTCCCAGGGCTTATGTGAGGTTCTCACATCACACGAGCCCTGCACCCAATCAGCGGCAGCTTCACTGTTCCTTCCTTCAGACATATTGAACATCAACAGGAAGCCAGGGCTGCGGCTGCTCTCTGACGGCCTCATGATGATGGATTTGTCCGAAGGTGGGGACAGTGACGTCAGCGCTGATTAGGCACAGGGCTCACATGACGTAAAAACCTCAAAAGAGACCCAAGAAAGAAAGTGCCAACACCACTGAAACGGAGCCAGCATGGGAGGTTTGTGTAAGTGTTTTTATTGTAACAGGACCAAACATGAGGAATGAGAAGGGGTTGTCCAACTAGTTGTCAACCTTTTTAATCCTCAAAAATCCCACACAGAGAAAAGTCATTATTATACCGAGAGTGTGAGAAATGAATTACAGGAAAATCGCATTTTGTTGATCATCAAAAATAACTCAGACGAGGAGAACCTATATATATTATTCACAAATTGTACAAAAACATGATGCACGCGGCGTGTGTTCAAGAATGATATATTATATGGGAGTTTTATAGGATAAATTCAAGGTGAGAATATTATATGGGAGATTTATAGGATAAATTCAAGGTGAGAATATTATATGGGAGTTTTATAGGATAAATTCAAGGTGAGAATATTATATGGGAGTTTTATAGGATAAATTCAAGGGAGGAATATTATATGGGAGTTTTATAGGATAAATTCAAGGTGAGAATATTATATGGGAGATTTATAGGATAAATTCAAGGTGAGAATATTATATGGGAGTTTTATAGGATAAATTCAAGGTGAGAATATTATATGGGAGTTTTATAGAATAAATTCAAGGTGAGAATATTATATGAGAGTTTTATAGGATAAATTCAAGGTGAGAATATTATATGGGAGTTTTATAGGATAAATTCAAGGTGAGAATATTATATGGGAGATTTATAGGATAAATTCAAGGTGAGAATATTATATGGGAGATTTATAGGATAAATTCAAGGTGAGAATATTATATGGTAGTTTTATAGGATAAATTCAAGGTGAGAATATTATATGGGAGTTTTATAGGATAAATTCAAGGTGAGAATATTATATGGGAGTTTTATAGAATAAATTCAAGGTGAGAATATTATATGGGAGTTTTATAGGATAAATTCAAGGGTGGAATGTTATATGGGAGATTTATAGGATAAATTCAAGGTGAGATTATTATATGGGAGTTTTATAGGATAAATTCAAGGGTGGAATGTTATATGGGAGTTTTATAGGATAAATTCAAGGTGAGAATATTATATGGGAGTTTTATAGGATAAATTCAAGGTGAGAATATTATATGGGAGATTTATAGGATAAATTCAAGGTGAGAATATTATATGGGAGATTTATAGGATAAATTCTAGGTGAGAATATTATATGGGAGATTTATAGGATAAATTCAAGGTGAGAATATTATATGGGAGTTTTATAGGATAAATTCAAGGTGAGAATATTATATGGGAGTTTTATAGGATAAATTCAAGGTGAGAATATTATATGGAAGTTTTATAGGATAAATTCAAGGTGAGAATATTATATGGGAGTTTTATAGGATAAATTCAAGGTGAGAATATTATATGGGAGATTTATAGGATAAATTCAAGGTGAGAATATTATATGGGAGATTTATAGGATAAATTCTAGGTGAGAATATTATATGGGAGATTTATAGGATAAATTCAAGGTGAGAATATTATATGGGAGTTTTATAGGATAAATTCAAGGTGAGAATATTATATGGGAGTTTTATAGAATAAATTCAAGGTGAGAATATTATATGGGAGATTTATAGGATAAATTCAAGGTGAGAATATTATATGGGAGTTTTATAGGATAAATTCAAGGTGAGAATATTATATGGGAGTTTTATAGGCTAAATTCAAGTTGAGAATATTATATGGGAGTTTTATAGGATAAATTCAAGGTGAGAATATTATATGGGAGTTTTATAGAATAAATTCAAGGTGAGAATATTATATGGGAGTTTTATAGGATAAATTCAAGGGAGGAATATTATATGGGAGTTTTATAGAATAAATTCAAGGTGAGAATATTATATGGGAGTTTTATAGGATAAATTCAAGGGTGGAATATTATATGGGAGATTTATAGGATAAATTCAAGGTGAGAATATTATATGGGAGTTTTATAGGATAAATTCAAGGTGAGAATATTATATGGGAGTTTTATAGAATAAATTCAAGGTGAGAATATTATATGGGAGTTTTATAGGATAAATTCAAGGTGAGAATATTATATGGGAGTTTTATAGGATAAATTCAAGGTGAGAATATTATATGGGAGTTTTATAGGATAAATTCAAGGTGAGAATATTATATGGGAGTTTTATAGAATAAATTCAAGGTGAGAATATTATATGGGAGTTTTATAGGATAAATTCAAGGTGAGAATATTATATGGGAGTTTTATAGGATAAATTCAAGGTGAGAATATTATATGGGAGTTTTATAGGATAAATTCAAGGTGAGAATATTATTTGGGAGTTTTATAGGATAAATTCAAGGTGAGAATATTATATGGGAGTTTTATAGGATAAATTCTAGGTGAGAATATTATATGGGAGTTTTATAGGATAAATTCAAGGTGAGAATATTATATGGGAGTTTTATAGGATAAATTCAAGGTGAGAATATTATATGGGAGTTTTATAGGATAAATTCAAGGTGAGAATATTATATGGGAGTTTTATAGAATAAATTCAAGGTGAGAATATTATATGGGAGTTTTATAGGATAAATTCAAGGTGAGAATATTATATGGGAGTTTTATAGGATAAATTCAAGGTGAGAATATTATATGGGAGGTTTATAGACTAAACCAAATACCAACATAAAATAAACGACCCAAAACAAACATTTATCAGTAAAAATAACTCCTCTTTATTAGGTAAAGTGTGAAAGAATTGCGCCATTTTCCGATACCCGTCACATCTCCATTTTTCATGATCTCGGGTTGGGTGAGGGCTTATTTTTTGTGTGCCGAGCTGACGTTTTTAATGATACCATTTTGGTGAAGATACGATCTTTTGATCACCCGTTATTGCATTTTAATGCAATGTTGTGGCGATCAAAAAACATAATTCTGGCGTTTTGTTTTTTCTCATTTTGCCGTTTAGCGATTGGTTTAATTCTTTTTTTATATTGATAGATCAAGTGATTCTGAAGGCGTCGATACCAAATATATGTATATGTTTTATTTTCTTTGTATTGTTTTATTTTGAATGGGGTGAAAGGGAGTGATTTGAACTTTTATTTATTTTTTTATATACTTTTTAAAAACTTTTTTTACTTTTGGCATTGTGAAGATATACAGCATTGTATCGTAATTATCCAGATGACTATTTTTAGCAATGAAGAATAATAGAATGTTATCTGTATGTTGGCTTTCAAATTTAAGTGTTGATTTCTGGTTGGTCAAGAAAACAGACTTTTGTTTGTGTAAGCCGGTAATATTGACTTTTATTGTGCCCTTATCCTTGATCACTAGTGATGTTTGCTG
This sequence comes from Dendrobates tinctorius, assembly GCF_039654945.1. Taxonomy (NCBI): domain Eukaryota; kingdom Metazoa; phylum Chordata; class Amphibia; order Anura; family Dendrobatidae; genus Dendrobates; species Dendrobates tinctorius. The sequence goes on along the minus strand of NW_027362163.1, from coordinate 437,928 downwards.
ATATGCTAATTATACATTGTGTTATGGAGCCAGTCTGTTGACCTCTAAAGCAGAGAGGGAAAAACTATGCAAATAGTTTTTTTTTAACTTCTTTATTAGATGATTTGAGACGTTAATATGCAATCAAACATACACAGAAACCATACATTCTATGCATATATCCAGACAATACAATGTTGCTCTCATCCACTTTCAATTTAACCTTTTGAAGGTTACAACAACACTTCATTCGAACCTTATGCAGAACTAGAGATGAAACTATAAACAGATATTATGACCTCAAGATCCCCAAGTTACCAGCTACCTCCTCAAGATTGTGCCACATTGTACCTTTACATGCCGCCATTAATTGCCTGATCTCTGCTTGTGGATAACTACATTCAATAAAAGTCCTTTATTTTTGAAAACTGTTTCAATATTCTTTTCTTTTTGGGATTCTTTATCTATTTTGTCCATGAACATTAGGGATTTTATAGTATCTATCAGATCTGAAACACTCGGTGGTTTCTGAGGGATGTTATTCTGGATTATCTCAATGAGAATAACTGTGTAACGCCATATCAGCATGGGTTTATGAGGAATCGCTCCGGTCACACCAATCTAATCAGTTTTTATGAAGAGGTAAGCTATAGACTGGACCAAGGTGAGTCATTGGATGTGGTAGATCTTGACTTTTCCAAAGCGTTTGGTACCGTGCCACACAAGAGGTTGGTACACAGAATGAGAATGCCGGGTCTGGGGGAGAATGTGTGTAAATGGGTAAGTAACTGGCTGAGTGATAAAAAGCAGAGGGTGGTTATAAATGGTATATTCTCTAACTGGGTTGCTGTGACCAGTGGGGTACCGCAGGGGTCGGTGTTGGGACCTATTCTAATCAACATATTTATTAACGATCTGGTAGAAGGTTTACACAGTAAAATATCGATATTTGCAGATGACACAAAACTATGTAAAGCAGTCAATACAAGAGAAGATAGTATTCTGCTACAGATGGATCTGGATAAGTTGGGAACTTGGGCCGAAAGGTGGCAGATGCAGTTTAACAATGATAAATGTAAGGTTATACACATTGGAAGAAGGAATTAATATCACCATTACACACTGAACGGGAAACCACTGGGTAAATCTGACATGGAGAAGGACTTGGGGATCCTAGTTAATGTTAAACTTACCTGGAGCAGCCAGTGCCAGGCAGTGGCTGCCAAGGCAAACAGGATCATGGGATGCATTAAAAGAGGTCTGGATACACATGATGAGAGCATTATACTGCCTCTGTACAAATCGCTGGTTAGACCGCACATGGAGTACTGTGTACAGTTTTGGGCACCGGTGCTCAGGAAGGATATATTGGAACTAGAGCAGGTACAAAGGAGGGCAACAAAATTAATAAAGGGGATGGGGGAACTACAATACCCAGAGAGATTAGCAAAATTAGGATTATTTAGTCTAGAAAAAAGACGACTGAGGGGCAATCTAATAGCCATGTGTATGTATATAAGGGGACAATACAAATATCTCTCCGAGGATCTGTTTATACCAAGGAAGGTGACGGTCACAAGGGGGCATTCTCTGCGTCTGGAGGAGAGAAGGTTTTTCCACCAACATAGAAGAGGATTCTTTACTGTTAGGGCAGTGAGAATCTGGAATTCCCTGCCTGAGGAGGTGGTGATGGCGAACTCAGTCGAAGGGTTCAAGAGAGGCCTGGATGTCTTCCTGGAGCGTAACAATATTGTATCCTACAGTTATTGTTAGGTTCTTTAGAAGGACGTAGATCTGGGGATTTATTCTGACAGAATTTTATAGGCTGAACTGGATGGACTAATGCCTTTTTCCGGCCTTTCTAACTGTGTTACTATGTTACTTTGTTCTCCACCCAGAGTCTCAAGATACATTTCTTAGCTGCCAGCAGAACAATATGTACTGCATCGGGGGCAGAACAATATGTACGGCATCGGGAGCAGAACAATATGTACGGCATCAGGAGCAGAACAATATGTACGGCATCGGGAGCAGAACAATATGTACGGCATCGGGAGCAGAACAATATGTATGGCATCGGGAGCAGAACAATATGTATGGCATCGGGAGCAGAACAATATGTACGGCATCGGGAGCAGAACAATATGTACGGCATCAGGATCAGAACAATATGTACGGCATCGGGAGCAGAACAATATGTATGGTATCGGGAGCAGAACAATATGTACGGCATCGGGAGAAGAACAATATGTACGGCATCGAGAGCAGAAAAATATGTGCGGCATCGGGAGCAGAACAATATGTACGGCATCGGGAGCAGAACAATATGTGCGGCATCGGGAGCAGAACAATATGTACGGCATCGGGAGAAGAACAATATGTACGGCATCGAGAGCAGAACAATATGTGCGGCATCGGGAGCAGAACAATATGTATGGCATCGGGAGCAGAACAATATGTACGGCATCGGGGGCAGAACAATTTATACGGCATCGGGAGCAGAACAGTATGTACGGCATCGGGATCAGAACAATATGTACGGCATCGGGATCAGAACAATATGTACGGCATTGGGAGCAGAACAATATGTACGGCATCGGGAGCAGAACAATATGTATGGAATCGGGATCAGAACAATATGTACGGCATCGGGAGCAGAACAATATGTACGGCATCGGGAGCAGAACAATATGTGCGGCATCGGGAGCAGAACAATATGTACGGCATCGGGAGCAGAACAATATGTGCGGCATCAGGATCAGAACAATATGTACGGCATCGGGAGCAGAACAATATGTACGGCATCGGGAGCAGAACAATATGTGCGGCATCGGGAGCAGAACAATATGTGCGGCATCGGGAGCAGAACAATATGTACGGCATCGGGAGCAGAACAATATGTGTGGCATTGGGAGGAGAACAATATGTACGGCATCGGGAGCAGAACAATATGTACGGCATCGGGAGCAGAACAATATATACGGCATCGGGAGCAGAACAATATGTGCGGCATCGGGAGCAGAACAATATATACGGCATCGGGAGCAGAACAATATGTACGGCATCGGGAGCAGAACAATATGTGTGGCATCGGGAGCAGAACAATATGTATGGCATCGGGAGGAGAACAATATGTACGGCATCGGGAGCAGAACAATATGTACGGCATCGGGAGCAGAACAATATGTACGGCATCGGGGGCAGAACAATATCTACGGCATCGGGAGCAGAACAATATGTACGGCATCGGGAGCAGAACAATATGTACGGCATCGGGAGCAGAACAATATGTGCGGCATCGGGAGGAGAACAATATGTACGGCATCGGGAGCAGAACAATATGTACGGCATCGGGAGCAGAACAATATGTGCGGCACCGGGAGCAGAACAATATGTACGGCATCGGGAGCAGAACAATATGTACGGCATCGGGAGCAGAATATGTACGGCATCGGGAGCAGAACAATATGTGCGGCATCGGGAACAGAACAATATGTACGGCATCGGGAGCAGAACAATATGTGCGGCATCGGGAGCAGAACAATATGTACGGCATCGGGAGCAGAACAATATGTACGGCATCGGGAGCAGAACAATATGTGCGGCATCGGGAGCAGAACAATATGTACGGCATCGGGAGCAGAACAATATGTACGGCATCGGGAGCAGAACAATATGTACGGCATCAGGATCAGAACAATATGTACGGCATCGGGAGCAGAACAATATGTACGGCATCGGGAGCAGAACAATATGTACGGCATCGGGAGCAGAACAATATGTACGGCATCGGGAGCAGAACAATATATACGGCATCGGGAGCAGAACAATATGTGCGGCATCGGGAGCAGAACAATATATACGGCATCGGGAGCAGAACAATATGTACGGCATCGGGAGCAGAACAATATGTGTGGCATCGGGAGCAGAACAATATGTATGGCATCGGGAGGAGAACAATATGTACGGCATCGGGAGCAGAACAATATGTACGGCATCGGGAGCAGAACAATATGTACGGCATCGGGGGCAGAACAATATCTACGGCATCGGGAGCAGAACAATATGTACGGCATCGGAAGCAGAACAATATGTACGGCATCGGGAGCAGAACAATATGTGCGGCATCGGGAGGAGAACAATATGTACGGCATCGGGAGCAGAACAATATGTACGGCATCGGGAGCAGAACAATATGTGCGGCACCGGGAGCAGAACAATATGTACGGCATCGGGAGCAGAACAATATGTACGGCATCGGGAGCAGAATATGTACGGCATCGGGAGCAGAACAATATGTGCGGCATCGGGAACAGAACAATATGTACGGCATCGGGAGCAGAACAATATGTGCGGCATCGGGAGCAGAACAATATGTACGGCATCGGGAGCAGAACAATATGTACGGCATCGGGAGCAGAACAATATGTGCGGCATCGGGAGCAGAACAATATGTACGGCATCGGGAGCAGAACAATATGTACGGCATCGGGAGCAGAACAATATGTACGGCATCAGGATCAGAACAATATGTACGGCATCGGGAGCAGAACAATATGTACGGCATCGGGAGCAGAACAATATGTACGGCATCGGGAGCAGAACAATATGTACGGCATCGGGAGCAGAACAATATATACGGCATCGGGAGCAGAACAATATGTGCGGCATCGGGAGCAGAACAATATATACGGCATCGGGAGCAGAACAATATGTACGGCATCGGGAGCAGAACAATATGTGTGGCATCGGGAGCAGAACAATATGTATGGCATCGGGAGGAGAACAATATGTACGGCATCGGGAGCAGAACAATATGTACGGCATCGGGAGCAGAACAATATGTACGGCATCGGGGGCAGAACAATATCTACGGCATCGGGAGCAGAACAATATGTACGGCATCGGGAGCAGAACAATATGTACGGCATCGGGAGCAGAACAATATGTGCGGCATCGGGAGGAGAACAATATGTACGGCATCGGGAGCAGAACAATATGTACGGCATCGGGAGCAGAACAATATGTGCGGCACCGGGAGCAGAACAATATGTACGGCATCGGGAGCAGAACAATATGTACGGCATCGGGAGCAGAATATGTACGGCATCGGGAGCAGAACAATATGTGCGGCATCGGGAACAGAACAATATGTACGGCATCGGGAGCAGAACAATATGTGCGGCATCGGGAGCAGAACAATATGTACGGCATCGGGAGCAGAACAATATGTACGGCATCGGGAGCAGAACAATATGTGCGGCATCGGGAGCAGAACAATATGTACGGCATCGGGAGCAGAACAATATGTACGGCATCGGGAGCAGAACAATATGTACGGCATCAGGATCAGAACAATATGTACGGCATCGGGAGCAGAACAATATGTACGGCATCGGGAGCAGAACAATATGTACGGCATCGGGAGCAGAACAATATGTACGGCATCGGCAGCGGAACAATATGTACGCATCGGGAGCAGAACAATATGTACGGCATCGGGAGCAGAACAATATGTACGGCATCGGGAGCACTATATATGTTATTATTTGATTCACTTATCTGGCTAATGAAATGAATATCACATGCCTGTACATTTTTGGGTATCCCACCCTTCCAGATTATCTGTTTGTAGTTAATTACCTCGGCCCAGAATCTTTGAATAATTGGACATTGAAATAGCACAGAAGAGGACTTAAAAATCCTCCAATAATAGAAAACAGCAAAAGAGCAAAAAGGTTTACCCGTCCAGGCCTCCAGACAAATGCACTATCAGGATGCAGTGGACCCATATAGTTAAGATGGCAGCAACACAGGTGCAAGAATGCCGATGGCACAACCGCTCACAGCGGAGGGGGAGGTTGCCTGGTATGTTAATGCACAATAAAAAACTTGTATGCGGAGCTGTTCACACTATGGCAATGCACAGCATCCAGGCCAGCCTAGTAGTGACACCCTTCTATTAGATCAGGCGGGCTGCCCAGCACCATCAAAATGCATGGCATGTGAAGAGACACCGCAGTTTACAAGACCAAATGGGTACAACTGCACCCTGAATAAAAAGTGCAAAAAACACATTAAAAAATGTGGAGTATTAGCTGATATTTTGGCCAAAATAAGTGAGCCCGTAACCTGCGCCAAAGGTCTCCACGTTTACGGGTACCTAACACTAAATCCTAACACTGAACTGCATCCTGCAAAAAATGATATACAGTCATGGCCAAAAGTATTGACACCCCTGCAATTCTGTCAGATAATATTCAGTTTCTTCCTGAAAATGATTGCAAACACAAATTCTTTGGTATTATTATCTTCATTTAATTTGTCTTAAATTAAAAAACACAAAAGAGAATGAAGCAAAAAGCAAAATATTGATCATTTCACACAAAACTCCAAAAATGGGCCGGACAAAAGTATTGGCACCCTCAGCCTAATACTTGGTTGCACAACCTTTAGCCAAAATAACTGCGACCAACTGCTTCCGGTAACCATCAATGAGTTTCTTACAATGCTCTGCTGGAATTTTAGACCATTCCTCTTTGGCAAACTACTCCAGGTCCCTGATATTTGAAGGGTGCCTTCTCCAAACTGCCATTTTTAGATCTCTCCACAGGTGTTCTATGGGATTCAGGTCTGGACTCATTGCTGGCCACCTTAGAAGTCTCCAGTGCTTTCTCTCAAACCATTTTCTAGTGTTTTTTGAAGTGTGTTTTGGGTTATTGTCCTGCCGGAAGACCCATGACCTCTGAGGTAGACCCAGCTTTCTCACACTGGGCCCTATATTATGCTGCAAAATTTGTTGGTAGTCTTCTGACTTCATAATGCCAAGCACACGGTCAAGCAGTCCAGTGCTAGAGGCAGCAAAGCAACCCCAAAACATCAGGGAACCTCCACCATGTTTGACTGTAGGGACCGTGTACTTTTCTTTGAATGCCTCTTTTTTCTCCTGTAAACTCTATCTTCATGCTTTTGCCCTAAAAGCTCTACTTTTGTCTCATCTGACCAGAGAACTTTCTTCCAAAATGTTTTAGGCTTTTTCAGGTAAGTTTTGGCAAACTCCAGCCTGGCTTTTTTATGTCTCGGGGTAAGAAGTGGAGTCTTCCTGGGTCTCCTACCATACAGTCCCTTTTCATTCAGATGCCGACGGATAGTACGGGTTGACACCGTTGTACCCTCGGACTGCAGGGCAGCTTGAACTTGTTTGGATGTTAGTGGAGGTTCTTTATCCAACATCCGCACGATCTTGCATTGAAATCTCTTGTCAATTTTTCTTTTCCGTCCACATCTAGGGAGGTTAGCCACAGTGCCATGGGCTTTAAACTTCTTGATGACACTGCGCACGGTAGACACAGGAACATTCAGGCCTTTGGAGATGGACTTGTAGCCTTGATATTGCTCATGCTTCCTCACAATTTGGTTTCTCAAGTCCTCAGACAGTTCTTTGGTCTTCTTTCTTTTCTCCATGCTCAATGTGGTACACACAAGGACACAGGACAGAGGTTGAGTCAACTTTAATCCATGTCAACTGGCTGCAAGTGTGATTTAGTTATTGCCAACACCTGTTAGGTGCCACAGGTAAGTTACAGGTGCTGTTAATTACACAAATTAGAGAAGCATCACATGATTTTTCGAACAGTGCCAATACTTTTGTCCACCCTCTTTGTTATATTTGGTGTGGAATTATATCCAATTTGGCTTTAGGACAATTCTTTTTGTGTTTTTTCATTTAAGACAAATTAAATGAAGATAATAATACCAAAGAATTTGTGTTTGCAATCATTTTCAGGAAGAAACTGAGTATTATCTGACAGAATTGCAGGGGTGTCAATACTTTTGGCCATGACTGTAAGTGCAAAAAATTAATGCATACAATGCCCTTATCATATCATTTTTTGCAGGATGCAGTTGGGCCTCTTTCTGTTGGCTTGGTCTATTGGGGCGTCTGTCACTGTGTGTTGCATATTTTAGTGCTGTAGCAGCCCGCCTGCTAATACTATGGGCATCATTAATAGGTTGCAAGCCAGACACTTTGCACCACACTTATATATGTGTGACTGACGTCCTATACAAGCCTTATCTATGTGCATTTTTCCTACTAGGCAGCCAACCCCACCATGATTTGTTAGGTGTGGGGTGGCTGTTTTTATCAGTAGTTTGCACCTGAGCTGCCCCTTGCCTCTATTAGTGGAGGCCTGCTGCATCCTGCTATATGTGCATCTGTCATCAGACAAGGTTCTGGTAAGGCCATATCTTGTTGTGTGAGTTTTTTTGAATTTTTTCTATGTTAGCTGTTTTGATATTAGTGTTAGGGACCTGCAATATCATGAGGAGCCTTGACTTTGGCTTGCAGGCTATATCTATTTTGGCCAAAATATTAACCAATACCTCATTTAATGTACTCATTGTTTGCATTAATTTCTTGCACTTATCATATCATTTTTTGCAGGATGCAGTCAGGCCTCTTTCTGTTGGCTTGGTCTATTGGGGCATCTGTCACTGTGTGTTGCATATTTTAGTGCTGTAGCAGCCGGCCTGAAAGTACTATGGATATGCATAGGCAGCCTCAATAGTAAAAAGTTGGTCACACTTGTCAAACACTACAGTATGTTTGACGAGTGTGACCAAGCTGTCAATCACATTCCTAGTGATGCTACAGATAGCTTGGAATGCGCTTGAATTCCGCACGTAAAAATCGTGTGAAAAACAATTCGCATGCATTTTTCCCACGGCGGGAGTTGCGGAAATGCTGTGGACATTTCCGCAACATTTCTGCAACGTGGGCACATAGCCTCAAAGTCATGCAAAACTAACCATTTTTAGCAAGTACATTCTCCCAAACAACGAGAGGTTTAGATTTCTCCATCTTTCCAATTCTAACAATATTTTTTCAACTAAACTAGAATCATGTAATCTATATAGAGATCTCACATCTCTCCCTATTTTCACCCCTAAGTAGGTTATATGTTTCTGTGCTACTGAGACTCCAGCAGTTATCTCAGGATCAGCTATTTTTTGTGTCAGATATAAGGGCTGGCATTTACTTACATTTACTTTGTATCCTGAATATGAGCCAAAATATGTCAATTTATCGAGTAATCCCTGCAAGTATCTCCCCGGGTCTGCCATAAACAACAGCATATCGTGTGCAAAACATGTTAGTTTAACTCCTACATCCCCCATCTTTATGCCTTCGAAATACTCTGAATTAATCAAAAATCGGGCAAGAGGTTCTATGGCTAAGGTGAACAGTACCGGTGATAGTGGCGCCCCTGCCTTGCTCCCTTTATGCAGGTGAATTGTCTCAGATAGAAAACCTGGGGGGTGAATCTTGGCCTGTGGTGCAGTATACAAAGCAGTAAGATCATTTCTACAAGTCCCTGTTATTCCAAACTTATCCAATACATTATATAACCATCCCTATTGTATGTTATCAAAAGCTTTCTCAGCATCTAGTGCCAAGAGAGCTGAATTTTCCTTCCCTTTCCCTTCCCGATAGAGACGATCTTGGACTGCTAATACTGTTCTAATATTAAATACCGCTGCCCGTTTTTTATGAAACCTACTTGATGTGAGCCGATCAAGTCTGGGAATAATTCAGCAAGTCCATCCGCCAATATTTCTGATAGAATTTCTATATCCTGGTTTATCAGCGGAATCGGTCTATATGACCCTGGCGCTCTCATCTTTTCCTTGTTTGTGGAGAACTTTAATATAAGCCGTGTTTCCCGAGCAAAATGGTGTTTTGTAACGTGAAATTAAAAACTTTGACTAGAGTATTAGTTATATCATCCTTCAGCAATTTATAGAATTCCCCTGGAAGTCCACCCGGGCCGGGGCCTTATTACTCTTCACATGTGTCATCGTTTTGACTAGTTCTTCTCTCTTTATTAATCCGTTTATCTTCTCTCTGTCTGTTTCATTAAGCTGAGGCAATTGTAAGGAGGCAAGAAAGCGAGTCCCCTCCGCCATATTCACGTCTCCTTCTTTGTATAAGGCTGAATAGAAATTGCTAAGAATTTTAGTTATTTTTTGGGGTCACCCTGTATAATACCCTCAGAGTCTCTTAGATTATATAAGGGATGAGCCTTTTACCTCTAGCCATTTTTTTCAAAAGAGATCCGGCCTTATTCCCAAATTTAAAGAATTCTGCCAATTTTCTTTGCCCCTCTGATTTTTCTGATTTTTCCAACCAAAGGTCAAACTCTGATTTGGATTGTAACCTTCTATCTCTATTGGAAACTGGCGGATTATTGATATATTCTGTGTAACTTACTCTAGTTTTCTGACTTGCTTCATTATCGGCTATCCTCGTTTTCTTTTATAAAGAATTGACATCTCCAATTATTCTCCCCCTCACAACAGCCTTTGCTGTATCCCGGTATAAATGCACTGAACCCCTATGTTCTCTATTATCTAAGTCAAAGTCTAACCACCAATTTTTTTTGATTTTTTGAAAATTTTCATCTTGTGCCAAGAACATCGGAAATCTCCATAAGATATCAGAGCCTTTTGGGAAAGTGTGATGCAAGGATAACGAGACCGGGGTATGATCCGAAATAATTAGATCTAGAATGTTAATATCATTCAGCCTATTCACCAAGTCTTGAGAGATCAGAAAATAATCTATTCTAGACCAAGAGTTGTGAACCTGTGAAAAATGAGTAAATTCTCGATCTATTGGATGAGATGTACGCCAGATATTTATCAACCCCGTGCTAGGAATGGTGCCACCACTCTGTCACTTGATCTACTACTGTCTGTCTGTTTCACTCCAGATCTGTCTTCAATGTTACTCACAACTGTGTTATAATCACCACCAATGATTATCTTTTCCTCCTCGTCATCCAATATTTGAGTTTCCAGCTCTCTAAAAAAAGCTTTATTGTTCCCATTTGGAGCATATATGTTATATAATCTAACCCTGCCCACCGGGGTGCCTAATAATACTCTTATCTTCCTTCCATATTTATCTGAATCCCAAGATATTACTTTACACTTCGCCTGTTTGCTTATTAAAATAAGTACACCTGCTATCCTATTCACCGACGAAGATCCCAAAACAGAACCCACCCACATTATATCCATCCTGCAGAAATCTTGCTCTTTTATGTGCGTTTCTTGTAGCATCGCAATGTCTACTTTAAGTTTCTTAAGGTGTCTGAAAACCACCATTCTTTTTTGTGGGGACTGAAGCCCTTTGACATTCCATGTTACTACTTTCATATTAAATGTATAAAAAGAAATTAAATATTTTTTAACGAAACAGTCTGTTGAATTAAACAGTTTAAAACCTAAAGAGTATTAAGTCTTTTTTTGACCTCACTTTATTCGCACATGTATCTGTGGGCACTCTGTAAACCCAGCCTTTCACCAAAGCTAGACTTTCCCCCCTCCTTTAGAACTCAGCCTCCATCTCCTCCATTTTAACCCCCAAAATCAAACATATCATACAATTTATTATTTTGCAATGCGTGCCTTAGGAGAAAAAAAAGAAAAAATGTGCCATCTTCTAACAGATTTTGCCATCACCTCTTAATACGACAGATTGTTATAGTCTCTCTCCATCTGGGTCTCATCCAGGGACTCATCCGCCATTATTCTGAAGCAACTTCTTTATATATTCTCTGGCCATGTCCGGTGCATTAAAGCATCCTCTACCTCCTTCTGGGGGAAATATCTTCAGAGTAGCAGGAAATTGCAGCGCGAATCTGACCTTTTTTCCCACCAGTTCAGTACACAGATCACTAAATGCTCTCCTTTTCTTTGTGACTTCTACGGAATAATCGTTGAATAATAAACCTTTGTAGCCTCTAATATTGATTTGAGTCGACTTTTTTCTGTCATGTTTTAGAAGGGCAGATTTATCCACAAAGTCCAGATATTTCACAATTACCGGTCTCGGTCTACTAGAAGGAGAGGGAGAATTGTGCTGCTGCGGTAGAGGTGGACCCACTCTGGGGGCTCTTTCTACTTTCATACTGTTTTCTATCCCCAATGATCTGGGAAGTTCCTCCATACAAATCTTCATTAAATGAGTAGGGGGGATAGATTCTGGGAGACGTATTATCCTTAGATTGTTTCTCCTCGATCTGTTTTCTAGATTCTGGGAGACGTATTATCCTTAGATTGTTTCTCCTCGATCTGTTTTCTAGATCATTTACTTTTTCAGACAATTGCAGGCTCAATTTTGTGGCTTTTCTCAGCTTTAGTTGTATATTCTGAAGTTCATCCTCTGCTGCACTCAATCTGTGCTCAGCTATATCAAGCCTTTCAGACCGCTGGGTGATGGAAGCCTGCGGCTGCTGCAATGATGCAGAAACTGTTTGTTCGAGACTTTTTTATGTCTGGTGCCAATATTTTAGCCACCTCTGCAGCCAGAGCTTTATATGGTATATTAAGTCCTGCTGGTAGTTCCCCCTCTTCCTCCCCCGTCTGTATCGTATGCGGTGCTGTGCCCGGGGACTTACTAGATTTCTTTGCTTTTGGTGCATCCGGCGCCATCTTGTTGCACGCCTCTAGTGGTGTGTGGGGATTAAAACTTTTCCGGGACCCGCTTCTGTTAAGAAATCTCTCCATACGCCGATGGAGATGTCTGGAGAGTCTCACTGACAGACAATTAGCCAGTCGCAAGGTTGAATAGGTCCCAGGAATCACACTGGCAGAAGCTGGTTTACGGAGCTCTTGTCACACCGGAAGTTCCTGATATGTGTTTTAGCGCATTTATAAATATTTATATCCCTGTTCATTTTAGTTAACATTTAACAAAATTCAGTAAAAATACCTATTTGAATAAAAAGCATAGTGAGCTCCTACTTCACTGCCAGAAGAGCAAGCACCGAGAACGGAGAAAAAGAAGGAGCCGATCGCCACATCAGATGGAAGCTCTGGGAAGGAATTCCCCTTAGTGCCGAGCTCAAAGAGTAAGATCAACTCAATTCAATAATGTCTCACATTTCACTCTGCTCACAACAGCATGAACAGGAAACCAGAGAGGTAATATACCAGGGTCGTGGACAGGAAACCAAAGAGGTAATATACCGGGGTCATGGACAGGAAACCAGAGAGGTACTATACCAGGGTCATGAACAGGAAAGCAGAGAGGTAATATACCAGGATCATGGACAGGAAACCAGAGAGGTAATATGCCAGGGTCATGGACAGGAAACTAGAGAGGTAATATACCAAGATCATGGACAGGAATCCAGAGAGGTAAGATATCAGGATCATGGACAGGAAACTGGAAAGGCAAGATATCAGGATCATGGACAGGAAACCGGAGAGGTAAGATATCAGGATCATGGACAGGAAACAAGAAAGGTAATATACCAGGGTCATGAACAAGAAACCAGAGAGGTAATATACCAGGGTCATGAACAGGAAGCCAGATAGGTAATATACCAGGGCCGTGGACAGGAAACTAGAGAGGTAAGATACCAGGGTCATGAACAAGAAACCAGAGAGGTAATATACCAGGGTCATGAACAGGACGCCAGATAGGTAATATACCAGGGCCGTGGACAGGAAACTAGAGAGGTAATATAACAGGGTCATGGACAGGAAGCCAGAGAGGTAACATACCAGGGACATGAACAGGAGACCAGAGAGGTAATATAACAGGATCATGGACAGCACACCAGAAAAGTAATATACCAGGGTCATGGACAGGAAACCAGAGAGGTAATATACAAGGGTCAAGGATAGGAAACCAGAAAGGTAATATTCTAGGGTCATGGACAGGAAACCAGAGAAGTAATGTACCTGGGTCATGAACAGGATACTAGAAAGGTAATATATCAGGGTCATGGACAGGAAACCAGAAAGGCAAGATACCAGGATCATGGACAGGAGACCAGAAAGGTAATATTCCAGAGTTATGGACAGGAAACTAGAGAGGTAAGATACCATGGTCATGGACAGGAAAACAGAGAGGAAATATACCAGGGTTATGGACAGGAAACCAGAGAGGTAAGATACCAGGGTCATGGACAGGAAACCAGAAAGGAAATATACCAGGGTCATGGACAGGAAACCAGAGAGGTAAGATACCAGGATCATGGACAGGATACCAGAAAGGTAATATACCACGGTTATGGACAGGAAACCAGAGAGGTAATATACTAGGGTCATGGACAGGAAACCAGAGGTAAGATACCAGGATCATGGACAAGAAACCAGAGAAGTAAGATACCAGGATCATGGACAGGAAACCAGGGTCATGGACAAGAAGCCAGAGAGGTAAGATACCAGGATCATGGACAGAAAACCAGAGAGATAATATACTAGGGTCATGGACAGGAAACCAGAAAGGTAATATACCAGGGTCATGGACAAGAAACCAGAGAGGTAATATACCAGAGTCATGGACAGAAAACCAGAGAGATAATGTACCAGGGTCATGGACAGAAAACCAGAGAGGTAATATACCAGGGTCATGGACAGGAATCCAGAGAGGTAATATACCAGGGTCATGGACAGGAAACCAGAAAGGTAATATACCAGGGTCATGGACAGGAAAACAGAAAGGTAATATACCAGAGTCATGGACAGGAAGCCAGATAGGTAATATACCAGGGCCGTGGACAGGAAACTAGAGAGGTAAGATACCAGGGTCATGAACAAGAAACCAGAGAGGTAATATACCAGGGTCATGAACAGGACGCCAGATAGGTAATATACCAGGGCCGTGGACAGGAAACTAGAGAGGTAATATAACAGGGTCATGGACAGGAAGCCAGAGAGGTAACATACCAGGGACATGAACAGGAGACCAGAGAGGTAATATAACAGGATCATGGACAGCACACCAGAAAAGTAATATACCAGGGTCATGGACAGGAAACCAGAGAGGTAATATACAAGGGTCAAGGATAGGAAACCAGAAAGGTAATATTCTAGGGTCATGGACAGGAAACCAGAGAAGTAATGTACCTGGGTCATGAACAGGATACTAGAAAGGTAATATATCAGGGTCATGGACAGGAAACCAGAAAGGCAAGATACCAGGATCATGGACAGGAGACCAGAAAGGTAATATTCCAGAGTTATGGACAGGAAACTAGAGAGGTAAGATACCATGGTCATGGACAGGAAAACAGAGAGGAAATATACCAGGGTTATGGACAGGAAACCAGAGAGGTAAGATACCAGGGTCATGGACAGGAAACCAGAAAGGAAATATACCAGGGTCATGGACAGGAAACCAGAGAGGTAAGATACCAGGATCATGGACAGGATACCAGAAAGGTAATATACCACGGTTATGGACAGGAAACCAGAGAGGTAAGATACCATGGTCATGGACAGGAAACCAGAGAGGTAATATACTAGGGTCATGGACAGGAAACCAGAGGTAAGATACCAGGATCATGGACAAGAAACCAGAGAGGTAAGATACCAGGATCATGGACAGGAAACCAGGGTCATGGACAAGAAGCCAGAGAGGTAAGATACCAGGATCATGGACAGAAAACCAGAGAGATAATATACTAGGGTCATGGACAGGAAACCAGAAAGGTAATATACCAGGGTCATGGACAAGAAACCAGAGAGGTAATATACCAGAGTCATGGACAGAAAACCAGAGAGATAATGTACCAGGGTCATGGACAGAAAACCAGAGAGGTAATATACCAGGGTCATGGACAGGAATCCAGAGAGGTAATATACCAGGGTCATGGACAGGAAACCAGAAAGGTAATATACCAGGGTCATGGACAGGAAAACAGAAAGGTAATATACCAGAGTCATGGACAGGAAATCAGAGAGGTAATATACCAGGGTCATGGACAGGAAACCAGAAACGTAATAAACAAGGGTCATGGACAGAAAACCAGAGAGGTAATATACCAGGGTCATGGACAGGAAACCAGAGAGGTAATATACCAGGGTCATGGACAGGAAACCAGAAAGGTAATATACCAGGGTCATGGACAGGAAAACAGAAAGGTAATATACCAGAGTGATGGACAAGAAAAAAGAGGTAATATACCAGATTCATGGACAGAAAACCAGAGAGGTAATGTACCAGGGTCATGGACAGAAAACCAGAGAGGTAATATACCAGGGTCATGGACAGGAATCCAGAGAGGTAATATACCAGGGTCATGGACAGGAAACCAGAAAGGTAATATACCAGGGTCATGGACAGGAAAACAGAAAGGTAATATACCAGTCATGGACAGGAAATCAGAGAGGTAATATACAAGGGTCATGGACAGGAAACCAGAAACGTAATAAACAAGGGTCATGGACAGAAAACCAGAGAGGTAATATACGAGGGTCATGGACAGGAAACCAGAGAGGTAAGATACCAGGGCCGTGGACAGGAAACCAGAGAGGTAATATACCAGGGTCATGGACAGGAAAACAGAAAGGTAATATACCAGAGTCATGGACAGGAAATCAGAGAGGTAATATACCAGGGTCATGGACACGAAATCAGAGAGTTAATATACCAGGGTTAGGGACACGAAATCAGAGAGGTAATATACCAGGGTCATGGACAGTAAGCCAGAGAGGTAATATACCAAGGTCATGGACAGTAAGCCAGAGAGGTAATATACCAAGGTCATGGACAAGAAACCAGAGAGGTAATATGCCAGGGTCATGGACAGGAAATCAGAGAGGTAATATACCAGGGTCATGGACAGGCTACCAGAGAGGTAAGATATCAGGCTCAAAATTATGAGGTCCAGAATAAATGTTTGAATCATTTCTTATGTACTGATGTGTATTTTTGTGGCAATTTAAATGTATAAATATTTTAACCATGTTAATGTTATGTAGATTTTATTTTAGTTGTTTAAATGAAAATAATTATAAACTCAAACTTCACAGTGTGAGGAGCAGGTGCAGAGGGCAGTAAATCACCAGAATGAGCCGAACGCTGCATCACTTCAGAAAGTGAGGTGAACGGAGTCCAATATTTTGGGATTCCATTCTGCTCACTAATAGCAGTATGGGCCGGAGACCAGAAGCACAGAGTACTAGGGCACAGAGAGAAACATGGGTTCCAGGACATATGGGCCCCGATATCCTGTTAAAAAACTAGAAATCAGGAATATCAAGGAATTTATGGAAAAAAGAAGACAAGAGAAAATGTTGATGGGTAAGTTTTTCATATTAGGCTCAATATATACTTGGCTTGGTTTTAATAAGGTGGAAATATAATTTTCCCACCAGGTTCAGGAATTGTCAAGGAAGTTATCGATTGTAACCAGAACCTTTGAAATTTCGGGATATTACAGACCCGCTTTTTAGTTTGACATATGTTAAATCTACCGATCTGAAAGAACAGCTGCCCATAATAATATATGATATTCACAATACTGGACGTGAGGCACCATGTATCTTATCAATGGTATCTAGTGGAGCAGAAGCTATCCTCCAGGAACAACAGACCGATATAGTATATCATTAATCTGCAGATAGCTTATCACTATAGTCGGATGGTAGATATATATCTAGATGGGAAAAGATGGCTGGGGGGGAAAGGGTGAGGATGGAAGTAAGATGGGGAATTGTGGCCAGGGAGAGAGCACAGTAGGTGCTCATCCGCGCTGATTCTACCGGCAAGAATCTTCTTATGGGAGACAAAGAGGGGGAAATACAATATATTTGATCATATATATTATATTTATACCTAATTTATAACCCACTTGCTGATTGTCTCTCTTAGGCCAGACACATCCACAATCACAGGGAGTGAGTGTGAAGACAAAATAGTATTGTGACCCGGTCACTGCTTCACATAGAGTCTTCATTGCTAGTGCACAAATCCAGAAGCAGGAGAACGTGGCGAACCCCACAATGTCCACATACCAAAGAGGCAGACACAGACAAGACCGATCTATAGAGATGGAACATTACCCAGAGGCGCTCTTTTAAGCACGTTTCGCTTGTAATGCTTCCTCAAAAAGGGGTTTCTACAAGAGAAACGCGGGTAATGTGCAGTTTGCCCCGTTTTGCTGCTTCTGGATTTATGCACCAGCAATGAAGACTCTATGTGAAGCCGTGACCATGTCATGCCCATAATGCCACACATGCCCTATGGAATCGGCTTTATTACATTCATTGTTTGTACTATTTTTTGATTGTTTCCATGAGCACTGTCACTTTATGAGTCTACAATTTAATATTTATTCATGTGTGGATTGTAAACACGTTCTATATATTCTTTGTATCTGGGTTTATTGTGAATTGCTATTGACCATTCGGCGGAGACCTTACACCTGAGATATGTGACGATATAGGATGATATGCTATATACAGTGCCTTGCGAAAGTATTCGGCCCCCTGGAACTTTTCAACCTTTTCCCACATATCGTGCTTCAAACATAAAGATACCAAATGTAAATTTTTGGTGAAGAATCAACAACAAGTGGGACACAATTGTGACGTTGAACGAAATTTATTGGTTATTTTAAATTTTTGCGGAAATGCAAAAACTGAAAAGTGGGGCGTGCAATATTATTCGGCCCCTGTAACTTAATACTTTTTTGTGCTCCCTTTTGCTGCGATTACAGCTGCAAGTCGCTTGCGGTATGTCTATCAGTTTTGTACATCGAGAGACTGAAATTCTTGCCCATTCTTCCTTGGCAAACAGCTCGAGCTCAGTGAGGTTGGATGGAGATCGTTTGTGAACAGCAGTTTTCAGCTCTTTCCACAGATTCTCGATTGGATTCAGGTCTGGACTGTGACTTGGCCATTCTAACTCCTGGATACATTTATTTGTGAACCATTCCATTGTAGATTTTGCTTTATGTTTGGGATCATTCTCTTGTTGGAAGACAAATCTCTGTCCCAGTCTCAGGTCTTTTGCAGACCCCAACAGGTTTTCTTCAAGAATGGTCTTGTATTTGACTCCATCCATCATCCCATCAATTTTCACCATCTTCCCTGTCCCTGCTGAAGAAAAGCAGGCCCAAATCATGATGCTGCCACCACCATGTTTGACAGTGGGGATGGGGTGTTCAGGGTGATGAGCTGTGTTGCCTTTATGCCAAGCATATCGTTTGTTAGTGTTGCCAAAAAGTTTGATCTTGGTTTCATCTGACCAGAGCACCTTCTTCCACATGTTTGGTGTGTCTCCCAGGTGGCTTGCTGCAAACTTTAAACAACACTTTTTATGGATATCTTTGAGAAATGACTTTCTTCTTGCCACTCTTCCATAGAGGCCAGATTTGCGCAGTGTACGACTGACTGTTGTCCTATGGACAGACTGTCCCACCTCAGCTGCAGATCTCTGCAGTTCATCCAGAGTGATCATGGGCCTCTTGGCTGCATCTCTGATCAGTCTTCTCCTCGTTTAAGATGAAAGTTTAGAGGGATGGCCCAGTCTTGGTAGATTTGCAGTGGTATGATACTCCTTCCATTTCAATATGGTCGCTTGCACAGTGCTCCTTGGGATGTTTAAAGTTTTGGAAATAATTTTGTATCCAAATCCGGCTTTAAACTTCTCCACAACAGTATCACGGACCTGCCTGTTGTGTTCCTTGGTCTTCATGATGCTCTCTGTGCTTCAAACAGAACCCTGAGACTATCACAGAGCAGGTGCATTTATACAGAGACTTGATAACACACAGGTGGATTATATTTATCATCATTAGTCATTTAAGACAACACTGGATCACTCTGAGATCCACAATGAACTTCTGGAGTGAGTTTGCTGCACTGAAAGTAAAGGGGCCAAATAATAATAATATTGCACGCCCCACTTTCCAGTTTTTGTATTTCCACAAATATTTAAAATAACCAATAAATTTCGTTCAACTTCACAATTGTGTCCCACTTGTTGTTGATTCTTCACCAAAAATTTACATTTGGTATCTTTATGTTTGAAGCATGATATGTGGGAAAAGGTTGAAAAGTTCCAGGGGGCCGAATACTTTCGCGAGGCACTTTAATTGTTATACTTCTTCCATATGGACTTTCCACTTACAATTATATATATATATGTAAAGGATTTTTCTAAACTATACTTTGGGGCAGATTTAGATACGTTTTATATACATACCTGATGATTTTTCTCTGCATAATCTCTTCTTTTTACATTTTTTATGTGTTTTGTTGAAATACAGATATATTTCATACTGAAATGTTGTTTATGGGAGTAACGTTTGTAGGCTGTGTTTTTGTTTTCTACTACTGAATATATGGAGGACCTCATTTGGGCTTTTTATATATATGGTTAGACAAACGAACTACATATAGCAGCAAAAGGTGTATACATGATAACCTCATACTGCAGGGAAGACATGTATTCTAGAATACTAAAGAAAGTGATAATACAAAATGACAATATTTAGGAGTATTTCACCAAACGCCATTACAGTCCATAAATCCCCATGTCCCTTTTAACTAATGTCATTACTCACATAACTCTTCACATATTGACTACTGTATTGTCCTCATCACAGACACTACTTACTACCATGTGACACCATTACTTACTCTCACAATGCCCTGCAGCTACTCCTATTAACCCTTGTGTATGCCAACCATACCTGCTAATGGCTCTGATGTCATTTATGTCGCCATTCTGGCTAGAGCTCCCATAAGGTCATCTCATTAGCTGCAAAGTTAGTTAGCGAAAGTTTTTCTAAGATGGCAGCTCAGTCTGACATGGCTGTTCAATATATTTACTACTGATCATTCTCGTACAATGAGTGCTTTTTAACATGGCCAAACATGAGGAATGACAAGGGGTGTTAGGAATCTGGGTCATTCTGTTATGGAAATATATATGTATTTCATATAGATCTCACTTGCCTGCTATAGGCTATATACTCCATATACTGCTATATACTCATGTATTCTTATATACTCATATATACACAGATGCATATTCACAGTTTGAACCTTGTAACTAGTTGGTGGAAATGACCTACTGCCCCCCCCATGAGAGAGTCTGGGGAGCAGATGGTATCTTATGATAGCATTGTCTTGTGATACTTGTCCCAGACATAGAAAGAGGAAGTTTAGGCCAGATGTGCCAGCCGATATCAGAACATTGCTGACATTGTAAGACAAAGAGCAGTATATCATCTGATGCTTAAGTCACCTTAGGTCGACACCCATATATGTTTATGCATTAAAACTGACCAATTAGCTAAGAAGTAAAGCCTTTCTGTACAACTGATAAAACCAAGTATATTGAATAAACTTCCAGAGTTTTGCTGGGAGGTATTGCTGCCAACCACGTCTGGCATCTTTCCTTCTTTGAGCGCTCAATAAGACTCTGTCTAATTAGGACAGGCCACAGTATGCACAGGGGTAAATCTACCCAAATCAAAAGTAAATCCACAACAATTCTATGCTTATGCAGCAACCCAGATTCTCACATTTGTCTCCAGAGGCTAAGTCCTTTTTCCCTGCTACTGAGCATGCTCACGGGACGAGCTCTCACTGGAGTTCAGGAGTCAGGTGCTCAGGTCCTGCTCCTGATTTGATTGGTTATGCTCGGGGCTCTGGAGATTTCCGGCAGGTCCCGTACGCTATAAAAAGTGCGCATGGCCGCTATGCCATGCGCTAGTATTTTCTATACTTGCTGCTGTATGTTTGTTGATGGATGCTTGGTCTGGTGTATGACTTATTATGAAACCCCTTCCCTCGGTTATTACGAGTATGTGAGTGATTGGGTCAGCCAGTAGCAGCGCTAGCGCCAGCACGCTCAAGCTTCAGCCATCTCAGCAGCAAAGCGTCCTGCATCGCGCTTGTGTTATTACGGTTGCAGACTTCTGTGGCGTTCGCAGTTGCGATGCCGTGCACACGCTCATTCACGGTAAGTCCATTTGGTTGTAGTGCAACTTTAACTACTCCTGTGTTCAGCTACCGTACGTGTGCCGCTGTGTCCCTGTGTGTTTAACAAGCTCAGCGCTACCTTTTCCTTATTTTTCTGTTGTCCTAGTAGTGGTCAACACCTTTAAGAAGATACAATTTTGAGGTAAAATATTTCCAACATTTTGAACATGAAAAAAGCTCCTCCCCGTATGACTTCGCTGATGTTTATTAACCCCTTCCTGACATCAGACGTACTATCCCGTCCATGGGACCCGGGACCCTATGCCCATGGACGGGATAGTACGTCTAGCGCGATCAGCGGCGCCCACATGGTGAGCGCCGCTGATCGCGGCCGGGTGTCAGCTGATTATCACAGCTGACACCCGGCACTATGTGTCAGGGGCGGTCACGGACCGCCCCCGACACGTTAACCCCTTGCATACCGCGATCAAACATGATCGCGGTGTACCGGGAGTTAAAGGGAAGCATCGGCAGGGAGGGGGCTCCCTCCATGCTTCCCTGAGCCCCCCATGGCAGCGCAATGTGCAGCGCTGCTGCGGGGGACTCCTTTCCTCCAGGCCCCCGGATCCAAGATGGCGACGGGGGCCTTCGGGGGCCTGGAGGAAGCTGGCTTCCTCAGTGCCTGCAAAGCGCAGGCATGAGGAAGCCTTGTGCACTGCCTGTGACAGATTGCTGATCTGTCACAGTGATCTGTGATGTGACAGATCAACGATCTGTCACAGGACAGTGATGTCCCACCTGGGACTATGTAATAAAGTAAAAAAAAAATTAAAAAAAAGTGTAAAAATAATTTTAAAAAAATCGCCAAATAAATTAGTAAAAAAAAAAAAAAATATTCCCCAATAAATTCATTTTTTGAAAATAAAAAAAACCCAAAACAATAAAAGTACACATATTAGGTATCACCACGTCCGTAACGACCCACCCTATAAAACTGTCCCATTAGTTAACCCCTTTAGTGAACCCCTTAAAAAATAAAAATAAAAACGAAGCAAAAAATAATGATTTATTATCATACCGCCAAACAAAAAGTGCAATAACGCGCGATCAAAAAGACGCATATAAATATCCATGGTACCGCTGAAAACGTCATCTTGTCCCGCAAAAAACGAGCCAAACACAGCATCATCAGCAAAAAAATAAAAAAGTTATAGCTCGCAGAATAAAGTGATGCAAAAATAATTATATTTTATATAAAATAGTTTTCATTGCATAAAACCGACAAAACATAAAAAAACGACCTAAATGAGGTATCGCTGTAACCGTACTGACCCGAAGAATAAAACCGCTTTATCAATTTTACCGCACGCGGAACGGTGTAAACGCACTCCCCCAAAAGAAATTCATGAAACGCTGGTTTTTGTTCATTCTGCGTCCCAATAATTGGATTAAAAAGCGATCAAAAAATGTCACGTGCCCGAAAATGGTACCAATAAAAACATCAACTCGTCCCGCAAAAAATAAGATCTCACATGACTCGGTGGGTCAAAATACGGAAAAATTATAGCTCTCAATATGTGGTGATGCAAAAACTATTTTTACAATAAAAAGCGTCTTTTAGCGTGCGACAGCTGCCTAAAATAAAAACCGCCATAAATAGTAAATCAAACCACCCGTTATCACCCCCTTAGTTAGGGAAAAATAATAAAATTTAAAAAATGTATTTATTTCCATTTTTCCATTAGGGCTAGGGTTAGGGTTAGGGCTAGGGTTAGGGTTAGGGCTAGGGTTAGGGCTAGGGTTAGGGCTAGGGTTAGGGCTGAGATTAGGGTTAGGGGTGTGTTGGGGTTCGGGTTGGAGTTATAATTGGGGGTTTCCACTGTTTGGGCACATCAGGGGCTCTCCAAATGCAACATTGCGTCTGATCTCAATTCCAGCCAATTCTGAGTTGAAAAAGTCATATGGTGCTCCTTCCCTCCCAAGCTCTGCCATGCGCCCAAACAGTGTTTGACCCCCACATGTAGGGTATCAGCCTACTCAGGACAAATTGCAAAACAATTTTTGGGGTCCAATTTCTCCTGTTACCCTTAGGAAAATAAAAAATTGGGGGCAAAAATATCATTTTTGTGGAAAAAAATGATTTTTTTTATTTTCACGTCCGAGCGTTATAAACTTCTGTGAAGCACTTGGGGGTTCAAAGTGCTCACCACACATCTAGATAAGTTCCGTGGGGGGGTCTAGTGTCCAAAATGGGGTCACCTGTTGGGAGTTTCAATAGTTTAGGTACATCAGGGGCTCTCCAAACGCACATGACTCCCGCAGACCATTCCATCAAAGTCTGCATTCCAAAATGGCACTGCTTCCCTTCCGAGCCCCGACGTGTGTCCATACAGTAGTTTTCTCCCACATATGGGGTGTCAGCGTACTCAGGACAAATTGGACAACAACTTTTGCGGTCCAATTTCTACTGTTACCCTTGGGAAAATGAAAAAATTGGGGACTAATTGATCATGTTTGTGGAAAAAATACGATTTTTTTATTTTCATGCCCGGGCATTATAAACTTCTGTGAAGCCCTTGGGGGTTCAAAGTGCTCTCCACACATCTAGATAAGTTCCTTAGGGGTTCTCGTTTCCAAAATGGGGTCATTTGTGGGTGTTTCCACTGTTTAGGTACATCAGGGGCTCTCCAAAGGCAACATGACACCCGCAGACCATTCCATCAAAGTCTGCATTCCAAAACGTCACTACTTCCCTTCCGAGCCCTGACGTGTGTCCATACAGTAGTTTTCTCCCCCAGTTGGGGTGTCAGCGTACTCAGGACAAATTGGACAACAACTTTTGGGGTTCAATTTCTCCTGTTACCCTTGGGAAAATAAAAAAATTGGGGACTAATTGATCATGTTTGTGGAAAAAATACAATTTTTTTATTTTCATGCCCTGGCATTATAAACTTCTGTGAAGCCCTTGGGGGTTCAAAGTCCTCACCTCACATCTAGATAAGTTCCTTAGGGGGTCTAGTTTTCAAAATGGGGTCATTTGTGGGGGGTTTCCACTGTTTAGGTACATTAGGGGCTTTCCAAAGGCAACATGACACCCGCAGACCATTCCATCAATGTCTGCATTCCAAAACGTCACTACTTCCCTTCAGAGCCCTGACATGTGTCCATACAGTAGTTTTCTCCCACATATGGGGTGTCAGCTTACTCAGGATAAATTGGACAACAACTTTTGGGGTTCAATTTCTCCTGTTACCCTTGGGAAAATAAAAAAATTGGGGAATAATTGATCATGTTTGTGGAAAAAATACGATTTTTTTATTTTCATGCCCTGGCATTATAAACTTCTGTGAAGCCCTTGGGGGTTCAAAGTGCTCACCACACATCTAGATAAGTTCCTTAGGGGGTCTAGTTTTCAAAATGGGGTCATTTGTGGGGGGTTTCCACTGTTTAGGTACATTAGGGGCTCTCCAAAGGCAACATGACACCCGCAGACCATTCCATCAATGTCTGCATTCCAAAACGTCACTACTTCACTTCCGATCCCCGACGTGTTCCCATACAGTAGTTTTCTCCCACATATGGGGTATCAGCATACTCAGGACAAATTGGACAACAACTTTTGGGGTCCAATTTCTCCTGTTACCCTTGGGAAAATAAAAAAATGGTGACTAAAAGATCATGTTTGTGGAGAAAATACGAATTTTTTATTTTCACGCCCGGGCGTTATAAACTTCTGTGAAGCACTGGGGGGTTCAAAGTGCTCACCTCACATCTAGATAAGTTCCTTAGGGGGTCTAGTTTTCAAAATGGGGTCATTTGTGGGGGGTTTCCACTGTTTAGGTACATTAGGGGCTCTCCAAAGGCAACATGACACCCGCAGACCATTCCATCAATGTCTGCATTCCAAAACGTCACTACTTCACTTCCGATTCCCGACGTGTTCCCATACAGTAGTTTTCTCCCACATATGGGGTATCAACATACTCAGGACAAAGTGGACAACAACTTTTGGGGTCCAATTTCTCCTGTTACCCTTGGGAAAATAAAAAAATGGTGACTAAAAGATCATGTTTGTGGAAAAAATACGAATTTTTTATTTTCACGCCCGGGCGTTATAAACTTCTGTGAAGCACTGGGGGGTTCAAAGTGCTCACCACACATCTAGATAAGTTCCTTGGGGGGTCTAGTTTCCAAAATGGTGTCATTTGTGGGGGGTTTCCACTGTTTAGGTACATCAGGGGTTTTCCAATCGCAACATGGTCTCCGATCTCAATTCCAGCCAAAAACGTCAAATGGCGCTGCTTCCCTTCCGAGCTCTGCCATGCGCCCAAATAGTGGTTTACCCCCACATGTGGGGTATCAGCATACTCAGGACAAATTGCACAATAACTTTTAGGGTGCTGTTACCCTTGGAAAAATAAGAATTGAGGGTGAAAAGATCATTTTTGTGGAAAAAATATGATTTTTTAATTGTACGGCTTTATGTTATAAACTTCTGTGAAGCCCTTAGGGGTTCAAAGTTCTCACCACACATCTAGATAAGTTCCTTAGGGGGTCTAGTTTCCAAAATGGTGTCATTTGTGGGGGGTTTCCACTGTTTAGGTACATCAGGGGTTTTCCAATCGCAACATGGTCTCCGATCTCAATTCCAGCCAAAAACGTCAAATGGCGCTGCTTGCCTTCCGAGCTCTGCCATGCGCCCAAATAGTGGTTTACCCCCACATGTGGGGTATCAGCATACTCAAGACAAATTGCACAATAACTTTTAGGGTGATGTTACCCTTGGAAAAATAAGAATTGAGGGTGAAAAGATCATTTTTGTGGAAAAAATATGATTTTTTAATTGTACGGCTTTATGTTATAAACCTCTGTGAAGCCCTTGGGGATTCAAAGTTCTCACCACACATCTAGATAAGTTCCTTAGGGGGTCTAGTTTCCAAAATGGTGTCATTTGTGGGGGGTTTCCACTGTTTAGGTACATCAGGGGTTTTCCAATCGCGACATGATGTCCGATCTCAATTCCAGCCAAAAACGTCAAATGGCGCTGCTTCCCTTCCGAGCTCTGCCATGCGCCCAAATAGTGGTTTACCCCCACATGTGGGGTATCAGCATACTCAGGACAAATTGCACAATAACTTTTAGGGTCCTGTTACCCTTGGGAAAATAAAAATTGGGGTGAAAAGATAATTTTTGTGGAAAAAATATGATTTTTTAATTGTACCGCTGTACGTTATAAACTTCTGTAAAGCCCTTGTGGGTTCAAAGTTCTCACCACATATCTAGATAAGTTCCTTGGGGGGTCTAGTTTCCAAAATGGGGTCACTTGTAGGGGGTTTCCACTGTTTAGGTACATCAGGGACTCTCCAAACGTGACATACTATGAAAAGTATAATATTACAGGGTATATACACTAGTCTCCTTAATATTGCGTTGATCCAGGGAGCTAGTCTGATTGCCGTATGTGGAGTCGGGAAGGAATTTTTTTCCCCACAGCTTACTGTTGCCACATGGGTTTTTTTTGCCTTCCTCTGGATCAACATGTTAGGGCAAGTTAGGATAGGATATGGGTTGAACTAGATGGACTTAAAGTCTCCCTTCAACCTTAATAACTATGTTACTATGTTACATGGCGTCCGATCTGAATTCCAGCCAATTTTGCATTGAAAAAGTCAAACGGCGCTCCTTCCATTCTGAGCTCTGTCATGTGCCGAAACAGTCGTTCCCCACCACAAATCAGGTATCAGCGTACTCAGGACAAATTGCACAATAACTTTTGCAGTCCAATTTCTCCTGTTACCCTTGGTAAAATAAAAAAAATTGAACCTGAAGTATTTTTTTTGTGAAAAAAAGTTAGATGTTCATTTTTTTTTAAATATTCAAAAAAATTCCTGTGACGCACCTAAAGGGTTAATAAACTTCTTGAATGTGGTTTTGAGCACCTTAAGGGGTGCAGTTTTTAGAATGGTGTCACTTTTGGGTATTTTCTATCCTATAGACCCCTCAAAGTGGCTTCAAATGTGATGTGGTCCTAAAAATAAAATGGTGTTGTAAAAATGAGAAATCGCTGGTCAACTTTTAACCCTTATAACTTCCTAACAAAAAAAAATTTTGGTTCCAAAATTGTGCTGATGTAAAGTAAACATGTGGGAAATGTTAGTTATCAAGTTTTTTGTGTGCTGTATCTCTGTGATTGAAGGGCATAAAAATTCAAAGTTGGAAAATTGCGAAATTTTCAAAATTTTTGCCAAATTTCCGTTTTTTTCACAAATAAACGCAAGTTATTTGAATGAAATTTTACCACTAACATGAAGTACAATATGTCACGAGAAAACAGTGTCAGAATCACCAGGATCCATAGAAGCGTTCCAGAGTTATGACCTCATAAAGGGACAGTGGTCAGAATTGTAAAAATTGGCCCGGTCATAAACGTGCAAACCACCCTTGGGGGTGAAGGGGTTAAGAGTTGATTTCAGTAGAAAACATTTCCCACATTAAGAACAGGAAAAAGGTTTCTCCCCTGTTTGAGTTTTTTTGCCCTGATGACATTCACCCTCGGGTATTATGGGAGTTAAGCAATGTGATAGACAGGCCTCTATTCCTTATATTTAAAGACTCTATAGAAACAGGGTCTGTTCCTTTTGATTGGCGGCAAGCAAATGTGGTACCAATATTCAAAAAGGGGTGTAAAAGGGAACCTGGAAACTATAGGCCGGTAAGCTTAACATCTGTTGTGGGTAAAATTTTTGAAGGGTTTCTAAGGGATACCGTTATGGAATATCTCAATGTTAATAAATGTTTAACTCCATATCAGCATGGATTTATGAAGGATCGCTCCTGTCAGACTAACCTGATCAGCTTCTATGAGGATGTAAGCTCTCAAATGGACCCAGGAGAATCATTGGATGTCATTTCTCTCGACTTCACTAAAGCATTTGACACTGTCCCACATAAAAGATTGGTAAGTAAGATGAGAAAGCTTGGGCTAGGGGAAAAAGTGTGTAGATGGGTAGGTAGCTGGCTTAGTGATAGAAAACAAAGAGTGGTTATTAATTGTGCATACTCAGATTGGGCCAGGTGTTATGAATGAGTCACCGGAGGAGGAAAAAACAAAAATGCAAGCTAAGTCCAGAAAACAGGAGATGTTGGTAGCTAGCGGATTGCAGACCCCTTGTTAGGAATCTGTGTCCTGCCATACGTATGCAGAGATCCAGATCCTCACATTTGTCTCCAGAGGCTAAGTCCTTTCAGCCAGCTTCTGTGCATGCTCCCATTGGAGTTCAGGAGTCAGTTGCTCAGGTCCTGCTTCTGATTCCATTGGTTCAGCTCAGGGCTCTGGAGATTTCCGGAAGGTCCCGGTCACTATAAAAAGTGCACATGGCTGTTCCGCCATGCGCTAGTATTTTTCATACTGCTGCTGTGTGTATGGTGACGGATGCTTGGACTGGTGACTGACATTATGAAACCCCTTCCCTCTGATAATACGTTTGTGTGAGTGATTGGGCATCAGCCAGTATTAGCGCCAGCGCGCTCAAGCTTCATCTTTGCCAGCAGCTAGCGTCGTGCATTGCGCTTGCAGCATAGCCATGCTTTTCCTGCGGCTCAGCTATCGCCGCGCTGCAGTTGCAGTTTGTTGGACGTTCGCAGTTGCGACGTTCCGCTTTTCAGTTTACGGTAGGTCTAGATGGAAAGTCCTGACGTCTAAGGCTACTCCTGTGACTTTTAAATACCGTGTCTGCTCCGCTGGAGTCTGTGACCTCGAACAGACTCAGTGGTTTTGCATGCTTTAAAGCTTGCAGCTCTGTGTCTCTAACAGAGCTTGCTTTAGTGCACTGGGTGCAGTTAAAACCCTGTGCACATTACCGCCCTTGTGATCTGCCCCTCTAGCATCGGTTTTTACACCTGCCACACGGTGGACCCCGGGCGGCGAACACGCTTTATTTATATTTTTATTTAGCGTGTTCCGCCGTCCCTAACACAATACTAGCGCCAGGGTCTGGCTAGAGATGGCAGATCAGCAGCAGCTGTTACAGCTTGTGCGTCAGCTCGAGGCTCGTCTTGCTACCCTGGAGAGGTCTCTCGCAGCTGCGCAGGCTACAGATGCTGCCGTACAGGCACTCACAGATGCGGTAGGACGTATGTCCATGTCCGCCCTTGCACCGACAGTTACGCGCCTCCCGTTGCCCGATAAATATGCTGGGGATGGCGCCTACTGTAGGGGTTTTATCAGCCAGTGCTCGATACACCTGGAGCTGCTGACTGCGCAATTCCCTACGGAGCGGGCTAAGGTGGCTTTTGTTATCTCCCTACTGTCTTGCAAGGCGCTGGAATGGGTTACGCCTCTGTGGGAGCTTGGTGACCCCGAGATTCGGTCCCCGGCTAACTTGCTTACTGCCATCAGGCAAGTTTTTCTCGGTCCTCGGGTCACGCATGATACGTCCCTGCAGTTACTCGCCCTTACTCAGGGGTCACTCTCGGTTAGCCAGTATGCCGTCCATTTTCGGACACTGGCGTCTGAGTTGGAATGGTCCGACAAGGCCCTAATCCCCGTTTTTTGGCGAGGTCTAGCGGAGCATATGAAGGATGCTCTCTCTACTAGAGAGATTCCCACTAGCTTGGAAGAGCTAATCTGAGTCTCCTCACGTATCGATCTCCGTTTTTCGGAACGCGGTATGGAGCGGGCTCACTCCAAGCACAAATCCGTTTCGGCTTCCAAATTTTTTGTACCCCTTGAGTTAGACGAGCTGGAGGTTCTACCTCCTGAGCCCATGGAGGTGTCTCGCACCAACTTTAATACAGACTCTGACCAGGAATCCATCTGCGGTTGTCACCATGTCTGTGCGGTTTCTCCGGAAGCCAGCTCCCCACAAAGGTTGGAGTCTGAACCGGCTGTCGAGACCTTTGTCCTTCCTCATCTCAGGGCTCAGGTGCTCACCTGGGCGCATGCGCCTAACACGCACCACCATCAGGGCTATATGCAGATCTCAAAACTGTTGGCTGATGTGTATTGGTGGCCCCATAGAGTTCGGGACATAAAAAAATTTATTCAGGCTTGCACCTTATGTGCTCAGTCTAACCCTCCTAGACAGAGGGTGGTGACATCTGCCGACACACGGCAGCGTGCCTCTGTCACTCCCGCTCCTACTATCTCCCAAGTGTCCCTCTTGAAATCTGGTGACCTCGGTTCCTCTGATGCCTTCCAGGTGTCTCGGGTTACTATAACCCCTACCTGGACACCAAGCTCGCCCTCAGACGAGTTTGAGCCCTATGCCACCGTAGGGCACAAGGTATTCCGGAGGGCTCGGGGAGGAGGGGGCCTTAGGAGGGGGGGTAATGTTAGGAATCTGTGTCCTGCCATACTTATGCAGAGATCCAGATCCTCACATTTGTCTCCAGAGGCTAAGTCCTTTCAGCCAGCTTCAGAGCATGCTCCTGGAATGTACTCCCATTGGAGTTCAGGAGTCAGGTGCTCAGGTCCTGCTCCTGATTCCATTGGTTCAGCTCAGGGCTCTGGAGATTTCCGGAAGGTCCCGGTCACTATAAAAAGTGCGCATGACTGTTCCGCCATGCGCTAGTATTTTTCATACTGCTGCTGCGTGTATAGTGATGGATGCTTGGACTGGTGACTGACTTATTATGAAACCCCTTCCCTCTGATAATACGTTTGTGTGAGTGATTGGGCATCAGCCAGTATTAGTGCCAGCGTGCTCAAGCTTCATCTCTGCCAGCAGCTAGCATCCTGCATCGCGCTTGCAGCATAGCGGTGCTTTTCCTGCGGCTCAGTTATCGCTGCGCTGCGGTTGCAGTTTCTTGGACGTTCACAGTTGCAACGTTCCGCTTTTCAGTTTACGGTAGGTCTAGATGGAGTAGTCCTGACGTCTAAGGCTACTCCAGTGACTTTTAAATACCGTGTCTGCTCCGCTGGAGTCTGTGACCTAGAACAGACTCAGCGGTTTTGCATGCTTTAAAGCTTGCAGCTCTGTGTCTCTAACAGAGCTTGCTTTAGTGCACTGGGTGCAGTTAGAACCCTGTGCACATTACCGCCCTTGTGCTCTGCCTCTCTAGCAGCACTTTTTACACCTGCCGCACGGTGGACCCCGGGTGGCGAACACCCTTTAATTATATTTTTATTTAGCGTGTTCCACCGTCCCTAACCCCCCTGATCCTATTCACAACAACTAACAGTAGCCGTGGAGCGTTCCTATGGTGGTCCAAGATGCCTCTTCACAGCCGGAGAACTAAATAAGCCTAAAGAAAGAAAGGGGAAATCTAAACTGCCCCAGAGCAGACCCCAAAGCAATAGACAGCCCCCAACATGTATTGTCAGTGAAAACAGATGAAAACACAAACACAGACAGAAAGACAGGCAGAGCAAACAATGGGGCCCAACTAACTAGATAGGAAAGGACAGAAAAGATGCTGGCTGCAATCCGCAAAAACCCTGCCAAAAATGTCCCAACACGTCTGAGAGGAAAAAACGGCCCTGAAGTCACTAGACTTCAAAATCCCTATATCAGCACTCCGATATATTCTGAAGACAGAGCAAAAGAGATTTAACCGATCAGGGACAAAAATGGAAATTCAGCAGAGCCCCAGCCGGGGCTGGCAGAACACAAAACTAAGCAAATCAGACAAAATCTTATGGAACAATAACAGAGCAAAACTTAGCTTTAGAAGACAGGAACTGAACTGGAGGCCAGAGCTCAGAGCAGAGAAATCACCAGCAACCCTACAGGGCGTCGGCTGCCTTATATCCACTCAGAGATTCCGGATGTCCAATCGCAATCCCCCTGTTCAGGTGACAAGTTTCTCCCATCCAAATCAGTTTCACCACCTCCTTTCACCAGCAGAGGGAGTTCATCGGACATCAAAGGTGAACGAGAAAATGAGCTCACAACAGTACCACCCCCTTGAGGAGGGGTCACCGAACCCTCATCCACGCCACCAGGCCGATCAGGATGGGCCCGATGAAAAGCACGAACCATTCTTTCGGCATGAATATCAGATGCTAAGACCCAAGAATTATCCTCCTGGCCATAACCCTTCCACTTAACCAGATACTGGAGTCTCCGTCTAGCCAGACGAGAATCCAGTATCTTCTCAACCTCATATTCCACAATACCTTCAACCAATACAGGGTCAGGAGGTGCCACCACAGGAACTACTGGTTCAACAAACCTCTTCAACAGAAACTTATGAAACACGTTATGGATCTTAAATGTAACAGGAAGAGCCAAT
The DNA here is from genome assembly GCF_039654945.1 of Dendrobates tinctorius. Lineage (NCBI taxonomy): Eukaryota > Metazoa > Chordata > Amphibia > Anura > Dendrobatidae > Dendrobates > Dendrobates tinctorius. Next base: position 404,973 of record NW_027362163.1, on the reverse strand, counting down.
CGAAAAGAGACCGGATTAAGAATCTCCAAAATCTTGTAAGGTCCAATAAATCTAGGTTTAAACTTTGGAGAAGCCACTTTCATAGAGATATTCTTTGATGACAACCAAACCATATCACCCACCTTAAACCGGGGACCAATCGTCCTATGCCGGTTGGAAAACCGCTGGGCCTTTTCCTGGGAGAGAGACAACTTATACACCACTTGGTCCCAAATCTGGTGCATTCTCTCCACCACAGTGTCAACACCTGGGCAGGCAGAAGACTCCACCTGCCCTGAAGAGAATCGAGGATGAAACCCAAAGTTACAAAAAAAAGGTGACATCAAAGTGGCAGAACTAGATCTATTATTTAAAGCAAATTCGGCCAAAGGCAAAAATGAGACCCAATCTTCCTGATCAGTAGAGATAAAACATCTCAAATAAGACTCCAAAGTCTGGTTTGTTCTCTCCGTCTGCCCATTGGTCTGAGGGTGAAACTCAGAGGAGAAGGACTACTGAATTCCCAGCTTGGAACAAAAAGTCCTCCAAAATCTAGAGACAAACTGAACTCCTCTGTCAGATACAATGTTCATAGGAATCCCATGCAAGCGAACCACCTGTTGCAAAAACAAGGGCACCAACTCTGAGGAAGATGGCAACTTAGGGAGTGGTACAAGATGGACCATCTTAGAGAATCTATCACAAATCACCCAGATAAGTCATTCTCTGAAAGACAGGCAGATCAGAAATAAAACCCATTGAAATATGGGTCCATGGCCTCCTGGGCAAAGGCATCAACAACCCACTAAAGCGAGAGCAAGGTTTAGACCGGAAGCAAGTCCCACAGGACTGCACAAAATTCCTGACATCACGAGATAAGGCGGGCCACCAAAAAGATCGACTCACCAAATCTCTAGTACCAAAAATACCTGGATGACCAGCCAATGCGGTGCAATGAACTTCAGACATTACTCTCTTCCTCCACTGGTCAGGAACATACAATTTTCCAATGGGACAACGCTCAGGTTTGTCCTCCTGAAACTCTTCCAGAGCACGTCTCAAATCGGGCGAGATGGCAGAAAGAACTACCCCCTCACCTAAGATGGTAGCAGACTTGGTCTCAATAGGAGAATCAGTAAAGAAACTCCTAGAGAGGGCGTCTGCCTTGACATTCTTAGTGCCCGGAAGAAAAGAGACCACAAAATCAAAACGTGTGAAAAACAAGGCCCACCTAGCCTGTCTAGGATTCAAGCGTTTGGCCGACTCAAGGTAAATCAAATTCTTGTGGTCAGTGAGGACCACGACTTGATGTCTAGCTCCCTCCAACCAATGTCTCCACTCCTCAAATGCCCATTTCATGGCTAACAGTTCCCGATTACACACATCATAGTTGCGTTCAGATGGGGAGAACTTTTGGGAAAAGAAAGCACAGGGATTCATTTTAGATGTTACCGGATCTTTTTGGGACAAAACAGCTCCTGCACCAATCTCTGAAGCGTCCACCTCTACCTGAAACGGGAGTGAGACATCAGGTTGCCGCAAAACTGGAGCAGAAGTGAACCTCCGCTTCAGCTCCTGAAAAGAAGAAACAGCCTCTGGAGACCAATTCAGCACATCAGCACCCTTCTTAGTCAAATCAGTCAATGGTTTGGCAATACCAGAAAAATTAGCTATAAATTTATGATAAAAATTAGCAAAACCCAAAAACTTCTAGACAGCCTTCAAAGAAGTGGGCTGAACCCAATCATAAATGGCCTGTACCTTGGCCGGGTCCATTTCAATAGTTGACGGAGACAAAATAAATCCCAAAAATGAAATCCTCTGTACACCAAAAAGGCATTTCGATTCCTTGACATACAGGGAATTCTCCCTCAAAATCCGGAACACAGTCCGAACATGTTCCACATGAGAGTCCCAATCCTTGGAAAAGATCAAAATATCATCCAGATAGATGATCAAAAATTTATCCACAAAGTCTCGGAAAATATAATTCATGAAGCACTGGAAGACAGAAGGGGCATTAGTGAGCCCAAAAGGCATCACCAGGTACTCAAAATGTCCCTCCGGAGTATTAAACGCCGTCTTCCATTCATCCCCATGCTTAATGCGAATAAGATTATACGCCCCCCTGAGGTCAAGCTTGGTAAACCAGCAAGCACCTTTAACTCTGGAGAATAGATCAGAAATCAGGGGTAACGGATACTGATATTTAACAGTAATTTTGTTGAGGGAACGATAGTCAATACAAGGCCTTAATGAACCATCTTTCTTGGCCACGAAAAAAAAACCAGCACCAAAGGGAGAAGAGGATGGTCTAATATGACCCTTCTCCAATGACTCCTTAATATAAGATCGCATATCCTCATGCTCGGGTACAGATAAATTGAAAAGTCGACCCTTGGGAAATTTACACCCAGGGCTCAGCTCAATTGCACAGTCATAACTCCTATGAGGAGGCAAAGACGCAGACTTATTCTCACTAAATACATCATAAAAATCAGCCAAATAGTCAGGAACATCATGCGACTGTGGAGAGGTGGAGAAAACAGGAGTGTCACTAAGAGCACACTGACAACCCCAACTCACCACAGACACAGATTTCCAATCCACAACTGGATTATGGATTTGCAAACAGGGAAACCCCAGAACAATGGTATCATGCAAATTATGCCACACCAAAAATCTGCAATTTTCTTGATGGTCTTGGGTGACCCGCATTACCACCTGGGTCCAAAACTGAGGTTTTTCTTCGCAAAAGGAGTAGCATCAATACTCCTCAAAGGGATAGGAGTCCGCAGAGGTGCCATAGGAAACCCACAAAGTTTAGCAAAATCCAAGTCCATCAGGTTCAGAGCCGCTCCTGAATCCACAAAAGTCTTAGCGGAAAATGTGGACAGGGAGCAGATCAGAGTAATTGCCAGAAGAAACTTAGTTGTGCACACCCACAGCAAATGTGTGTGCAAAATGTTTCTCTCGTTTAAGGCAGACAGAAATATTATGAGAGGCATCTCCACAGAAAAAACACAGTTTATTATGCCTTCTGAACTCCTGACGTTGCGCCCTAGACAAAACTCTATCACACTGCATAGGTTCAGACATTTGTTCAACAGGTGGCAACATTTCTCGTGTAATTTTACGTTCACGTAAACGCCGATCAACCTGAATGGCTAATGACATAGAATCATCAAGACCGGAGGGAACAGGAAATCCCACCATAGTATCTTTTACGGTTTCTGACAAACCCTTCCGAAAGAGAGCTGCCAAGGCACCATCATTCCAGGTAGTAAGGACCGCCCACTTTCAGAATTTTTGACAGTACAACTCTGCAGAATCCTGACCCTGGCTCAATGCCAACAGGGCTTTTTCAGCTCGATCAATAGCATTAAGTTCATCATACAACAACCCCAAGGCTTGAAAATATGCGTCCACATTAGTTAGAATAGGATCATCAGGTGTCAAAGAAAACGGGGATCGCCGTGCAGCAAAGAGATGACAATTTTAACCTGCTGCGCAGAGCTCCCCAATGAGCTAGGTTTCAAGACAAGAAATAATTTACAATTATTCTTAAAATTCAAAAATTTAGACCGATCCCCAAAAAACACATCAGGAGTAGGGATCTTTGGTTCAGCAGCATGTGAATGAGCAAGATAGGCAGAAATTCCCCACACTTCAGCAGCGAGCTGCTCCACACGATCAGAAAAAATTCCTCCTACGGCCCCAGAGAAAAAGAGGAAAAAAATATACATTAAAAAAAAAAAAATTCTGACACTTTTTTTTTTTACAATTCTTTCCTGCTATTGAGTACCCTAGAATCTGCGGTATGGCTGGTGATTCTGTTATGAATGAGTCACCGGAGGAGGAAAAAACAAAAATGCAAGCTAAGTCCAGAAAACAGGAGAGGTTGGTAGCTAGCGGATTGCAGACCCCTGATCCTATTCACAACAACTAACAGTAGCCATGGAGCATTCCTACGGTGGTCCTAGATGGCTCTTCACAGCCGGAGAACTAAATAAGCCTAAAGAAAGAAAGGGGAAATCTAAACTGCCCCAGAGCAGACACCAAAGCAATAGACAGCCCCCAACATGTATTGTCGGTGAAAACAGATGAAAACACAAACGTAGACAGAAAGACTGGCAGAGCAAATGATGGGACCCAACTAACTAGATAGGAAGGACAGAAAAGATGCTGGCTGCAATCCGCAAAAACCCTACCAAAAATGTCCCAACACGTCTGATAGGAAAAAACGGCCCTGAAGTCACTAGACTTCAAAATCCCTATATCAGCACTCAGGTATATTCTGAAAACAGAGCAAAGAGATTTAACCAATCAGGGACAAAAATGGAAATTCAGCAGAGCCCCAGCCGGGGCTGGCAGAACACAAAACTAAGCAAATCAGACAAAATCTCATGGAACAATAACAGAGCAAAACTTAGCTTTAGAAGACAGGAACTGAACTGGAGGCCAGAGCTCAGAGCAGAGAAATCACCAGCAAACCTACAGGGCGTCGGCTGCCTTATATCCACTCAGAGATTCCGGATTTCCAATCGCAATCCCCCTGTTCAGGTGACAGGTTTCTCCCATCCAAATCAGTTTCACCACCTCCTTTCACCAGCAGAGGGAGTTAATCGGATATCAAAGGTGAACGAGAAAATGAGCTCACAACAACCAGGGTTACTAGTGGGGTACCACAGGGTTCTGTATTGGGCCCCCTACTATTTAATATATTTATTAATGATCTAGTGGATGGCTTACACAGTAAAATATCAGTATTTGCAGATGATACAAAACTATGTAAGGTAGTTAACACAAAGAAGGACAGTTTGCAACTACAGACAGATTTGAGTAAATTGGAGAATTGGGCTGAAAAATGGCAAATGAGGTTTAACACAGATAAGTGTAAGGTTATGCACATGGGAAGGAGAAACAGATGCTATAATTACTTACTAAATGGGAAACTGCTGGGGAAATCAGGCATGGAAAAAGACTTAGGCATCTTAGTCAATAAGAAGCTAAATTGGAGTGCCCAGTGTCAGGCAGCTGCCACCAAAGCAAATAGGGTCATGGTATGCATTAGAAGAGGTCTGGGGACACGAGATGAAAACATAATTCTCCCTCTGTACAAATCACTCGTCAGACCACACTAGGAGTATTGTGTGTAATTTTGGACGCCGATGCTCAAGAAAGACATTACTGAACTTGAAAGGGTTCAAAGGCGGGCTACTAAAATGATAAATGGAGTTGGTTTACTACAATACCCAGAAAGGTTATCAAAATTAGGTCTATTTACTCTAGAAAAGAGAAGACTTAGGGGAGAACTAATAAATATGTTCAAGTATATCAGAGGGCAATACAGAGATCTCTCCAATGAACTGTTTGTACCAAGGACTGTGACAAGAACAAGGGGGCATTCTCTTCGTTTGGAGGAAAGACAATTTCTGCACCAGCATAGAAGAGGGTTCTTCACGGTAAGAGCAGTGAGGCTCTGGAGTTCTCTTCCTGAGGAAGTGGTGATGGCCAACTCACTGAATGAATTTAAGAAAGGAATGGATGCTTTTCTTGTGAGTAACAGTATAGAAGGTTACGAATAACAGAATATTATAGGTAGATGGTTGACCCAGCTTAGGGGAAGGAATTTTTTTCCCTATGGAGAAAATTGGCTTCTACTCTGTGGGTTTTTTGCCTTCCCCAGGATCAACAATGCAGAACAGCTGCACTAAAAATAGGCTGAACTAGATGAACATAAGGTCTTCCTTCAGCCTTCAAAACTATGTTACTATGTTACTATGACTAAGAAGAGATGATTTCCTCACAAAACATTTCCCACATTCTGAAGAGGAGAAAGGATTCTCCCCCGTGTGAGTTCTTTGGTGCTTAATCAAATTTGATTTCTGGGTAAAACATTTCCCGCATTCTGAACAGGAAAAAGGCTTCTCGCCTGTGTGGGTTCTATGGTGACTAACCAAATCTGATTTCTGGTTAAAACATTTCCCACATTCTGAACAGGAAAAAGGTTTCTCGCCTGTGTGAGTTTTATGGTGAGTAACAAAATGTGATTTATGTGCAAAACATTTCCCTCATTCTGAACAGGAAAAAGGCTTCTCCCCCGTGTGAGTTCTTTGGTGCTTAAACAAATCTGATTTCTGGATAAAACATTTCCCACATTCTGAGCAGGAAAAAGGCTTCTCCCCTGTGTGAGTTCTTTGGTGCTTAAACAAATCTGATTTCTGGCTAAAACATTTCCAACATTCTGAACAGGAAAAAAGCTTCTCCCCTGTGTGAGTTTTCTGGTGTGTAACAAAATTAGATTTCTTGTTAAAACATTTCCCACATTCTGAACATGAAAAAGGCTTCTCCCCTGTGTGAGTTATTTGGTGTGTAACAAGATTCCCTTTATGGTTAAAACATTTCCCACATTCTGAACATGAAAAAGGCTTCTCTCCTGTGTGAGTTTTCTGGTGTGTAACAAAATTAGATTTCTGGTTAAAACATTTCCCACATTCTGAACATGAAAAAGGCTTCTCCCCTGTGTGAGTTTTTTGGTGACTAAGAAGAGATGATTTCCTCACAAAACATTTCCCACATTCTAAACAGGAAAAAGGCTTCTCCCCTGTGTGAGTTCTTTGGTGCCTAACCAAATCTGATTTCTGGTTAAAAAATTTCCCACATTCTGAACAGCAAAAAGGTTTCTCCCTTGTGTGAGTTCTTTGGTGCTTATCCAAATGTGATTTCTTTGTACAGCATTTCCCACATTGTGAACAGGAAAATCTATTGTCTGTTATGTGAATTTTTTCATGTGTAAGACAAGTCTTTTCAAGAAAACTATTTCCATATTCTGAATATGAAAATGGCTCCTTTCCTTTAGAATCAATTAATTTTTTAATGCTTATATCGTGACTTTGATTTTTCTTAGTAGTTGGTAATGAACCAAAAGATGGGACCTGTTTCAAAGTATTAGATGACAGATCTTGGCTATGAAGGGATGATGGTATATCTGGAGTAATGGCATTAACTTCAATTGGGTCCTGTGAGATCTCAAGATCATCAGATTTAAAAATTGAAGATGTCAGCGTTCCCTCTGATCTCCTGGTACAGTCATCTGCTAAAAATAAAACCAATTAATAATTTTGAATAAAATATCTTCACATTTTATACTTTTGAACATTTCTACTTAAGCTGTCCATAAAAAATACAAGCTTTTTAAAAATACTGAATTATTCTCCAATACAATGACAGTTCACAGTCTAATCGAAAGCCTCATAGCATGAACCAGCGCATCATGGTGTTCAATGGTTTGTTCATTCTGCTTCCCAAACATGGAATAAAAAGCCACCAAACAATGTTATATAGGTGAAAATTATACCAATAAAACTTCTCATCTCACGGAAACACAAGACACCACTAAGGTCCATCATCTGTCAGAGGAAAACCAAAAGGTTTCCACAATATTTGTGGGTCAAAAGCTCTTGAAAAGCAACATGGCTTCCATAAACCAATCCAGCAATATCCGCTCTCCCAAAGTCAAATATCCACTCTCTTCTGAGCCTTGTAGTGCGCCCAAACCATATTTAGCATCCATGTATTTGGCATTACTATAGTGAGATGAACCCACTTAATTTACGGTGTGTGTTTCCTGGAGCACAATCTGGGCATTATGTGTTGGATAATAAAATGGCAAATGTGCAATTTTCATGTTGCAACATCCAGTGCAAGCTAATTTCCGTAAAGTGTCACTACTCCCATAGAATAATTCACTGAGGGTTATAATTTCCATAATGGAGTCACTTTATGGGGATTTCTACTGCTTTAGTTTCCTGTAATTTTGTTATATTAGGGCATCTGCAGATGGTGTGTCCCCTCTCCACTGGAATCTGCTCCTGTGATGTTTGGTTCCATCACCAAGCAGCGCCTTATTTATTGTGCAGGCGTTGCTGGTAATAGAAGAGATGTCGAAACCAGAAGCTCTGGGTGGTGCTGGCTCTGTCCAACCACTAAGATTAGGGTGCCTGAGACCAGTAGTTTCATCCAGCCTGGCAGTATGGGTTTGTGTGCTGTCCAGCAATCTGGTAGCAATCTGCTACCTGCTTAAGCCAATTAGAAAGCACCAAACCCTCCTAAAGCTTGAAGCCTATTCCCGGAATCTGCCAGATACAGCCTTGTTCTCCTCTGGTTCAGTCCTCTGTGCTCAGCTGGTGTATTTGTTTCCTGGTGTAATCCCAGCCCGCTTACTGACTACACTTGTGTCTTCTGATTTTGTACTTTCTCTGCCCTCCTGGTTATGACCAACTACCTGACTATTCTTCTTGCCATCTCACCCCACAGAATAGCAGGTAACACCATGGCCCAAGCCTAGGGGTCTCTGTGTAAGTCCAGATCCATGAAGAGGGGTTAAAGGATGATGAGCAAGGCAATCACTGGGATCTGGAAAACAGAGTAGATAGAGCCAAGCCTTCTTGTGGTGGCCATCTTTTCATCTGCCAGGTGATCACTAACAGTGCTCCCAATACATCGTGTCTGCAAACTATTCCATCAAGAGCTGTGTACGAATAGCTAAATGGCGCTCCTTCCTTTCTTAACCTACCATGAGCCCAGAAAGTAGTGTACAACCATATATAGGGGATTGTTGGATTCAGGAGACATTGGAGAATAATTTGTAAGGTCCATTTGTTTCCTATTATCCTGGTGAAAACTCTCTGGGTAATTAGAGTATGGGGCTCGGTGGTTCTTGGCAATCTAAACTATCGTAAGGGCCAATATTTTCTGTCAGATGAGTTTCAAGAAGAAAGATTAAATATTCATAGAGAACTTTTTATAATAGTGCAGAGCTGATGTGTCTTAAATTTAGATCTCAGGCATCTGGCAGAGGTAATGGAGACCTTATTTTAAAGGCTACCAGGTAGTTGCAGACTCACATAAGTGAGGCAGGCCGATCCCACCATCATCAAACTACCATACAAAATGAACCTGTACAAAAAGAACTAGAATAAAAAAACATGTTGGAGGTATTTTTTGGATTATAAGACACTCTGGATTATAAGACACACCCCAAATTTTGAGGAGAAAAATAGGAATATTTTTTTTTAATAACATGGTGGCGCTTCTTATAATCCATGCGTCTTACTGCTATGGTGAAGCGGGGTCCCAGGGTCACTGCTGGAGGAGGCAGGAGTGGGGAGTGATGCTGCAGGCCGCAGGGTGGGATGAGGGGGTGTCCGATGAGCAGTGCCCCGCTGCGAGTGTTTGGTGCTGCTGGGGTGCCTGGCGATGCTGCCCAGGGTGGCCACCGCCAATGCTGCTGCCGCTGCTCTGGGTGTCCGCCGCTGCTGCTGCCTGGAGAGTCCGCCGCTGCGGGGAGACTCTGCTGACTTTTCGTGAAAGTCCAGAGCCCCCCGCATGTCCGTGGTTTCCTCCTGTGTGGTGGACTCTGTGAATATGGCTGCTGGGGGGCGGCACATGCGCAGATGGAGATCTCGGTAACAAGATCTCAGGATATGAGATTTCAGCCCTGAAATTAGATCTCAGGATTCTATGAAGCCAACAGCATCATTACCCTCCGCTTTCTCTTATAGGCCAATCATAATATTTTTCATCAAGTGATTTTCTAACTTGTCAGCACATTCTACATACGCTGTCATTTGGCTTTATAGTTACATATCTGGGCAGGTAACGGTCAGCGTCTCCTAATCCCAGAGGGTAGGTGGTTCCTCCAGGTCGTAAGTTCTATAGAAAAGGGCTTTCAATGTCCAAAGTCATTTGAACAGTTTTGGGTGGAGGAGAATGTTGTGGTCTAGAGGCAAAATGGTGATCATGGTAAAACGGCCGGACTACACCACCGATAAAGCAGCCACAGCCGGTGACTGAGAGGAATCTGTGACTTCTCTGCATTCAGTGGTTACTACTCACCTGGGTAGTCATATGTGGGAATCTCCTCTTTACACCGCTCATCATCTCTCACATATGTCTCTGTAGTATTAATATGGGTCAGATCTTCACCCTGAAACAAATATTGTAAAAGTCACAGACAGATGGAGAAGTCCCATCTCTGATCAGCTCTAATCCTGCCATCTCCACCGCTCTCATTACACAAGTATAAAACATATAATACTGGTGGATAAAACAAGACTGAGCACAAGACCTTCACAGCCGTCTACACATCATAGGGGAGATCTCCTGACACCTTCTCTCCATCTACCTGATGATCCTGAGGAGCACTGGGATCTTCTTGGTTACAGTCCTGTGGAAGAAGAGGATGGGGACATCTCTCTGGTGTTGTCCTCTTACTGGATAGATCTGGAGGAAACACATACAGGGACTGAATTCATTCTCTACATACAGATAATTATAGGCCGTGTGTATTTAGTCCTGTCTATTACCTGGAGATGTGAGGAGCTGGGGAACCTCCATTATGACGTCCTTGTACAGATCTCTGTGTCCTTCTAAATACTCCCACTCCTCCATGGAGAAATAGACAGCGACATCCTGACACCTTATAGGAACCTGACACATACAATGATACCGTCATCCCCCGATCCCTTCATAGTGTTACTGTATAATGTCCCAGCATTCCCAGCAGTGTCACCTCTCCAGTCAGCAGCTCAATCATCTTGTAGGTGAGTTCTAGGATCTTCTGGTCATTGATGTCCTCATGGATCAGGGGGTGAGGTGGAGGTCCCGTGATTGGGCTCAGGGGTCTTCCCCATCCCTCAGACACAGGGTCCTGACAGCGATCACTAGAGGTCTTCTTCACCACTGTGTAATCCTGGTTATGGAGGGACACATTAATAAATCTCACTCCAGACATTTCCAGAGTCCTCACCTCTCCAGTTCTGTCCATCTGTTATTCCCATAGATAAGAATGATGTAATGTGACGTCATCAGAATCTCTCACCTCTCCAGTGAGACGGAAGAGGATCTCTAGGGTGAGGTGTAACATCCTCTCCGCCATCTTGTCTCTGTCCATATCCATCCTTGATGGGTAAATCAGGAAAATTCTCTTCTGTAGAAGATCTTCACTGAGAGGCTCCGATATTGTAGAGACCTGAATGAGAAGAAGATGATCCGATGTAACATCATAAGAATCCTGTGTAATAATACAATTACTGGAGATAATAAGGGAAACATATGAGGAGATTTATTATCTTACAGGGTTTAGTTTTCTCCCCTGACATCTACTAATAAAACCTATATATTTAGGCCCCAGACAACAAGCAGTTTCCTCCTCGGAGTCGGCAGCTGAACACGTTCCTCATAGACTCATCTTCCATAACGCTAATTCTCGTCTCATTACCGACACTGGAATCGGCATTAGCAATACTGCAGGAGATATTCATTACACGCGACATGAGAAATAACTCCTTCATGATGAGGACGACATCTTCATCTTCTACTGCGGCTCTAGAGACAGATGTGGCCAGAGTCGGTCACTGCCTCCATCCCCACCGGCCGTCTATACGAAGGTTTCCCGTCTTCCCCGCACTGGAATCTTCTCTCCCGTTAGATCTCAGCTCTGAGTCACACACAGAAGTTTGAGGCTTTTCTGGAAGAACAGGACAGGAGAGATCTGAGGCCGATGTCTCCATGTACAGGGTTTCCCCTCGGGATAAGAGGCTTTTCTATCCCTTTCCCCCAATTAGAGGGGACACCTGTGGATATCGGGGTCTTTACCGGCTGCAGTCCTGGGGGGATTTACTCGGTAACGTGGACGTTGGTCAAACGTCACCATCAATTCCCATCAGAGTGAAGGAACATCGCTCCTCTATTCAGCTCTATGGATCCAGGATGAAATCCACTGCGGCCCCTGCAAGAAAAGAGCGAAGTCTGGTGAGACCCCCGAGGCCGGAGATTTCTACAGCTGCTCTGTGCGCACAGGACCTGTGATGAGGTCACAGGAGGGGAGGAGTCAGGGGTCACATGATCAGGGGCCTCAGTGTGTGCAGGACTTTGAAGTTTATGTGTGGGGTCAAGAGGGGTTTACAGGGTGGATGTAGAAAAGCCGTGTGTGTACGAGGTGTACGGAGCGGAGCCATGTGTGTACGAGGTGTACGGAGCGGAGCCATGTGTGTACGAGGTGTACGGAGCGGAGCCGCGTGTGTGTGGGGAAGGTGACTTTACGGACAGATGTGACTGGTAGAAGGAGGGGACGGTTTGTGCACTAGGGACAGAGATTGACAGGTTAGAGAGGTAACAGTAGGGACAGAAAAGGGAGTGCAGTACTGTGAAATGACCACAAGATGGCAGGGGAGAGTAGTACAGGACTTTACATCAGCTTAGGGCTATAGAAACTGCATAGTCATGGGGGGCGGGGAGATAGGAGCCGGGGTGGGAAATTCCCCTGTGAGAGGGGATAAATAGAAGAAGGCGGGGCTCCAGGAGAGTCTAGTCCCGGGAGGAGCTCAGAAGAAGACGGAGAAAGTGAGAAGAGCTCGGCCAGGGGGACGGACAAATGAGAGACAGTCAGGGGGTGGCCCTGACCTGACGGACTGCAGGACAGGCAAGGAGAAGAGACAGTCAGGGGGAGACCCTGACTCAACGGACCGCAGGACAGACGAGGCCCCGGGGGTACCGATTCGAAGACGACCTCGGGCAGGTGAAGCGCTGGGGGTAGATTGGTCTAGGACAGCCCCCAGTGAAAGATCCGCGAGGTGCATTACTGGAGCTGAAGAATAGGTACCCGGGCCTGGCGATACAGTGGTGTAAAGAAGCTGCGGTGCGTGTTTGGTGGTCGTCAGAGGACAACAAATAAATCCGGAACTGTTACAAGTGGAAGTGGAAGCTGTCTCCGTCTCGTCTTTGCCTCGTCTGGTAAGCAGTGGTCCACCCCCCTAGCCCAGCCCCCTACCACATGTGTACGAGGTGTACGGAGCGGAGCCGTGTGTGTACGAGGTGTACGGAGCGGAGCCGTGTGTGTACGAGGTGTACGGAGCGGAGCCGTGTGTACGAGGTGTAGGGAGCGGAGCCGTGTGTGTACGAGGTGTACGGAGCGGAGCCCTGTGTGTACGAGGTGTACGGAGCGGAGCCGCGTGTGTACGAGGTGTACGGAGCGGAGCCGCGTGTGTACGAGGTGTACGGAGCGGAGCCGTGTGTGTACGAGGTGTACAGAGCGGAGCCGCGTGTGGACGAGGTGTACGGAGCGGAGCCGTGTGTGTACGAGGTGTACGGCGCGGAGCCCTGTGTGTATGAGGTGTACGGCGCGGAGCCGTGTGTACGAGGTGTACAGAGCGGAGCCCTGTGTGTACGAGGTGTACGGAGCGGAGCCGCGTGTGTATGAGGTGTACGGAGCAAAGCCGCGTGTGTATGAGGTGTATGGAGCGGAGCCGCGTGTGTACGAGGTGTACTGAGCGGAGCCGTGTGTACGGAGCGGAGCCGTGTGTGTATAACGTGTACAGAGAGGAGCCGCGTGTGTACGAGGTGTAAGGAGCGGAGCCGTGTGTGTATAACGTGTACGGAGAGGAGCCGTATGTGTACAAGGTGTGCAGAGCGGAGCTGTGTGTGTACGAGGTGTGCAAAGTGGAGCCGTGTGTGTACGAGGTGTACTGAGCAGAGCCATGTGTACAGGGTATACAGAGCGGAGCCGCCTTTGTGCGGACACCTCTTTGTACTATGTATATCCCCATCTTCAGTTACAGACTCTTGTGTACACTATACACCCGTATACCCCCAGCTTCAGTCGCAGACCCCTGTGTACACTATACACCCGTATACCCCCAGCTTCAGTCGCAGACCCCTGTGTACACTATACACCCGTATACCCCCAGATCAGTCGCAGACCCCTGTGTACACTATACACCCGTATACCCCCAGATCAGTCACAGACCCCTGTGTACACTATACACCCGTATACCCCCAGGTTCAGTCGCAGACCCCTGTGTACACTATACACCCGCATACCCCCAGCTTTAATCGCAGACCCCTGGATACACTGTACACACCCGTATACCCCCAGGTTCACTCGCAGACCCCTGTATACACTGTACACACCCGTATACCCCCAGCTTTGGTCGCAGACCCCTGTATACATTGTACACACCCGTATAGCCCCAGCTTCGGTCGCAGACCCCTCTGTGTACGCTGTATATACCCGTATACCCCCATCTTCAGTCACAGACCCCTCTGTGTACGCTGTATAAACCCGTATACCCCCATCTTCAGTCACAGACCCCTCTGTGTACGCTGTATAAACCCGTATACCCCATCTTCAGTCACAGACCCCTCTGTGTACACTGTATACACCCGTATACCCCCAGCTTCGGTCACAGACACGTGTACACTGTATACACCCGTATACCCCCAGGTTCAGTCGCAGACCCCTGTGTACACTGTATACACCCGTATACCACATCTTCGGTTGCAGACCCCTCAGTGTACGCTGTATACACCCGTATACCCCAGCTTCGGTCACAGACCTCTCTGTGTACACCGTATACACCCGTATACCCCCAGCTTCGGTCGCAGACCCCTGTATACACTGTATAAACCCGTATACCCCCAGGTTCGGTCACAGACCCCTGTGTGTGCACTGTATAAACCCGAATACCCCCATCTTCAGTCACAGACCCCTCTGGGTACGCTGTATAAACCCGTATACCCCCATCTTCAGTCACAGACCCCTGTGTACACTGTATACACTCGTATATCCCCAGGTTCGGTCACAGACCCCTCTGTGTACGCTGTATAAACTCATATACCCCCATCTTCAGTCACAGACCCCTCTGTGTACACTGTATACACCCGTATACCTCCAGCTTCGGTCACAGACCCCTGTGTACACTGTATACACCCGTATACCCCCAGGTTCAGTCGCAGTCCCCTGTGTACACTGTATACACCCGTATACCACATCTTCGGTTGCAGACCCCTCAGTGTACGCTGTATACACCCGTATACCCCCAGCTTTGGTCACAGACTCCTCTGTGTATGCTGTATACACCCGTATACCCCCTGCTTCGGTCACAGACCCCTCAGTGTACACTGTATTCACCCGTATACCCCCATCTTTGGTCACAGACCCCTCTGTGTACACTGCATACACCTGTATACCCCCAGCTTCAGTCACAGACTCCTCAGTGTACACTGTATGCACCCGTATACCCCAGCTTCGGTCACAGACACCTGTGTACACTGTATACACCCAGCTTCGGTCGCAGACGCCTGTGTACACTGTATTCACCCGTATACCCCCAGCTTCGGTCACAGACCCCTCTGTGTACACTGCATACACCTGTATACCCCAGCTTCAGTCACAGACCCCTGTGTATGCTCTATATACCCATATACCCCCAGCTTTGGTCACAGACCCCATGTCTCACACACTGTAGAACTGATGCCAGACACACGGTGAAACTGCGGTCGTCCGTCTCTCGTCTCTCGCACTTATACTGATAACATAAGATGGAGTCAGACAAACCCTCCTACAAAACGTGAGAACAAAGTCATTACTACAGGACTGTGTGAGAAAGGGATTTATTCTACAAGAAACGCTGGGGCCACAAAAGAGGGAATCCGGGCCCCGTGGCTGGATACTCCGGACCCCCAGCGTGTTAGGACCAGACGGGGTCTTTGTCCCTGGAGCTTCTCTACTCGGGATAATGAGACTCTGATCTTGGTCATCCGTATGGACAATGGAAATGGAATTACAAAGCTTCTCATAGACTTTCCATGTTAAGCACGGACGGCACATGTACAGCACACGGACGGCACACGGACGGCTCATGTACAGCACACGGGCAGCACATTTACGGCACACGGGCGGCACATGTACAACACACGGACGGCACACGGACAGCTCATGTACAGCACACGGACAGCACATTTACGGCACACGGGCGGCACATGTATGGCACACGGACAGCACATGTACAACACATGGACGGCACACGTACGGCACACAGACGGCACATGTACAGCACACGGACGGCTTATGTACGGCACACGGACGGCACACGTACAGCACACGGATGGCACATGTACAGCACACGGATGGCACGTTTACACGGACCCATAGACTTGTATTGGCCCTTTGTCATCTGTGCTGCTGGGGAAACACGGACATGAGAGCAGCACCATAAGTCAAATAGGGGACACGTGGCATCTGTGATAAACATGATAGGTCGTGTGAAGGGGCCGTACAGTCACATAATATAAGGTGAAGCCACAAGACCCCTGCAGCTCAGTGCTGAGACTGATGGAGACCCCCACAGCCACAAGACCCTGGCAGCCTATTGCTAAGACTGATGGAGACTGCCAAAGCCACAAGACCACTGCAGCCTAGTCCTAAAACTGACAGAGACTCCAGGAGCCACAAGACCACTGCAGCCCAGTGCTGAGACTGACGGAGACTGCCCGAGCCACAAGACCACTGCAGCCCAGTGCTAAGACTGCCAGAGACCCCCGGGGCCACAAGACCACTGCAGCCCAGTGCTGAGACTAGCAGAGACCCCCGGAGCCACAAGACCCCTGGAGCCTAGTGCTGAGACTGGCAGAGACCCCCGGAGCCACAAGACCACTGCAGCCCAGTGCGGAGACTGGCAGAGACCCCCGGAGCATCAGTGCTGGAGCCGTGGGGGATTTATCAGTTCATGCTAATTATTTTTACATTCTCAGAAATCCCCTGTTGTGTCTGTTCACACTCACCATTGTTGCTGTGGATTGATCTACAGTGTTGGCAGGAAATTTTCTGCTTTTTTGCAGCCTTTTCACTTGCATTTTTGTGTCCCATTCATTTGAACAGGGAAAAAAATGATGCAGAAATGCTGAAAGACGACAGCAACAGATTTATAAAAAAAAAAGTGACGGTGTCCATGTCTGGCCGGTGTCCTTGTCTGGCCGGTGTCCGTGTCTGGCCGCTGTCTGTGTCTGGCCGCTGTCCGTGTCTGGCTGCTGTACGTATCTGGCCGGTGTCCGTGTCTGGCCGCTGTCTGTGTCTGGCCGCTGTCCGTGTCTGGCCGGTGTCCGTGTCTGGCTGCTGTACGTGTCTGGCCGGTGTCTGTGTCTGGCCGCTGTCCGTGTCTGGCCGGTGTCCGTGTCTGGCCGGTGTCTGTGTCTGGCCGGTGTCCGTGTCTGGCCGGTGTCCGTGTCTGGCCGGAGTCCGTGTCTGGCTGCTGTACATGTCTGGCCGGCATCCGTGTCTGGTCGGTTTACGTGTCTGGCCGACATCCGTGTCTGGCTGCTCTCCGTCTCTGTCCGCTGTCCATGTCTGGCCGGTGTCCGTGCCTGGCTGCTGTCCGTGTCTGGTTGCTGTCCGTGTCTGGCTGCTGTCCGTGTCTGGCTGCTGTCCGTGTCTGGCTGCTGTCCGTGTCTGGCTGCTGTCCGTGCCTGGCTGCTGTCCGTGCCTGGCTGCTGTCCGTGCCTGGCTGCTGTCCGTGCCTGGCTGCTGTCCGTGCCTGGCTGCTGTCCGTGTCTGGCTGCTGTCCGTGTCTGGCTGGTGTCTGTGTGAATTTGTTTTTTTTCTGAAATTGACTGATTTATTTCCTTAGGCCGGGTGCACACGATCAGGAATTGGCAGCGCTTTGGATGCAGCACATGTCCGCTGCCGGCTATTGAACATAGGTGACTCCACATGTGATCACTGAACCGTGCGGATTCACTGCATCCAATACATTGTACGGGTGAGGTTTATCACATCTCCAAAAGATAAATAGACATGTTGTGATCTGGAAAGACGCGCCCCATGTCCGTCTCTAAAGATAGGGAATGTAGATTGTGAGCCTCATTGGGGACAATGCCACTAATGTCTGTAAAGCGCTGTGGAATTAATAGCGCTATATAAATGAGTAAAAATAAATATATAAACTGCGGGGGCTCTGGCCTTCCACAAAATGTCGGCAGAGCCCCCGCAGCACCATACACCCACAGCGACACTACACCTATTATTGCGACTAGAGATGAGCGACTTTGCCTTTTTTCGGGTCGAGTCGGGTTTCGCGAAACCCGACTTTCTCAAAAGTCGGGTCGAGTGAGATCGGCCGACTAACGGAAAAAGTCGGGTTTCGTACAGACTGAAACACGAAACCCAATGTAAGTCAATGGGGAAGAAAAGTCGGGAGTGAGAAAAAGACAGGAAACACACCTACAGTGCCCATTTGAATGCCAAAACCATAAATTCTTATTCCTGAAGCTTGTCACCCTTTATTTACTTCATAATACAAGTTACGCATTGAAAAATGGGGGTTATTTGGTTAAAGTTGCGGGGGGGGGTAGGGCTGGCTCCAGGATTTCATGTGCCCTGGGCCAAAGAGCGTCCCTTTAACACATACCACAACTCATGATGCTCTGATACGGCAGAGAAATAGTGGTATAGTACAATGAAAAATACTTCACTTTTTACATCTCATGACTGATATCCATTTAAAATTCTCCAATAGCTCCAAAAGTGGACAGTATATTACTCCATACAGTATTATGGCCACCGCATAGTGCGCTATACAGAGTAATGAGGCCCATCTATTTCTCCCTACAGAATCATTGATCCCATATAATGTTTGAAACAGTATATGATGAGCTCCACATAATGCTACAGTATATGTTGGTCCACATGGATGAAGCTCCACTGTCTTATGGGCCCAAATAATGCTCCATACATAATGGACCCTATTTCTAATGCTCTAGTGTATAATGGGCCCTGTACATGCTGCTCCAGTGTCTGATGTCCACCTTTGAAATGTTCCAGTGTATGGTGGGCCCCATCTATCATTCTCCAGAGTATAGTGCTCCCCAAAAATAGCAGTCCCAACATTGAAAACAATGAAATAAGTCTCCTCGCTATGGAATCCCTGTACTAGTCAGGACTCCTTGTCGTCCCCATCTTCCATCCCACTGCACTTGGCTGTTTAGGCAGAGGGCATACAGACGTGATGTCATTGCGCTCTCTGATCAGAATATCAGTGTCAGGAAACGCGGAAGACGTCATGGCGGTGGAGCAGGGAGAGGTAAGTATTTCAACCTTGCAAGTGCTGTGATCCTGAGCAAGCAGGGGGGGCCCACTCGTTGGCGACGGCACTGGCACAGGGCCCCTGATAGTACGGCGGTGTTTCTGACGGCAGGTGGGCTGAACCTGTACTTTCATCTGCAGCTTCCTCTTTGTCAACGTGTAAGGTGGAACATTATATGAGAAGTGTAACCTGAGTTTCATCAGGGTCAGATTCAGGCTGTGTAGAGTGCGAGGGGAATGTAGTGGTCTGGGTCAATGTACCAGCAGAATCATTGAGCAGTGTCTGGGCATCAGTGCACTTGTGGCGCCCCCAGGAGTATGGTCGCCACAGTGGCATAACCTTCCTCCTAGGGAGTGTGATGTCATGCTTGGGAGCAACGAAGGATCTCTCTAGCAGGTTAACTGACTGGGCGGCATGATTCCCATGACTCACGACCCTCCAAACAGCGTCCATGAAGGCAACATTTTTGTTTGACGTGGCCAGTATGGTTGCAAAGCTGAACCTTAAAGGAATGTCCAGAAGGGCACCACCAGGAGTGGAGCCTGCGGCGTAATTGGACTCAACACGGGCAACCTCAACCATCCAGCAACCGAAAAGATGCACGCATTGCAAGCTTAATTCCGTTAACAAACGAGACTCCGTCCTGCCCACGCGGTCCGCGTCCAGCTTACTAGAGGGACACGCGAGGCTCTGGCACGCGAGATTGGCCAATAACTGGTGTGTCAAGGCCTTACATGTCCGTGGCTGCATGCGCGCTACACCGAAAGGGCCAGCGTGTGTCGCTTACAGGTGCAGATAACCCGCTGAACACCGTTAGTGATGGGGATCTGGGATGACAATTATTACCCGCGAACGATGATTTCCCAGTAAGTGCAGGTCAACCGCTGTTCCGGAATTAGGCCTAACCGTCATTCCTGAAAAAAGGAAAAACTTATGTGTGCAAACCACAGCTGCTGTAGCTTGCATAACAGCTCGCCAGCCGTTCTCAGGCACAGTATGGATTACACGTGATTGCACAAAGGTGAGAAAGGGTACCGTATCACCGGATAACATGTATGGATTGCATAGTTTACACATTAAAAATATATGTCTATACATCAGGAGGCAGGCTCAGACGGTGTCAGGCCCAGTATGGATTTGACAGCCCAGACTACACAGCGGAGGAGCAGGGAGAGGTAAAGATTGCAAATGCTGGGGCCCTGGCCAAGCACGGGTGGCCCACTCGTGGGCGTCGGTACTGGCACTGGGCCCCTCATAGTACGGCGGTGTGTCTGACGGTGGGTGTGCACCACCACCGTCAGAGACACTTGATTGCACTATGTGGGACCCTGTGCCAGTGCCCGCACCCAAGAGTCGGCCTACCCACCTGTCAAGGGCAACGGCACTCGCACGGTTGCGTGCGCTTGCTGGTGAACCCGACCATGGGGGGGGCAGCCCAGTTAGGGAGGTTTACAAAGTGGCATATGCTGATGTTGGACATTCAGCTGATGCAAAAGGCGAAATTGGTCAAGTCACAGGAAGAGGAGGACCAAAGCAAGCCATTTTTCTGTCAACCTATGTGTCATCAGGGGAAGGTGGGACAAAATCCTTGGAAACCCATGCATGGTTCATTTCAATGAAGGTTAGATCATCCACATTTTGGGTTGACCGACGGGTCCTTTTTTCTGTCAGGATTGATCCAGCAGCACTGAAGACTCTTTCCGATAGCACACTTGCAGCTGGGCAAGCGAGCTCCTGTAACGCGTACCTAACTTCAGAAGAGGAGGCAATAGAGCTGGAGGCTGAGTCAGCAATGTAAGCCAAAACTTGTTCTTGAAGCTCCGGCTTTAGAAGCGGTTTACCTACTCCCAGAAAAGGGAGCCTTCGAGGCCTTGTGGAGTCAGACGATGACGCAACCTCAACACCTCCTGCATTAAGTGCTATTTTGCTTTTGCCACTACCAGCAGATCCACCACCACCACCATCATTACCAGCTGCCAACCCCCGCCCACTTCCACGGACTCTTCCACCACACTTCCTCATTTTTTGGAAAAATTTACCTAATTTCCACCAACTCTCTAGTACTGTAAAACAAGGTACAAGGTGTATATAGTAGAGGGGAGAATTGGAATGTCTCTACACTTCAGGACACTGTTGGATTCAGTAAGGCCTTGTTTATTTAACACCACAATGTGAAAGGCAGATTCTCTATGCTGTTTGAAAGGTGTATGGAGGACTGTGGAGAATTGGAATCTGTCTACACTTCAGGACACTGTTGGATTCAGTCAGGCCCTGTTTATTTAACACCGCAATGTGACAGGCAGATTCTCTATGCTGTTAGAAAGGTGTATGGAGGACTGTGGAGAATTGGAATCTATCTACACTTCAGGACACTGTTGGATTCAGTCAGGCTCTGTTTATTTAACACCACAATGTGAAAGGCAGATTCTCTATGCTGTTAGAAAGGTGTATGGAGGACTGTGGAGAATTGGATTCTATCTACACTTCAGGACACTGTTGGATTCAGTCAGGCCCTGTTTTTTTAACACCGCAATGTGACAGGCAGATTCTCTATGCTGTTAGAAAGGTGTATGGAGGACTGTGGAGAATTGGAATCTATCTACACTTCAGGACACTGTTGGATTCTGTCAGGCCCTGTTTATTTAACACCGCAATGTGAAAGGCAGATTCTCTATGCTGTTAGAAAGGTGTATGGAGGACTGTGGAGAATTGGAATCTATCTACACTTCAGGACACTGTTGGATTCAGTCAGGCCCTGTTTATTTAACACCGCAATGTGAAAGGCAGATTCTCTATGCTGTTAGAAAGGTGTATGGAGGACTGTGGAGAATTGGAATCTATCTACACTTCAGGACACTGTTGGATTCAGTCAGGCCCTGTTTATTTAACACCGCAATGTGAAAGGCAGATTCTCTATGCTGTTAGAAAGGTGTATGGAGGACTGTGGAGAATTGGAATCTATCTACAGTCATGGCCAAAAGTTTTGAGAATGCTACAAATATTAATTTTTACAAAGTCTACTGCTTCAGTTTTTCTAATGGCAATTTGCATATACTCCAGAATGTCAAAGAGTGATCAGCTTTACAGCAATTACTTGCAAAGTCAATAATGGCTAAGAAAATGAACTTTAACCCCCAAAACACATTTCAACATCATTGCATTCCTGCCTTAAAAGGAGCAGCTAACATTGTTTTAGTGATTGTTCCATTAACACAGGTGTGGGTGTTGATGAGGACAGGGCTGGCGATCAGTCATGATTAAGTAAGAATGACACCACTGGACACTTTAAAAGGAGGCTGGTGCTTGGTACCATTGTTTCTCTTCAGTTAACCATGGTTATCTCTAAAGAAACACGTGCAGCCATCATTGCTCTGCACAAAAATGGCCTAACAGGGAAGAGTATCGCAGCTACAAAGATTGCACCTCAGTCAACAATCTATCGCATCATCAAGAACTTCAAGGAGAGAGCTTCCATTGTTGCCTTAAAGGCTCCTGGGCGCCCAAGAAGGACCAGCAAATGCCAGGACCATATCTTAAAACTGTTTCAGCTGCGGGATCGGACTACCAGCAGTGCCGAGCTAGCTCAGCAATGGCAGCAGGCTGGTGTGAGTGCTTCTGCATGCACTGTGAGGCGGAGACTCTTTGAGCATGGCCTGGTTTCAAGGAGGGCAGCAAAGAAGCCACTTCTCTCCATAAAAAACATCAGGGACCGACTGATATTCTGCAAAAGGTACAGGGAGTGGACTGCTGAGGACTGGGGTAAAGTCATTTTCTCAGATGAATCCCCTTTTCGAATATTTGGGACATCTGTAAAACAGCTTAGAAGAAGAGGGGAGCGCTACCACCAGTCTTGTCTCATGCCAACTGCTAAGCATCCTGAAACGATTCATGTGTGGGGTTGCTTCTCAGCCAAGGGAATCGGCTCACTCACAGTCTTGCCTAAAAACACAGCCATGAATAAAGAATGGTACCAGAATGTCCTCCAAGAGCAACTTCTCCCAACCGTCCAAGAGCAGTTTGGCGCCCAACAATGCCATTTCCAGCATGATGGAGCACCTTGCCATAAAGCAAAGGTGATCACTAAATGGCTCATGTAACACAATATAGAGATTTTGGGTCCATGGCCTGGAAACTCCCCACATCTTAATCCCATTGAGAACTTGTGGGCAATCATCAAGAGACGGGTGGACAAATAAAATCCAACAAATTCTGGCAAAATGCAAGCATTGCTTATGCAAGAATGGACAGCTATCAGTCAGGATTTGGTCCAGAAGTTGGTTAAGAGCATGCCAGGGAGAATTGCAGAGGTCCTGAAGAAGAAGGGTCAACACTGCAAATATTGACTTGCTGCATTAACTCATTCTAACTGTCAATATAACCTTTTGGCACTCATAATATGATTGCAATTATATTTCTGTATGTGATGTAAACATCAGACAAACACAAATAAAAACCAGAGGGCAACAGATCATGTGAAAATTTAATTTTGGTGTCATTCTCAAAACTTTTGGCCATGACTGCACACTTCAGGACACTGTTTGATTCAGTCAGGCCCTGTTTATTTAACACCGCAATGTGAAAGGCAGATTCTCTATGCTGTTAGAAAGGTGGTCGTGATAACAGTCGTTACACGGTACTGAGAGAGGAGCGTACACGTACACCACTGTACGGTGTATGTAAAATTGTCAAGCTCCGTGTTTTTGGATACGGACTGACGCACGCTGTCTCTCTCTAGTTTTGAATCTAATCAAACAGCAAATATACTATACTGTTTGAAAAACGGACAAAACTATAAGGTGTAGGTCTGTAAGAACAGACAAACTCCTCGGCTTTTCCTTACAGAGTCACACACGTATCTAGCTTCAATGTTGACCGTGACAACAGCCGTTACATGGTACAGTGTGAGGAGCGTACACCGCTGTACGGTGTGTGAAAAATGAACGCTCTGTAACTCACAAGGACAAAACAATAAAATCTGGATTGCTTTGAAAAAAGCAGTTTGCTCAGCAGTGTGCACACAGCAATGCAGCTACCAGGGAACCTTAAAAGGCAGCCTAATAACCAACAGAGCTGATGCACCAAGATATAGCCTCCCCTTGCACTGCACAGTGATTGGTGTGTTGTACAGGCAAAATCGCTAGCAGCAGAATCAGTTTTTGGTATCTTCTTCCCTGCCTAACGCTCTTCCTACAGAATCAGCAGCAGCAGCTCTCCCTATTCTGAGATCAGCATGAGTAACATGGCGGTCGGCGTCCCCACCCTTTTATACCCCCTGTGACGCCCCACAAAGCAAGCCAATCACTTGCATGCCCTTCTCCAAGATGGTGGTGACCGCTGCCTATGTCATCACGTTGCCCACAGTGTCCGTTCTTCCTGATTGGCTGCAAAAAGGGCGCTCAAGCATCATGTGAAACGCGACTTTGGCGTGGCCGACCTCACGCTGGGGTCGGGTTTCGCTTGATGAAACCCGACTTTGGCGAAAGTCGGCGACTTTTGAATTTTTGTCGACCCGTTTCGCTCAACTCTAATGGCGACACTACAATTACAGGATGATATATGCAGCACATATACACAGATACACACTATACATGTACACACATTATTTATGCTTTATAAATATAGAAACATACACTATATGCTGTATATACAGTACACACATACTGTGTATATAAGCACATACACTCACTGGCCACTTTATTAGGTACACCTGTCCAACTGTGTGTTAAGACTTAATTTCTAATCAGCCAATCACATGGCGGCAACTCAGTGCATTTAGGCATGTAGACATGGTCAAGACAATCTCCTGCAGTTCAAACCGAGCATCAGTATGGGGAAGAAAGGTGATTTGAGTGCCTTTGAACGTGGCATGATTGTTGGTGCCAGAAGGGCTGGTCTGAGTATTTCAGAAACTGCTGATCTACTGGGATTTTCACGCACAACCATCTCTAGGGTTTACAGAGAATGGTCCGAAAAAGAAAAAAAATCCAGTGAGCGGCAGTTCTGTGGCCGGAAATGCCTTGTTGATGCCAGAGGTCAGAGGAGAATGGGCATACTGGTTCGAGCTGATAGAAAGGCAACAGTGACTCAAATTGCCACCCGTTACAACCAAGGTAGGCAGAAGAGCATCTCTGAACGCACAGTGCGTCGAACTTTGAGGCAGATGGGCTACAGCAGCAGAAGACCACACTGGGTACCACTCCTCTCAGCTAAGAACAGGCATCTGATGGCTACTTTCAGCAGGATAATGCGCCATGTCATAAAGCTCGAATCATCTCAGATTGGTTTCTTGAACATGACAATGAGTTCACTGTACTCAAATGGCCTCCTCAGTCACCAGATCTCAATCCAATAGAGCATCTTTGGGATGTGGTGGAACGGGAGATTCGCATCAGGGATGTGCAGCCGACAAATCTGCGCCAACTGTGTGATGCCATCATGTCAATATGGTCCAAAATCTCTGAGGAATGCTTCCAGCACCTTGTTGAATCTCTGCCACGAAGAATTGAGGCAGTTCTGAAGGCAAAAGGGGGTCCAACCCGTTACTAGCATGGTGTACCTAATAAAGTGGCCAGTGAGTGTATATACAGTATATACACACAGAAACATTCAGTTTATATACAGTATATACAGTATGCTCACATACATATACAGTTTATATATTTACACAATATAGTGCACACATGCAGTATACAAATATAATATACATACACATACTATATACTGTATGTACATGTATATACATATTATATATAAACTCACATGCACCAGATATACACAATCATACTATATCCTGTATATATGCACACACATACTATATACACATATACAGGCACACAGTATACTGCACATGTACACACACAGATACACATATGCATGTATACTTACCAGGTTCTGTGGTTTCACTTGTACAGATCCTTTCCCAGGACAGTGCTTTACAAGCAGCCATGATGAGTACTCAGGAGGAGATGACACAGACACACAGGGTGGCAGGCATCTTCATGGCTCTGCTCTGATCTCTGCTGTGCTGTAATCGGCCCCTTCCCACTCACTCTCAACTTCTAACCTGACTGTAGGGAGAAAGAGAGAAGGGGGCTGGAGGGGGGTTTGGGAGAGACGCTCTGGGACTACAGGGGATGCACAGCGTTATTCACTGCTGTACACCCTCTACTATAGAGCGAAATTGGGATTTATATCATTGTAACCGGTTGTTGTATTGTTTACTGGTTTTAATTTTTTTTATTATTTTTCTCACAATGTTTGTATAAGAAAAACAAAATGTTAGTAATTCTTTGTTTTGTTCAATAAAAATTATCTGATTGAAAAAAGAAAGATGCCCCCTGAGGAAGGAGCTTATTGCTCCGAAACGCGC
This sequence comes from Dendrobates tinctorius, assembly GCF_039654945.1. NCBI lineage: Eukaryota > Metazoa > Chordata > Amphibia > Anura > Dendrobatidae > Dendrobates > Dendrobates tinctorius. The sequence goes on along the minus strand of NW_027362163.1, from coordinate 378,702 downwards.
GTCGGGGTAACGAGCGGTCCGCCCGGTCATCCTGAGCCTCATTAAGGTAACGGTTTGGGTCCTTATTTTCTTAGGGCGGGCAATTGCCTGCCGGTGCAATTCGGGCATTGTTTGCTGCACCATCTTCCGTCTTTCTATATATGTAAGATGTGTTTCATATGGCCCGAGGGTAGTATTGTTTATCTTGTCAACCCCTCTAGTTACCTTCTTTTGGGTTAGTGTATAGATTTATCCTGTGTGATAGATGATGGGCATTGTTTCCCTCTTTATGTAAGATATATAATGCTCCTTATATGGAGCATTAACACAGGAAATATATGCATTTATCTCGGTATATGATGGTTCAGGCTGACTGGGGCTGGTCCTGCTTGTATGAGCACTCATACTATTGCACTTTTTGATTGTTCTTTGCACAGTTCCCCATTTTTTGTCCTGTCCTATTTACAATTCAATAAAGAGAAGTAATTTTATTATTATGGATCTATGGTCGCAATTTTTTACTGTGGTCTCCACAATTCTTGGTGATAGCATTGAATGGACAGACAGCTGATATGTAACTTTACTACGTAAGAAGCCTAAGAGAGACAGACGCCATTTGCCATGTGAGATCCCAGAGAGGAAGAATACATGTTGCTTTGCTATGAACTAATGGACAATCTCTCTTTCACCTATTTTTTATGTTTTTCTGTAATAGTTATTTCTCTGATGGAAGAATTCAAATAAACCACTACATTTTTATCTGGTAACTAGTCCTGAGTATTATACAAGAATACGCATTTTTTACATTGGCGAGCCAGCCAGGATCTGAATTTTTGTACTTTTTTTGCGGATTTCCCTCAACTTGCCCAAAAGGGGGATTGAACTTTGCTAACGTCAGTCATATGTGCAAGTTATGAGGAACTCCACTACTCACAAGAATCAGACAGAACCTAGAAGTGAGGACTAAGAATTGCAAGATGGATTGAGAAGTACTACAAGTGCCAGACGTGCTGAAGCCAGACGTGTGAAGACAAGAGCCCAGCGTTGTCCATCAAAGGATCGACAAGCTGAGATATTTCAAGGTAAGAAATATGGATGTCATTACTTGTTATTCTAAGCAGAGTAAATTGAAATTTAAGTCTGTAGATGAGTCTAATTCAGAAGTATTATGGCTCAGCTTATATGCAGAATGTGAAGTGGAAAATCTAAAGATAGATACTAAGCTTTTCAATAGAGAAAGAGAGAGATTAAAAAATATTCTACAAATGGTATATTTCATAGGTCGGTGTCAGAGAAATCCAAAGATGATTGCTGTGTGAAGGAAAATAGTGATGTTCCCGAGATTGGCTGTAAAGTTAGGGAGATTGAACAAGACTGTAATCAAGTGTCTGTAGCAGCCATTCAAGGTGACCTTGCAGACGTGGAACAAGATGGAGAAGTAGGAGGAGACTTCAGATTTGACGTAGAGGACGTACAAGGGAAAGACGGACCACTAAGAATAGACCACTCAGAGGCCCAACTCTGAAGTAAAGTAAGGAAAAATGTGTTAAAAATATGCAAAATCATTCCTGCATGTGATAACAAAATCCATGTTTGTAGAAACTCTGAGGTTTTTGAAAGCTGTGCTGAGAAATTTGATTTAACTAACGAAGAGAAGAATCAGTTGTTCAAAATGTGGATCCCTGTAAATTTTGCTAGGAGATTGACTTTAAAGTTATCTGGTGAAACACATGAGAACTTAAATGATAAAGACAGATTACAAATTCTGATTTTTTTGTGCATCAAATGAAAATTATCCAGATATTGATATTCTTCAAAAATTAAGGATTGGTCGGAAGGAATGTACCTACACATTCATGTCCATATATGAACGCCTGTATAGAATGCTGAGTGAGAATGTCAAGACACAGTCCCTCATAAAGACTTTTGTAACCAAATTTTGGTTTTTAAATCCTGCATCTCGTGTTATTGCGTCACAAAAAGATTCTTTATTTGAATTTGTAGAACTGTATTTTGTAGTGAAAATTAAAATCTACTCCAGTAATATTTAGAATTATGAATATATTAACCTTCTCTTTTATTTTTCCTTAGAATTTTCATTTCAAAGCAGGACTTAATCGCGAAAAATTCTCTTACAAGGATTTATGCCTTTATTTACACAGGAAGTTATAATAATTGCATGATTTTATATATTTAACACTTAAATAATATTCATATAACTAACAATTTAAAATGTGTTCTGTGTGTATGCCTTTACTGCATGGCATGAATGACAACTACAGCATGTGAAATTTGAACTTTGTTCTAATAATAAGTATACCAGTATACCATGTCCTTGTTCTTTAGAAAAAGAATTTTTAAGGAGTCTCAACTTTTGCATATCAAAGGAATTTTTTTTCCTAGGCCTAAAGTTTCAAGTATAGCTATACAACATATATTTATGTCATGTGTATTTGGGGAATTTACCAAGAAATATTAAGATACTAAATGTAATAGTTTACAATGCGCATTGATAATTAGGATAATTTGGGTTAAAATACACCTTCGTATGTGAAATCTGTGGTGTGAACTTATATGTGACACAGTCTGAGTGACAGATGATGCGTGTATGAGCAGCTGCTTAGGAGTAATGTGATACATTTGATGTATGAGACGCCTCGAGGTTCTGTATGAGGAAAAACTTTGTCTTTAGGAGAAATATGCAGATCAGTTAAATTCTTAGAATATTAAGATATAATGAAATATTATCTACACAGCATATATTTCTAGATTTCTTTAGTAATTATTTCTTGATTTAGTTAATTGTGGATAGGTGCAATCGCACATCAAAATGGTTTAAGAAAATCTACATTTAAATTAATTTTTCCAAAGGATAATTTTATGATATTCAAATTAATTTTAATGGTTACACATCTTCAGACAAATAATGGTATAAGCAAGTATAAATTCACATAATTTATAAATTAATTATTTTTCATTTTGGTTTGATAAATGAATTATTTCATAAAACAATATTTTTTGGTATTAAGGGGGAAATATGTTTTTGATCCTGACTTCATCATCACATTAGATTAATACCTCTTCTTCACACATTTTAATAAAAAAGAAATATTAATAAGGTACAATGGTATAAGTATTGGGTATAATAACATTAAGTATTATAAAGAGTCATTTATTTACACTGAGAAGAGTATTACATGCAAAGTTGCATAATTTGGATATTTTGGTAACAAGTTTATGACAATTATGAAATAATCGAGATCATGGAAATATTAAGAGTATATGTTACTGAGGACATAACTACTCTGCATTTGGTATCAATATAAAGGCCTTATTTTTATTCTTGTTTTTCATTTTCAATTTTATTATTCTATTTTTATTTGAATTCCTAAATTTTTATTTTTTCTGTCAATCAAGAAAAAAACCATCAATATTTAATAAAGTAATGTCTAGTATAGAATATTGCTTCATTAAATATAGCGATGATATGGTTCTATTACAAAGGAAAATGTTTCAGTTCTGAATTCTATGCAACAATTCTTTTATTCATTCATTCATTTATATATTCTTATTTTGGTTCATGGCTATACATTCCTACATATTATTAGTATAATAAATATATTCTATTAATAAAGTTGAATAATAAAGATGAAAACACTGGTTACATAAAACACATTGACACCTATGGGTTGAAAAAGGTAATTACACCTATGACATAAAAATGTTCTAACACATGAAGAATATGGATAATAATGTATCATCACTTATTATTGGTTTATTATTGTTTTTGAAATCCATATATGGTACAAATTCTGATAATAATTATATGGATGTTACTGATTGCTATGGTACGCTGTGATATTATAGGTTAGGAAAATTACCAGGTTTGGTATAGAATAGGGAATGAAGACTTCAAGCAAGAACTGAAATTATGTTAATAAAGACTTTTCATATTTCTAAATTCAATTGATTCTTACCAGTAGCAAGAAGAAAAACACCGCGATCCAGAAGTCCCAGAAGGTAACAAAGCTATGATTTCTGAGTAATAGACTGTGTCAATTACAAGTGCAGTATCCACCACCGACAGTCACAAGTGCAGTATCCACCACCGACAGTCACAAGTGCAGTATCCACCACCGACGGCCACAAGTGCAGTATCCACCACAGACGGTCACGAGTGCAGTATCCACCACTGACAGTCACGAGTGCAGTATCCACCACCGACGGCCACAAGTGCAGCATCCACCACCGATGGCCACAAGTGCAGTATCCACCACAGACGGTCACGAGTGCAGTATCCACCACAGACGGTCACGAGTGCAGTATCCACCACAGACGGTCACGAGTGCAGTATCCACCACCGACGGCCACGAGTGCAGTATCCACCACCGACGGCCACAAGTGCAGTATCCACCACCGACGGCCACAAGTGCAGTATCCACCACCGACGGCCACGAGTGCAGTATCCACCACCGACGGCCACAAGTGCAGTATCCACCACCGACGGCCACAAGTGCAGTATCCACCACCGACGGCCACAAGTGCAGTATCCACCACCGACGGCCACAAGTGCAGTATCCACCACCGACGGCCACAAGTGCAGTATTCACCACCGACAGTCACAAGTGCAGTATCCACCACCGACAGTCACAAGTGCAGTATCCACCACCGACAGTCACAAGTGCAGTATCCACCACCGACAGTCACAAGTGCAGTATCCACCACCGACAGCCACAAGTGCAGTATCCACCACCGACAGTCACAAGTGCAGTATCCACCACTGACAGCCACAAGTGCAGTATCCACCACTGACAGTCACAATTAAGTATCTAACCTGACAACTAGAGGACGATAATCCTATGATGCTGAGATGAACGGTGTTATCACGTTCTTACCAAGTTCCACCTGAAAAGCTTCAATGAAGGCTGGTGAACAATAAGGTAATTGTCAGGAAGCTACAACCCTGACATATGTCCTGTGCATTAGGACTGAGCAGTGGCGGATTAAGTGGACTATGGGCCCGGGGCTGTTCATAAAACCTGGGCCCCTGTACCCCCCTTCCCACCTGAGCGCTGCGGTCCCCGTGCGGGAATTGACAGCCGTACGGACCGCAGCACTTGGTTTGCTGCGGGTCCATACGGAAAACCCGCCACCATTCCACCACGTGTGGACATGGCCTAAAAAGACGTTGCACATAAGCTGTAGGCCTATGGCCAATACGCACAAAATCGCCCAACGTGATCCTGGCCATAGGGGATCCACTTTAATGTCCCCACTTTAATTTGAAGTCCCCTTACTTCATCCATTGCAGTCCCCTATCACCCACTCACTTCATCTGCAGTGCCGCTTCATCATTTGCAGCCCCTTATCCCCCCTTCCATTTCATCATGTGCAGTCCCCTTCCCCCCCAACTTCATGTGCAGCCCCACTCCCCCATCATCATGTGCAGCTAATTTTACCCCCACTTCATGTGCAGTCCCCCTTACCCCCACTTCATGTGCAGTGCCCCTTACCCCCAATTCATCATGTGCAGTCCCCCTTACCCCCAATTCATCATGTGCAGTCCCACTTACCCCTTAATTCATCATGTGCAGTTCCCCTTACCCCCAATTCATCATGTGCAGTCCCACTTACCCCTTAATTCATCATGTGCAGTCACACTTACCCCTTAATTCATCATGTGCAGTCCCACTTACCCCTTAATTCATCATGTGCAGTCCCCCTTATCCCCCACTTCATCAAGTGCAGCCCCACTTATCCCCCACTTAATCAAAACCAGGGGAAGAGTCTTGAGGAGATCATTTGCATATTCCCAGTGCCTTCTGGGATAAGTGAAGAGTCTCCGCGAGCTCAACGATCACTGGGTTTTGGCGGTTGCAGCTGAAAAGAGGAAATCGGAAAACCAGGGGAAGAGTCTTGAGGAGATCATTTGCATATTCCCAGTGCCTTCTGGGATAAGTGAAGAGTCTCCGCGAGCTCAACGATCACTGGGTTTTGGCGGTTGCAGCTGAAAAGAGGAAATCGGAAAACCAGGGGAAGAGTCTTGAGGAGATCATTTGCATATTCCCAGTGCCTTCTGGGATAAGTGAAGAGTCTCCGCGAGCTCAACGATCACTGGGTTTTGGCGGTTGCAGCTGAAAAGAGGAAATCGGAAAACCAGGGGAAGAGTCTTGAGGAGATCATTTGCATATTCCCAGTGCCTTCTGGGATAAGTGAAGAGTCTCCGCGAGCTCAACGATCACTGGGTTTTGGCGGTTGCAGCTGAAAAGAGGAAATCGGAAAACCAGGGGAAGAGTCTTGAGGAGATCATTTGCATATTCCCAGTGCCTTCTGGGATAAGTGAAGAGTCTCCGCGAGCTCAACGATCACTGGGTTTTGGCGGTTGCAGCTGAAAAGAGGAAATCGGAAAACCAGGGGAAGAGTCTTGAGGAGATCATTTGCATATTCCCAGTGCCTTCTGGGATAAGTGAAGAGTCTCCGCGAGCTCAACGATCACTGGGTTTTGGCGGTTGCAGCTGAAAAGAGGAAATCGGAAAACCAGGGGAAGAGTCTTGAGGAGATCATTTGCATATTCCCAGTGCCTTCTGGGATAAGTGAAGAGTCTCCGCGAGCTCAACGATCACTGGGTTTTGGCGGTTGCAGCTGAAAAGAGGAAATCGGAAAACCAGGGGAAGAGTCTTGAGGAGATCATTTGCATATTCCCAGTGCCTTCTGGGATAAGTGAAGAGTCTCCGCGAGCTCAACGATCACTGGGTTTTGGCGGTTGCAGCTGAAAAGAGGAAATCGGAAAACCAGGGGAAGAGTCTTGAGGAGATCATTTGCATATTCCCAGTGCCTTCTGGGATAAGTGAAGAGTCTCCGCGAGCTCAACGATCACTGGGTTTTGGCGGTTGCAGCTGAAAAGAGGAAATCGGAAAACCAGGGGAAGAGTCTTGAGGAGATCATTTGCATATTCCCAGTGCCTTCTGGGATAAGTGAAGAGTCTCCGCGAGCTCAACGATCACTGGGTTTTGGCGGTTGCAGCTGAAAAGAGGAAATCGGAAAACCAGGGGAAGAGTCTTGAGGAGATCATTTGCATATTCCCAGTGCCTTCTGGGATAAGTGAAGAGTCTCCGCGAGCTCAACGATCACTGGGTTTTGGCGGTTGCAGCTGAAAAGAGGAAATCGGAAAACCAGGGGAAGAGTCTTGAGGAGATCATTTGCATATTCCCAGTGCCTTCTGGGATAAGTGAAGAGTCTCCGCGAGCTCAACGATCACTGGGTTTTGGCGGTTGCAGCTGAAAAGAGGAAATCGGAAAACCAGGGGAAGAGTCTTGAGGAGATCATTTGCATATTCCCAGTGCCTTCTGGGATAAGTGAAGAGTCTCCGCGAGCTCAACGATCACTGGGTTTTGGCGGTTGCAGCTGAAAAGAGGAAATCGGAAAACCAGGGGAAGAGTCTTGAGGAGATCATTTGCATATTCCCAGTGCCTTCTGGGATAAGTGAAGAGTCTCCGCGAGCTCAACGATCACTGGGTTTTGGCGGTTGCAGCTGAAAAGAGGAAATCGGAAAACCAGGGGAAGAGTCTTGAGGAGATCATTTGCATATTCCCAGTGCCTTCTGGGATAAGTGAAGAGTCTCCGCGAGCTCAACGATCACTGGGTTTTGGCGGTTGCAGCTGAAAAGAGGAAATCGGAAAACCAGGGGAAGAGTCTTGAGGAGATCATTTGCATATTCCCAGTGCCTTCTGGGATAAGTGAAGAGTCTCCGCGAGCTCAACGATCACTGGGTTTTGGCGGTTGCAGCTGAAAAGAGGAAATCGGAAAACCAGGGGAAGAGTCTTGAGGAGATCATTTGCATATTCCCAGTGCCTTCTGGGATAAGTGAAGAGTCTCCGCGAGCTCAACGATCACTGGGTTTTGGCGGTTGCAGCTGAAAAGAGGAAATCGGAAAACCAGGGGAAGAGTCTTGAGGAGATCATTTGCATATTCCCAGTGCCTTCTGGGATAAGTGAAGAGTCTCCGCGAGCTCAACGATCACTGGGTTTTGGCGGTTGCAGCTGAAAAGAGGAAATCGGAAAAACCGCGCGCCTATCGGCGCGCAAAGTTTGACTCATCTTTCATCGTTTTTAAGAAATCTCAAGATGGAAGAGGCCAGGAGCCATTTGGTGAGCTGCATTTCTTGCTACATGTTCACAGATTTACCAGTGGAAAAGCCAAACTTCACATGCCACAAATGCAAGCTTGTGTCCCTGTTGGAGGAAAAGTTGCAAAATCTCGAAGAGAGGTTAGCTACGTTGAAGATCATTAAGGAAGGTGAAGAGTTCTTGGACAGAGCAGAATTATCTCTTCATGTTACAGAAAGAGAAGAAATTCGAAGTGCACCTGAAGAAACAGAGGAATGGAGACATGTGACCCAGAGAAGCAGGAGGATCAGGAGGCAGTCAGCACCCATACTGCTCAGAAACCAGTACCAGGCTCTCACGCAGGAAAACGATGAAGAAATACATCAGGATAAGACTTTGCCAACAAACAGCAACCTTGTACGCCCTCAGAGTCCTCCTGGATGGAGAAAGAAAAATGTTGTGAAGAAGAAACGGAGAGTGGTGGTCATGGGGGATTCCCTGCTGAGAGGAACAGAGGCTGCTATCTGCAGACCGGATATAACTTCAAGAGAAATGTGCTGTCTTCCAGGTGCAAAAATTAAAGATGTCTGACAGGATATCAGGACTCTTCAGACCTACAGATGACTACCCATTCCTGCTACTACATGTGGGGACAAATGACACCGCAAGAAACGACCTGGAAACCATCTGCAGAGACTTTGAAGACTTAGGCAAGAAAGTGAAAGAACTGGGAGCGCAGGTGGTCTTCTCTTCCATCCTCCCAGTGGATGGCCATGGAACAAGGAGGTGGAATAAGATTCTGCAGGTGAACAACTGGCTACGTCGATGGTGCCGTCAGCAACGATTTGGATTTCTGGATCACGGAGTGAACTACTTATACGATGGACTACTTGCTAGAGATGGGGTGCACCTTACGAAGACTGGAAAACATGTATTTGGAAGTCGCCTTGCTACACTTGTAAGGAGAGCTTTAAACTAGAACAACATGGGAAGGGAAGCAAAAGACCAGAAAAAGCCATACACCTGACAAATGCTATTGAGAACTCTGCTATTAGAAGTGGAAAGGAAGAACAAAGACGAAAGAATCTAATTAATAAAAATATTGGAGAAAGAGAAACCAATCACAAACTAAAATGTTTCTATACTAATGCACAAAGCATGGGCAACAAACAAGGAGAATTGGAACTACTAACACAGGAAAAGAAATATGATGTAATTGGAATCACTGAAACTTGGTGGGACAATACACATGATTGGAATACAAGACTAGAAGGATACAACTTATTTGCAAGAAACAGACTTGATAAACGAGGAGGGGGTGTCGCATTGTATGTTCGAAACGCGTATATCTGCACAGAGATTGAAGCTTCAGAGACTGGGAGTTCTGTGGAAACTGTTTGGGTAAGAATACAAGGACAGAACAATGGAAAGGACACCATTGTAGGCATTTACTACAGGCCGCCTGTGCAAGCCGAAGATATAGATGAACTCTTTATGCATCAGATGGCCAAGTTCTCCAAAAAATATGACATAGTTGTCATGGGAGATTTCAACTATCCAGACATTTGTTGGGAATCTCTCTCAGGCAAAACTAACAGGTCAAGGAAATTCTTATCCTCTCTTGCTGACAACTTTATCTTCCAAAAGGTAGGGGAGAAAACAAGGGGAACTGCTACCTTGGATCTAATCCTTATAAACAGGGAGGAAATGGTTGAGGAGGTAAAAGTGGCTGGGACCCTAGGAGGTAGCGACCATGCTATTTTAGAATTTTGGATAACTAGAGGTGGAAGACCTGTGAAGACTCAGACGTCAAGGTTAGATTTCAGAAAGGCAGATTTTAAGGGATTCCGAAAGAGAATTGGAGGGATCCAATGGCTGGATATCCTTAAAGACAAAAATGTCCAGGAAGGATGGGAAATCTTGAAAAATGAAATTCTCAAAGCACAGTTGTTAACAATTCCGAAAAGAGGGAAGAATAGGAAGCATTTAAGGAAACCAGGATGGATGAACACAGAACTTAAGCACATGCTTAAAAGGAAGAAAAAAATGTTTATAAAATGGAAAGAGGGAGGCATATCTAAAGAAGAATATAATGCTGTCTGCAGAACCTGCAGGGCACAAATCAGATTATCTAAAGCTGAAAATGAACTGAGGCTTGCAAGAGATGTCAAAAGCAATAATAAAGGATTTTGGGGATATGTCAAAAGTAAAAGAAAAGTCAAAGATGCTATAGGATTTTTACAGGATGAAAATGATGAAATGGTAAGACAGGATGTTGAGAAGGCTGAACTTTTAAATTCCTATTTTGCATCTGTTTTCTCTCAGAAAGGAAATGCAACATCAACTGTTATTCACTGTCCTATTAAGGGAATAGAAGAATCCAGGATATCTATAAACAGAAAGATAGTGAGGAAACACTTAGCTAACCTAAATGAATTCAAGTCTCCAGGTCCAGATGAATTACACCCCAGAGTACTGAAGGAGATAGCAGAAGAAATTTTTGAACCCCTCTCCATAATCTTTGAAAATTCTTGGAGAACAGGAGAAGTGCCAGAAGACTGGAGAAGAGCAAATGTTGTTCCTATCTTCAAAAAGGGGAAGAAGGTGGACCCAGGCAACTATAGGCCGGTGAGTCTGACTTCTATACCAGGAAAGATCTTTGAACAAATTATTAAACAACATGTATGTCAATACCTGGATAAGAATGAAGTGATTAAACAGAGTCAGCATGGGTTTCTAACTAATAAGTCATGTCAGACTAACTTAATTTCCTTCTATGACGGTATCACTGATTGGGTGGATCAAGGAAATGCTGTAGATATAGTATATCTTGACTTCAGCAAAGCATTTGACAAAGTCTCTCATACAATCCTTATTGAAAAAATGACTAAGTATGGAATGGACAAGGCAACTGTTAGGTGGATTCATAACTGGCTTAGTGATCGGACCCAAAGAGTGGTCGTAAATGGCTGCACATCCAGTTGGAAGAATGTCTCAAGTGGGGTACCACAGGGCTCTGTCCTGGGCCCTGTATTGTTCAACATCTTTATCAACGATTTAGATGAAGGAATTGAGGGTAAACTGATTAAATTTGCTGATGACACAAAGCTAGGAGGGATAGCTAATACTAGAGAAGAGAGAGAGAGGATTCAAAAAGATTTAAATAAACTGGAGAAGTGGGCAGCAACTAACAGAATGGTTTTTAACAGGGAGAAATGCAAAGTACTACATCTGGGCAATAAAAATGAAAAAAGCATATATAGAATGGGAGGAATAGGGCTAAGTGACAGCACATGTGAAAAAGACTTGGGTATACTAATAGATCACAGACTGAATATGAGTTAACAGTGTGATGCAGCAGCAAAAAAGGCAAATGCAATTCTAGGATGTATTAACAGAAGCATACAGTCTAGATCACGTGAAGTCATTATTTCCCTCTACTCCTCTTTGGTCAGACCTCATCTGGAATATTGTGTCCAGTTTTGGGCACCACATTTTAAAAAAGACATCAACAAACTGGAGCAAGTTCAGAAAAGAGCGACCAGAATGGTGACCGGTCTGCAAACCCTGTCTTATGAGGAAAGGTTGCAGGATTTGGGAATGTTTAGTTTGCAAAAGAGAAGACTGAGAGGAGACTTAATAGCTGTCTACAAATATCTAAAGGGCTGTCACATTGTAGAAGGATCAACTTTATTCTCATTTGCACAAGGAAAAACTAGAAGTAATGGGATGAAATTGAATGGGAAGAGACACAGATTAGATATTAGAAAAAACTTTTTGACAGTTAGAGTGATCAATGAGTGGAACAGGCTGCCACGAGAAGTGGTGAGTTCTCCTTCAATGGAAGTCTTCAAACAGAGGCTGGACAGACATCTGATTGGGATGATTTAGCGAATCCTGCTTTGAGCAGGGGGTTGGACCAGATGGCCCAGGAGGTCCCTTCCAACTCTACGATTCTATGATTCTATGATTCTATGTTCAGCCCCACTCACCCCCCTTCATCATATGCAGCCCCACTCACCCCCCCTTCATCATGTGCAGCCCCACTCACCCCCCTTCATCATGTGAAGCCCCCACTCATCCCCCCTTCATCCTGTGAAGCCCCACTCACCCCCTTCATCATGTGAAGCCCCCATTCACCCCCTTCATCCTGTACAACCCCAGTCACCCCCCTTCATCCTGTACAGCCCCACTCACCTCCTTCATCATGTGAAGCCCCCACTCACCCCCTTCATCATGTACAACCCCACTCACCCCTTCATCATGTCTAGCCCCACTCAACCCCCTTCATCCTGTGTAGCCCCACTCACCCCCTTCATCACGTACAGCCCCCAGTCACCCCCTTCATCATATACAGCTCCAGTCACCCCCCTTCATCATATACAGCCCCCAGTCACCCCCCTTCATCATATACAGCCCCCAGTCACCCCCCTTCATCATATACAGCCCCCAGTCACCCCCCTTCATCATATACAGCCCCCAGTCACCCCCCCCTTCATCATATACAGGCCCCAGTCACCCCCCTTCATCAGATACAGCCCCCAGTCACCCCCTTCATCATATACAGCCCCAGTCACCCCCCTTCATCATATACAGCCCCCAGTCACCCCCCTTCATCATATACAGCCCCCAGTCACCCCCCTTCATCAGATACAGGCCCCAGTCACCCCCCTTCATCAGATACAGCCCCCAGTCACCCCCCTTCATCATATACAGCCCCGTCACCCCCCCTTCATCATATACAGCCCCCAGTCACCCCCCTTCATCATATACAGCCCCCAGTCACCCCCCCTTCATCAGATACAGGCCCCAGTCACCCCCCTTCATATACAGGCCCCAGTCACCCCCCCTTCATCAGATACAGGCCCCAGTCACCCCCCCTTCATTGTGTACAGCCCCCACTCACCCCCTCCCCCATTTAATTCATTTTATAAATAAAAAAGTTCCCCATACTTACCTCACAGCCGGCTCGCTCCCCAGCAGCGCCTCTGCTTTCAGCATCCTCCGGGACATGTCGGGCGTGCACGATGACGTCATTGCGCATGCCCGACATCTGACCCGGAAGTGCAGCCGGAGGGAGCCGGAGCTGAGCAGCCGAAGATGACTGCGACGGCCGTGCACAGCTCCCGGACCCGGCCGGCCCCATAGACTGTGACGCGGGCGGCTGTCTGCTGCCGGCGGCGTCACAGCACAGGGCACGGCCGGCCCTGTACAGGTGCTGGGGGAGTGGCCCGGGGGGGCATTTGCCTCTCTGCCACCCGGCCCAGCCCGCCCCTGCTCCCTGGGCCCCCAAAAAACCTTGGGCCCGGGGCGACCGCCCCATCCGCCCCTATTAAGATCCGCCACTGGGACTGAGGACTGGTTATGGTGCTATGTTTAGCAAGGAAGAGTCATTTTAACCCTTGCTTTGCTGACCAAAGACATCACAGCTGTTCAAAGACCAGTACCGATGGAGGATTCCAGAATATCCAAGGCGAGCCAATGTAAGCCCAGGTTTTTAAAGGTGACACTGCACAGATATTAAAGCTGCATTTCATCTATAGACTTTGTTATCAACATTTGAATTTATGGACTTTGACTTGACACAACACGATTTCTACAACATCTATATGCTATCGAAAAACTGTGTTTTTTAAAAGAACCAAGAAGACATCAAAATGAAGACCAGATGACATCAGATGATGATGACTGAACCTGAGATGCTTCAATTTAGGTTTAGGGAAGTATAATTATACATATTTTATATGAGTATTGTTCACGGCTTACCATAACATGAATTCACATCAATTATGTCATCGAGTACGTATAACAATAATCTGATATTATTATTATTGATATTAAACTATTTTATCAAAGAAGAAGAAAAGAAGAAAGAAGATCTCATTATATTTTGAGGGTTCCAATTAATGTCTGTCTCCCTCAAAAGGGGGAATTGTTAAATATTAATAATCCGTTAATTTCTTATTACACTCAGTTCTGTGCTGAACAGTGCCTTCCGCTGACACTGCATGTGTTATTTTAGCATGTTTAGCTCATGTTAAATGTCAACTCCACTACATATTTAAGTTTAGCTCATGTTAAAGACAACTCCATATGTGGAGATCACATGCTTTGAAAGATGTATATTTAAGGTGGGGGTTTACTCTAGAGGTCGCTGTTGCTCCCTCCCCATCATGAGACACAGACGCGAAGATGTCATCTCTGCACGGACATAGCATTGAATGGACAGACAGCTGAGATGCAACTTTACTACGTAAGAAGCCTAAGAGAGACAGACGCCATTTGCCATGTGAGATCCCAGAGAAAGAATACATGCTATGAACTAATGGACAATCTTTCACCTATTTTTATGTTTTTCTGTAATAATCTTCTTTGATGGAAGAATTCACATAAACCACTACATTTTCATCTGGTAACTAGTCCTAAGTATTTTACAAGAATACGCATTTTTTACAGGCAGAGAGTTCCAGAGTATGGGGGAAGCACGGGAGAAGTCTTGTATGCGGTTGTGGGAAGAAGAGATAAGGGGGGAGTAGAGAAGGAGATCTTGAGATGATGGAAGGTTGCATGCGGGTAGGTACCTAGAGACCATGTCACAGATGTATGGAGGAGACAGGTTGTGGATGGCTTTGTATGTCATGGGTAGGGTTTTGAATTGGAGCCTCTGGGCAATAGGAAGCCAGTGAAGGGCCTGGCATAGGGGGGGGCTGGGGAATAGCGGGGAGACAGGTGGATTAGTCGGGCAGCAGAGTGTAGGATGGACTGGAGCGGAGCCAGAGTGCTAGAGGGGAGCCAGAGAGTAGGAGGTTGCAGTAGTCGACGTGGGAGATGATAAGAGCATGCAGCCCAGCACAGCCTCCAGGTGATATATACATTTGCCTGAATTTTTATATCTACACATGGTTTACACAAATTATATTTTCTTGTCGTAACTCTATACTATTTACCATTAGAAGCTGTGTATTTTTGTAATTGTATGTATACTGTACATGATTAATTACTTTTGTCTCTGTAAAAACAATCCCCTCTCTGACATCGGGCGTAAATGTACTTCCTCCATTTGATGTGGGCTCCGGGGGTGAGCCCACATCTTTTCCGGCACATGTCAGCTGTTTTGAACATCTGCCATTTGCCCCTAACAGCCTCTGACAGCGGCACTTCCAGCAAGATTTCCGGAAATCCCACCATCGGTGACCTCGTCACCGATGGGCTGGCATGACAACCAGAGGTCTCCAGCAGACCTCTATGCTTGGCACTGCCGGAATGCTATGAGCGCTGCCCGCTAGCCAAAACCACATGGACCAGGCATTGTCCTGCTGAACTCCCGCTCTCCTTTTAACATGTTCAAAACGCTACTCAGACAACACAGGGTGAGGATAAAAGTGTGGCAATGCTTTATTGAACTACAAAACAGGCAGATAACACAAAGAACAGTCCCAGCACAGTACCCAAGATGGTGGACATTACAGAGTCTCACCCTCCACTAACCCGCCGGGATAATAGCAGCTGTGACTTCAGACCTTCCAGGGTCGCTACCCCACCTGTGGCACGCACACAGAGAGGAGGTAACAACAAGTGTAGGAAGATGACAGTCCATACAAGGCAAGTTGATCCAAGGATCACAACCTGGCTTCATCTTCCAGGGTCGACTACTCCACCTGTGGCCCGCACACAGAGAGGATGTAACAATAAGTGTAGGAAGATGACAGTCCATTGAGTCCATACAAGGTACAAGGCCAGTTGATCCAAAGACCACAATCTGGCTTCTCCGAACGTATCCATGGTTCAGTGATGGTCAATGGAGCAGATCTGTATTCTTCCAACCGAGGCTGAAAACCCCTAGGTTGTTTCCTATAGAATGATAGGTCCATGTCCCTTGTGAAAATATGGCTGCTGTCCTGTCTCTTGTCCTTTGGATGTATAGATGTCTTGGCAGAATCTCTCTGGCTGTTTCTCTCTCTCAGTCTCTTTATACAGAGGCATGTAACCTATTTTTAGACTTAACAAGTGTCCCTCATTCAGTGTTTACATAAAGGGTAAGAATGGAGATGAGATTATTGCATTACTTGATTATTTAAACTATTTGCATAGTTTTTCCCTCTCTGCTTTAGAAGTCAGCAAACTGGCTCCATAACACAATGCATAATTAGCATATCAGTGTAAAATATCAGTATTTCTATAATAAAAAATATATGGATTAATTCTCTCATACAGAATATAGTTAACAGGCTTTGCTTACTTTAGAGAAGTGACTGACTTATTCTGAGTGCCTTGGCTCACACAGCTGTCTCTCTTGTCAAATGTATAGGTCAAAATAGTCAAAGCTGTCAAAATGTGACTATTTAGAGATAATGAATGGTTCTAAAGATCTCAGACTTTAGGCTTAAATATCTCAGACTAAGGTAATGCATAAATAACTGTATGCATATTGTTAAAATAACTACGGTTCACTTAATATGGAAGAACTTATGAACATAGTGGCAAGCCACCATATGTGGTTGTAGTTTATAGGTCAGAATAGTATATAAAGCCGGCCTAACTCTTGTTCAGGAGATCTCATATCCCTTGAGACTCTCGAACACCCGGACAGCTGCTCAAGACTATATGTAAGAACAATGCTCGTTTTCTCTTCAAATAATTACTGCATGTCATGAACTTACTTTTCTTCATTTTTGTAATCACTTTTTGAAATGAACAATTAAAAACAAGATTTATTTTATCCTCAATTCAACATTGCCTTTACTTTTGATTCTCAACCGTGCAAGAAAATATATATATATATATTTTTCTACATTTTGGCGAGCCTTAGCCAGACTGATCTTTTGTGCTAATTTTGGCTGGCATTCCTTCCTCGATTGTGCAAGGGGGGAGCACGAACTCTGCTAAAAAACCACCTGTTGTACAAGCTTCCTCAGGAATTCCACTATTTCACGGCACAAAGGATCACACTGAACCTGAAGACGACGGGTGAGGATCGTAAAGAGCTGCATGCGTCTCATCCAGACGGAGATCTGAGGATTGCATAAGGACACAGAGGACCATCCATTGACGGGAAAGACTCTCAATAGGTGAGAAAAAATATAATGGATTTTATACATGATTATGCTAAGAAAAGTAACATAGATTTCAAGTTTGTTCATAATCATACGGATGCCCAATTATGGTCTAGTTTGTATAATCAATGTGAGGCAGAAAATGTTAAAATTGACAAAAGGTTTTTCTCAGTAAGAAAATTACAAAGGAAACTTCAGAATGTTATGCAGCTAGTTCATGTGTATAATAGCTTAGTCTTTGAGAAAACTGAACCTAACACCTATAAAACATGCATTGTCACACAAGACATTAATCACACTGACACACCAGGTGACACACAAGAGTCTGACGGGGATTACTTTGATTGTCCAAATTGTTTGATTTTGTCAGAGCATATAGAACAATTGGAAGATCAGATTGATACTCGGACAGAGTTATTGTCTAAATTACGACAAGATATAAAAAGGGTTTCTGCTAACACAAGATCAACAGGTAAACAGGAGGACGGTGTTGCTGCGTCATCATTTGTACCAAATATGCAAAATCCAGATGCTTCAGTAGAGGAATTAGAGGCAGTAGAATTACAACGGAAAAAATTACATGACAGAGCAGCACGCATTAATCTGAAAATACACGATCAGCTAATGAAAATTGTAAAAGACATTCCAAATTACAATGATAAGATGGATGCCTTTTATAATGCGGACACTTTTGAATCAAACACAGACAAATACAATCTGAATGATGAGCAAAAGAATAAAATATTCAAAGTTTGGTTACCTTCACATATGGGAAAAAGATTGCAGACCACACCCAGATTAAATGATGAGAATGAAATGGCACATAGTACAAAAGAAGACAGACTTAGACAATTAGTATTGTTTACAACTGGAGAAGACATGCCTACAGTTGATATTTTAGGGAGTTTACAAACAAATATTTCTGAAGACCCATTCTCTTTTTTGGTAAAGTTTGAACAGGCCTATAGGATGGTAATGGATCTCGGGCCTCACGAAGAGCCAGCATCCATGATCAAATTTTTTGTAAAGAAGTTCAAGTACTTAGATCCTGCCTCAGTGCAATTGGCTAACACTCAGCCATCATTGCAAGAAGCAACAGTTTTTATTGACAGAATAAGGAGATCCATGAAACAAAATCAGGTCAAGGCTAAAATAGCGGTAGTTCATGAGAAGGAAGACAGTCAACTGAAACCTAGAGCCACAGTATTCTCCAAGAGCAGGGATTACATTGAGCATAGAGGTAAAAATACTACACAAAGGAACAATATCCATTGTTATTTTTGTGGTATACCTGGACACTTGAAGTGGCAGTGCAGGAAATTTTTGAGAGCAGAATCAGAGATGGGTACACAAGGAACAGGTAAGCTTGGAAGGGAAAACGGACTCATGCCAAAATCATACACCACACCTTCCGCACCTGCATTACAATCATCTGCACCTGCTCATACTGCCAACAGACAAACACAGTCACCATATGCACCATTAATCAGACAGATCAGAGAAATGACAGTGAAGGAAACAGAGTCAAGGGATAGAATTCCAAGGTCTTTTAAAAAGGACACTGGTCTTCTCCCATCTCCTTCATCTTTCTGACAATCACAGACTATTCCTGAACCACATCCATTGGAATTTGTGACTCGAGTTACATTGGATGACTGTGGAAGACCATTTATCAAAGTAAGTTTAGCAGGACAGAATGCTGTATTCCTCATTGACACAGGAGCTCAGTTAAGTGTTACAAACCTTGATTTGAAGCTAAACCCAGATTCACCAGTTTGTACAATTGTCGGTTTCAGTGGAAAAGGTGGAACTAAAGCAACCTTAGTTCCCAATGTGATTTTGGAAATACCTAGTTCTTTCAAAACAGAAACTGACATCTGGTATTGTCGTGATTCTGAAAATATACTTGGCACAGATTTTATGCAGAAATTCGGATGGGTAGTTGACCTAGGAAATCAAGTGATCTGGAAAGATTCCAATGGTTGTAAACCGGTAGTCATTGATCCTAATGATTATAGCCATGTTGGAAGTATTTGCTTGAATGATGTGGTGTCATCAGACCATTTGTGGCCTGACACTAATGATGACAAGGTATTGACAGAAATTGTACAGCTTTTTCCTTCTCTTCGGGCTCAGTTCAGGAATCAGGTTGGAACAATGAAAGACGTTATCGTGAATGTGGAGGGGCGTGATCCCCCGCCACAGCGTCAGTATAAATTGCCTCCAGAATCAATTGACTCTATGTCAAAGATCATACAGGAATTGTTAGATCAAGGTGTTATCCGAAAGGCTAATTCTGTAAGTAACAATCCTTTGTGGTGTGTTTTGAAATCTGATGGTTCTTATCGAATGATATTGGATTTACGGATGTTCAATAAGCATACACCCAATGTCGCGCCAATTGTGGCAGATACTCATGACATGATGGCAAGGTTAAATGCAAAGGCCAAATACTTCTCTGTACTGGACATTAGCAATGGTTTTTTCAGTATACCTCTTGAAAAGAGTTGTCAGTATAAGTTTGCATTTACTTTCTTGGACGAGCAATATCTGTTTTGCAGGTTACCTCAAGGAGCACATTTGTCACCTAGTGTTTTTCATCAGGCATTGGCAAAGGTATTATCCAGATTTTCGAGGCCTGATTGCATTCTGCAATATGTGGATGATATTTTATTGTCTACAGAGGATAAAGAGACACATGTTTCTCTTCTGACAGAATTGTTTGAGTTGTTGCATGATGCAGGGTTGAAATTGAACACCAAAAAGGTCAAATTAATGCAGACTGAGGTCAGATTTTTAGGGGTGCTGTTGAGTCCAGGAAAAAGGCAGCCACTGCAGGAAAGAATTGAGGCAATTGCTTCCCTACCAATTCCGACATCACACAAGGCATTGAGACATTTTTTAGGTCTTATGAATTATTCAAGGGATTTCATTGAGAATTTTGCAGATAAGGCCAGATCTTTATATGATCTTTTGAAAGGTGAAAACAGTGATTACTTTGGTCCTTGGGGTGATGAACAGCAAACCTCATTTGAACAATTGAAAATGAATTTACAAAATGCACCTGCTTTGTCCACAGTAGATCCTTCGGCTCCATTTGCTTTGCAAGTGCATACATCAGGAACATCTGTTTCTGCTGTATTACTGCAATTACAGGGAGAAGAGTGGAGAATTTTGGGCTATTTTTCAAAACTTCTCTCACCTGTTGAAAAAGGTTTTGAGACCTGTGCAAGACACTTGGTAGGTGTGTACTTTGCAGTCAAAGCAACCGAACATATTGTCGGGTTCAACAAAATCATTTTGCAAACTCCTCACTCTACACTAAAACTTCTCTTTGAGAATAATATCCCAGGTGTGTCACATCAGAGATTTGCTCATTGGTTATTGTCATTGTCTCCCAAACAAATTGAGGTAGATTACAAGGCCAAATATGTTCTTCCTCAGCTGATGCAATATGAAGGACAAACTCATGATTGTTTACAGTCTTTTCAGGATCCAAGTCCATCACTTTTCAGACGGAAAGCAGAGGTAACAGACGAACCAATTTTTGTAGATGGTTCCAGATTCTATTCAGATGGGCACTATTATTCAGGATATGCCATTTTTTATCCCAACAGAGGACAGGTTGTGAAGCACAAATTACCGAGTCATTTTTCAGCTCAAAGAGCAGAGCTAGAAGCAGTAAAAATGGTGCTACAGCTGAATGAAGCAGATGATCAGTGTCCCATTGTGATCTACAGCGATAGCTCTTATGTTGTAAGATCACTGACAGATTACTTGTCAGTTTGGGAAAAAAGAGGTTATGTAGATTCATCTAATAAGACTCTTGTACACAGTGACACACTGAAGACAATTTTCAGGATAGCATCAAAAAACCCTAATGGTTTTGCTATTGTCAAGGTTCCGGCCCATAAAAAATCTGATGATGAATTATCTGTTGGAAATGCAACCGCAGATATGCTAGCCAAAGAGGCAGCCCTGACAGGAGAAGAGGTGTTTGAACCTGAACCTCTCGAGGTTTCAGCAGTTCAAAGAACAGACACGCATATCCCTTCTTTTGCGGAAGAACAAGAAAAAGACTCATCTCTTGTTGCTTCCCGGGTTGATCCAAAACCTCCCTTTGTTTGTGAAAACGGGGTTTTGTGTCATGACTTAAACGGGGAGTTGCGTCCTGTTGTCCCAAGACATCTACAGGTTGAGTTCACAAAATACAATCATGAAAGTTTGGGTCATTTGGGCCAACAAAAATTGTTAGGCATTCTCAGAGAGAAATTTTACTGGGAAAAGATGGAAGAGACAGTGCAAAGTGTTGTTCAATCATGTCTCATTTGTGCCCAAATTAATCCAAGACCAAAAGGACAGAAACCGCCACTACTCCGAATCGCACCTGCAGATGGTCCATGGTCTACGTTACAAATCGACTACATTGGACCGTTACCATCAGGTAAAAATGGTCTCAGGTATGCATTGGTTGTAGTAGATGTTTTTTCTAAGTGGGTTGAAATTTTACCTGTCAGGAAAGATGATGCTTTGTCTACAGCTAGAGCATTAGTTAATCATGTCTTTTGTACTTGGGGGATCCCAAGAATGATCACCTCTGATCGAGGAAGTCACTTTACAGGAAAAATCATGCAAGCCGTTTGTGCTATTCTAGGGGTACGACAGCAGTTTCATGTACCCTACCATCCACAGTCTGCTGGTATTGTGGAAAGGATGAATAGAACAATAAAATCCAGAATTGCCAAGATGTTATTGGACAAAGGCAATACTTGGGTTGATGCAGTACCTTTTGTACTGTTGAGTGTAAGAGGAACAACCTCTGCCACAACTCAGTTTACTCCTTTTGAACTGATGACAGGAAGAAAAATGCCATTGATTTTTCCTCATGAACCATTTTTGTCTACACCACAAAAAGATGCTGTTGCAAGGTCCAAATGGTTGCAATTGTTACAGGAAAATTTGAAAACGATTCTTCCACATGCTGCATCAAGAATGCAGAGAATGGAGCCACCATATGTATCCAAATTCAAGAAAGGGGCTCTAGTGATGATTAAAACTTTCAGGAAGAATGGACCTTGGGAAAGTAATTGGGAAGGTCCCTTTGAAATTATCGAAACCATGGGACAAGTGATGATACTTGTGCAACGAGCATCTAAGGTGGTTAAAAATACCCGCAGACAACAAAAATTGTGGGTACATGTTGATCAATGCAAACTGTATATTGCAAAATAATGATACTGCATTTCTTTTAGGAAGAAATGGATTCCAATAAGAACTGGAATACGAAACTCCACGTCCTCGATGGAAGGGATTCAACACCAATCCTTCAGGAGAAAAAGACATTTCCCAGGAAAAGCTACTATCTGATGGGAATCACATTTCTGCTGTTTTGTACTGTTTCAACTGTGATCTACGCTGAAGATATTTCACACCATGGAACAAATACTAGTGAAGTGAAGGAACTTTTCAAAGGAACTTTACATCCAAGGAAACCAAGAGGAACGAATCTACAAAGCTTAATAGATGAGGACATACCGGACGATTCAGTAGATATTACTGGAAACATTTGCATGGGTTTTGGTGCAAAATGCTGTATTGAGCTACACTTCATACATGACACTGACATAATATTACACGCAGCCACAGGACCTAAGACGAAGTTCACACAGTTACAAGGAGATTATATACACAATAATAAGACAGGCACATGGGAATGTAGTCCTACAGATGTGTTATTCTGGAATATAGAGATAAGAGGTGAAGAGAAAGCTGAGTGGTCAGGCGACATTACAAATGAGATGATCGCAAAAGGGAAAGTTGAAACATCCAAAACAGATGCTTGGTTAAAGACACAACTTTTTGGGAAAGTTTTAGATCCTTCATTTCTTTCTATTACAGAAGGAGACGAGGATTGGGTAAAAACATGGAATTTTCAGATAACCAGAGAACCAGTACAAGTACAGGTATCTGTAGTTTTTACAGTTTCAAATACTATAGCTCCAGAAGTAAGGGTTACACCACAAGCAGTATATAGTCAAGAAAATATGTCTCATTTATTACTAAAATGCAGCACGAGGTTAGAGCTACCTTCAGAATCTTTGTTAATATGGACCAAAGATAAATCATTTTTGGGAAGTTTTTCAAATGGTCCAACAAATGTTATGCACAGAGGTCAATCCGGTAACGTGAGATGGTTAAATAAGGATTTTATTTTTTCTGTAGATAATCCATCTCCTAAGGATTCTGGACTTTACCAATGTTGCATTTTAACGAAATATAACTACAAACAATGTAGAGATGTAAAGGTAAATATATGGTCAGCAGTAGATAATGTATGCACACAGACAAGATTTCAACCATCTACTCCTTTTCAGATCAATCAGTTCCAAACTAAACCTCTGTTACGAGATGGAATGTTTCTGACCATGGTATGGACCTTTAACATGTCTAACTGGAAAATCTCTTCTAGATATCCCCAGTGTCAGTCACATCTCACTAACATGGAGATGGGAATAGAACAATGGTTTGGGAAAAGAACTTCAACACAGGTTAGAAGTAAGAGGGGAGTGTTTGAAGGTATTTTGGGGGGATTAGGAACAGTAGGAAGTTTAATTAACACTATGGACATTCATACACTTAAATCAGATCTGGAAAATATTGGGTATATGGGAGGAAAAGGGGTAAAGATTCAGAAAAGCTTGAATCAAGTCCTTGAAAAGATGGTTTTGAACACTGCTACTGTATTGGGATCTTCTGTATCACATCTACAAGATGCTACTTTAGCTTTAATGGAAAGTGAACAGGAATCTCAAGTGGCCAAAACATGTCTAGAAATTCAGATTGAATATTCCACCAATCTGAAAATGATTGCACAAGCCTTACAAAGTGGAATTACCCCTTTAGGGCTAATAAGAAATTTGCCCATAGAATATAACTTTGCGTTAAACCATACAGATTTGTGGGTAAATAAGTGGTTAGGATGTGAACAGAACATTTGTGTAGGAACATCATTGATTCCAGTGTCAGGAAGAGAAGAAACCCTGGTTCCTATAGGTGTTCTGGGAATTCCTGTCAGCCCTACACAATTGTTATATTATCAATTACAGTACACAGATTTTGCATTTGATGGTACAAACATTGAACAATTAGACATTTCGTCATGCTTAAATTTTGTTTCCAAGGTAATGTGTCTACCTGGCCAGGATAAAGTCATTTATCATTCATGTTTCCATAATCATACTTCTTGTCATGCCAGAGTTGAGAATGTCCACACGATACATGACTTGGTGACACCAGTAAGCGCTAACAAAACTTGTTTCCAAGTCATGTCAGGAAGAGAAGCAGTTTCTGCATTCTTCTCATCTTGTGTACATGTCGAAAATCTGACAATGGGTTTATATTGTATTGAGGGAAATGTTAAAACTCTCACAAAGAAGGAAGGAAGTATTAATATTACGTCAATAGGCTCAAGACGTCTGAAAATCCTTCCGATCCAGTTCAATTTGTCACAAGTCAATACATTTCCTTGGGATTTGTGGACAAATGAAATAAAGAAAGACAAGGGTTTATTAAATCTGCTGACAAAACAATTAAAAGAAGCTGAAATTGTATTTAGACATGAACAAGGTAATCTAAATGATATTGAACATGAATGGACGAGTATGTCAGGCTCATCTTGGTGGAGAAATTTAGGAAAATCTGTAACTAGTTGGTCACAGTCTTCAGCGAAAATGGCAGCAGGAAATGTATTGTCTAATCCGATCGTTATTTTATTTATCATAGTTTTGCTGTGTATAATATATCAAATAATTATTATGTGTAAAATTAGGAGTATTTATAAGAATATAAAGATAGAAATGAAAAAGGAAGATGATATTTTAAGAGAGATGTTAAAACGAAAAAAATATAACTCTGATCTAATTTTTGTTTTTACAATAGGTTTGAAAATTCAGATGACATTCAGGGCAGATGGTGATACAAGGTTTTCAGAATAAAGAATGAATGTGATACGAATGGTGAGAGAATGAGTTAGGATTGATTATGATATGTCTCAAATCATAATCAGGGGGGACTGTAAAATATCAGTATTTCTATAATAAAAAATATATGGATTAATTCTCTCATACAGAATCTAGCTAACAGGCTTTGCTTACTTTAGAGAAGTGACTGACTTATTCTGGGTTCCTTGGCTCACACAGCTGTCTCTCTTGTCAAATGTATAGGTCAAGATAGTCAAAGCTGTCAAAATGTGACTATTTAGAGATAATGAATGGTTCTAAAGATCTCAGACTTTAGGCTTAAATATCTCAGACTAAGGTAATGCATAAATAACTGTATACATATTGTTAAAATAACTAGGGTTCACTTAATATGGAAGAACTTATGAACATAGTGGCAAGCCACCATATGTGGTTATAGTTTATAGGTCAGAATAGTATATAAGCCGGTCTAACTCTTGTTCAGGAGATCTCATATCCCTTGAGACTCTCGAACACCCGGACAGCTGCTCAAGACTATATGTAAGATAATGCTCGTTTTCTCTTCAAATAATTACTGCATGTCATGAACTTACTTTTCTTCATTTTTGTAATCACTTTTTGAATGAACAATTAAAAACAAGATTTATTTTATCCTCAACTCAACATTGCTTTTACTTTTTGATTCTCAACCGTGCAAGAAGATATATATATATATATTTTTCTACAACGGGTGAGGTTTATTGCGTCTCTGCAAGATAAATAGACATGTTGTGATCTGGAAAGACGCCGCCGCATGTCCGTCTCTAAGGATAGGGAATGTAGATTGTGAGCCTCATTGGGGACAATGCCACTAATGTCTGTAAAGTGCTGTGGAATTAATAGCGCTATATAAATGAGTAAATATAAATATATAAACTGCGGGGGTTCTGGCCTTTCACAAAATGTCAGCAGAGCCCCCGCAGCACTGTACACCTGCAGCGACACTACACCTATTATGGCGACACTACAATTACAGAACTATACAGTTGTGGCCAAAAGTATTGACACCCCTGCAATTCTGTCAGATAATACTCAGTTTCTTCCTGAAAATGATTGCAAACACAAATTCTTTGGTATTATCTTCATTTAATTTGTCTTAAATGAAAAAACACAAAAGAGAATGAAGCAAAAAGCAAAACATTGATCATTTCACACAAAACTCCAAAAATGGGCCAGACAAAAGTATTGGCACCCTCAGCCTAATACTTGGTTGCACAACCTTTAGCCAAAATAACTGCGACCAATCGCTTCCGGTAACCTTCAATGAGTTTCTTACAATGCTCTGCTGGAATTTTAGACCATTCTTCTTTGGCAAACTGCTACAGGTCCCTGATATTAGAAGGGTGTCTTCTCCAAACTGCCATTTTTAGATCTCTCCACAGGTCTTCTATGGGAATCAGGTCTGGACTCATTGCTGACCAACATAGAAGTCTCCAGTGCTTTCTCTCAAACCATTTTCTAGTGCTTTTTGAAGTGTGCTTTGGGTCATTGTCCTGCTGGAAGACCCATGACCTCTGAGGGAGACCCAGCTTTCTCACTCTGGGCCCTACATTATGCTGCAAAATTTGTTGGTAGTCTTCATACTTCATAATGCCATGCACATGGTCAAAGCAGTCCAGTGCCAGAGACAGCAAAGCAACCCCAAAACATCAGGGAACCTCCGCCATGTTTGACTGTAGGGACCGTGTTTTTTTCTTTGAATGCCTCTTTTTTTCTCCTGTAAACTCTATGTTGATGCCTTTGCCCAAAAAGCTCTATGTCTCATTTGACCAGAGAACATTCTTCCAAAACGTTTTAGGCTTTTTCAGGTAAGTTTTGGCAAACTCCAGCCTGGCTTTTTTATGTCTCGGGGTAAGACGTGGGGTCTTCCTGGGTCTCCTACCATACAGTCCCTTTTCATTCAGATGCCGACGGATATTACGGCTTGACACTCTTGTACCATCGGATTGCAGGGCAGCTTGAACTTGTTTGGATGTTAGTCGAGGTTCTTTATCCAACATCTGCACAATCTTGCGTTGAAATCTCTTGTCAATTTTTCTTTTCCGTCCACATCTAGGGAGGTTAGCCACAGTGCCATGGGCTTTAAACTTCTTGATGACACTGCACACGGTAGACACAGGAACATTCAAATTGCTTCCTCACAATCGTCCCCTTCCCACTCACTCTCAACTTCTAACCTGACTGTAGGGAGAAAGAGAGAGAGAAGGGGGGCTGGAGGGTGGTTTGGGATAGACGCTCCGGGACTACAGAGGATGCACAGCCTTATTCACTGCTGTACACCCTCTACTATAGAGCAAAATTGGGATTTATATCATTGTAACCGGTTGTTGTATTGTTTACTGGTTTTTATTTTTTTATTGTTTTTCTCACAATGTTTGTACAAGAAAAACAAAATGTTAGTAATTCTTTGTTTTGTTCAATAAAAATGATCTGATTGAAAAAAGAAAGGCGATAAAGTTGCTAATAGATGAAACGTATAGAAAATACCAAGATCACATGAGAAGGTGCTCGTATGAATTCACAGATAAATGTGGTCGCTCATTGGCAAGGAGGTTATATCCATGCATACAAGGGACATACATATCCAAAATAGAAGGGGCACCCGGGCCAGAAAAGCATAACCCCTCTGACACAGCTGAGGCATGTTGTTGCTATTATAGCTCGCTCTATAATATCCATGGACAATACCACGACATGCCACCTAATATTCTGGAAAGACAAATTGACAAATATATTATGGACGCTGCTCTTCCTTCCTTACAGACCCCTGAGCAGGAGGAACTAGACAAAGCTGTCACTGAGGAAGAGATCGGAGAGGCCATTACATCATTCCCTATCGGGAAGAGCCCTGGGCCGGATGGAGGCAATAATAGATGTTATAAGATATTTGCACCCCAGTTATCACCATTTTTAGGAGAAGTGATCAGTAATATCTCAGAAGACTCCCTCTTCGCCCCTTAATTACTTGAGGCTGACATAACATTGTTTCTGAAAGCCTGGAGAAGAACCAAATGTCTGCCCTAATTTTCATCCAATATCACTAATTACTGTAGAGGTGAAAATATTTTCTAAAGGGATTACAGCCCGGCTCTCCCACTACCTGCCCCCAATTGTTACCAACCATCAGGTTGGCTTTATTAAGGACAGAGAAGCTCGTGAGAAAACATTGTTATTAATGTCACATGCGGAAACCCCGGGGATCCCAATGTGCCTTGTTTCTGCCGACACTGAAGAAGCGTTGGACATAGAGCCCGGACTTTCTTGAAGATCACCCTACGACATATTGGGTTGGGCCTTTTCTTGTTATCTATCATTCTCTCCTTATACACTGACCCTAAACTGATAATTAGGGGAGACGGCCTTCTATCTGACACATCATCTATTAATAATGGGACGAGGTGAGGGCGCCCCTCATCACTTCTCCTATACACACCGGTGATGGAGCATTTAGTGGTGGCATTACGTATAAATCCCGATATTAGTGGGTCACTATAGGCTCACAGCTCTATACACTCGCTCTATACACAGGTGACTTGTGGCTCTATGTTTCACCCCAATGATCTCATTTCCCTCTGTAATAAAGGAATTCGGAGAATTCGGCCATGGGAGGAATTTTATAGTCAACGCCTCTAAATCAGAAGCCATGAACATAACGCTGACCTGACACAACTAATTTCTAACTTTCCCTGTAAGTGGCAGAAAGACGCAATTAACCCCTTCATGCTGCGGCCCATTTTCATTTTTTTGTTTCTATTTGTTCTTCCCTTCTTCCCAGAGCCATAACTCTTATCTCTCTGGCCACATAGACATATGAGGCTTGATGTTTGTGGGGCGAGTTGTACTTTTCAATGACTCCCTTAATTTTACCACATAGTGCACTCAAAAACAAGGAAAAAATTCCAAGTGCGGTGAAATTGTGAAAAAACAATTCTGACATTGTTTTTTGTGAATTGTTTTTGTACATTTTGTGGTAAAATTGACCGTGTAATATGATTCTCCTCATCACTATGATTACGGCGACACCGAACATGTCCGTTTTTTTATTATTTTAGTAAAGAAAAAAAATCTGAGGCTATATGCCCACGTAGCGATTTTTAAGCGTTTTTGCCGCGATTTTTGGCGCGAAAACACAGCGAAAACGTTTAAAAATCCCCCATGCATTCCTATGGCATTCCGCACATGTTGTGCTAATGCTGCGCTTTTTTCCGCGGTGGAATCGCATCGTGGAAAAAATCGCAGCATGCTCATCTTTTGTGCGGAATCGCAAAGAATTGCCGCGATTCCGCACCCATAGGAATGCATGAGAATCGCTGACTTCCCGCATTTGGCTATGCCCACCATGCGGGAAGTGAAGCGTCTCATGTGCGGTTGGTACCCACGGTGTGGAGGAGAGGAGACTGTCCTCCAGGCCCTGGGTACCATACCCCTGTAAAAAAAAGAATAAAAAATAAAAAATCGGGGTATATTTACCTTCCGACGTCCGGTGCTGCATTCCCGGCCTAGCGTTCCCAGTAATGCCTTGCGGCAAGGCCCTGTAATGATGTAGTCTCGCGTGACTCTAGCGGTCTCACGAGATCGCTATGGCAACGCGAGACTACGTCATCACAGGTCTCGCAAGGCATTACTGGGAACGCTGAGGCCCGGGATGGCAGCGCGGGACGCCGGAAGGTAAATATACCCAGATTTTTTTATTTTTTTTAGCATTTTAACATCCTATCTTTTACTATTGATGCCGCATAGGCGGCCTCAATAGTAAAAACCTGGTCACACTTGTCAAACACTATGTTTGACGAGTGTGACCAACCTGTCAATCACTTTCCAAGCGATGCTTCAAATCGCTTGGAAAGTGCTTGAATATCGCACGCGAAAATCGCGGCAAAATCGCGATCATAATCGCGGTGAAATCGCGTGGAAAAAAACGCGCGATTTCTGGGAAGGAGTCCGGTTTTTAGTGAGCGTTTTAAAACGCTACGTGGGCACATAGCCTGAGGTTTGCAAAGAAACATTTTTGGAGCAGTTCCTCCATTTCCCGAGCCCCGTAACATTGTTATTTTCCTCCGGTGGAGCTGTATGATGGATTATTTTCTGCAGGACGAGATAACGTTTTTATTAGTACAATTGTGATCGCTCGTTACAGCATTTTTTGTGGAATTGTGCCATCCATAAATACGTAATTTTGGCAATTCTCACATTTTTCCTATTTCCGGTGTTTACTGATCGGGTTAATTGTTTTTATGTTTTTTTACAGAGGGGTAAAAGACACACAGGCAGTGCTGTACAAAAACAACAGATAATGTAACAAAAAAGAACAGCGAGCACTGAAGGAGATAAAAACTGCCAAGATCCTGTTATTAGAGAAGCCGATAAAGGCAATAATGTAGTGTTAATAGCAATGGACAATATAGTAAGGAGCAGAAAGACAGCGATCAGAGAGCAGCACAGAGAAGAACAAGCGCTGATCCCACAAATAACGAGAAGGAACAACTAAGATCTTCTCTGAGATTTCACATAGAGAAGGGACGATTGTCTAAGAAATACCAGAGAAACTCTTCCCTGAATTTCCACACAAGCCGCATTGGTGTTATATTCCTAAAGTCCACAAAGACGCAGCGCTCCCCCCAGGCCGCCCGATAGTGTGCGGGGTCGGATCAGTAACAGAATCTTTATCTACATTTATAGACCGGTGTCTGAGACCATTACTGAGAATAGCACCTGCTCACATCAAGGACACCGGAGATTTATAGAGAATTGTGTCCGATATAGATTGGCAGGAGGGTTATAAATTGGCTTTGATCGACGTCGGGAGCTTGTACGCACGAATTCCACAAATCACAGGACTGGAAGCAATAAAAAATCTATGGGAAAAACTGCTGAAACAGATGACTATATTGGATTCATCCCGGAAAGCCTGAATGTTATATTGTCCCATAAGGCCTTCTCTTTTGGGAGCAGCTGGTCCACCCAGATGACGGGGACAGCGATGGGGGCGCCAGATGCTGCAGTCTCACTAATTTGTTCTTGTCAGACTTTGGAAATAAATATATTTATAGTGTAAACCCCCCACCTGACACCTCCGTGCGGACCACCGGTACGTGGATGATGTGTTTCTGGTGTGGGCTGGGACAGAAAGGGGTTAATGATTTCATTACATATATGAACGAGGAGAATAAGGTTAATATGAGATTTATTCACAATTTGGACAGAATAACTTAGATTTCTCAGATGTGAATAATAAAATAGTGGATGGTAGAATAATAACCAGCACCTATAAAAACCTACAGCCACCAATATGTCCCTCCATTCTAATAATGCGCACCTGAAACATACTAACAGAGGCCGACCATACAGCCGGTATCTGAGGCTGAGAACAATGAATAGTAGAGAAGAAGGTTTCATACAACAAGCGAATGACCTGACAGACGACTTATTACACAGAGGTCATCCGCCAACATTATTACACTGTGCTAGAGCGATGGAGGAACCCATGTGGGTCTAGTTACAGGATCCAGGAGGAAGAGCAGAAAAAAGGACGAGATAATAAAAGGTTTATTTTTACTTTTACACCTAAACCCAATATGAATGTAATCAGCGATAAACAGGAATTGGCATTTGTGAGGAGATAAAGATTTAGCCGTAGCAGCAAAGAACAACCCTCGATTGCTTCTAGAAGAAGCGGTGACTTAGATGACTTATCGCTACAGGAAAGATTCCAGGAGAAGAACAATAAAGTCACCTGGTTACATGGAAGACGTCCAAGAGGCCATTTCCATTGTGGGGATCGCTCCTTCTGTCATCTCCATCTTACAGGAGAAATCTGAGGATCGGGGGGGCGTGGCCAGCCTGTGACCTGAGTGGATGCAGCAGCTCTGAGCTCCTGTTCCAGGGCAGCCTACCAAGCGATAACACAAGCGAGTTGGAGGCCAGGATTGACACAGATCGCATGGGAATACCCCTAGAGCATACCGCTGTGGTCAAAGAATGGATTCCCGCAGTAAAGCAGCTGAAAAGCTAAAGAAAAACAAGTGCTCTCCCTCAGCACTGAAAATCCAAGATGGCGCCCGGCTCTCTCCATGCAGCCCCAGACCGGTGAGTGTAAAACCGGTGCAAGCATCCCAGCGCCTAAAACATACAGCCTTTAAGGTTGGAAGTGGGCCTGGCCCCAGCGCTGCAAAAACCGCCGCTCTAGAGACCCCAGGGAGTGCTTTAAAAGACTCCATTAGCGCTACACAGCAAAAGCGCTTGAAATCTCGCGATAGCGGCCATGACACTTGTGAGACTTCTCAGCAGATACGCAATTTGCGCAACTTACGCCAAATTCCTAAGTACAAAGGATCTCAGCGCTTATCTACTATACAGACTGCTCTATATTTAGAAATGAGTACTTTAAAAGAATCCTCATCCTGCCCAGACATCTCCAGCATATCAGACCTGCCACTCACCCCCATAGTAAAAAAAAGGACACACACAATACAAGAAAAAGACGATATGAGCAGCACTTCATCAGAAATTCAACAAGACTCCCCAATACAGGAATTTATTTCCTCATCACCAAAAAGCCCAGCTGCAGACAATATATTACAAACGATGTTACAAGTTGAAGCCTCAGAAAATAATGCATCTGAACTTTTTATTAAAAACATGATCTGCTTACTCGCAAAAAATGTGCAGATACAATTTGATAAATATAATGCAACTCTTCAAAATAATATTGACAGCCTGGGTCAAAGAGTCAATTTCCTAGAGAACAAATTGGAGGAAATCGATGAACATTATTCACTAGAGGAGGGGGTGGCCTTTCTAAAAGCTAAACTAACCGAGCAGGAGGACAGAAGTAGGAGGAATAACCTCAAATTTAGAGGCATCCCTGAGAATATCAAGGACAGAGACTTAGACGCCTATACCCAAGGGATGCTTCACACACTACTTCCTGAGGCCCCGAAAGGCAACCTACTCATTGAACGCATTCACAGATTGCCCAAATCCAGATATGCTCCAGAAAAGGCCCCTCGGGATGTGATTGCATTTTTTCACTACTACCTAACTAAAGAGGATGTTCTCAGAATCAGCAAACAAAAAGCTCGACTCCCAAAGCCATATGAAGATATAAAGATCTTCGCTGACTTCTCCAAGGCCACACTTCAAAGAAGAAGAGAATACCTTCCCATTACAGAACATCTGAGGAAGAACAAAGTGTTATACAGATGGGGTTTCCCCACAAAATTGTTGGTGATAAAGAACAATGTTACGTTCGCTTTGTCTAACTTAGATAATTCTGCTAGATTTTTTCAAGATTTAGGTCTCCCGCAGATGGAGGATCCGAGCAGCATACAGAATAAGAACGTTTCCTCACGCCATCTGAATCATCTTCCAACTACCTGGTCCATCCAAAAGAAAAGATGAGAACGCGGGTAGGTTACAGCCCGTGTCTATGGCCTAATCTTTACCCCCAAATACTAACTGAGTAGACCTCATTTAGTAACACTTCTTTTTAGAAGTTGGACTCTTGAGTTTTCTCAAGTTTTTGTAATCCTTTTTTTCCTTATGTTCAGGTATCAGTTGATCATTATGTGTTTTTTTACAGGTGTTACAAATGAAAGTCATCTATTGTTTTTGCAATGTTGGGTTTGCACATATGACAATATATATGATCCTTGTTGTATGGTGAGGTTGAGGGTCTCATGGGAGGCCTCGAGCTTCCAGATAACAATATGTCAACTTTCTTTTAGTTTGTTATGGATTTAAAAATCTTGTCTTTTAACGTAAATGGACTAAATAGCCCATTCAAGAGGTTTTCTCTCTGGAGAGAGGCAGTTAATTCGAAGGCAGATATAGTCTTAATTCAAGAGACTCATCTGCTAGAGATTGACAATCAGAGATTTAAACACAAAAATTATCCCCAAATTTTTTTCTCGAATAATGAGAAGAAAAAAGCAGGAGTGGCTATTGCCTTTCATAAAGATCTGCCATTTGTGCTCATTGATACACTTAAAGACAAAGGTGGGAGACAACTGGCGGTCAATTGCACCTTAGAGGGTGTGGCATACACAATAGTCAATGCATATACCCCAAATACTAGACAGTTTAGGTTCCTCAACAATCTTAGGAAAAAATTGTGCAATTTTAGCAACGGACATATTATCTGGGGAGGAGACTTTAATTGCATTACAGATCCATCTATTGATTGCTCCTCTCCCTCAGCATACTATAGAAATGTCAATCTGACTAATTGGTTACATTCCTCCAATTTGCATGATAGTTGTAGGATTTTAAATTCAACATCCAGAGAATACACTCATTACTGCCCACACAATAAAACATTCACCAGGATAGATCATATTTTGACCAGCTTTTCTATGCTGGATTCATATGAAAAATTTTGCACTGGCCCTATAACTTGGTCAGATCATGCCCCCATTTTACTGACCCTGCGTACCTCTCAATTAAATAATAAATACCACAATTGGAGATATAACAAATTCATTGTGGAGAATCCAGAAAACCTTGAATTGGTGGGTCAGTCTCTGTCTAATTACTTTAAAGAGAATAATTCTTCTGAAGTTACTCCAGAGATATTGTGGCAAGCTCATAAATGCGTAATAAGAGGTCAGTTAATTCAACTGGCCTCCAGATTGAAAAAAGTAAGAGAAGCTAAACTCAAGAATTTAACAGAAAAAATTGCTGAGCTAGAGAGACTGGCTCAGAACGATAGAGCCTTTAATAGACATAGTGACTCAATACATGCCGTATAGAGTTAAGAAAATTTTTAATCCAAACACATGAGAAGAGGTCACTTTTTTACAGGGCAGGCTTCTATACAAACAACAACAAAACTTCAAAAATCATGGCCAACAAACATAAACCTATCAATAAAAAAAAACCATAAAAAAAATCACTGCACAATCTCAAAACCTAGAGAAACCCAAAGATATAGCTACCGCCTTTAAAGAGTATTACACCAAATTGTATAATCTCAGACAAGAAGAAAACTTTAATCCTCCCTCCAGGGAAGATATAGAAAAATTCTTGAACAAAGTTAGATTGAATAACCTCACAACAGAACAAAGTGAATTTTTAGACTTACCTTTTAGTAAGGGAGAAGTCTCTTTCACTATCAAAAACCTTAAAGACAATAAAGCCCCTGGCCCAGATGGCTTCTCCATAGAATACTATACACAATTTCAATAATTTTTACTGCCCCATTTGACTGAAACCCTAAATTTTATTAAAACTAAAGGGAGCTGCAGTACAGACCTATTAAATGCAACTATAGTGGTCATTCCAAAACCAGATAAAGACCCTACTAAAATAGAAAACTATAGGCCAATTTCATTATTAACCCCTTCATGACCCAGCCTATTTTGACCTTAATGACCTGGCCATTTTTTGCAATTCTGACCAGTGTCCCTTTATGAGGTAATAACTCTGGAACACTTCAACGCATCTTAGCGATTCTTAGTAGACACATGTCTACTTTACATCAGCACAATTTTGGAAACAATTTTTTTTTTGTTAGGAAGTTATAAGGGTTAAAAGTTGACCAGCGATTTCTCATTTTTACAACAATATTTACAAAACCATTTTTTTTAGGGACCACCTCACATTTGAAGTCACTTTGAGGGGTCTATATGGCAGAAAATACCCAAAAGTGACACCATTCTAAAAACTGCACCCCTCAAGCTACTCAAAACTACATTCTAGGAGATTATTAACCCTTCAGGTGCTTCACAGGAACTAAAGCAACGTGGAAGGAAAAAATGGACATTTTATTTTTTGCACCACAAATTTTCTTTTATCATTAATTTTTTTCATTTTCACATGGGCTACAGGATAAAATGGATCCTAAAATTTGTTGGGCAATTTCTCCTGAGTACACTGATACCTCATATGTGGTCATAAACCACTGTTTGGGCGCACGGCAGGGCTCGGAAGGGAAGGAGCACATTTGACTTTTTGAATGGAAAATATGCTGGAATATTTAGTGCTTGCCATGTCGCGTTTGGAGAGTCGCTGTGCGCCTAAGCACTGGAGCTTCCCCACAAGTGACCCCATTTTGGAAACTAGACCCCCCAAGGAACTTATCTACATGCATAGTGATCACTTTGAACCCCCCCGGTGCTTCACAAATTGATCGGTAAAAAAAAAAAGTACTTTTTTTTCACAAAAATTTTCTTTTGGTCTCAGTTTTTTCATTTTCACATGGGCTACAGGATAAAATGGATCCTAAAATGTGTTGGGCAATTTCTCCTGAGTGCACAGATACCTTATATGTGGTCATAAACCACTCTTTGGGCGCACGGCAGGGTCCGTAAGTGAAGGAGCGCTATTTGACTTTTTGAATGGAAAATTCGCTCCAATCGTTATCGGACACCATGTCGCGTTTGGAGAGCCCCTGTGTACCTAAACATTGGAGCTCCCCCACAAGTGACACCATTTTTGAAACTAGACCACTTAAGGAACTTATCTAGATGTGTAGGGAGCACTTTGAACCCCCAAGTGCTTCACAAAAGTTTATAACGTAGAGCAGTGAAAATAAAAAATCATTTTTTTCCTCAAAAAAGATTTTTTAGCACGCTATTTTTTATTTTCACAAGGGTAACAGGAGAAATTGGACCACAAAAGTTGTTGTCCAGTTTGTCCTGAGTACGCTGGTATCCCATATGTGGGGGGAACCATTGTTTGGGCGCACGGCAGGGCTCAGAAGGGAAGGAGTGCCATTTGACTTTTTGAAATGAAAATTAGCTCCAATCGTTAGCGGACACCATGTCGTGTTTGGAGAGCCCCTGTGTGCCTAAACTTTGGAGCTCCCCCTCAAATGACCCCAGTATGGAAACTAGACCCCCTAAGGAACTTATCTAGATGCATAGTGAGCACTTTGAACCCCCAGGTGCTTCACAGAAGTTTATAAGCAGAGCCGTGAAAATAAAAAATATATTTTTTTTCTTAAAAAAATATTTTTAGTCCGCAATTTTTTATTTTCACAGGGGTACCAGGATAAATTGGACCCCAAAAGTTGTTGTACAGTTAGTCCTGAGTACACTGGTACCCCATATGTGGGGGGTACAACTGTTTGGGCACACGTCGGGGCTCAGCAGGGAGGTAGTGACATTTTGAAATGCTGACTTTGATGGCATGGTCTGAGGGTGTCATGTTACATTTGCAGAGCCCCTGTGTGCCTAAACAGTAGAAACCCCCAGCATGTGACCTCATTTTGGAAACTAGACCCCCCAAGGAACTTATCTAGATGTGTGGTGAGCACCTTGAACCCCCAAGTGCTTCACAGAAGTTTATAACGCAGAGCCGTGAAAATAAAAAATCTTTTTTTTTCCTCAAAAAAAAAAGATTTTTAGCCCGCAATTTTTTTTCACAACAGTAACAGGATGAATTAGACCCCAAAAGTTGTTGTACAGTTTGTCCTGAGTACGCTGGTACCCCATATGTGGGGGGGAACCACTGTTTGGGCACACATCAGGGCTCGGAAGGGAAGTAGTGACATTTTGAAATGCTGAGTTTGATGGCATGGTCTGCGGGCATCATGTTACATTTGCAGAGCCCTTGATGTACCTAAACTGTGGAAACCCCCCACAAGTGACCCCATTTTGGAAACTAGACCACATAAGGAAGTTGCCTAAATGTGTGGTGAGCACACTGCACCCCCAAGTGCTTCACAGAAGATTATAACGCAGAGCCATGAAAATAAAAAATAATTTTTTTTCATCAAAAAATGATTTTTTAGCTCTCAATTTTTTATTTTCACAAGGGTAACAGGAGAAATTGGACCCCAAAAGTTGTTGTCCAGTTTGTCCTGAGTACGCTGATACCCCATATGTTGGGGGAAAACCACTGTATGGGTACATGTCAGGGCTCGGAAGGGAAGTAGTGACATTTTGAAAAGCTGACTTTGATGGCATGGTCTGCGGGCGTCATGTTACATTTGCAGAGCCCTTGATGTACCTAAACTGTTGAAACCCCCCACAAGTGACCCCATTTTGGAAACTATACCCCATAAGGAAGTTGCCTAGATGTGTAGTGAGCACACCGAACCCCCAAGTGCTTCACAGAAGATTATAACGCAGAGCCATGAAAATAAAAAATAATTTTTTTTCCTCAAAAAATGATTTTTTAGCTCTCAATTTTTTATTTTCACAAGGGTAACAGGAGAAATTGGACCCCAAAAGTTGTTGTCCAGTTTGTCCTGAGTACGCTGGTACCCCATATGTGGGGGGAACCATTGTTTGGGCACACGTCAGGGCTCGGAATGGAAGTAGTGACATTTTGAAATGCAGACTTTGATGGAATAGTCTGCGGTCGTAATTACGTTTGCAGAGCCCCTGATGTGCCTAAACAGTGGAAACCCCCCACAAGTGACCCCATTTTGGAAACTAGACCTTCCAAGGAACGTATGTAAGATGTGTTGTGAGCACTTTGAACCCCCAAGTGCTTCACAGAAGTTTATAATGCAGAGACGTGAAAATGAAAAAATCATTTTTTTCCACAAAAATAATTTTTTAGCCCCCAATTTTTTATTTTCCCAAGGGTAACATGGGAAATTAGTCCCCAAAAGTTGTTGTGCAATTTTTCCTGAGTACGCTGATACCCCATATGTTGGGGTAAACCACTGTTTGGGCACATGTCAGGGCTTGGAAGGGAGGGTGCACCGTTTGACTTTTTTAACGCAAAATTGGCTGGAATCAATGGTTGCACCATGTCGCGTTTGGAGACCCCCTGATGTGCCTAAACAGTGGAAACCCCTCAATTCTAACTCCAACCCTAACCCCAACACACCCATAACCACAGCCCTAACCCTAACACATCCCTAACCACAAGCCTAACCCTAATTCCAACGCTAACCCTAATTCCAACCCTAACCCTAATTCTAATCCTAATTCCAACCCTAACCCTAATTCCAACCCTAACCCTAATTCAACCCTAACCCTCTTTCCAACCCTAACCCTCTTTCCAACCCTAACCCTCTTTCCTACCCTAACCCTCTTTCCAACCCTAACCCTAACCCTCTTTTCAACTCTAACCCTAACCCTAACCCTCTTTTCAACCCTAACCCTAACCCTAATGGAAAAATAAAAATAAAAATATTTTCTTTACTTTATTAGTTGTGCCTACCTATGGGGGTGATAGTCGGGGGGTTTATTTACTTTTTCTTTCATTTTGATCACTGTGAGAGTGATCAAAATGAAAGAATGGAATCTGCAGCCGGCAGATTCGGGCGGGCGCACTGCGCATGCGCCCGCCATTTTCAAGATGGCGGCGCCCATGAACCGGACCCGCCGGACACCGGGAGCGACAGGGGGACTTAGAAGGTGCCGGGGGAGGTGAGATGGGGTGAGGGGGTTATCGGAAGCTGGCGGGGAGCAGAGGGAATGGGAGGGGGGCAGATGATGACAGCGGCGGCAGATCGCCGCTGTCATTCAGCTGCGGGGGGGGGAGATCGCCGGTGGGGGGGTGGAATCGGTGTCTCCAGCCATGTCCGATGCTACAGCAGCATCGGCCATGGCTGGATTGTAATATTTCATCAATTTTCATTGATGAAATATTACTATCGCTCTGATTGGCTGTTTCACTTTTAACAGCCAATCAGAGCGATCGTAGCCACGTGGGGGCGAAGCCACGCCCCCTGTGGCGAAGAACAAAGCCCCCTGTATCTGCGGGTCGGGTGACCTTTCAGTGACCTAGGTCACCCGACCCGCAGGGGGGCTTTAAAGTCATGACGCTACAAAAGCGTTATGGGTCGTTCTGGCACGACTTTTCATGACGCCTACGTGGCGTCAAAGGTCGTGAAGGGGTTAAATGTAGATGCCAAAATATATGCAAAAATCCTGGCTGACAGACTACAAGAAATTTTACCCCATCTTGTCCACCCTAATCAAATCGGGTTTGTGAGGAATCGGCAGACATGTGACAGCACTAGATATGTGCTGCACCTAATGTCTCTATGCAAGGAGAAACAGATTCCCAGTACCTTTGTAGCATTAGATGCTGAGAAGGCGTTTGACCGACTAAATTGGGACTTCGCCTTCCTAGTTCTAGAAAAAATGGGCTTTGGTTGAGATCTCATTAATAGTATCAAGACCTTGTATTCTAGCCCTTCTGCTTCAGTGCTGGTCAATAACACTATATCTGATAAATTTATTATCACAAACGGTACGAGACAGGGTTGCCCTCTGTCCCCGATTATCTTTATCTTGAGCCTAGAACCTTTGGCTCAGATGATCAGAGGAGCGGAGGAAGTGAAGGAAATTAAGTTGGGGAATGTAGAACACAAAATCAGCATGTATGCAGACGACATCATTCTTACTCTGACTGATCCAGTCAGTTCACTAAAGCAAATCTGGGACATCATTGAATCATTCGGTTTTGTTTCCTTTTATAAGTTAAATATAAAAAAAACCAACGTCCTATCATTCTTTATTCCACTCCCAACTAGACAATACTTAAAAAACAAATATCCCTTTAATTGGGATTGTAAAGAAATGCCCTACCTTGGGATATGGTTGACCGCCAGGCTACATGAGATCAGTGAAGTAAATTCAAACCACCTTCTCCAAGATTTAGAGAAGAGACTCATAGACTTATCAAAGACCCCTGCCACATGGTTAGGCAGAATACTTCTATACAAGATGTTCTGCCTTCCTAAAATATTATTTTTATATAGAAACGTCCCCATGCCTCTCTCTTTACAGCTTATAAAAAAATTCACCATCCAAATGAATACATTTATATGGCATGGAGGTAAATCCAGGGTGAAGAAATATATATTGCTCAAATCAGGTGACAATGGAGGAGTGTCATTGCCAGATCTTGAAGCCTATTACTTCGCTACCATAGTGGAACTCACAAAATCATGGTTCAATAATCAGGAAAACCTGGAGTGGCCTAGAATGGAATTAGATCTGATGCCTGATAGGGAACCACTACTCTACATTTGTCACTTTCTCAGAAAGAAACAAAGGATAAAAGATATTACAAATCCAATAATTCGTACTTCTATCACCTGCTGGTCCCATTTTCATAAAAAGAAATTTAATAATTTTTCATACTCAGCCAGTTTTCTAAAAATCCCATATTTGCTACCGATCAGACCCTCACTACGATCTTACTTTGATAATTGGTCTAAAACAACAATCACTCACACGGAGGACCTCTTTGTGGGCAACAAATTAATGTCTTTTCAAATGGTTAAGACCAAATTTAACATTCCCAACACTGAATATATGGCATATCTCCTCCTCAAAGAGGAATATAATAGGAAAAAAAAAGAACTCTCTTCAAATATTTTGTTTAATAATACCATATGTAATTTTTTTAGGAATCCCCCACCCAGACACAAAAGCTACCTACAAGCTCTATATTCTATTTTAACAAATAAATACACATTCTCGAATAGAGACTGTTTCGAAAGGTGGGAGAATAATCTACAAACACAGATATCTATGACACAATGGACTGCTTCCTGTAAAGTAGCTCACAAAGCTACTAAGTGTATGAACATTTTGGAAACTCATTTTAAAATTATACACAGATATTATCTTACTCGAGCTAGACTCAGACATTTTACAAGTGACAACCTGGGTCTGTGCTGGAGAAATTGTGGTAACTTAGCTGATATTAAGCACATTTTTTGGGACTGCCCCTGTCTGAAAACATACTGGATTAAGGTTTTCGGGTTAATTTCATTGCTGTGCAAACGCTCTATTCGCCCCTGTCCAGTATTGGCTCTACTGCTGATTGACCTTAAACAATATAAAAAAAACAGATTCCTGTTGGCTCATGTTTTGATGTCAGCATCATATCTTATAGCGAAGGGTTGGAACAATATACGACCCCCTGACGTCAAGACATTGATAATGCTAGTGGAACAACATTGTACATATGAAAATTTTTTTTACATGAACAATCTTAGGCTACTTTCACACATCAGGTTTTCGGCGTCAGGCGCGATCCGGCGTCGTGCCGGAATGCCGGATCCGGCAAATGTTTTGTAAAACCTGATGTGCCGGATCCGGTTTTCTGCCGGATCCGTCTTGTTCTTGACAGACAAAACCGGATCCGTCTCATCCGGTTCATCCGTTTTTCTATCCGTTTTTCGACGGATTACGCCGGATCTGGTTTTTAAAATTGACCCTTGTGGCCTTCCGAACGGGATTGGCTACTGGAAAACTATATATAGCATGTTCCTACAGCCCTTCTTTGACAGGTTGTAGAGAAGAAAGTGCAGGTTGGAGAGAAGAGCAAGTTACTGGCGAAGATGGATGTTGTCATTGGAAATATTACCACTAGAAGTTCTGTGACGGTTTCAGTAATGAGGGACAATTTTGCACTATACTTTATGTCACCTCAAGGCAGAGTACACTGGCAGGATGACAGAGTGTGAAAGATTTGTGCCCTAACCAAACTTGTGTACCTTCTGTACCAACAGTATATACCTTTGCCAACCAAAGTTGGCTATCTTGTCATGGTCTTACTATTTTTAGCTTTAGGCCACAGGTGTGTACCTGGTTGTGTTTTATGCAAAGTATTTCACCTTTTAACAAAAGTTGTGTACATTGTTAGGAAATCACCAACAATAAACACAACTTTTTAGGTGAAATACTTTGCTTCAAACACAACCAGGAACACAACTGTGGCAAAAAGCTAAAATTTACCCACAGTTATATACCTGGTTTTGAATACCTTTTTACCTTTGAAATACCCTGTATTTAACCTTTTTTTTAAACATAGTTCGCCGCAGAAAGAAAAGACAGACAACCATTGTGAAACGATAATTTAACTTTTATTTAAAATTTTTTTTTTTTTTTTTACATTTTTTAAAGTGCAAATAACTTTTTTAATAAAGGTTTTAAACCCAATGGGCATTTTTATTACAAAAAACACACATTATAAATCTGTGTAGTGTGGGGTGGAAATACTGCTGGAGGGGCTGCGGGACACTTCGACACTGGGTGTGTGGAGAGAGGACTGGGATCGTGGTGGGGAAGGAACAGTTAGAGGTGAAGGTGTGGAAAAAGCTACAGAATGGGTGGACATGTGGGAGGCAGAAGAGGTGGTGGGCGGTGGAGTGGAGGGTTGGGCAGGGACTGTAGGAGCAGATGATGTTGATGGAAAGTTGTATGGGGAAGGAGTTTGGTACGGGGAAGGAGTTTGGTACGGGGCAGGTTGCTGGAAGTGGGGAGATGTCTGGTACTGGGGAGGTTGCTGGTACTGGTGAGGTTGCTGGTATGTAATAGGAGGGGGAGGATGGAAAGTGGCTGGAGGGGGTGCAGATGTAATAGGAGGGGGAGGATGGAAAGTGGCTGGAGGGGGTGCAGATGTAATAGGAGGGGGAGGATGGAAAGTGGCTGGAGGGGGTGCAGGTGGAGGAACTACAGTGGTGGGAGGTGGAGGTTGGGAGGTAACCTGCTGTAGAGCACCGTGGCATGAATGCATTACATGCATCTGCTGGGTAGGAGATAGTGTTGCCATGCGCTCCACAACAGACCTGAAAAAGGTGTGGTTTGGCGAAGATCTTGCTTCTGAATGCATGGTTTGCAGAAGTGTCTTCACCTCCAGAATGCTGGAGTTGATCTGCTGATAGCCTGCGGAGATTTGCTCTGACAAGACTTTTAGACAGTTCTGGAAAGATGCATTCAGATGCAAGAACTCTGGCGCATAAGTCTTTTCCTGACCCCTCTGCCGCTGCCGCCCAGTACCCGCAGGTGTACTAGAGGTGGCAGGGGCAGAAGGGTGGGGTAAAGGGAAAGCGATCTCCTCACCAGCAGCTTCATGTAATGTAGGCGGCCACGATGCTCCTGTGCTGGTGGATGGGACAGATGGGTCGAATGTGTGGGAAGGCTGGGAAGGTGCAGATGTACCGGGGCGGTCGAAGTGTCCCTCGGTGCCGGTCTCCTCAGGGATCGCCTCAGAAGGGTCCAATCGTGCCGGCTCCCGAGTGCTGCTCACCGTGCTGTGGAATAAAGAGAAAAAAAAACAATTAAAATACTGACATGGTATGGCCCTGGCTGAAAAAAAAAAGTTACATCTAACATTTTTTTCACATGTGGTGTGTAATATTTACCTTCTGGTGAGCATTGTTTCCCGGAGGAACGACAGGGCTTGTGCGTACTTGTACTTGCTCCTGCGTCCTCCAGATCCACTCGGGGCCCGCATCTCTTTATTGAACTCCTTCTTGAAACGATGCCTCACAGACCGCCACAGATTCACAATTCTGTTCCCTGAAACGAGAAAGGAGTGGTTAGTATACAACATCAGTGTTTCACAAACTCCAGTCCTCATGGTCCCCAGGGGTCATGTTTTCAGGATTTCCATAGTAAATAGAAATCCTGAACACATGATCCGTGGGGACCACGAGGACTGGAGTTCGGGAAACACTGGTTTACATCAAGCAACCGGTACTGTATATACTTATGCTCTTTAATCTGGGCCCGAACATCGAGGTCCTCCCAGCGGCCCACAAGGAGCGAACAGATTTCCTCCCAGAGTCGTCGGGTAACGATCAGGTCAGCGTGGCGGCGGTCAGCCATATTCCAGAGCGGCTCCCTTTCTCTGAC
Source organism: Dendrobates tinctorius (assembly GCF_039654945.1). Lineage (NCBI taxonomy): Eukaryota > Metazoa > Chordata > Amphibia > Anura > Dendrobatidae > Dendrobates > Dendrobates tinctorius. Next base: position 333,988 of record NW_027362163.1, on the reverse strand, counting down.
GAGATCGATGAGGCGGTCCACATCAATCCCTCCATCCTCACCGTCAGAGTCGGGAGCACGCTGTGAAGGCTGTTAAAGAAAAAAACAAAAATAACATAATTAGCCTCCACAAAAGAAATGAAATAAAAAGTGCAAAAAAACAAAGCAAAAATATTTATACTTACACGCTGGTGACCGCCGCGTTGCTGTCGCCGACGACCCTGGGAGGCACTGCGAGGACCTCTTGGCCGAGCACCAGATTGGGAAGACTAGAGAAGAAAACAAAAAATGTTATGTCTTTGGATGTAGGCATTTGTTTGCTGTGTGTGGTCTGCAGAACATTGTTTTCTATGTGTTGTGTGTAGTGTGATGTTGTGTTTCTGCGTTTGATGCAAAAAACTTACCAATTGTGAGCCCACTCCAGGTGTCTGTCCACCCCTTCCTTCTTCTTCTGGGAGCTCCTCTTCATCTTGTGATTCCTGTTTTGAAATAAAAGGCAATGAATAGACATATATTACAGAGATGATGGATTTTGGAAATAAAAACTTACCGTCAAACGCTGACGATGCGAGGGAGGGCTCCCAGAAGAAGATGTGCTGTCCTGTTGATGGCCAGACTCCATGGCTGTGGGTATTGCTGCTGCTGTTGCTGCTGCCAGTGATGCCATTTCTGCTGCTGCTGCTGCTGCATCTCTTTGGCGGCTGTTGAATAAAGAGAAACAAAGGGCCAATGAATATCTTGATATTCCATGGCCCTAGTTTGGAGGAATGGGGGATTTGATAATTACCGTCTCTCATCTGCTTCTGGACTCCCCTCCTCAGCATGTTCCATTTGCTGCTCCATTTGGGGTGGTGCTGATGGTGCTGCTGCTGCAGATGTCTGCTGCCTTCTCCTGCTCCTGGTTCTTGGCTTGGGTGGCATGTTGGGTGTGGCTGAGGGTCCCATTGTCTTGCTTTTATATATCTCCTGTGGGCAGAGCTACTGAGCATGCTCAGACCAAAAAACCGGATCCGGCACATTGCGGCGCTCATAGGCTTTCATTGTGTGAAAAAGCCGGACGCGCCGGATCCGGCGTGTCCGGCTTTTTCGCCGGAGACAAAAAACGTTACAGTAGCCGTTTTTTCCAGACGCCGGATCGCGACACATTGCCGGATCCGGCGAAAACCGGATGAAACGCATGGCCATCCGGCGCGATCCGGCGCAAATGCAAGTCAATGGGGGGGAAACCGGATACGGCATTGCATTTCGCCGGATCCGGTTTCTGTCAAAAGCGCCGGATCGCGCCTGACGGCGAAAACCTGATGTGTGAAAGAGGCCTTACACTGGAGCTATACAAAGACAGGTGGGGCACATGGATAGAGCAAAAATCTAAAATTGATGACTTTTTCTCATTATAGAATGTTAGCTCTTTAGAACTATATTGATGACTACTTCTGATACCTACATTACCTGATTTAATGTATTATATATATGTTATATTTGTTACTATGCAGAAGTTGTGTTGTGCTAAACCTGTTCTGTTATAAAAATGACTGTCTATAGAGACATATGTTGTTGTCTCACTTACTGTATGTAATATAATTTTCAATTATGGAAAAACCTCAATAAAAACATTGTTTAAGAAATCTGAGGATCGGTGCGATGACGGTAGATAAACTAATCACGGGCCGCACAGAGCAAGTGCTTTATGTCATATACTGCCCAGGACGATTATTATATTGCCCAGACTATTAGACCGCGGCACATCAGGCTCAGAGAACATTTCCATTCAGTCACACAGGAAAAGGATCTGTGACATTAATGATATAAGAGAGGTCCATAATGCGGACCCCAATGTGCTGAGATCTGCAGGAATTGAGCCCGCTGATTATCCTGTACAAGGCGGTGACCAGAATAGATTACTACTAAAAAGAGCAAAATCCAAAAAACTGTCACTCACAACTCTACATCAAGAGATAGAGTTGACAGAAAAAACCCAAGAACTAAAATTATACATAAATTGCAATTTTATTAGAAGTATAAATTTTTTTATATCACATAAAATTTATTATTAAGCAATTGTCTACCATATTTGAAAGGAAGAATAAGGCTAAGACATCATTAAACACAGTATGCAACTAAAAAATAAAAAAATCATTTCTGATAATTTGCAAAAAATATTCCACCATGAGATAATAAATATTATTATTAAAAAAATCCTTTAATCCTTTCCTAAATAATTAGCTGTAATTTTATCTGTCACATAAAGCATTATGTAAAATCTGCCAAAAAAGAATGTAATTATGACGGTGCTTTCATCTAGGAATTACCCACAGGTGAATAGAACAAGAAGACTCGCTCATCAATGTCTCTCCGCATACAAGAGCTGCGCTGATTCAGTCATTCTAATCATTGCCGAAGGGCAGAGAACCAGAAAGAAGCGCTGCTAACACAACACAGGCTGCAGAGAAACAATTCTACACAAACCTACATGTGCAATGTCTAAAGCCGCGCTCCTCAAAACCCCCTATTAATTGCTTAATAATACATTTTATGTGATATGAAAAAAATGATATTTCTAATAAAATTGCAATTTCTCTATAATTTTAGTTCTTGTGTTTTTTCTGTCAATTCTATGTCTTGATGGAGAGTTGTGAGTGACAGTTTCGTGGATTTTACTAATTTTAATAACACAAGTTATTTGGGATCATTAGTTGATTTAATACTACTAACAAGAGAAGCAGCATGGATTGTGGATTGCGATGCACAAGTTCCCCTTGGCCTCAGTGATACATTGAATATGTCTGTGTGGCTGTGATCTATGATATATTTCTTATAATTTTTTGTATTAATCATTTCACTGTTCTCACTGTAAATGTTTTGCACTTCTCAGTTAACCATTCCCTAACCCTTGTTATAAGGAAGTGGTGTAACCCCCTGACAAGCATGGACCGGTAGAAGCGCTAAGCAAGTGCGAAACGGCCATAGTCCGTCAGGCTCTCTCATCTGTTTAGCTCCCTGCTACCTGCACACCGCACTCTAATATGGTTTGATGTCACGTTTCACCATGGAATAAAATTGCAAGAAGGATCTGGGTGACAATTCTTTCAATTCCTTATGATTACTCTTATACGTATACACAATGGTGATGAATGGAAGGCCGCATTCAATACACCGGAGGGGCATAATGAAAATTTGGTGATGCCATTCAGATTAAACAATGCTCCGGCATTCTTTAAAAATGTCATTTTTTTTCTCCCCGATGGGTAGATTTGCGGTAGATTACCTGGATGATATATTGAGTTACTCACGTCCTCTGCAGGAGCATCATGAGCATGTCAGACAGCTGGAGTGGGAAAAACATTACCCAACAATCCCTTTTCGACATTTTGAAGACCTCCATCATTGAAAAATGTCCTAGCACCAAGAAACACAAAAGAGAAGGAAGATTTGCTAATAATCGCCTGTCTCCCGAATAAAATCATTACATGCAATCTGAAAACTTGCCTCTGTTGTGACTCGATCTGCCATGGTCTCTCTGAATTCACCCTTATTTCTACTGGTGAAATTTTCCTGACCAATAGTCCCATGTCATGTTCCACCAGTTATGTTACATACGTGATTATATGCTCATACCAGAAATTATATGTGGGAAGGACGACCCAACCCCTCCACAAAAGGCTGAACTCACACCGTCCCAATACTCCATAGGGTTTTCTCCAACACGGGCTTTCACGTCACTGCACCATCAAACGCAAGAAAGATTCCACACAACTGAGAATATTCCCCACAGAGGAGATTCCCCCACAGGATCAGAATCGCATTGGATATCTACATCGGGAAGAAATCTTCTGGATTTATAAACTAAACCCCCTTACTCCAAATGGCCTCAGTGAGATTACAGATGTTACAGAGGCTCCTGCTGCACCAGCCTGGGATAAGTCAGATCATCGCCGGATCACCGAACACCTCCTGTGACCCGGCTCCACCAGCGCTGCTGATCCCCCCCGGGTTTACTGAATTCAGACTGTGGGACAGACCCCCATTTGACACATTAACTTTTGCCCTATTTTCCTTCTGAAAATTTGGGGTGCGTCTTATAGTCTAGTGCGGCTTATAGTCCAAACCAATGAAGGGACTGCTGGGACCGTAACGGGGTCGATCTGAACCCCCAATGCAGAAGCCAAATGTCCTGAGAACTGGACCTGCTGTACCACAAATTGTCATTTCTCCAGGTTAGCAAATAAATAGTTGTCAAGAAGAACCTGGAGAACCTGTCTGACATGCTCAGCATGCTCCTCCAGAGGACGGGAGTAACTCACTATATCATCCAGGAAAATTACCACAAATCTACCAATCAGTGAGAAAAAATATAATTAATGACATTGTCACAGACTGCCGGAGCATTGGTTACCCCGAATGGCGGCATCAGGTTTTATATCTGCCCCTCAGGTGTATTGAATGCGGTCTTCCATTCGTCCCCCTGACGTACACTTATAAGGTTATATTCCCCTCTCATGGTAAGTTTGTAAAACCATTTAGCTCCAGATAATTGGATAAACAGGTCAGGTATAAGGGGTAAAGGATAGGGAAGGTGAACCGTGACTCACAGGCCCAACCCTCCATCCTTCTACCAAACCCCCCACGGTGACTGGAGAGGAGCATGGCCGTATATGAGCCTCAGCCGGACTCTGGAAGGGGGGAAATAAACGAGATTTGGGCATTTTAGCTCCTGGTGTGGAGTCGATAGCACAATCATATGCCGCCATATAGTAGACGGCCGGTAACTGGTGAGAATTCCCTCATGTGTGGGGTCTATTTCCCTCCAGAGAAAACACACGTTACATTCCACACATAACACTGTGTAGAAAAGGCGGCGCGGGGTAATTGTGCCAGTAGTGAGGGGCAAATAATGGCGGGAATGTCACTGACTGAGGAGAAGGCTCCATGGAGCATCTTCACTCCGGAGATCATGTGACCCCTGACTCCTCCCCTCCTGTGACCTCATCACAGGTCCTGTGCACAGAGCAGCCATATATGTGGAGTGCGGCTCTGCAGGTTAGTGATGGGCAGTCCGGCTCTTCTGGCTCCTTTCCCAACTTTTCTCCCTCCTGTCCCTTCACTATAAAGCCTGGTCCTCATTATACAGCTGTACAGGGGTCTAGTGAAGGCTTTTTAGCCCTTTCCTCAGACTGTAGCTCCTGGGCACAGGCCCTCACTCCTGTCCCTTCACTATAAAGCCTGGGCCTCATTATACAGCTGTACAGGGGTCTAGTGAAGGCTTTTTAGCCCTTTCCTCAGTCTGTAGCTCCTGGGCACAGGCCCTCACTCCTGTCCCTTCACTATAAAGCCTGGGCCTCATTATACAGCTGTACAGGGGTCTAGTGAAGGCTTTTTAGCCCTTTCCTCAGACTGTAGCTCCTGGGAACAGGCCCTCACTCCTGTCCCTTCACTATAAAGCCTGGGCCTCATTATACAGCTGTACAGGGGTCTAGTGAAGGCTTTTTAGCCCTTTCCTCAGACTGTAGCTCCTGGGAACAGGCCCTCACTCCTGTCCCTTCACTATAAAGCCTGGGCCTCATTATACAGCTGTACAGGGGTCTAGTGAAGGCTTTTTAGCCCTTTCCTCAGGCTGTAGCTCCTGGGAACAGGCCCTCACTCCTGTCCCTTCACTATAAAGCCTGGGCCTCATTATGCAGCTGTACAGGGGTCTAGTGAAGGCTTTTTAGCCCTTTCCTCAGTCAGTAGCTCCTGGGAACAGGCCCTCACTCCTGTCCCTTCACTATAAAGCCTGGGCCTCATTATACAGCTGTACAGGGGTCTAGTGAAGGCTTTTTAGCCCTTTCCTCAGACTGTAGCTCCTGGGAACAGGCCCTCACTCCTGTCCCTTCACTATAAAGCCTGGGCCTCATTATACAGCTGTACAGGGGTCTAGTGAAGGCTTTTTAGCCCTTTCCTCAGACTGTAGCTCCTGGGAACAGGCCCTCACTCCTGTCCCTTCACTATAAAGCCTGGCCTCATTATACAGCTGTACAGGGGTCTAGTGAAGGCTTTTTAGCCCTTTCCCCAGACTGTAGCTCCTGGGAACAGGCCCTCACTCCTGTCCCTTCACTATAAAGCCTGGGCCTCATTATACAGCTGTACAGGGGTCTAGTGAAGGCTTTTTAGCCCTTTCCTCAGACTGTAGCTCCTGGTCACCATGTGATCTCACCATAACCCTAACAAGCTAATTAAGGTGTGAAATCTTGGTCAAAATTATCTCAGTACACAAATCTCCAAGGGTGCCCAAAGTTTTGCATCGCCCCTTTTTCCTTTTTGCAATTATGAAATTGTAAAAAAATCTATATATATCTATTTTTATTATTATTTTTGCCTAAAATACAAAGGCCATGTGTCATCTTAGAGGTTCGGCCTTTTAGAGATCATTTCATCTTCATCTTACTACTGCTCACAACAACAGTCATTTTGACCAGGGGCGCCCACACTTTTACATGCCGCTGTCAATGCTTCATCCCGCTGGTGCTCAATATTTAATAGGGTCTTGCTATTAAACTTAATGAAAAGTTCGGTGAATGTCTTTGAGCTGTTATTACTAGAGATGAGCGAATATCGTCGGAGAAGTTGTTATTGGCTAATATCACTTACCGAATAGCTGCATCGGGACCCCGGATCCCTGGAGCGCTCCCGATAATCAGCTGCATGTGTCGCCCTCCATGCAGGTGCTGTGACTATCACACAGCGCGACACACGCAGCTGATTATCGGGAGCGCTCCAGCACACTGAGTCCTGCACACACTGAGTCCCCTGATCATGTGACCCCTGACTCCTCCCCTCCTGTGACCTCATCACAGGTCCTGTGCACAGAGCAGTCATATATGTGGCGGACACTCCTGGATCTTCTGCTTTCTGGGCCGGTTCCTCCTGTGAGTCCTATTAACCCTTTTGCTCCCTGTATTCTCCTTTCTCGCAGGACGATATCTGAATTCGGACAGTGTGACAGGAATTTAAGCAATGTGGAAGGAAAAAATGACAATTTTACTTTTTTTTCCTCACAAAAATGTGACTTTAGCCCCAAAATTGGCAGCGTAACAAATCCTTATTTCCCCACTGTAGTTTGTAGACTCCATATACAGATCCCTTAAGTGTGAAAAGAGCTGAATTCCCCACTTAAGTTATTGCATTTTGGAAATTGCCCCCACTGGGAATTTATCTCCAGGTAAAGGCACAATTGTGTCTCCATGGGGGTTGTGCTCACAGCCCAACATCGTGCGGCCTCCAAAGAAATGCCACCCCGCACCATTACTGACCACTGCCAAACCGGTCATGCTGAAGGATGTTGCAGGCAGCAGATCGCTCTCCACGGCGTCTCCAGACTCTGTCACGTCTGTCACATGTGCTCAGTGTGAACCTGCTTCCATCTGTGAAGAGCACAGGGCGCCAGTGGTGAATTTGCCAATCCTGGTGTTCTGTGGCAAATGCCAAGTGTCCTGTACAGTGTTGGACTGTGAGCACAACCCCCATCTGTGGATGTCCGGACCTCAGACCATCCTCATGGAGTCAGTTTCTAACCGTTTGTGCAGACACATGCACATTTGTGGCCTGCTGGAGGTCATTTTGCAGGTCTCTGGTAGTGCTCCTCCTGTTCCTCCTTGCATAAAGGTGGAGGTAGCAGTCCTGCTGCTAGGCTGATGCCTTCATACGACCCCCTCCACATCTCCTGGTGTACTGGCCTGTCTCCTGGTAGTGCCTCCAGCCTCTGGACACTACGCTGACAGACACAGCAAACCTTCTTGCCACAACTCACATTGATGTGCCATCCTGGATGAGCTGCACTACCTGAGCCACTTGTGTGGGTTGTAGAGTCCGTCTCATGCTACCACGAGTGTGAAAGCACAACCAACATTCAAAAGTGACTAAAACATCAGCCAGAAGCATTGGTACTGAGATGTGGTCTGTGGTCCCCACCTGCAGAACCACTCCTTTATTGAGGGTGTCTTGATAATTGCCAATAATTTCCATCTCTTGTCTATTCCATTTGCACAACAGCATGTGAAATTGATTGTCAATCAGTGTTGCTTCCTAAGTGGACAGTTTGATTTCACAGAAGTTTGATTTACTTGGAGTTATATTCTGTTGTTTAAGTGTTCCCTTTATTTTTTTGAACAGTGTATATAGATAGAGAGATTTTCTTTTCTTTGCATTGGAGGGTCCAATTCCAGCTATTGCTGTGGGATCTGTGATTTCTATCTACTCCGCTGTGTACAGGATAATAGAGTATAATAAAGTAGTTATGGACGTGATGTAACTAACATTGTGCAGTGACTCTGCTTTCCATATAGTGATGGATATTTCTTGTTGCTGAAACTGTGATTTTTTTTCCACTTTAAACCTTTTTTAAACCCCTCTGATCAGTGCGATCACACAACATACAAGCCTCTGATGGCTCCGGTGATGCCCTGTACTACTGTAGTGCCGTGTATCATCACTGCCTGTCAGTGTAATACTAACGGCCCCATACACATGAGATCAGAGTTGGCTGATCGGTCATTTGGCAGACGGCGATCTCTCCCGACTCCCCCATACACACAAATATTCCATCTTTCCTGTGGTCTGTATGAGAGAGTCGCCTCCAGACTCCTCTAGCGGAGGATTATCTACAGGAAGAACAAACGGATTATCCTCTGAAATTCAGGATATCAGATCCTTCTCTGCCCTGACATCATCTGTCGGGAGGCCCCCAAATACATTATATGGTCGGCCAAACCGCCCGAAATCAGTGCTTTCATGGAGCTTTAGTCTAATGTGTATGGGGGCGTTATAAGGTAACTTATTGGACGCTGCCTCTGGCCCGGCCTAATAGACCTTCATATATTGCAGCCCAGACCCCATTATTAGGCATGTAAGTATCGGAGTAACTAGGCCGCCCCATACTATCGAGTACTTGGGGGCGGGGGGCATTCAGCCAAACTCTGTCACACCTTCTTAGATGTCATGCTTGCTTTCCACAGCAGCAAGGGGTTAAACTGTCAGGGTTTTTGTTGCATCCTCATCTGTGCCGTCCCTGCGGTGTTCATCTATGTCCTGGGGCACAAAAAGATTAATTTCTTTTTAATAAATGTTTAACATATTAAAAATTATAAAATGTGTCTTCTGCTTTTTTGTTATTTTTTTCTTCTTACAAGAATTGTTGGAGCCAATTTTCCTTAGAAACATTTTAATATCGGCTTTTTCTGGAGTTTTTCTTGTAATATAGGAAAGCCTAAGGCCAGAAATAAGCCCCATAAATCACTGTACATGGAGACTTTGGGATCAGATCATTTCTGTCCGTTGTGTTTATGGAAACAAAAAATCTTTTCTAAAAGCCTCAAACTTCTGTGTGTGACTGAGATCTAACGTGAGAGAAGATTCCAGTGCGGGGAAGACGGGAAACCTTCATATAGACGGCCAGTGGGGATGGAGGCAGTGACCGACTCTGGCCAAATCTGTCTCTAGAGCCGCAGTAGAAGATGAAGATGTCGTCCTCATCATGAAGGAGTTATTTCTCATGTCGCGTGTAATGAATATCTCCTGCAGTATTGCTAATGCCGATTCCAGTGTCGGTAATGAGACAAGAATTAGCGTTATGGAAGATGAGTCTATGAGGAACGTGTTCAGCTGCCGACTACGAGGAGGAAACTGCTTGTTGTCTGTGGACTAAATATATAGGTTTTATTAGTAGATGTCAGGGAAGAAAACTAAACCCTGTAAGATAATAAATCTCCTCATATGTTTCCCTTATTATCTCCAGTAATTGTATTATTACACAGGATTCTTATGATGTTACATCGGATCATCTTTTTCTCATTCAGGTCTCTACAATATCGGATCCTCTCAGTGAAGATCTTCTACAGAAGAGAATTTTCCTGATTTACCCATCAAGGATGGATATGGACAGAGACAAGATGGTGGAGAGGATGTTACACCTCACCCTAGAGATCCTCTTCCGTCTCACTGGAGAGGTGAGAGATTCTGATGACGTCATATTACATCATTCTTATCTATGGGAATAACAGATGGACAGAACTGGAGAGGTGAGGACTCTGGAAATGTCTGGAGTGAGATTTATTAATGTGTCTCTCCATAACCAGGATTACACAGTGGTGAAGAACACCTCTAGTGATCGCTGTCAGGACCCTGTGTCTGAGGGATGGGGAAGACCCCTGAGCCCAATCACGGGGCCTCCACCTCACCCCCTGATCCATGAGGACATCAATGACCAGAAGATCCTAGAACTCACCTACAAGATGATTGAGCTGCTGACTGGAGAGGTGACACTGCTGGGAATGCTGGGACATTATACAGTAACACTATGAAGGGATCGGGGGGATGACGGTATTATTGTATGTGTCAGGTTCCTATAAGGTGTCAGGATGTCGCTGTCTATTTCTCCATGGAGGAGTGGGAGTATTTAGAAGGACACAAAGATCTGTACAAGAACGTCATAATGGAGGTTCCCCAGCCCCTCACATCACCAGGTAATAGACAGGACTAAATACACACGGCCTATAATTATCTGTATGTAGAGAATGAAGTCCCTGTATGTGTTTCCTCCAGATCTATCCAGTAAGAGGACAACACCAGAGAGATGTCCCCGTCCTCTTCTTCCACAGGACTGTAACCAAGAAGATCCCAGTGCTCCTCAGGATCATCAGGTAGATGGAGAGAAGGTGTCAGGAGATCTATGATGTGTAGACGGCTGTGAAGGTCTTGTGCTCAGTCTTGTTTTATCCCCCAGTATTATATGTTTTATACTTGTGTAATGAGAACGGTGGAGATGGCAGGATTAGAGCTGATCATAGATGGGACTTCTCCATCTGTCTGTGACTTTTACAATATTTGTTTCAGGGTGAAGATCTGACCCATATTAATCCTACAGAGACATATGTGAGGGGTGATGAGTGGTGTAAAGAGGAGATTCCCACATATGACTACCCAGGTGAGTAGTAACCACTGAATGCAGAGAAGTCACAGATTCCTCTCAGTCACCGGCTGTGGCTGCTTTATCGGTGGTGTAGTTCGGCCGTATTACCATGATCACCATTTTGCCTCTAGACCACAACATTCTCCTCCACCCAAAACTGTTCAAATTTCTTTGGGCATTGAAAGCCCTTTTCTATAGAACTTACAACCTGGAGGATCCACCTACCCCCTGGGATTAGTGTGAGGGTGATCCCTTAAAGCGAGATCTATTTGATTGCTTGTACCTGAACTAATATAGGCCGAGTGCGCGCTTGAAGAGTCACACTGAACACAGAGTTAGATGTCTACTCCTTTCTCAGTAAAGGCTTGCACACAACTGAAGTTTATTCTAAAGACAAAGTGACAGGAGATGGGTGTCACACAATCTTCTGAGTAGCCAGTGTCAGTCTATGATAGGTCCATTTCACCTTCACTTCCATATATGGTATCCAGTATCTCAGCTTCTGCATTCCAAGGATTCCTTCCAGAGTGTTGTCTGAAGACACAGACGCCATCTTGGTACACCATATCTGAACTGACTTACTGTATATAAGGTTTAATAATTGATTTCATCAGCCATTCTCTCCTTCACATTGGGAGACGCTGACTGTTCCCTGCCCAGATCTGTAACTATAAAGCCAAATGACAGCGTACCTAGAATGTGCTGACAAGATAGAAAATCACTTGAAGAAAAATCTTATGCTGGGCCTGTAAGAGAAAGCGGAGGGTAATGATGCTGTTGGCTTCCTAGATCCCTGAGATCTTATCGGATGAATCTTCTCTCCCTTAATAATAATAATAATAATCTTTATTTATATAGCGCCAACATATTCCGCAGCGCTTTACAGTTAAACAGTTTCAAACACAACAGTCATAAGTAACAACGTTAACAATACAATAATTAAAGCGAAATAAGACGACCCTGCTCGTGGGAGCTTACAATCTACAATGAGGTGGGGGAGATACAAAGCACAGGTTTGTATTTACAATGATGTATTTACAATGATGGTCCAGTCACCTTCAGGGGGTGGGGGTTAGATGGAGATAGTGAATGGGCTACACACACACAAACATATCATGACTTTGATTACTGAATGTGATAGGCCGCTCTGAACAAATGTGTTTTGAGCGAGCGCCTAAAACTATGCAAATTGTGGATGGTCCTAATATCTTGGGGTAGAGCATTCCAGAGAATTGGCGCAGCACGGGAGAAGTCTTGGAGTCGGGAGTGGGAGGTACGGATTAGGGCAGAGGTTAGTCGAAAGTCATTTGCAGAGAGCAGCGGTCGGTTAGGCCGATAGACAGAAATGAGGGAGGAGATGTAAGGGGGTGCCGCACTGTGGAGAGCTTTGTGAGTGAGAACAAGTACTTTGAATTGTACCCTGTAATGAATTGGCAGCCAGTGTAACGACTGGCGAAGAGCGGACGCGTCTGAGTAACGATTAGCCAGATGGACAACCCTGGCTGCTGCATTAAGGATAGACTGGAGAGGGGAGAGTCGAGTGAGAGGGAGGCCAATTAATAGAGCATTACAGTAGTCCAGGCGGGAGTGGATCAGGGCGACGGTGAGAGTTTTTGTTGTTTCCATGGTGAGAAAAGGGCGGATTCTAGAGATGTTCTTTAGGTGTAAGCGGCACGAGCGGGCAAGAGATTGTATATGGGAGGTGAATGAGAGATCAGAGTCAAACATAACACCCAGACAGCGCGCCTGCTGTCGGGGTGTTATTATGGTGCCACCCACAGAGAGGGAAATGTCAGATTTAGGGAGGTTGGTAGATGGTGGGAGCAGAAGAAGTTCAGTTTTGGAGAGGTTGAGTTTCAGATAGAGAGCAGACATGATGTTGGAGACTGCAGACAGACAGTCAGTGGCGTTCTGTAGTACAGTGGAGGTAAGGTCAGGGGATGATGTGTACAGTTATGTGTCATCAGCATAAAGATGGTACTGAAAGCCAAATCTGCTGATGGTCTGTCCAATTGGGGCCATGTAGAGAGAGAAGAGAAGGGGGCCAAGGACTGAGCCCTGAGGTACCCCAACAGCGAGAGGAAGAGGAGATGAAGTGGAGCCAGAAAACAGAACACTGAAGGAGCGGTCGGAAAGATAGGAGGAGAACCAGGAAAGAGCAGTGTCCTTAATGCCTAGTGACTGGAGCCTAGAGAGTAGGAGAGGATGGTCAACAGTGTCGAAAGCTGCAGAAAGGTCGAGAAGAATGAGCAGAGAGTGGTCACCATTACGTTTTGCTGTCAGAAGGTCATTGGTCACTTTGATGAGTGCAGTTTCTGTCGAATGTAGGGGGCGGAAACCGGACTGTGAAGGGTCTAGGAGGGAGTGAGTGGAGAGGTAACGGGTAAGGCGGGAGTATATCAGGCGCTCCAAGAGTTTAGAGATGAAGGGGAGATTGGAGACTGGTCTGTAGTTTGTGCAGGATGGGTCGAGGGTGGGTTTCTTTAGTAATGGAGTAATGATAGAGTGTTTGAAGGAGGAGGGGAAGATGCCAGAGGAGAGGGAGAGATTAAAGATTGTAGTTAGGTGAGTTGTGACGACTGGAGAGAGAGACTGGAGGAGATGTGAGGGAATGGGGTCGGTTGTGCATGTAGTCGGACGAGAAGAGGAGAGGAGCCTGGAGACTTCTTCTTCTGTGATGGGATCGAATGTGGAGAGTGAGCCAGGGGAAATGCAGGGAGGGATGGGAGTCACTGAATTTGGTGATTGGGAGCGGATTTCCTGACGGATATTGTCTATTTTCTCTATAAAGTGGGAGGCAAGGTCATCAGCGCAAATGTCTGTGATAGGGGCTTGTGCTTTTGGCCTGAGGAGGGAGTGAAAGGTGTCAAAAAGTTTCTTGGGGTTGTTGGATAGTGAGGAGATCAGGGTGGTGAAGTAGGTCTGTTTGGCGAGGTGAAGGGCAGAGTTATATGTCCTTAACATAAATTTGAAGTGTATGAAGTCTTCTGGTGTGCGTGTTTTCCTCCATAAGCGTTCAGCACACCTAGAGCATCGCTGGAGAAATCGAGTTTGCGATGTGAGCCAGGGCTGTTTCACTCTGTGTTTGGAGGTTCTGAGGGTGAGGGGAGCTACTTGGTCAAGGGTGCTTCTAAGAGTGTCATTGAAGTGATGTACAGCCAGATCAGGACAGGACAAAGAAGAGATTGGGGACAATGATGAGTGTAGGGAGTCTGAAAGTGTATGAGGGTTAATGGCTTGTAGATTTCTGACTGAATGGTAGGTAGGAGGGTGCTGGGGTGAGCGAGGATTTGTGAGTGTAAAGGAGAGAATGTTGTGGTCAGAGAGGGGAAGCGGTGAGTTATCTAGGTAGGAGATTGAGCAGAGCCGGGCGAAAACCAGGTCCAGGGTGTTACCGTCTTTGTGTGTTTCAGAGGTTGAGAGCTGAGAGAGGCCTAGAGAAGTGGTTAGTGATAGAAGCTGGGATGCAGATGTAGAAGTGGGGCTGTTAATGGGGATGTTGAAGTCTCCCAGGATAAGGGTTGGTAGTTCTGAGGACTTGAAGTGCGGCAGCCAGGCAGAGAAATGGTCCAGGAAGTGGGTGGGTGAGCCTGGGGGCCGGTATATGACCGCTACTCTGAGGGAGAGGGGACGAAAGAGCCTGATGGTGTGGACTTCAAAAGAAGGGAATGAGAGTGATGGAACTGGGGGGATGACCTGGAAACCATGGATGACCATTGTGGGGACAGGAGTATGCCGACTCCACCACCAGGTCTGTTTGTCAGTCTCGGGGAATGGGAGAATTGTAAGCCACCATGGGAAATGGCAGCAGGAGAGACAGTGTCAGAATCCTGAATCCAGGTTTCCATGCGGGCCAACAGATTCAGAGAGTTTTTCAGAAAATAATTGTGTAGGAAAGGAAGCTTGTTGCATACAGACCGTGGATTCCAAAGGGCACTTCTGTGCTGCTGAATGTCTCATGGTCCCTACAAGACCAGGTCCAGTCTTTCTGGCCAAACTTCCCTTTTATGAGCGACAACAGTAAATGTGCAGTGAGGCCAAGTGTGAATTTCTGTCCAATAACAGCAGAGTTTCCCTTTATCCTGACTTTTCAATTTGTATTAGAACCAACTAACTTCAAGGAGGATTGTGAGAATCTCCAGGACAAACATCCCACCTGTGCCCTGATAGATCTCTAAGCTGTGCGTGGCTGATGGCTGTAATATACATTTATTCCCGCCTGCAGGAGATGTGTTGGCTCCAGCCCTGGTGTCATGGATTCTCTCCACGTCATAAATTACATTATGTTTTTGATCCTAAGAAATTCAGATTACTGCACAATCTCTCCTGAAATGGGGAGCAATATTATTTTCTCTAATCTTCTGCTCAGGATCCATAGTAGCTCCAATGATCCACCATAAATGAGGGCAACTCTGGTTTACTGTTGTGTAATCTGTATTTGTAGTTTTCAGTTAATGAGACTCTCATGCTCTGTGGGCGGGGCTGTGGGCGGGGCTTTATGTGGTGCTCTGATTACATATTCATCTGTATTGGCTTATGACAGGTCGCTGATCCCTCACTGACCTGCCCCCATTATTACATAATGCATATAATAGCATTGATATTATTGGTGATAATGCCTATAATATTGTGGCTATTGTGAGGCTTAGAAAAAAAATTACATCCAGCAAAATGTCACCGGTGATGGCGGCGCCTGCACAGTAGCATCTATCTCTTACTTATAGATGCTACTGCGCAGGAGCCGCCATCGCCGGTGACATTTTGCTGGATGTAATTTTTTCTCTAAGCCTCACAATAACATATTGTGCCCGGCTTGTGTCTCTGGAGACCTCCCCCCACCTACCCCCGGAAATTGTTAAGTCAGCTCTACTCAAATGTGTCTGTCACTAAATAAACCAAATGCTTGAATGTCAAAACAGTTCAAAAACGTGGTTCTGTGTGGAAGATTGTAAAGCCGTCATGGAGGCATAAGGCTGGCAGTGATGGGCATTGTGGGTAATAATAGCGGGGATCATGCCTCATTCCTCTCTAGGAACATACACGACATCTTCTCTGGGGTTCTTTCTTGTTTCAGTTACTGGGATGAGTGCAATAAAATGTCGCTCAGTGAGTCTTCTCACATCTTCAGATTCTAAAGGATTGGCGGGGACAAAATTATCAAAAACAAGATTTTCAGTGACCTTTTCCTGATAATCAAGGAAAGTATCTGCATTTCCGGCTTTTTTGTATAACACAAAAGAATTATATGTGGCCACCTGAAACAAATACATGACTAACTTTTTATACCAGATATATGATTTTCTTGATCCCTGGTATGGCTGTAGAACCTGATCTGGAAGGTCCACACCCCCATATATTTGTTGTAGTCAGTGACAGACACAGGTTTTGGAGTAGTGGATCCCTGTTGGTCTGCAGTGGCCCTTGTGGCATCTGTGTGGATCGAGCTCAGGATAAAAATATCTTTATTATACTTAAGGACAAGCAGCTCTCCATTGTGTAAAGCCCCTGACTGCCCCTTTTAGAACTTTTTGCTGACCAATGATTGTGGAAACGGTTTTTGCAAATGGTCCCACAAGCCCCCATGTTAAGTTCAACCAGCGTTTTAAATAGGGGTATCCTGGTGTAGTAGTTGTTGCACTTTCTTCACTGTCAGAACATAAAAAGTGCATAAGCCTCCTCTGCACTATAAAACTGATGGGTGATTTTATTTGTTTTTATTTCTTTTTCCGGAAATAGAAAACTCTGACATGACTGACGTGACCAAATTATTGGGGAGACAATTGAGAAAAGCCTAATTCTTTAGCCTAACCCTAACTTTAGCCTAACAGTAATTAACTTTAGCATAACACTAACCCTAACTTTAACCTAAAAGTAACCCTAACTATTGCAGTAACTGTAACCTGCCTTATCTGTTTTTCTATTGACAAATTATGGACCTGAGTGGGGACTTATTTTTTGTGAGATAAGAATTGGTATTATTTTCGTCTACATAACATTGATTGGTTTCTTTTTATTCGATATTTGGGAAGCAGAATGAACAAACAGTTGAACACCACACACTACTGGCTCATCCAACAAGGTTTTCTATTAGACTGTGAACTGTCATTGTCTTGGTAAATAATTAAAGTTTTTTACATAGCTTGCCATTTTTATGGACAGTTTAAGTAGAAATGTTTAAAAATATAAAACTCAAGGATATGTTATTAAAAAAATCGTTTTTTTATCTTAGCAGTTGACTGTACCAGGAGATCAGAAGGACAGCTGACATCTTCAATTTTTAAATCTAATGATCTTGAGATCCTGCAAGATACAACTGAAGTGAATGCCATTACTCCAGATATACCATCATCCATTCACAGCAAAGATCTGTCATCTGATCCTATGAAACAGGTCCCATCTTCTGATTCATTTCTGACTACTAAGGAAAATCAAAGTCACAAAACAGGCATTAAAAAACAAACTGCTCCTAAAGCAAAGAAGCCATTTTCATGTTCTGAATGCAGGAAATGTTTTAACTGGAAATCACAATTGGTTAATCACCAGAGAACTCACACAGGGGAGAAGCCTTTTTCCTGTTCAGAATGTGGGAAATGTTTTAACTGGAAATCACAATTGGTTAGTCACCATAGAACTCACACAGGGGAGAAGCCTTTTCCATGTTCAGAATGTGGGGAATGTTTTAACCGGAAATCAAATTTGGTTAATCACCATAAAACTCACACAGGGGAGAAGCCTTTTTCCTGTTCAGAATGTGGGAAATGTTTTAACAGTAAATCAGATTGTGTTAAGCACCAGAGAATTCACACAGGGGAGAAGCCTTTTTCCTGTTTAGAATGTGGGAAATGTTTTGTCAACAAATCAGAATTGGTTAGGCACCAAAGAACTCACACAGGGGAGAAACCTTTTTCATGTTCAGAATGTAAGAAATGTTTTAACCGGAAATCACAATTGGTTAATCACCAGATAATTCACACAGGGGAGAAACCTTTTTCATGTTCAGAATGTGGGAAATGTTTTAACCGGAAATCAAATTTGGCTGATCACCATAGAACTCACACGGGGAAGAAGCCTTTTTCCTGTTCAGATTGTAAGAAATATTTTAACCAGAAAGTGCTTCTTGATCGCCATCAGAGCAGTCACACAGAGAAGAAGCCTTTTTCATTTTCTTAATGTGGGAAATATTATACTTGGAAATCAAGTGTTAATAAACATCAGAGATGTCACATAGGAGAGAAGCCTTTTTTATGTTCGTAGTGTTGAAATAGTTTTAACCAAAATTGAATATTCTTAAATGCGTTGTCTCTTGTCATTCCTCATGTTTGCTGACAAAAGGATAAAACTAAACTTTATTAATTTATAAAATTGATTCCAAATCTAAAACTATACCCATAATTTGCCCCCTGAAGGTTAGTCAATAGCTGACTAATAGAAAAAACATATATCCCACAGTTCAGTATATAGGGTAAGGTGACGTTTACACACTCACTCTCCAAGCCTCTCATTTCTATGGGTTTCATCGTCCTCGCCAAAGGTGATTCATCAGCAGACTATTTAATATTGACCTATATTCAAGCGAGACTAGACAAAGAAAAACTAAAATCATGAATCATGTTATCCGAAACAGTCAGAAAACTAGCCACATATTGGCAGTTCCCAGACCTCAAACTATATACTTGGTAAGTTTATAAGCCTCTCCAGTGTCAGGAATAGATAGTCTGTGAAAATACAGTATAATTCTTGTGTTTTTTCTCCTGTAGGGACTTCCCTAGTTTGGTATTGTAACTGCTGTTACTGTATATACTCGCGTATAAGCCGAGATTTTCATCCCATTTTTTTTAGCTGAAAGTCCCCCTCTCTGCTTATACATGAGTCATAAATGCCAGAAGGTCGGCGGAGGAGGGGGAGCGGGAGGTGTCAGCCCCCCTGCTTGTCCCATGCTCTCAGGCACCTTCCTTCAGTGGTCACGTGGTACCACTCATTAACGTCATGAATATGCGCATATTCATGACTTTAATGAGCAATACCACGTGACCGCTGAAGGCAGGAATGAGAGAACAGGGCTGCAGAGACCACGCCAGGAGGGGGTAACTATATGCGATATTCACCTGTCCCCGTTCCAACGCTGCTTGCCGCTGTCTGCTGGGTCCTCTGTCAGTGACATTCAGGCAGCAGAGGGTGTGATGATGTAGATAGTGTGCGCCCTCTGCTGCCTGAAGGCCACTGACAGAGGACCCGGCAGACAGCGGCGAGCAGCATTGGAATGGGGACAGATGAATATCTCAGGTGCCGGGTCCTGACCCAGCGTTGACACCAGCATCTGTCCCCATAGATTGCCGGTGTCCCCACCTGCTCAGGACACCGGCACCTGGCCCCCAGCGACAAGAGGTGATTATGTCACTTTTTTTTATTTGCAGCAGTAGCATATGGGGCTTATTCTATGGAGCATCTTATGGAGCAGCATATGGGGGCATAATCTATGGAGCATCTTATGGGGCAGCATATGGGGGCATAATTATGGAGCATCTTATGGGGCAGCATGTGGGGCCTATTCTATGGAGCGACTTATGGGGCTGTCACATGTACCTGTCCTGTGTGACACGACCCGCAGGTCGGTAACTAAAACAACAAGACCAACACGTGTAACTGTCCTGTGTGACACGACCCGCAGGCCGGTAACAAACAACAAGACAAAGGGGAAGGGAAAACAGTTACAATGGTGGGCCCTGCAATAGGAAACGGGGACGTGGAGACCTCCTGCACTCCCCTGAGGCAGTGTCCCTGAACACTCCTAGCGTTCCCTATACAGGCTCTTCACCTGTCGCCGAGCAGGATGCCTGTGTCCCTAACTCAGCCTGCACCTATCCCTTTCTAGGGAACTGGGTGATGCAGACACTGTTCCCCACCGCTGTACTAATACACACCAAGGAAAATATACAAACGGGAAAACACCAAAAACACTTATCTTGCTCTGCTGCAGCACCGGGCAGCAGAGTGCATCACCGGATTAACTTTTCGCAGTGGCTCGACACCTCAGCCAGCTGCCACCTTCACCATCTCACTCTGCTGCGGATACCGGGCAGACAGAGTTCAACACCAGTTTCAGCAGTGGCTCTATACCTCAGAGCCAGCTGCCCACTTCACCAGGTTTCAGCAGTGGGTTAACCCTAGAACGCATGACCATAAAAATCTACACTTTCACATACCTGGGGCCTTTTAGGCCCATGTGCAAATAACATGGAATAACTCAAACAAAAATAATTTTCAAAGTTTATTTAAAAATTGCAAAGTAAGGATGCATTCCTACTAGCGCTGGTGTCTGCCAGGAGGAGATCTGTAATGGATCTGACCTCCTGGTGACCCCAGCTAAGGCTGGCGGAATCCCGGCATTCCAGGAGCCTTAACTGGAGTTACCAAGAGATCAGATCCATTACGGATCACCTCCTGGCAGACCCCAGCGCCAGTGGGAACACAGCCTAAGATGTGAATAATTCAAACATTACTATGTGCAAAAAAACCCAAAAGAGTAACTGAACGGGCTTAAAACGCCCAATATACGCATTCGATATAACTCTTTATAATAATGTTTTTTTGTCTAAAAGTTTTTTTTATATAAAAGTTGCAGTAAACATGCTGCAGGAATATCTCTTTTCAAAGGTTCCTTTTCTACTTTACTAATGACCGCAACAACTGACAGGACGAGTTCTCTTGTCATCAAAACGAAGGCTTCTCCGAATATCCTCAAATCTATTGACTGACATTGTAGCTTTGTAATGTGGATCTGAAAAAGGGTTCATAAAGAGTTCTCTGATAGGAACATCGTATGATTTTGTACTCCCTGCCAGAAGAGTAAGGCCAATATAAGCATACAGTTCCTCTTTTGTTATATTTTTCCATGTTTTTTTCTTCCTGAAGTGATACGTTTTCCTTCTAAGTTAGTACACAAAACTACCTCATCTGCAATATCATCTGAAAAAAATGTACAGAACATATCTCTTTTGGACAGGAATTGTGGAATTCCTAAAGTTCCTTGAGCAACTCTTACAATATTATGTGATGGGGTTCGTCCAAGAACCTCAGCAGTACTGTTCCAAAAAACATTAGTTTTGGATGTTCTATTTGTACGTTCTGCTGGATCCATTACTTCTTCATCATCTGAAGAATCACTGGACGATGAAGTAGAGACATTAGCTGGTGGCATGTGCTCTTCATCAGACAAAGAAATTTCACTGTCTTCATCACTATCAAAAATGATTGCTTTGATTTCTTGGTCAGTCAAACCCCTGGATGTAGACTGCGCCATTGTAACCTTAGAAGTCAGTAAACTAAAATGAAAAAAAAAAAAAGATTACAATCAGGGTTGTACACTCTTTGTTAGTGTGTGCTGAGGGTAAAGTGCAGCCCCCTCCTCTCACCTTCAGCAGGTCACCACTTTCTTTTAGGTGCAGTAGAAGCTTTTGCATTTTTGGAACTCAGAAAGTTTCTTTTTCAAGAAACAAGAAAGCTGACGCCTTCCTCCAAAGTCTCTTCAGCAAGTAGCACACAATGAACAGTGTTCAGGATCTATGATGACATCGGAGACGCATGACGTTGTGAGGGAGCCTCCTTCCCAAGATCACATGACCATGTAGTCAGGCAGAATTCACACTCTTCATAGCAACAGCAGAGTCATAAAGACTGAGTCAAAGTCTTCCCCAGCAATAGTGAAGACAAAAAGACTTAGGATCACATGTAAACCTAGTACGGGCCTAAAAGGCCCCAGGTATGTGAATATGGGGTATTCACAAAAAAGAGTTGTTATACCGAAATGTCTGTAGCATAAAAATAAATGAACAACTGGAAATGACAAACAACTATATACCTGAGGAATACCTAGAGTTTCAAAATTCTAACTAAAGTAATCTTGCAGAAAATAGAAAACAATTAACAGGGCGGGCCTGCGAGGCCCCAGGTATGCGTTCTAAGGTTAACAACTCAGCCAGCTGCTCCCTTCACCGTGGTTGGAATCCAACTAAGGAAAAGCTGCTATCACCAACACCTGTTGATAGACCAGCTGACCTCATATAGCAAAGGAGGAGCGGTCACATGAGCAGGGACCAAAAACATGTAATAACCCCAGTGACCACCGGGGGGCAAAAGGTAACCAATAGAGCCTATCAGGCTGTAGTGACACTTGTGGCCACCAGGGGCAGAAACCCATATTAAGCCCCAGAAGCCTGAAAAGGAAAAAAAAGGTTTACCGGAAGGAATCCATAATCTGACACGGATCCAAGAATTGGACCGTGACAGGGGCAGCATATGGGGTATAATCTATGGAGCAGCATATGGGGCATAATCTATGGAATGTCTTATGGGGCCATAACCTTTATGGAGCAGCATATGGGGCATAATCTATGGAGCATCTTATGGGGCCATAACTTTTATGGAGCAGCATATGGGGCATATTATTCTATAGAGCATCTTATGGAGCCTTTATTAACCTTTGTGCAGCATTATATGGGACGTATTATGTATGGAGCATCTTATGGGGCCATCATGAACTGTATGGAGCATTATATGGGGCTCCTGATTCAATATGGATATTCAAAAACATTTAACCTACTGATGTCTCAATTAATTTTACTTTAACTGGTATCTATTTGTATTTTTGAAATTTACCAGTAGCAGCTACATTTTCCACCCTAGGTTTATACTCGAGTCAATAAGTTTTCCGAGTTTTTTGTGGCAAAATTAGGCGGGTCAGCTTATACTCAGGTCGGCTTATACACGAGTATAAATTGTAATTAGTATTGCAGACAAATTGTCCTAGACTAAACTCAGTTTTCAGACGGCCCAAAATGTACCACTCAGGGAAAACTTACCTGCTCCAAAGATCATTAGCAGCTTCTAACTAATGACCATGCTGCGGTCTGTCAGGGAATGAGTGCAATATCGTTATAAAGACTAGGGATATGTGCAGTCATAATGTCTGGGAGATCTGTGCCATTATTTAGTATGAATATGGAAATTATCTCTGAAAGGTAAGTGTTCCCTGAGCGGTATATACGGGATTATCACATACTATCTATTCCTGACACTGGAGGGGCTTATAAACTTACACAGTATATAGTCTGAGGTCTGGGATCTGCCAATATGGGGCTAGTTTTCTGACTGTTTCGGTTAACATGATACATGATTTTAGGGTTTTCTTCGTCTAGTCCCGCTTGAATATAGTTCAATATTAAATAGTCTCCTGATGAATGAATGAATGAATCCAATGAATATTCATTTCTCTTGACTAGTGGCACATGTGACTGCCGGCAGCAGCAGGAAGCCGGTGGCTGACACTGCGCGCTACTGAAGAGGAATGAATACTCACTGCTCTCTGTGCACACAGTCCCGGTGAGTACTCCAGCAGCTGTGCTCTGCTTGTGAGCAACGCATGACGTCCCTGCCATGTGCTGCTTACAAGCATAAAGCAGTTGCTGGCACCGGAGCAGGACGCTGCGAGGGAGCGCCGGGTAGGTAACTGTAATTTTTTTTATGTTATCTGATGGGGCCCTGCATACCAGGATGAGATGGGGCAATAGGGATGGGACCATGCATACTATGATAATGATGGGGTCCTGCATACCAGGATGAGATGGGGCAATAGGGATGGGACCATGCATACTATGATAATGATGGGGTCCTGCATACCAGGATGAGATGGGGGCCCTACATACCAGGATAGGGATGAGAGGGCTATGTGTATCAGGATGGGGGTGAGGGGACCATATATACCAGGATAGGGGATATTAAGTACAGAATTGACCACATTTTTTGCTTTAATTTTTTTTCCTAATTTCCTGCTCTAAAACCTAGGTGCGTCTTATAGTCCAAAAAATACGGTATATATATATATTTTTTTTTTTTTTCTCAGTGAACTCATTCCTCATGTTTGGCCTCATTAAAATAAAAACACTCATACTCCGCTGGCGTGCCGGCTCCTCTTCAGCGGTGTCAAGACTCACTGTCCCGGGGCTTATGTGAGGTTCTCACATCACATGAGCCCTGCACCCAATCAGAGGCAGCTTCACTGTTCCTTCCTTTGGACTGAACATCATCATGAAGCCAGGGCTGCGGCTGCTCTCTGATGGCCTCATGATGCTTGATTTGTCCGAAGGTGGGGACAGTGACGTCAGTGCTGATTGGGCACAGGGCTCACATGACGTAACAACCTCAAAAGAGACTGAAGAACGCAAGTGCCGACACCACTGAAACGGTGCCAGCATGGGAGGTTTGTGTAAGTGGTTTTATTTTAACAGGACCAAACATGAGGAATGAGAAGGGGTTGTCCAACTAGTTGTCAACCTCTTTATCAAAAATCCCACACAGGGAAAAGTCATTATTATACCGAGAGTGTGAGAAATGAATTACAGGAAAATCGTATTTTGTTGACCTTCAAAAATAACTCAGACGGGGAGAACCTATATATATTATTCACAAATTGTACAAAAACATGATGCACGCGGCATGCGTTCAAGAATGGAATATTATATGGGAGTTTTATAGGATAAATTCAAGGTGAGAATATTATATGGGAGTTTTATAGAATAAATTCAAGGTGAGAATATTATATGGGAGTTTTATAGAATAAATTCAAGGTGAGAATATTATATGGGAGTTTTATAGGATAAATTCAAGGTGAGAATATTATATGGGAGTTTTATAGGATAAATTCAAGGTGAGAATATTATATGGGAGTTTTATAGGATAAATTCAAGGTGAGAATATTATATGGGCGTTTTATAGGATAAATTCAAGGTGAGAATATTATATGGGAGTTTTATAGAATAAATTCAAGGTGAGAATATTATATGGGAGTTTTATAGGATAAATTCAAGGTGAGAATATTATAAGGGAGTTTTATAGGATAAATTCAAGGTGAGAATATTATATGGGCGTTTTATAGGATAAATTCAAGGTGAGAATATTATATGGGAGTTTTATAGAATAAATTCAAGGTGAGAATATTATATGGGAGTTTTATAGGATAAATTCAAGGTGAGAATATTATACGGGAGTTTTATAGGATACATTCAAGGTGAGAATATTATATGGGAGTTTTATAGGATAAATTCAAGGTGAGAATATTATATGGGAGTTTTATAGGATAAATTCAAGGTGAGAATATTATATGGGAGTTTTATAGAATAAATTCAAGGTGAGAATATTATATGGGAGTTTTATAGGATAAATTCAAGGTGAGAATATTATATGGGAGTTTTACAGGAGAAATTCAAGGATGGAATATTATATGGGAGTTTTATAGAATAAATTCAAAGTGAGAATATTATATGGGAGTTTTATAGAATAAATTCAAGGTGAGAATATTATATGGGAGTTTTATAGGATAAATTCAAGGTGAGAATATTATATGGGAGTTTTACAGGATAAATTCAAGGATGGAATATTATATGGGAGATTTATAGGATAAATTCAAGGTGAGAAT
Source organism: Dendrobates tinctorius (assembly GCF_039654945.1). Taxonomy (NCBI): domain Eukaryota; kingdom Metazoa; phylum Chordata; class Amphibia; order Anura; family Dendrobatidae; genus Dendrobates; species Dendrobates tinctorius. The sequence goes on along the minus strand of NW_027362163.1, from coordinate 308,600 downwards.
ATTATATGGGAGTTTTATAGAATAAATTCAAGGTGAGAATATTATATGGGAGTTTTATAGAATAAATTCAAGGTGAGAATATTATATGGGAGTTTTATAGGATAAATTCAAGGTGAGAATATTATATGGGAGATTTATAGGATAAATTCAAGGTGAGAATATTATATGGGAGTTTTATAGAATAAATTCAAGGTGAGAATATTATATGGGAGCTTTATAGAATAAATTCAAGGTGAGAACATTATATGGGAGTTTTATAGAATAAATTCAAAGTGAGAATATTATATGGGAGTTTTATAGAATAAATTCAAGGTGAGAATATTATATGGGAGTTTTATAGGATAACTTCAAGGTGAGAATATTATATGGGAGTTTTATAGGATAAATTCAAGGTGAGAATATTATATGGGAGTTTTACAGGATAAATTCAAGGATGGAATATTATATGGGAGTTTTATAGAATAAATTCAAAGTGAGAATATTATATGGGAGATTTATAGGATAAATTCAAGGTGAGAATATTATATGGGAGTTTTATAGAATAAATTCAAGGTGAGAATATTATATGGGAGTTTTATAGGATAAATTCAAGGTGAGAATATTATATGGGAGTTTTACAGGATAAATTCAAGGATGGAATATTATATGGGAGTTTTATAGAATAAATTCAAAGTGAGAATATTATATGGGAGATTTATAGGATAAATTCAAGGTGAGAATATTATATGGGAGTTTTATAGAATAAACCAAATACCAACAGAAAATAAACGACTCAAAACACAAGCATTTATCAGTAAAAATAACTCTTTATTAGGTAAAGTATGAAAGAATGGCGCCATTTTCCGATACCCGTCGCATCTCCATTTTTCGTGATCTTGGGTTGGGTGGAGGCTTATTTTTTGTGAGCCGAGCTGACATTTTTAATGACATTTTGGTGCAGATACAATTTTTTGAACAACCGTTATTTAATGCAATGCTGCGGCGACCCAAAAAAACCTAATTCTGGCATTTTGACTTTTTCTTGTTATGCCGCTTAGCGATCGGGTTAATTCTTTATTTATATTGATCAAGCGATTCTGAATGCGGCGACACCAAATATGTATATGTGTTATTTTCTTTTTATTGTTTTATTTTGAATGGGGCGAAGGGGGGTGATTTGAACTTTTATATATTTTTTATATATTTTTTAAAACTTTTTTTTACTTTTGGCATTGTGAAGATATACAGCATTGTATCTTAGTTAACCAGATGGCTATTTTTAGCAAACGAAGAATAATAGAATGTTATCTGTATGTTGGCTTTAAAATTTAAGCGTTGATTTCTGGTTGGTCAAGAAAAAAGACTTTTGTTTGCGTAAGGCTACTTTCACACATCAGGTTTTCGGCGTCAGGCGCGATCCGGCGTCGTGCCGGAACGCCGGATCCGGCAAATGTTTCGTAAAACCGGATGTGACGGATCCGGTTTTCGGGCGGATCCGTCTTTTTCTGGACAGACAAAACCGGATCCGTCTCATCCGGTTCATCCGTTTTTCTATCCGTTTTTCGACGGATTACGCCGGATCCGGTTTTTAAAATTGACCCTTGTGGCCTTCCGAACGGGATTGGCTACTGGAAAACTATATATAGCATGTTCCTACAGCCCTTCTTTGACAGGTTGTAGAGGAGAAAGTGCAGGTTGGAGAGAAGAGCAAGTTACTGGCGAAGATGGATGTTGTCATTGGAAATATTTTGAAGAATTTGGCGGATTTTACAGCGGAGGTGAATCGTTTGAGGGTGATTGTTCTGGAGAAGGAGAGAGCGAGACAGCAGCGCATCAGGCATTGTAGACGACGTTTGTGGATCCACCCCATCACAGCCAAGAGAATGACGCGTGGGGTCTATTCTACACTATGCATGGACCTTCGACGAAACCCGGATACATTTTTTGGATATGTTAGGATGAAAATGGAGAATTTTGATTACTTGGTGGAGCGCATTGCACACCTCATAAGAAAAGCGGACACCTATTGCCGCTTCTCTGTTTCACCCGCAGAGCGTCTGATGGCGACTTTAAGGTAAGCCACATTTATTGGATATGATCGCATCAGAGCACACTTTCACTGCAATCTTGTTGGTGGTAGTTTGTATCTCCAAGTGTTAGGTCAGTTTTGGTATGTAATGCTGTGATTTAAAACTAATTTATTGTTTTTTAATTCCCCACAGATTTCTTGCAACTGGAGAATCCCTTTCGTCACTGCATTTCCAGTACAGACTCGGGATTTCCACCATATCTGGAATTGTGAAGTACACATGCCGTGCACTGTGGGACTCCTTAGCTGAAGAGTTTTTACCAGAGCCCACAACAGAGAGGTGGATTGAAATTGCTGACAAGTTTCAACAGATATGTCAGTTTCCAAACTGCTTGGGCGCTGTGGACGGGAAACATATCCGCATTGTAAAGCCAGCTGGATCGGGATCGGAATATTTCAATTACAAGAAATATTTTTCAATTGTCCTCATGGCCATCGCTGACGCGGAATACAAATTTATTGCGGTTGATATTGGGGCCTATGGCCGCTCCAATGACTCTCAAGTTTTCAAACTGTCTGCCATGGGGCGTAAACTGTATGGAAACACCTTCCAGTTCCCACCACCTAGACCGCTGCCGCAAACATCTGGTCCACCTATGCCATTTGTCTGTGTAGGGGATGAAGCCTTCCAGCTGTCAGAACACCTTTTGAAACCGTACTCTAGCAGAGGATTGACAAGACCAAAACGCATTTTTAATTACCGCCTCACAAGAGCAAGAAGAATGGTTGAATGTACCTTTGGTATTCTGACAGCCAAATGGCGGGTCCTATTGACTGCGATCAACCTCAAGACAGAAACTGTGGACGAGGTGATCAAAGCTTGCGTGGTACTCCACAATTTTGTTATCTGCAAGGAACCCATTTCCATTGAGGACACCTCTGAAGAAACCACCTTGCAAGATTACCATGACATTACCACTAGAAGTTCTGTGACGGTTTCAGTAATGAGGGACAATTTTGCACTATACTTTGTCACCTCAAGGCAGAGTACACTGGCAGGATGACAGAGTGTGAAAGATTTGTGCCCTAACCAAACTTGTGTACCTTCTGGACCAACAGTATATACCTTTGCAAACCAAAGTTGGCTATCTTGTCATGGTCTCTATTTTTAGCTTTAGGCCACAGGTGTGTACCTGGTTGTGTTTTATGCAAAGTATTTCACCTTTTAACAAAAGTTGTGTACATTGTTAGGAAATCACCAACAATAAACACAACTTTTTAGGTGAAATACTTTGCTTCAAACACAACCAGGAACACAACTGTGGCAAAAAGCTAAAATTTACCCACAGTTATATACCTAGTTTTGAATACCATTTCACCTTTTAAATACCCTGTATTTAACCTTTTTCGCCGCAGAAAGAAATGACAGACAACCAGTGTAAAATAATTTAACTTTTATTGAAAAATGTTTTTTTTAGTAAACTTTTTTAACATTTTAATAAACTTGTTTAATAAAACTTTGAAACTATAAAACTGAAACCATAAAACTGGTCATTTTTATTTAAATACACACATTATAATTCTGTGTAGTGTGTGGTAGAAATACTGCTGTAGGGGCTGCGGGACACTTCGACACTGGGAGTGTGGAGAGAGGACTGGGATCGTGGTGGGGAAGGAACAGTTAGAGGTGAAGGTGTGGAAAAAACTACAGAATGGGTGGACATGTGGGAAGCAGAAGAGGTGGTGGGTGGTGGAGTGGAGGGTTGGGCAGGGACTGTAGGAGCAGATGATGTTGATGGCAAGTTGTATGGGGAAGGAGTTTGGTACGGGGCAGGTTGCTGGAAGTGGGGAGATGTCTGGTACTGGGGAGGTTGCAGGTACTGGGGAGTTTGCAGGTGCTGTGGAGGTTGCTGGTGCCGGGGAGGTTGCTGGTGCCGGGGAGGTTGCTGGTGCTGGGGAGGTTGCTGGTGCTGGGGAGGTTGCTGGTGCTGGGGAGGTTGCTGGTGCTGGGGAGGTTGCTGGTGCTGGGGAGGTGGATGGTGCTGGGGAGGTGGATGGTGCTGGGGAGGTGGATGGTATGTAATAGGAGGGGGAGGATGGAAAGTGGCTGGAGGTGGATGGTATGTAATAGGAGGGGGAGGATGGAAAGTGGCTGGAGGGGGTGTAGATGTAATAGGAGGGGGAGGATGGAAAGTGGCTGGAGGGGGTGTAGATGTAATAGGAGGGGGAGGATGGAAAGTGGCTGGAGGGGGTGCAGGTGGAGGAACTACTGTGGTGGGAGGAGGAGGAGGTTGGGAGGTAACTTGCTGGAGAGCAGCGTGGCATGAATGCATTACATGCATCTGCTGGGCAGGAGAGAGCGTTTCCATGCGCTCCACAACAGACCTGAAAAAGGTGTGGTTTGGCGAAGATCTTGCTTCTGAATGCATGGTTTGCAGAAGTGTCTTCACCTCCAGAATGCTGGAGTTGATCTGCTGATAGCCTGCGGAGATTTGCTCTGACAAGACTTTTAGACAGTTCTGGAAAGATGCATTCAGATGCAAGAACTCTGGCGCATAAGTCTTTTCCTGACCCCTCTGCCGCTGCCGCCCAGTACCCGCAGGTGTACTAGAGGTGGCAGGGGCAGAAGGGTGGGGTAAAGGGAAAGCGATCTCCTCACCAGCAGCTTCATGTAATGTAGGCGGCCACGATGCTCCTGTGCTGGTGGATGGGACAGATGGGTCGACTGTGTGGTAAGGCTGGGAAGGTGCAGATGTACCGGGGCGGTCGAAGTGTCCCTCGGTGCCGGTCTCCTCAGGGATCGCCTCAGAAGGGTCCAATCGTGCCGGCTCCCGAGTGCTGCTCACCGTGCTGTGGAATAAAGAGAAAAAAAAACAATTAAAATACTGACATGGTATGGCCCTGGCTGAAAAAAAAATTTACATATAACATTTTTTTTCACATGTGGTGTGTAATATTTACCTTCTGGTGACCATTGTTTCCCGGAGGAACGACAGGGCTTCTGCGTACTTGTACTTGCTCCTGCGTCCTCCAGATCCACTCGGGGCCCGCATCTCTTTATTGAACTCCTTCTTGAAACGATCTCTCACAGACCGCCACCGATTCACAATTATGTTCCCTGAAACGAGAAAGGAGTGGTTAGTATACAACATCAGTGTTTCCCAAACTCCAGTCCTCATGGTCCCCAGGGGTCATGTTTTCAGGATTTCTATAGTAAATAGAAATCCTGAACACATGATCCGTGGGGACCACGAGGACTGGAGTTCGGGAAACACTGGTTTACATCAAGCAACCGGTACTGTATATACTTACGCTCTTTAATCTGGGCCCGAGCTTCGAGGTCCTCCCAGCGGCCAACAAGGAGCGAACAGATTTCCTCCCAGAGTCGTCGGGTAACGATCAGGTCAGCGTGGCGGCGGTCAGCCATATTCCAGAGCGGCTCCCTTTCTCTGACGAGATCGATGAGGCGGTCCACATCAATCCCTCCATCCTCACCGTCAGAATCGGGAGCACGCTGTGAAGGCTGTTAAAGAAAAAGACAAAAATAACATAATTATCCTCCCCAAAAGAAATGAAATAAAAAGTGCAAAAATATTTATACTTACACGCTGGTGACCGCCGCGTTGCTGTCGCCGACGACCCTGGGAGGCACTGCGAGGACCTCTTGGCCAAGCACCAGATTGGGAAGACTAGAGAAGAAAACAAAAAATGTTATGTCTTTGGATGTAGGCATTTGTTTGCTGTGTGTGGTCTGCAGAACATTGTTTTCTATGTGTTGTGTGTAGTGTGATGTTGTGTTTCTGCGTTTGATGCAAAAAACTTACCAATTGTGAGCCCACTCCAGGTGTCTGTCCACCCCTTCCTTCTTCTGGGAGCTCCTCTTCATCTTGTGATTCCTGTTTTGAAATAAAAGGCAATGAATAGACATATATTACAGAGAAGATGGATTTTGGAAATAAAAACTTACCGTCAAACGCTGACGATGCGAGGGAGGGCTCCCAGAAGATGATGTGCTGTCTTCCTGGTGGCCACACTCCATGGCTGTGGGTGGTGTTCCAGCTGCTGCCATTGCTGCTGCTGCTGCATCTATTGGGCGGCTGTTGAATAAAGAGAAACAAAGGGCCAATGAATATCTTGATATTCAATAGCCCTAGTTTGGAGGAATGGGTTATTTGATAATTACCGTCTCTCATCTGCTGCTGGCCTCCCCTCCTCAGCATGTTCTATTTGCTGCTCCATTTGGGGTGGTGGTGGTGCGGATGGTGCTGCAGTGGTCTCCTGCCTTCTCCTGCGCCTGGTTGCTGTCTTGGGTGGCATGTTGGGTGTGGCTGTGGGTCCCACTGTCTTGCTTTTATATATGTCTTGTGGGCAGAGCTACTGAGCATGCTCAGACCAAGAAACCGGATCCGGCGCATTGCGGCGCTCATAGGCTTTCATTGTGTGAAAAAGCCGGACGCGCCGGATCCGGTGTGTCCGGCTTTTTCGCCGGAGACAAAAAACGTTACAGTCACCGTTTTTTCCAGACGCCGGATCGCGACACATTGCCGGATCCGGCGAAAACCGGATGAAACGCATGGCCATCCGGCGCGATCCGGCGCAAATGCAAGTCAATGGGGGGGAAACCGGATCCGGCATTGCATTTCGCCGGATCCGGTTTCTGTCAAAAGCGCTGGATCGCGCCTGATGGCGAAAACCTGATGTGTGAAAGAGGCCTTAGGGTTGGAGTTAGAATTGGGGGTTTCCACTGTTTGGGCACATCAGGGGCTCTCCAAACACAACATGGCGTCTGACCTCAATTCCAGCCAATTCTTCGCTGAAAAACTGAAATGGTGCTCCTTCCCTTCCGTCCTCTGCCATGCGCCCAAACAGTGGTTTACCCCTACATATGGGGTGCCAATCTACTCGGGACAAATTGGACAATAACATTTGGGGTCCAATTTCTCCTGTTACCCTTGGAAAAATACAAAATTAGGGGCATAAATATCATTTTTGTGGAAAAAAATATAATTTTATTTTCACACCCGGGCGTTATAAACTTCTGTGAAGCACTTGGAGGTTCAAAGTTCTTACCACACATCTAGATAAGTTCCTTGGGGGGTCTAGTTTCCAAAATGGGGTCACTTGTGGGGTGTTTGCACTGTTTAGGCACATCAGGGGCTCTCCAAATGTGACATGGCGCCCCATCTCAATTCCATCCAATTTTGCATTGAGAAAGTCAAACGGCGCTCCTTGCCTTCCGAGTTCTGCCATGCGCCGAAACTGTAGTTCCCCCCACATATCAGGTATCAGCGTACTCAGGACAAATTGCCCAATAACTTTTGCAGTCCTATTTCTCCTGTTACCCTTGGGAAAATTAAAAAAAATTGGACCTAAAGTAATTTTTTTTTGTGAAAAAGTTAAACGTGGTTTTTTTTTTTAAACATTCAAAAAATTCCTGTGAAGGACCTGAAGGGTTAATAATCTTCTTGAATGTGGTTTTGAGCATGTTGATGGGTGCAGTTTTTAGAAAATACCCCAAAGTGACACCATTCTATCATATAGACTCCTCAAAGTGACTTCAAATGTGATGTGGTCCCTAAAAATAAAATGGTGTTGTAAAAGTGAAAAATCGCTGGTCAACTTTTAACCCTTATAACTTCCTAACAAAAAACATTTTTGGTTCCAAAATTGTGCTGATGTAAAGATCTCGAGATCTCGGGACCAAGATCTCGAGAGATGAGATCTCAGCGCTGAAATCTCCTCTCTCAAGATATTGGTCCCGAGATCACAGTCTGCGCATGCGCCGCCACTGCGGCGGCGTACAAATTATCGGAGTCCACTGCCCACGTACAGGGAAATGCGTGGAAGTATTGGGGCTCTGGCATGTCGCAAAGTGTAGGCAGAGCTCCGGGCAGCGCTGGACTCCCACGCAGCACCGCTGTGCATCGGAGACACCAGCAGCAGCGGCCAGCAACCACCGGAGACCCCCGCACCAGCGCCGCACATCAGAGCACCCCCTCATCCCTGCCTGCGATCTGCAGAATCATCCCACTCCTGTCTCCTCCAGTAGCGACCCTGGGACACCGCTTCACCAGAGCCACCACCCCCCGATAAGCAAGAAGACGCATGGATTTTAAGAAGCACCACCATTTTATTAAAAAATATTTTTTCCTTATTTTTCTCTGAAAAATCCAGTATCCGCAGTTGGATCTGTATCGGGCTGTGTCCACACCGTGCGCTTTATTGGGGGAACTACCTGCAGGGAAGTCCTCACCAGTAGATCAGACCCGCACTTCCGTGGAGCCCGTACAGCCGGATCAGCTGTATGTTTTATATTTTTTTGGCCATAATTGTTTTTTCTTTCTTAAGCTGCTCCTCGCAGATGGTCTGACTGCTGCTGTCACCACTGATGGGACAGGCGATGGTAGATTTTCCAGAGGAAAAATATCTTTGTAATGTTAGGCAATATTCACGGTTTATTTTTTTGGATACTAATGGCTTACAAAATTCTGACAACCTGTGACAGCTGGAATGAATGTGTCGTGTGGATTTATGTCTTGCTACATCAATGAAGGAATGTGCTCCTCAGACCTCCTGAAGACCACAACCCTGGATCAGACCTAAAATCACAGGACAACAAGGGGATGTGCACACGTTGCGGAATTTTCCGTGGGGAATCTGCATCTTTTGGCAGAATCCGCAGGTCAAAATCCTTGCGTTTTTTATGCGGATTTAGTGCAGATTTCACCTGCGTTTTTACAGCTGCGGATTCCTATAATGGAATGGGTGTAAAAACGCTGCGGAATCCGCACAAAGAATTGACATGCTGCAGAAAAAAACGCTGCGGTTCCGCGCAGATTTTTCCGCAGCATTTGCACAGTGGTTTTTTCTCCATAGAATAACATTGTACTGTAAACCACTTGCGAAACCTCCCCCTCCTTATCTATGAACTGCCCCAATATTTATGGCCACAGCTGTGTATCACTCTCCCATATTGATAGTTCTGCTTCCCTTATTTCCTGCCTGTTCTGTGTAATATGTGACTCTTCACATTCTGAGTCTCGCTCATGCTGGTATAATAATCAGCTGAATGCGATCCTCTGCATATTGGCCTGCACTCGGAGCAATGTTCTATCCGGCCGGGCAGATCGGTGGGGTTTTCTCATCTGGACTCGCAATGTGACTGAACTCAGATGAGTCTGAGCAGAAAACATTGGCTGCCATCCGGCCCATCAGTGCGACATGTATAAAGATACAATTCTGTAATATGGAAAACGAAAATGGTTCTGTAAAAGATTAATAGCTCATGATTAACAAAAACTGGGCTAGCACAATAATGAGAAGTGAGAACAAATCCTCCCTGTGGAGATCTGAGGTTGTGGGGTGTAATAATCACCGAGGCAGGTCACCGATGCAACTATTCTTATTCCATAAATTCAGGGTTGTACAACAAATCCATGTAGATGGCCAACATGCAATGTCCTCAGTCCACAATGTCCCCATCTTACATCTCCAAAACTCCATAGTCCATGGGGTCCTTTAAATGATGGTCCGTCTTCTGGCGGCAGCGGTCGGTCTCCGGCACCTTCCACTGAGCCTCTAGTCCATAAACACATGCAGACGAAACAAAACCGCAGCGCTCCCAGAGTGAAGCGTAAATGGCCGTGCAGCAAGTGGCAGGGAAGGCCGCAAGCGACTGTCCGGTGCTCGGCTTTCTCTGCACTGCATGTGTGCGGTACTCACAGTCACAGTGTGCACAGCACCTTTCTCTGTTTCTGTCATGGGGCCCAAGGCACCTTTATCTCCCGTGGTCCCGCTGTGGACAGCGAACGCAGCCTGCCGCAGCGCCGATGCTCGGTGGACGGAGCGAGCTGCTCTCTCAGCTGTGCGCTGCTGCTGGTTATCGCCAAACTGACTGCTTTAGCGCGCGCTTTTCCTTTTATCCTGGGTCATGAGGTCGGTCCGGCTCCTCATTACTGCCCCATGCAACATGGGAGGCAGCCTCAACAGTTCTGGACCAGGCTCGGTACAGGTACCTGCAGCCCAGTCTTCGTCCGTACAACAGCACCACCACCAGCAGTGTCACCGAGCATCTGCACCCCGTCCCATGGAAGTGTCCAGCTCTCCGTCACCCAAACCCTAGACAGAAAGAGGAAACTACTCGCCCACTGGCCCTGAATAACAGCATGTACAGATTCCTGGCCTTTGAAACGCTGCCATTCCATCTAATGGAGAAAAACAGTTTTAAAAAAGTGATTGTGGTGGCTGTTGTGCAGTACGTGGTTCCCATGCACCACTAATTTTTCAAGCGGGGCCATCACTGTCCAGCACACACATGTTGCAGCCAAAATCAGGTGTGCAACACCATCAGTGGCAAGGTCCAGATAACTACCGATAGGCGAAACAGTAAGCACGGGCAGGGACGTTACTGCGCAGGAGCTGTGGACAGTGACTAAACAAGAGACCGATGAGTGGTTGGGGACGCTGAACATAAGTCTTGGCCTGGTGGGTGCGATAAGGGCTCATGCTCACTTGCGGTGAAATCGGACAAATTCAATCCGATAAAAAAATCAAATTGAATTTCTACCAATGTTAATCTATGATGGTGTGCTCATCTGCGTATTTTTCCAGCTCAGATCGGATCAAGATCAGGCTGGAGAAAAAAATCGCAGCATGCTGCAATTGTAATCACAAATCGGATCGCATCCTGCAATAGAAGTCAATGGGTGCGCTAAAAAAATCGGACAGCACTCGGACCATGCGTATCCTGTCCGATTTTATACACACCGCTGTCCTTTGAAAAGCCGGCAATTCATGTCCAGCTATTGTAAAATCACACTGACAGCTCAGAAAAGAATAGATAGTAGAGTTGAGCGACTTTTGTTTTTTTAGGGTCGAGTTTCGTTTCGTGAAACCCGACTTTTCCAAAAGTCGGGTCGAGCAAGATCGGCCGATTATAGGGAAAAGTCGGGGTCGTCCCGAAAGACGAAAGCCAATGTAAGTCAATGGGGAATAAAAATCGGCAGTGAGAGGAGGACAGGAAACACACCTACAGTGCCCATTTGAATGCCAAAAGCATCAATTCTTACTTAAGCTTGTCAACCTTAATTAACTTCATAATACAAGTTACGCACTGAAAAATGGGGGTTATTTGGCTAAAGTTGTGGGGGGGTAGGGCTGGCTCCAGGTTTTCATGTGCCCTGGGCGAAAGAGCGCCCCTTTAACACATACTACAACTCATGATGCTCCGATACGGCAGAGAAATAGCGGTATAGTACAATGAAAAATACTTAACTTTTTACATCTCATGACGAGGCCCATCTATTTCTCCATACAGAATCATTGGTCCCATATAATGTTTGAAACAGTATATGATGAGCTCCACATAATGCTACAGTATATGTTGGTCCCCATGGATGAAGCTCCACTGTCTTATGGGCCCAAATAATGCTCCAAACATAATGGGCCCCATTTCTAATGCTCTAGTGTGTAATGGGCCCTGTAAATGCTGCTCCAGTGTCTGATGTCCACCTTTGGAATGTTCCAGTGTATGGTGGGCCCCATCTATCATTCTCCAGAGTATAGTGCTCCCCAAAAATTGCTGTCCCAACATTGAAAACAATGAAATAAGTCTCCTCGCTAGGGAATCCCTGTACTAGTCTGGAATCCTCGTCGTTCCCATCTTCCATCTCACTGCACAGTATTTCAACCATGCAAGTGCTGTGATCCAGAGCAAGCAGGGGGGGCCCACTCGTTGGCGACGGCACTGGCACAGGGCCCCTGATAGTACGGTGGTGTGTCTGATGGCGGGTGGGCCGAACCTGCACTTTCATCTGCAGCTTCCTCTTTGTCACCGTGTAAGATGGAACAGTATATGGGAAGGGTAACCTGAGTTTCATCAGGGTCAGATTCAGGCCGTGTAGCGTGCGAGGGGAATGTAGTGGTCTGGGTCAATGTACTAGCAGATTCATCGAGCAGTGGCTGGGCATCAGTGCACTTGTGTCGCCCCCAGGAGTACGGTCGCCACAGTGGCATTACCTTCCTCCTAGGGAGTGTGATGTCATGCTTGGGAGCAACGAAGGATCTCTCTAGCAGGTTAACTGATTGGGCGGCGTTATTCCCACGAGTCATGACCCTCCAAACAGAGTTCATGAAGGCAAAGTGTTTGTTTTACGTGGGCAGTATGGTTGCAAAGCTGAACCTTAAAGGAATGTCCAGAAGGGCACCACCAGGAGTGGAGCCTACGGTTTAATTCGACTCCACCTGGGAAACCTCAACCATGCCAGCTACAGAAAAGATGCACACATTGCAAGCTTAATTCCGTTAACGAACGAGACTCCGTCATGCCCCGCGGTCCGAGTCCGGCTTACTAGAGGGACACGTGAGGCTCTGGCACATGAGATTGGCCAATAACTGGTGTGTCATGCCCTTACATGTCCGTGGCTGCATGTGCGCTACACTGAAAAGGCCAGCGTTTGTCGCTTACAGGTGCAGATAACCCGTTGAACAACATTAGTGATGGGGATCTGTGATTACAATTATTACCCGCGAACGATGATTTCCCAGTAAGTGCAGGTCAACCGCAGTTCTGGAATTAGGCCTAACCGTCATTCCTGAAAAAATGAAAAACTTACTTGTGCAAACCACAGGTGCTGTAGCTTGCTTAACAGCTCGCCAGCCGTTCTCAGGCCCAGTATGGATTACACGTGATTGCACAAAGGTGAGAAAGGGTACCGTATCCCCGGATAACATGTATGGATAGCATAGTGTACACATTCAAAATATATGTCTATACATCAGGAGGCAGGCTCAGACGGTGTTAGGCCCAGTATGGATTGCACGTGATTGCACAAAGGTGAGAAAGGGTACCGTATCCCCGGATAACATGTATGGATAGCATAGTGTACACATTCAAAATATATGTCTATACATCAGGAGGCAGGCTCAGACGGTGTTAGGCCCAGTATGGATTGCACGTGATTGCACAAAGGTGAGAAAGGGTACCGTATCCCCGGATAACATGTATGGATAGCATAGTGTACACATTCAAAATATATGTCTATACATCAGGAGGCAGGCTCAGACGGTGTTAGGCCCAGTATGGATTGCACGTGATTGCACAAAGGTGAGAAAGGGTACCGTATCCCCGGATAACATGTATGGATAGCATAGTGTACACATTCAAAATATATGTCTATACATCAGGAGGCAGGCTCAAACGGTGTCAGGCACAGTGTGGATTTGACGGCCCAGACTACACAGCAGAGGAGCAGGGAGAGGTAAAGATTGCAAATGCTGGGGCCCTGCCCAAGCAAGGGGGGCTCACTCGTGGGCGTCGGTACTGGCACTGGGCCCTCATAGTACGGCGGTGTGTCTGACGGCGGGTGTGCACCACCACCGTCAGAGACACTTGATTGCACTATGAGGGACCCTGTGCCAGTGCCCGCGCCCATGAGTCGGCCTACCCACCTGTCCAGGGCAACGGCACTCGCACGGTGTCGTGCGCTAGGTGGTGACCACGGCCATGGGGGGGAGGCAGCACAGTTAGGGAGTTTTAGAAAGTGGCATATGTTGATGTTGGACATTCAGCTGATGCAAAAGGCGAAATAGGTCAAGTCCCAGGAAGAGGTGGACCAAAGCAAGCCATTTTTCTGTCACCCTATGTGTCATCAGGGGAAGGTGGGACAAAATCCTTGGAAACCTATGCATGGTTCATTTTAATGAAGGTTAGATCATCCACATTTTGGGTTGACAGACGGGTCCTTTTTTCTGTCAGGATTGATCCAGCTGCACTGAAGACTCTTTCCGATAGCACACTTGCAGCTGGGCAAGCGAGCTCCTGTAAGGCATATTGTGCCAATTCAGGCCAGGTGTCCAGTTTAGCGGCCCAATAGTCAAAGGGGAATGACCTGTGTGGGAGAACATCGATATGGGAGGAAAAGTAGTTTGTAACCATAGTTGACAACTGCTGTCTCCTGTCACTTTCCATCGATGCAGTATTACCAGTTGTGTGAGCGGTACTTGAAAAATCAGTCCACAACATTGTCATGAAACCCCTGTCTCCATCGCTACTTCTGCTGTGTGCACCACGAACACCTCTGCTAAGCTGCCCCCGGCCCGTACGGCTCGTGTGAGAACCATCACCGCTGCTGTGTGCTGGGAATGCCTCAAGCAACTGATTTACCAGAGTTGCTTGTTTATTAGCCAATATTAGGTCAAGGTTCTCCTGTGGCATGATGTTTTGTAATTTGCCTTTATAGCGTGGATCCAGGATGCTGGCCAACCAGTAGTCGTCATCGTTCATCATTTTGGCAATGCGGGGGTCGCTTTTTAGGATCTGCAAGGCATAATCTGACATGTGGGCCAATGTTCCCGGTGTCAATGATGCACTGCGAGTGCTGGTTGGAGGAGCACTTTCTGGCAAATCCACATCCCTCCAGTCACGCACAAACCCTGTACCAGACCTTGCCACGCCAACATTTTCACTTGCCCCACGAGATGCATCCTCCTCCCCTAAGTAATCATCCCCATCATCCTCCTCCTCCTCCTCTTCTTCCTCCACCTCGTCCAGGAGAGGTCCCTGAGCAGACAATGGCTGAATGTCATCAAGGATTCCCTCCTCATCAACATTGGCTGCAGACGCCTGCTCCTTAAGGTGCGTCAAAGTGTGCATGAGCAGACGCATAAGTGGGATGTTCATGCTTAGGATGGCGTCGTCTGCGCTTACCAGCCGTGTGCATTCCTCCAAACACTGAAGGACTTTACAGAGGTCTTTCAGCTTCGACCACTGCACACCTGTCAACTCCATGTCTGCTCTCAAAGTGCCTGGCCGTGTATCCTCCCACAAATGCATTATGGCCTGCCTCTGCTCGCACAGCCGCTCAACCATGTGCAGGGAGGAGTTCCACCTTGTTGCAATGTCGATAATGAGGCGGTGGTTGGGAAGGTGGAGCAATCGCTGCAGCTTCTGCATACGAATGGAGTGTACAGGCGACCGGCGGATGTGCGCACACAGTCTTCGCACCTTCTGGAGCAGGGCTGTTAACTCCGGATAATTATTGAGGAAGCACTGCACCACCAGGTTCAAGGTGTGAGCCAAGCAAGGTATGTGGCTGAGTTTTGAAAAGGCTATGGCTGCCACAAAATTACGGCCGTTATCACTAACTACCTTGCCTGCCTCAAGATGTACACTGCCCAGCCATGACTCAGTTTGTCGCTTCAAGTACTCGGCCAGCACCTCGGCGGTGTGTCTGTCGCCCAAACACATCATCTGCAACACAGCCTGCTGACGCTTTCCACTAGCTGCTCGATAGGGGGACACCTCGTGTGCAACAGTGGCAGCTGCAGATGGAGTGCTCGTACGACTGCGCTCTGTGGACGAGTTTTCGCTTCTGGAGGAGGAGGAGGAGGAGGGTCGAACGCCTACAGCCAACTGTTTTCTATACCGTGGGCTAGGCAGCACTGTCCCACCACCGCTGTCCCCTGTGGACCCTGCATCCACCACATTAACCCAGTGCGCAGTGATGGACACGTAACGGCCCTGGCCATGCCGACTGGACCATGCATCAGTTGTGAGGTGCACCTTTCCACTCACTGACTGCTTGAGTGTATGGACAATGCGGTCTTTCACATTATGGTGGAGGGCTGGGATGGCTTTCCGAGAGAAGTGGCGACTGGGTAGGTCATAGCGTGGTACTACATAGGCCATGCTGTGCTTTCCACCAACCGATAGGGCACCATCTCAAACGAGATTAGTTTGGCAATGTGGGCGGTCAAACCCAGTGTATGCGGATGAGAGACTGAGTACTTTCTTGACCTACTCATAGTGTCTGGGAGGGTGAGCTGGACTTGAGAGCTGCATATGGTGGAAGTAGCGGTGGACAGGGCGGACTGAGAGAGGGTTGATGATGGTGATGGAGTTGGTGTTCTTTCTGATGGCCTAGAATCAGTCTTTCGTTGATATAACAGTGGGATTCCCTGACTGCTGTGGCCTTGCAACGACACCTCAACATTTGCTGCTGTGCTAACCGGTGGGCTTACAGTGGGGGAAACAATGTAGCGTTGCTGACTACCTTCTTTGTGATCAGGTCAATGTCATGTGCACCTTCCTCTGTGTCACCGTGTATGGTGGTATAGTGTGCGGGAAGGGGCACCTGAGTCTCATCAGGGTCAGAATCTGGCTCTGTACACTGCGAGGACAATGTAGTGCTCTGAGTGAATGTACCATCAGAATCATCTATCAGTGGCTGTGCATCAGTGCACTCCATGTCAGATTCATCTTGGCCTGGGTAATTCACCATTTCACTTGATAATCCAGGCATGGTATGTGAAAACAGCTCCATGGAGTAATCAGTAGTATGGCCTGCGTCATCCTTCAATCTTGGTTGGGGTGCAGGACACAAGGAAAGGTGTGGTTCATGAACATGAGCCTCCAATGACGACTCAGTGCTTTTATTTTTTACAACTTCAGAAGAGGAGGCGATAGAGCTGGAGGCTGAGTCAGCAATGTAAGACAAAACTTTTTCCTGAAGCTCTGGTTTTAAAAGCAGTTTGCCAACTAACAGAAAACTAAGCCTTCGAGGCCTTGTGGAGCCAGACGATGACGCAGGCTCAACATCTCCTGCATTCGGTCCTATTTTGCTTTTGCCACTACCATCAGATCCACCACCAACACCATCATTACCAGCTGCCAACCCCCGCCCAATTCCACAGCCTCTTCCACCAGCCTTCCTCATTTTTGGTAGAAATGTAGACAAAATCCAACAAACTATATAGTAATGTAAAACAAGGTACAAGGTGTCTATAGGACAGGGGAGATTTTGAATTTCTGCACACACTTGTGGACACTGGACACTTATGGATTGTGTGAGGCCCACTGAATATCAGAGCGCTATGTCACAGGCTCGATGGCACAGTTGTGAAAAAAGTGACTACAGGATCACAGAGATTTTGTATTTCTGCACACACTTGTGGACACTGGACACATGGATTGTGTGAGGCCCACTGAATATCAGAGCGCTATGTCACAGGCTCGATGACACAGGTGTGAAAAAAGTGACTACAGGATAAGGGAGATTTTGAATTTCTGCACATACTTGTGGACACTGGACACTTATGGATTGTGTGAGGCCCACTGAATATCAGAGCGCTATGTCACAGGCTCGATGGCACAGGTGTGAAAAAAGTGACTACAGGATCACAGAGATTTTGAATTTCTGCACACACTTGTGGACACTGGACACTTATGGATTGTGTGAGGCCCACTGAATATCAGAGCGCTATGTCACAGGCTCGATGGCACAGGTGTGAAAAAAGTGACTACAGGATCACAGAGATTTTGAATTTCTGCACACACTTGTGGACACTGGACACTTATGGATTGTGTGAGGCCCACTGAATATCAGAGCGCTATGTCACAGGTTCGATGGCACAGGTGTGAAAAAAGTGAATACAGGATCACGGAGATTTTGAATTTCTGCACACACTAGTGGACACTGGACACTTTTGGATTGTGTGAGGCCCACTGAATATCACAGCGCTGTTTCACAGGCAGAAATTGCCTAGTGTATCACAAACTACAAGGTGTATATAGAATTGGGCAGAATAGGAATCTCCCTAGAGTGTAGGTCTGTAAGAACGGAACAAGTCCTCCACTTATCCTTCCACAGTGACACACAGATAGCTTCACTGTGGCCGTGATAACAGCCGTTACACGGTACTGAGAGGAGCGTGCACGTACACGGCTGTCCGGTGTACGTAAAATTGTCAAGCTCCGTGTTTTTTAAGTATACGGACTGACACACGCTGTCTCTCTATAGTTTTGAATGTGATCAAACAGCAAATATATTTAACTGTTTGAAAGCTAGACAAAACTAAAAGGTGCAGGTCTGTAAGAACGGAACATGTCCTCGACTTATTCTCACAGAGTGACACAGATAGCTTCACTGTGGCTGTGATAACAGCCGTTACACGGTACTGTGTGAGGAGTGTGCACCGCTGTATGGTGTGAAAAAATGCACGCTCAGTACCTCAACAGGACAAAAAAAAAATTGGGATTGCTTTTAAAAAAGCAGTTTGCAGAGCAGTGGGTAAACAGCAATGCAGCCGTCAGGAAGCCTTAGAAGGCAGCCTAACAACCAACACTGCTGATCCACCAAAATATAGCCTCCCCTTGCACTGCACACACAGTGACTGGTGTGTTGTACAGGCAAAATCGCTAGCAGCAGAAGCAGTTTTTTTTTTCTTCCCTGCCTAACGCTCTCCCTACAGAATCAGCAGCAGCAACCTCTCCCTATGCTAAGATCGGCAGAATTAAGATGGCGGTCGGCGTGCACGCCCTTTTATACCCCCTGTGACGCCCACCAAAGCAAGCCAATCACTTGCATGCCCTTCTGAAAGATGGTGGTGACCCCTGCCTATGTCATCACGTTGCCCACAGTGTCCGTGGATCCTGATTGGCTGAAAAAGAGCGCAAAACAAACTTTTGAAACGCGACTTTGGCGCGTAAGTCGCCGACCTCGTGGCCGACCTCATCCTAGGGTCGGGTTTCGTTTCATGAAACCCGACTTTGCCAAAAGTCGGCGACTTTTGAAATTTTTCGACCCGTTTCGCTCAACTCTAATAGATATGTACACATAGAATACATAAATATATATACATGTCAGTGACACAAACACAGTGCCTTGCGAAAGTATTCGGCCCTCCGGAACTTTTCAACCTTTTCCCACATATCATGCTTCAAACATAAAGATACCAAATGTAAATTTTTGGTGAATAATCAACAAGTGGGACCCAATTGTGAAGTTGAATTAAATTTATTGGTTATTTAAAATTTTTGTGGAAAGTCAAAAACTGAAAAATTGGGCCGTGCAATATTATTCGGCCCCTTTAGCTTAATACTTTGTCGCGCCACCTTTTGCTGCGATTACAGCTGCAAGTCGCTTGGGGTATGTCTCTATCAGTTTTGTACATGGAGAGACTGAAATTCTTGCCCAATCTTGCTTGGCAAACAGCTCGAGCTCAGTGAGGTTGGATGGAGATCGTTTGTGAACAGCAGTTTTCAGCTCTTTCCACAGGATGCCGTCAGTCACCACTGGGAGGACCGGTCGCCCTCCAACATACTTGGCTCGCCAGTTCTTTGGGCCTTGTGGTCCTACTCCTGGGGGGTTGGCCCTCTGCCCCAGGGGTTGCTCATTTAAATAACAGAATCTTGCGATGTGGCCTGCCTTGCAGCAGTGACGACAGATGGGACGTCCATCCTGGTCATAGCGATCGTTGTCACTCCCTTCGGAGTGGCAGGATCCTCTTCTTCCGTAGCCACGGGACATCCTCTGGACTGGAGGCCAGCTGGATCTTCTCCTTTGAGGACATCTGCATGGACTGCACAGTTTTGGCGAGTGCAGCCATATTTTTGGTCAGCTCTTGGTCCTGAAGGCGCAGTTCTGTAGATGGATCATTATCCAAAGTCTGTGCGTCAGCCTCCGAGGGAAAGATGCTGCTTCTTGGTGGTATGTGATTGCTGGGCGCCTAGGGGGTGCTGGACGGCTGACATTTGGTTCATTCAGCACCCGGTTAGCCCTGTCTTTAAAGTCTGCAAAGTCTAGATCAGGGGTTTGTAGGGCTATGATGCGCAGCTGTGCTCTGGGTACTGGATAGGAGTCCCTTAGGAAATTGGTCCTTTAACAACCTGTCTCCGTCTTTCACACTGTCTGAGTCAATATGCTTTATGGCTCGCAGCGCCTCCTGCAAGTTAAGAGCATAGTCCCATATACTGTCCTGCACTCTTTGCTTACACCCAAAGAATCTAATTTTTATTTCAGCTGCAAAGCATGTGTCAAAGGTGCTTCTTAGCTTAGCCAGAATCTTTTTAACAGTCTCTTTATCAGTGTCCTGCCAGGACTTTACTTCTCTTTGCGCTGCACCAGTTAGCTGCCCAATAAGGATGTTCACTCTTTGGTTTTCAGACAGGATACACCTCAAACAAGCTGCACAATCTCTCTTTGAATTCACTCAGGGTATGTGACTCCCCTGAGTACTGCGGTAACCAGGCCACTCCCGGTATATAGGGCATGGACAGCGGCATTATGGGGACTGCTGCGCTGGTTCTTGAGGTGCTCTGGAGGCGGCGCTGGCTGCTGGATTCTGCGGTGCCATTGGAGCCGCAGCTGCGCTGGCCCCTGCATCTTGCGGCGCTCTGGGTGGTGCGGTGGCGTCCACCGCTGCATCTTCTCTTGCCTCAGACATTCTCGTCCCCCCTAGTTAACGTTTGCCAGGCCCCGTGTTTCACTGTCTTACCGGTTGCCGCTCCAGAGGCTGGATGATCGGGGATGCCAGGACTGCAGGCCTCAGTTCCTCACTTCCCACCCGCTGGTCTCTTCCCACGCAGCACTTCACTTTTCGCGCTCTCTTGCAGGCTCCACCCATGAATGCACACCCATTTGGCTTCCCGCACGCGCCAAATGGCGGGGTAATGGCGGCAATTGCAAAATAAGTCTATGGCACACAATACAGTCTCTGGCACACAGAACCCGGTAGCACCGGGCTTCGTAAATCCTGTTCGTGACGCCAAAATGGATCGCCTGCCAGGGCAGTGGGGTTACTCGGTACCGGGCCGGTGTCTCAGAGGGACGTGTCACGGTGGCGGTGACCCGGTCTGTGGCCCTAGGAGTCGATGCAAAAGGGGTGAAATGTGGCTGAATAAAGTTTATAGGTGGATGATACGTGACGCCACCTGTGGTGCTCGGCAATGAAGGGGTTAAGCCGACACTGCAGGCAGATCCTCTGGGACAGATGGTATAAGGCAGCAAGGTGTAAGAGCTCCCCACAGGTAGAGCTGTAGTCCCAGGGCAGTGGTAATAGGTGTTGAGGGAGAGGGTGCAGTGTTAAGCACAGAGATGTAGCAGTGCTGAAGAGGTTGCAGGAAGGAGGCAATGGCACAACAGGGTGCTGTTTCCTTTACCTTTACTTTGCTTTGTAAGTGTGATGTGGAAATTTATAGTTGGGTAGATTTACCCCTGTGCGTACTGTGGCCTGCCCAAATTAGACAGAGTCTTACTGAGCGCTCAAAGAAGGAAAGACGCCAGACTTGGGTGGCAGCAATACCTCCCAGCAAAACTCTGGAAACTTTATTCATATATGGTCTTTTATCAGTTTGTATAAAGGAGTGGTTACTCATTAACATAAAGGCTTTACTTCTTAGCTAATTGGTCAGTTTTAATGCATAAACATATATGGGTGTCGACCTAAGGTGACTTAAGCATCAGATGATATACTGCTCTTTGTCTTACAATGTCAGCAATGTTCTGATATCGGCTGGCACATCTGGCCTAAACTTCCTCTTTCTATGTCTGGGACAAATATCACAAGACAATGCTATCATAAGATACCATCTGCTCCCCAGACTATCTCATGGGGGGGCAGTAGGTCATTTCCACCAACTAGTTACAAGGTTCAAACTGTGAATATGTATCTGTGTGCATATAAGAATATATAAGAGTACATGAGTATATAGCAGTATATAGCCTATAGCAGGCAAGTGAGATCTATATGAAATACATATACTTATATATTTCCATAACAATCCCCCCTTAGATATCACTTGCCCTAAAACCCTGCTCCTGGCCCAAAGCGCTGCAACTCTTTTATGCTGCCAGTGGACTGACATATGCCTAGTGCACACATCCTCCTCTGTACAGACTTTTCGCAAATGGGCGGTCAGGAGATCTGTCCCTAAAGGGGGTGTGGTGCAATGTAATCAAAGTCTCTTAGCTAGCAGTCTATGCAGTCAGTGCATGTGTATTCTCCGTCAGGTAGGTTATTTATTCAGTCAGGGAGGTCATCCACAGCATCATTCCAGCTCAGGTGTATCTTCTGGTATGAAGGCCTTTTCCTGTAATGCAATGCGTGGATCCAGGTGGGGGTTTTCTCTCCAGGTCGGCTGCGTCAGCACTTGGAGAAGGGCCATCGGATCTGGGATCGAGTGCTTCTCTTTACAGACGTTTTTTCTCACCAACACTCAGCAGTCTCCTGATTTCAGGACGTGCATACCAGGCACCGAATCTGGACCTGGCAATGAGGGAGAAAAACTCGAGAATGGACATTAGCAAAATTCTTGATAAATTCAATTACACATGCAGACAAAGTATCATATTGCATAGTCAACTGCTAAGTAAAGAATACCCCTAAACTGGGTTTTTTACCCAAATAAAGTCTCATATTGGTGACAGCTTTCTCTGAGCCTACGGGAGTGTCTAATGCCAGGGTTTGTCTGTCTCTTGGGCCAATTTTTTAGCAAGCTGCTCTTAAGTGTCCCACCTAGTCTGTGGTGTGGGATGGTGAGTAGTGTGTAGGCCTAAGGCTGGTTTCACATTAGCGCTTTTTAAGCGCACGCACGGCCGGGGGTGGCTCCGCCCCCGAGCCGGCTCTCTGCCAGGCGTGCCCGCCCCTTGCTTGTAGCGCCGCCTCCTAGCGCACAGCGGCGCCTGCGATCGGCGCACCCTATCTTTAGCATAGGGTGCGCAGATCGTGCGCAGGCCGTGCGCTAGTTGCGCTTTGACCTGCGCTGCGCACTTTTGACGGTGCGCCGTGCGCGCCAAAATCGAACTTTTCGGATTTTGGCGCGCACGGCGCACCGTCAAAAGTGCGCAGCGCAGGTCAAAGTGCAACTAGCGCACGGCCTGCGCACGATCTGCGCACCCTATGCTAAAGATAGGGTGCGCCGATCGCAGGCGCCGCTGTGCGCTAGGAGGCGGCGCTACAAGCAAGGGGCGGGCACGCCTGGCAGAGAGCCGGCTCGGGGGCGGAGCCACCCCCGGCCGTGCGTGCGCTTAAAAAGCGCTAATGTGAGACCAGCCTAAGTCTGTCCCTACTGCTGATCAGGTCTCTTGTGTTAGGTTTGCTGAGTATGCGGGTCCCTGATCACTTGCTATTGCTTCTGGAAACCCCATATCTGCACACTATTTTTGAGAGTAGCTTCTTTGCAGTAGTCTTTGCCAACTGGTTCCTTACTGGGAAGTCTTCAGGCCAGATGATGTGGGGGAACTTTTCCCGCTTGTCCGATGTTAAATTTGTCGGCCGAACAGCTGCCGGGAATCTTTGCTGTTTAGGTGTGAGTTGAGTCCAATCAGGTCATTCATCTGTGCCTTCACTTCTGTGTGGGGGCCATGTGCCCATTGAACCACCTTAGGATACACACTTTGAGATAGACTGGGTCTGTCTTGAGGGAGACGTTTTGAGGTAGACGGTTTCTTGGAGCCCAGTGCTTTTGGCCTTCAGCATCCAGTCGAGGATCCATATTACAGATGGAACAGGAGTTAATCAGCCTGGAAGCAACTTAGGAATCTCTTTATGCAGATGGGTTGTGCAGTCTCCTTCCTAGCGCTTATCTGAGGTACTTGCAGTACTGAGTTACACTGAAGTTCCCATTGCTTGCTCTCTTTTAGAACTCCCCTTGTATGGCAGACAGCCGTAGCCTCCTCCTTCTCTGGCTCACACTCGTTGCTGCTGTGCCTCCGAGTCTTATGTGGGAACAGAGCATTTACAGCCTCCTGTTCCTCCGGTTTCTGTTGCAGGAACATCAGCATCCATACAACCTCAGAGACCAGACTCCGGACCATGCGCTACAGCTAGAAGTGAGCCTGAATTCCGCTCAATCCTCCAGCTCATCTCTCCCACATCCACACACTTCGCCTTCTCCACACGAACTCAATAACTTCCCTTTCCTGGCCACAGAGAGCAGCTCCTCAGCAGTTTGGGTTCAGAGCTCCCTCTGCTGGCCTGGAGTGGGAACTGTGCTGTGTGCTGGATTTACCTGACAGAGAGATCCTTCATTGCTTCCAAGCAAGACATCACACTCCCTAGGAGGAAGGTAATGCCACTGTGGCGACCATACTCCTGGGGGTGCCACAGAAGCACTCGGCTGAGTGGTTCTGTTCTGAATTTAGACATTGGGCAGCTGAGATTTCTTGGAGTGATGCCGCCCTTTGGGGGTTGTTCCGTAGAGGCCTGTGTGAACGTCTGAAGGATGCCCTGGCACTTCATCCTCCACCTGACTCCCTGGAGGATGCCATGACCCAAGCGGTTTGTATGGATCGCAGACTGCGGTCAAGAGGCGTTATGCAACTCAAAACATCGTTATTCTCCAGTCGAGGTGATACCCGGACTCCTCCTGTGACTATGGAGGTGAGCGCTATCACCTGTGAGGAGAAGGAAAGAAGACGCCGCCGGGAGAAGCAGTTGTGCTTCTATTGTGGGTAATCTGGATATTGGAAGAAGGACTGCCCTTCCTGTCCGTCGTCCTCCAAGGTGGCGGGAAATGACTAAGTCTGGGTAGTAGTCGAGGAGGCTACCAAGACATTCAGGTACACTTTTCCTCACTTGCAAAAATTGTGCTTCAGTTGGAACTGGAACTTGGTGATGGTCCTGTTCAGACTACCGCCTTTGTTGACTGTGGTTCTGTTGTTAACCTGATTGATACCCATATTAAGACTCTTAATAAGATAGGGACAGTCAGCAGGATCCTGTTAAACTTGTGACAATTGTCTCGTCCCTTCTTACCCAGGATGGTATCTGTTTCAGGTCTGAACTTTTTTCTCTGAAAGTGGGTCCCACTCATGTGGAAAAACTAAGTTGTCTTGTGTTAGATAACTTGCCTGTGGGACTGGTACTGGGGATGCCTTTGCTTCAACGCCATAATCCTACCATTGATTGGGTAACGAGGGAGCTCACTCAATGAGGATGCAAGGATAAATGTTGTAACCTGAGACCTCTTGTTAACTCTGTTAAATCCGTATCTGTGTCATCTGTTGGTCTGGAAGGTATTACGGAATACTTGAAGGATTTCGAAGATGTGTTTTCCCAAAGCAAGGCTGAGGCGCTGTCACCACATAGACCATACGATTGTGCCATTGATTTACTACGTGGAGCCAAGTTAACTAAGGCTCGGTTGTTCCATTCGTCTGGGCCAGAGTGCCAAGCCGTGAAGGAGTACATAGCTGAGAGTCTCCGCAAAGGGCATATCAGGCCTTCTGTTTCACCCGTGGCAGCAGGGTTCTTCTTTGTGAAGAAGAAAGATGGTGGTTTGTGGCCGTGCCTTGACTTTCGGGAACTTAACAAGATAACGGTTAGGAACACTTACCCGCTTCCCCTCATCCCAGACTTAAGGCCCCGTCACACACAGCGATCTTGCTAGCGAGATCGCTGATTTTGTGACACATCAGCGATCTCTCCAGCAAGATCGCTGTGTGTGACGGGGATCAGCGACCGCCCCCCCCTGCTGGTTATCGCTGATCGTCATCGAATGTCCCGGGCCATTTTTTGAACGCTGGTCTCTCGCTGCCCAGCGCGCATCGCTGCATGTGGCAGCGAGAGACCAGCGATCAACGACGCTGGTTTCTAATGTAAACGTCAGGTAACTAGGAGCCCCGCGGCTCTTGGATACCCGCTGTTTACCTTGGAAACGAGCGTGCACGCTGGTTTCCAGGGTAAACAGCGGGTATCTAGGAGCCGTGGGGCTACTAAAAAGAGAAGCAAAATGGATTTTGGATTGTGATGCACAAGTTCCCCTTGGCCTCAGTGATACATTGAATATGTCTGTGTGGCTATGATCTATGTTATATTTCTTTTAATCTTATATATTAATCATCTCACTGTACTCACTTTACATGTTTTGCACTTCTCAGTTAACCATTCCCTAACCCTTGTTAAGAGGAAGTGGTGTTACCCCCTGACAAGCATGGACCGGCAGAAGTGCTAAGCAAGTGCGAAATGGCCATAGTCCGTCAGGCTCTCTCCTCTGTATAGCTCCCTGCTACCTGCACGCCGCACTCTAATATGGTTTGATGTCACGGTTCACCATGGAATAAAATTGTAAGAAGGATCTGGGTGACAATTCTTTCAATTCCTTATGATTACTCTTATACGTATACACAATGGTGATGAATGGAAGGCCGCATTCAATACACCTGAGGGGTATAGTGAAAATTTGGTGATGCCATTCAGATTAAACAATGCTCCGGCAGTCTTTAAATATTTCATTTTTTTTCTCCCCGATGGGTAGATTTGCGGTAGTTTACCTGGATGATATATTGAGTTACTCACGTCCTCTGCAGGAGTATCATGAGCATGTCAGACAGCTGGAATGGGAAAAACATTACCCAGCAATCCCTTTTTGACATTTTGAAGACTTCCATCATTGAAAAATGTCCTAGCACCAATAAACAAAAGAGAATTCACTGAATTCACCCTTATTTCTACCGGTGAAATTTTCCCGATCAAAACTCCCATGTCATGTTCCACCAGTCATGTTACATACGTGATTATATGCTCATACCAGAAATTATATGTGGGAAGGACGACCCAACCCCTCCACAAAAGGCTGAACTCACACCGTTCCAATACTCCATAGGGTTTTCTCCAACATGGGCTTTCACGTCACTGCACCATCAAACACAAGAAAGACTCCACACAACTGAGAATATTCCCCACAGAGGAGATTCCCCCACAGGGTCAGAATCGCATTGGACAACTACATCGGGAAGAAATCTTCTGGATTTATAAGCTAAACCCCCTTACTCCAAATTGGCTCAGTGAGATTACAAATGTTACAGAGGCTCCTGCTGCACCAGCCTGGGATAAGTCAGATCATCAACGAACACCTCCTGTGACCCGGCTCCACCAGCGCTGCCGATTTCCCCCCCCCCCGGGTTTACTGAATTCAGACTGTGGGACAGACCCTCATTTGACACATTAACTTTTGCCCTATTTTCCTTCTGAGAATTTGGGCTGCGTCTTATGGTCCGGTGCGGCTTATAGTCTGAAAGATACAGTATATCTTTATTCATCCTTTTAGGTGACCTCACTTCATTCATAGGCACTTTATAATATAATTATTGTATGTAAGTGTGTTCTGTTTTCTCATGAACTATAATTTATCTTTGTGTGATGGACTTTCTCATGAGCTTTGACATTTTGTGATTTGTTGGCGTTTTTTTCATTTGAAAGACATACTGATAGGGAATTTAGATTGTGAGCCCCATCGGGGACAGCGATGATAATGTGTGCAAACTGTAAGGTGCTGCGGAATATAAGTAAATAAACATTTTTAATGAAAATCTCCATCTCCGATCGTCTCCATCAGCAGCGCAGGTACAGACACATTATACCCGAATCAGCTCTTCTGCTCGGTCTTTGGCCCCGGGTCCGGCAGCAGCTGATTTATGCATTGAGCATGGTGTAAAGGCGCCGCTCCATCAGGTGAGAGTAATACTCCCCTACTCTCATTACATCTGGTTATCAGGTAAGACCCTATTTTTCGCTTGTTTGTTCCTCAGTTTCTCGACTACAAGAAACCTCTGTAACACTTTCAGGTTACTTGGCTAAAACCAATGAAGGGACTGCTGGGACCGTAACGGGGTCCATCTGAGACCCCAATGCAGAAGCCAAATGTCCTGAGAACTGGACCTGCTGTACCACAAATTGTCATTTCTCCAGGTTACCAAATAAATAGTTGTCACATAGAACCTGGAGACCCTGTCTGACATGCTCAGCATGCTCCTCCAGAGGACGGGAGTAACTCACTATATCATCCAGGAGAATTACCACAAATCTACCAATCAGTGAGAAAAAAATATAATTACTGACATTGTCACAGACTGCCGGAGCATTGGTTACCCCGAATGGCGGCATCAGGTTGGGTTTTCTTACAACGAATATTGGATTTATGCTGGGGCCCCCTGTCCCTGACAGCCGGTGTCGTTTCCCCTACAGAGGCTAATCCACAAGGGCACTGAGGAGCGAGACTCGGGCGAGTTTCTCCCAAGTGTGACCCCGGCCTCAGCCGGACTCTGGAAGGGGGGAAATAACCGAGATTTGGGCATTTTAGCTCCTGGAATGGAGTCGATAGCACAATCATATGCCGCCATATACTGTAGTAGACGGCCGGTAACTGGGGAGAATTCCCTCATGTGTGGGGTCTATTTCCCTCCAGAGAAACCACACGTTACATTCCACACATAACACTGTGCAGAGAAGGCGGCGCGGGGTAATTGTGCCAGTAGTGAGGGGCGAATAATGGCGGGAATGTCACTGACTGAGGAGAAGCCTCCATGGAGGTCTTCACTCCGGAAATCATGTGACCCCTGACTCCTCCCCTCCTGTGACCTCAACACAGGTCCTGTGCGCACAGAGCAGCCATATATGTGGAGTGCGGCTCTGCAGGTTAGTGATGGGCAGTCCGGCTCTTCAGGCTCCTTTCCCCACTTTTCTCCCTCCTGTCCCTTCACTATAAAGCCTGGGCCTCATTATACAGCTGTACAGGAGTCTAGTGAAGGCTTTTTAGTCCTTTCCTTAGAATGTAGCTCCTGGGAACAGGCCCTCACTCCTGTCCCTTCACTATAAAGCCTGGGCCTCATTATACAGCTGTACAGGGATCTAGTGAAGGCTTTTTAGTCCTTTCCTTAGAATGTAGCTCCTGGGAACAGGCCCTCACTCCTGTCCCTTCACTATAAAGCCTGGTCCTCATTATACAGCTGTACAGGAGTCTAGTGAAGGCTTTTTAGTCCTTTCCTTAGAATGTAGCTCCTGGGAACAGGCCCTCACTCCTGTCCCTTCACTATAAAGCCTGGGCCTCATTATACAGCTGTACAGGGATCTAGTGAAGGCTTTTTAGTCCTTTCCTTAGAATGTAGCTCCTGGGAACAGGCACTCACTCCTGTCCCTTCACTATAAAGCCTGGGCCTCATTATACAGCTGTACAGGAGTCTAGTGAAGGCTTTTTAGTCCTTTCCTTAGAATGTAGCTCCTGGGAACAGGCCCTCACTCCTGTCCCTTCACTATAAAGCCTGGGCCTCATTATACAGCTGTACAGGGATCTAGTGAAGGCTTTTTAGTCCTTTCCTTAGAATGTAGCTCCTGGGAACAGGCCCTCACTCCTGTCCCTTCACTATAAAGCCTGGTCCTCATTATACAGCTGTACAGGGGTCTAGTGAAGGCTTTTTAGCCCTTTCCTCAGACTGTAGCTCCTGGGATCAGGCCCTCACTCCTGTCCCTTCACTATAAAGCCTGGTCCTCATTATACAGCTGTACAGGGGTCTAGTGAAGGCTTTTTAGCCCTTTTCTCAGACTGTAGCTCCTGGGAACAGGCCCTCACTCCTGTCCCTTCAATATAAAGCCTGGGCCTCATTATACAGCTGTACAGGGATCTAGTGAAGGCTTTTTAGTCCTTTCCTTAGAATGTAGCTCCTGGGAACAGGCCCTCACTCCTGTCCCTTCACTATAAAGCCTGGGCCTCATTATACAGCTGTACAGGGGTCTAGTGAAGGCTTTTTAGCCCTTTTCTCAGACTGTAGCTCCTGGGAACAGGCCCTCACTCCTGTCCCTTCAATATAAAGCCTGGGCCTCATTATACAGCTGTACAGGGGTCTAGTGAAGGCTTTTTAGCCCTTTCCTCAGACTGTAGCTCCTGGGCACAGGCCCTCACTCCTGTCCCTTCACTATAAAGCCTGGGCCTCATTATACAGCTGTACAGGGGTCTAGTGAAGGCTTTTTAGCCCTTTTCTCAGACTGTAGCTCCTGGGAACAGGCCCTCACTCCTGTCCCTTCAATATAAAGCCTGGGCCTCATTATACAGCTGTACAGGGGTCTAGTGAAGGCTTTTTAGCCCTTTTCTCAGACTGTAGCTCCTGGGAACAGGCCCTCACTCCTGTCCCTTCAATATAAAGCCTGGGCCTCATTATACAGCTGTACAGGGGTCTAGTGAAGGCTTTTTAGCCCTTTCCTCAGACTGTAGCTCCTGGGCACAGGCCCTCACTCCTGTCCCTTCACTATAAAGCCTGGGCCTCATTATACAGCTGTACAGGGGTCTAGTGAAGGCTTTTTAGCCCTTTTCTCAGACTGTAGCTCCTGGGAACAGGCCCTCACTCCTGTCCCTTCAATATAAAGCCTGGGCCTCATTATACAGCTGTACAGGGGTCTAGTGAAGGCTTTTTAGCCCTTTCCTCAGACTGTAGCTCCTGGGCACAGGCCCTCACTCCTGTCCCTTCACTATAAAGCCTGGGCCTCATTATACAGCTGTACAGGGGTCTAGTGAAGGCTTTTTAGCTCTTTCCTCAGACTGTAGCTCCTGGGAACAGGCCCTCACTCCTGTCCCTTCACTATAAAGCCTGGACCTCATTATAAAGCTGTACAGGAGTCTAGTGAAGGCTTTTTAGCCCTTTCCTCAGACTGTAGCTCCTGGGCACAGGCCCTCACTCCTGTCCCTTCACTATAAAGCCTGGGCCTCATTATACAGCTGTACAGGGATCTAGTGAAGGCTTTTTAGTCCTTTCCTTAGACTGTAGCTCCTGGGAACAGGCCCTCACTCCTGTCCCTTCACTATAAAGCCTGGGCCTCATTATACAGCTGTACAGGGGTCTAGTGAAGGCTTTTTAGCCCTTTTCTCAGACGGTAGCTCCTGGGCACAGGCCCTCACTCCTGTCCCTTCACTATAAAGCCTGGGCCTCATTATACAGCTGTACAGGGGTCTAGTGAAGGCTTTTTAGCCCTTTCCTCAGACTGTAGCTCCTGGGCACAGGCCCTCACTCCTGTTCCTTCACTATAAAGCCTGGGCCTCATTATACAGCTGTACAGGGGTCTAGTGAAGGCTTTTTAGCTCTTTCCTCAGACTGTAGCTCCTGGGCACAGGCCCTCACTCCTGTCTCTTCACTATAAAGCCTGGGCCTCATTATACAGCTGTACAGGGGTCTAGTGAAGGCTTTTTAGCCCTTTCCTCAGACTGTAGCTCCTGGGCACAGGCCCTCCTGTCCCTTCACTATAAAGCCTGGGACTCATTATACAGCTGTACAGGGGTCTAGTGAAGGCTTTTTAGCCCTTTCCTCAGACTGTAGCTCCTGGGAACAGACCCTCACTCCTGTCCCTTCACTATAACACCTGGGCCTCATTATACAGCTGTACAGGGGTCTAGTGAAGGCTTTTTAGCCCTTTCCTCAGACTGTAGCTCCTGGTCACAGGCCCTCACTCCTGTCCCTTCACTATAAAGCCTGGGCCTCATTATACAGCTGTACAGGGGTCTAGTGAAGGCTTTTTAGCCCTTTCCTCAGACTAGCTCCTGGTCACAGGCCCTCACTCCTGTCCCTTCACTATAAAGCCTGGGCCTCATTATACAGCTGTACAGGGGTCTAGTGAAGGCTTTTTAGCCCTTTCCTCAGTCTGTAGCTCCTGGGCACAGGCCCTCACTCCTGTCCCTTCACTATAAAGCCTGGGCCTCATTATACAGCTGTACAGGGGTCTAGTGAAGGCTTTTTAGCTCTTTCCTCACACTGTAGCTCCTGGGAACAGGCCCTCACTCCTGTCCCTTCACTATAAAGCCTGGGCCTCATTATACAGCTGTACAGGGGTCTAGTGAAGGCTTTTTAGCCCTTTCCTCAGACTGTAACTCCTGGGCACAGGCCCTCACTCCTGTCCCTTCACTATAAAGCCTGGGCCTCATTATACAGCTGTACAGGGCTCTAGTGAAGGCTTTTTAGCCCTTTCCTCAGACTGTAGCTCCTGGGCACAGGCCCTCACTCCTGTCCCTTCACTATAAGGCCTGGGCCTCATTATACAGCTGTACAGGGGTCTAGTGAAGGCTTTTTAGCCCTTTCCTCAGACTGTAGCTCCTGGGCACAGGCCCTCACTCCTGTCCCTTCACTATAAAGCCCGGGCCTCATTATACAGCTGTACAGGGGTCTAGTGAAGGCTCTTTAGCCCTTTCCTCAGACTGTAGCTCCTGGGCACAGGCCCTCACTCCTGTTCCCTCACTATAAAGCCTGGGCCTCATTATACAGCTGTACAGGGGTCTAGTTAAGGCTTTTTAGTCCTTTCCTCAGACAGTAGCTCCTGGGAACAGGCCCTCACTCCTGTCCCTTCACTATAAAGCCTGGGCCTCATTATACAGCTGTGCAGGGGTCTAGTGAAGGCTTTTTAGCCCTTTCCTCAGACTGTAGCTCCTGGGCACAGGCCCTTCTTTCCTTTCGCTATAAAGCCTGGGCCTCATTATACAGCTGTACAGGGGTCTAGTGAAGGCTTTTTAGCCCTTTCCTCAGTCTGTAGCTCCTGGGCACAGGCCCTCACTCCTGTCCCTTCACTATAAAGCCTGGGCCTCATTATACAGCTGTACAGGGGTCTAGTGAAGGCTTTTTAGCCCTTTCCTCAGACTGTAGCTCCTGGGAACAGGACCTCACTCCTGTCCCTTCACTATAAAGCCTGGACCTCATTATACAGCTGTGCAGGGGTCTAGTGAAGGCTTTTTAGTCCTTTCCTCAGACTGTAGCTCCTGGGAACAGGACCTCACTCCTGTCCCTTCACTATAAAGCCTGGACCTCATTATACAGCTGTGCAGGGGTCTAGTGAAGGCTTTTTAGTCCTTTCCTCAGACTGTAGCTCCTGGGAACAGGACCTCACTCCTGTCCCTTCACTATAAAGCCTGGACCTCATTATACAGCTGTGCAGGGGTCTAGTGAAGGCTTTTTAGCCCTTTCCTCAGACTGTAGCTCCTGTGCACAGACCCTTACTTTTGTCCCTTCACTATAAAGCCTGGGCCTCATTATACAGCTGTACAGGGGTCTAGTGAAGGCTTTTTAGCCCTTTCCTCAGACTGTAGCTCCTGGGAACAGGCCCTCACTCCTGTCTCTTCACTATAAAGCCTGGGCCTCATTATACAGCTGTACAGGGGTCTAGTGAAGACTTTTTAGCCCTTTCCTCAGACTGTAGCTCCTGGGATTAGGCCCTCACTCCTGTCCCTTCACTATAAAGCCTGGGCCTCATTATACAACTGTACAGGAGTCTAGTGAAAGCTTTTTAGCTCTTTCCTCAGACTGTAGCTCCTGGGAACAGGCCCTCACTCCTGTCCCCTCACTATAAAGCCTTGGCCTCATTATACAGCTGTACAGGGGTCTAGTGAAGGCTTTTTGGCCCTTTCCTCAGTCTGTAGCTCCTGGGAACAGGCCCTCACTTCCGTCCCTTCACTATAAAGCCTGGGCCTCATTATACAGCTGTACAGGGGTCTAGTGAAGGCTTTTTAGCCCTTTCCTCACACTGTAGCTCCTGGTTACCATGTGATCTCACCATAACCCTAACAAGCTAATTAAGGTGTGAAATCTTGGTCAAAATTATCTCAGTACACAAATCTCCAAGGGTGCCCAAAGTTTTGCATCGCCCTTTTTCCTTTTTGCAATTATGAAATTGTAAAAAAGTCTATATATAAATATTTTATTATTATTTTTGAGTGAAATACAAAGGCCATGTGTCATCTTAGAGGTTCGGCCTCTTAGAGATCATTTCATCTTCATCTTACTACTGCCCACAATAATGGTCATTTTGACCCGGGGCGCCCACACTTTTACATGCCGCTGTTAATGCTTCATCCCGCTGGTGCTCAATATTTAATAGGGTCTTACTATTAATCTTAATGAAAAGTTTGGTGAATTTCTTTGAGCTGTTATTACTAGAGATGAGCGAATATCGTGGGAGAAGTTGTTATTGGCTAATATCGCTTACCGAATAGCTGCATCGGGACCCCGGATCCCTGGAGCGCTCCCGATAATCAGCTGCATGTGTCGCTCTCCATGCAGGTGCTGTGACTATCACACAGCGCGACACACGCAGCTGATTATCGGGAGCGCTCCAGCACACTGAGTCCTGCACACACTGAGGCCCCTGATCATGTGACCCCTGACTCCTCCCCTCCTGTGACCTCATCACAGGTCCTGTGTGCACAGAGCAGTCATATATGTGGCGGACACTCCTGGATCTTCTGCTTTCTGGGCCGGTTCCTCCTGTGAGTCCTATTAACCCTTTCGCTCCCTGTATTCTCCTTTCTCACAGGACAATATCTGAATTTGGATAGTGTGACAGGAATTTAAGCAATGTGGAAGGAAGAAATGACAATTTTACTTTATTTCCTCACAAAAATGTGACTTTAGCCCCAAAATTGGCAGCGTAACAAATCCTTATTTCCCCACTGTAGTTTGTAGACTCCATATACAGATCCCTTAAGTGTGAAAAGAGCTGAATTCCCCACTTAAGTTATTGCATTTTGGAAATTGCCCCCCACTGGGAATTTATCTCCAGGTAAAGGCACAATTGTGTCTCCATGGGGGTTGTGCTCACAGCCCAACATCGTGTGACCTCCAAAGAAATGCCACCCCGCACCATTACTGACCACTGCCAAACCGGTCATGCTGAAGGATGTTGCAGGCAGCAGATCGCTCTCCACGGCGTCTCCGGACTCTGTCACGGCTGTCACATGTGCTCAGTGTGAACCTGCTTTTATCTGTGAAGAGCACAGGGCACCAGTGGTGAATTTCCCAATCCTGGTGTTCTGTGGCAAATGCCAAGCGTCCTGTACGGTGTTGGGCTGTGAGCACAACCCCCATCTGTGGATGTCGGGCCCTCAGACCATCCTCATGGAGTCAGTTTCTAACCGTTTGTGCAGACACATGCACATTTGTGGCCTGCTGAAAATCATTTTGCAGGTCTCTGGCAGTGCTCCTCCTGTTCCTCCTTGCACAAAGGCGGAGGTAGCGGTCCTGCTGCTGGGTTGTTGCCCTCATACGGCCCCCTCCACATCTCCTGTTGTACAGGCCTGTCTCCTGGTAGCGCCTCCAGCCTCTGGACACTACGCTGACAGACACAGCAAACCTTGCCACAGCTCACATTGATGTGCCATCCTGGATGAGCTGCACTACCTGAGCCACTTGTGTGTGTTGTAGAGTCCGTCTCATGCTGCCACGAGTGTGAAAGCACAACCAACATTCAAAAGTGACCAAAACATCAGCCAGAAAGCATTGGTGCTGAGATGTGGTCTGTGGTCCCCACCTGCAGAACCACTCCTTTATTGAGGGTGTCTTGATAATTGCCAATAATTTCATCTGTTGTCTATTCCATTTGCACAACAGCATGTGAAATTGATTGTCAATCAGTGTTGCTTCCTAAGTGGACAGTTTGATTTCACAGAAGTTTGATTTACTTGGAGTTATATTCTGTTGTTTAAGTGTCCCCTTTATTTTTTGAACAGTGTATATAGATAGATTTCTTTTTTCCTTACGTTGGAGGGTCCAATTCCAGCTATTGCTGTGGGATCTGTGATTTCTATCTACTCCACTGTGTACAGGATAATAGAGTATAATAAAGTAGTTATGGACGTGACGTAACTAACATTGTGCAGTGACTCTGCTTTCCATATAGTGATGGATATTTCTTGTTGCTGAAACTGTGATATTTTTTTCCTCTTTAAACCTTTTTTAAACCCCTCTAATCAGTGCGATCACACAACATACAAGCCTCTGATGGCTCCGGTGATGCCCTGTACTACTGTAGTGCCGTGTATCATCACTGCCTGTCAGTGTAATACTAACGGCCCCATACACATGAGATCAGAGTTGGCTGAACGGTCATTTGGCAGATGGCGATCTCTCCCGACTCCCCCATACACACAAATATTCCAGCTTTCCTGTGGTCTGTATGAGAGAGTCGCCTCCAGACTCCTCTAGAGGAGGATTATCTACAGGAAGAACAAACGGATTATCCTCTGAAATTCAGGATGCCAGATCCTTCTCTGCCCTGACATCATCTGTCGGGAGGCCCCCAAATACATTATATGGTCGGCTAAACCCCCTGAAATCAGTGCTTTCATGGAACTTTAGCCTAATGTGTATGGGGGCGTTATAAGGTAACTTATTGGACGCTGCCTCTGGCCCGGCCTAATAGACCTTCATACATTGCAGCCCAGACCCCATTATTAGGCATGTAAGTATCGGAGTAACTAGGCCGCCCCATACTATCGAGTACTTGGGGGCGGGGGGCATTCAGTCAAACTCTGTCACACCTTCTAAAGGCCCTTTTACATTTAGCGATGCACCAGCGATCCAACCAGCGATCCGACCCGGTCAGGATCGCTGGTGCATCGCTAAATGATCGCTAGTGAGCTTTCATACAGAAAGATCTCACAGCGATGCAGCAGCGACGCAGCGGACGATACTTACCATTCACACACAGCGATCCTGCGTCCTCCCGCCCGCCTCCACGCGTCGCTGGACGTCACAGCAGGAAGTCTCAGCAGGAAGCAGACGACGAGAAATGGAGCCGGACATTCTCGCGCGATCAGCGATAACCAGCGGGGGAGCCGGTCGCTGGTAAGTATCACACATAGCGATATTGCTAGCGATATCGCTTAGTGTAAAACCCCCTTTAGATGCCATGTTTGCTTTTCACAGCAGCAAGTGGTAAAACTGTCAGGGTTTTTGTTGAAGCCTCATCTGTGCCGTCCCTGCGGTGTACATCTATGTTCTGGGGCCCAAAAAGATTAATTTCTTTTTAATAAATGTTTCACGTTAAAAATTATAAAATGTGTCTTTTGCTTTTTTGTTATTTTTTACTTCTTACAAGAATTGTTGGAGCCAATTTTCTCTTTTTCTGGAGTTTTTCTTGTAATATAGGAAAGCCTAAGGCCAGAAATAAACCCCATAAATCACTGTACATGGAGACTTTGGGATCAGATCATTTCTGTCCGTTGTGTTTGTGGAAACTAAAAATCTTTTCTAAAAGCCTCAAACTTCTGTGTGTGACTCAGAGCTGAGATCTAACGTGATAGAAGATTCCAGTGCGGGGAAGACGGGAAACCTTCATATAGACGGCCGGTGGGGATGGAGGCAGTGACCGACTCTGGCCAAATCTGTCTCTAGAGCCGCAGTAGAAGATGAAGATGTCGTCCTCATCATGAAGGAGTTATTTCTCATGTCGCGTGTAATGAATATCTCCTGCAGTATTGCTAATGCCGATTCCAGTGTCGGTAATGAGACGAGAATTAGCGTTATGGAAGATGAGTCTATGAGGAACGTGTTCAGCTGCCGACTCCGAGGAGGAAACTGCTTGTTGTCTGTGGCCTAAATATATAGGTTTTATTAGTAGATGTCAGGGAAGAAAACTAAACCCTGTAAGATAATAAATCTCCTCATATGTTTCCCTTATTATCTCCAGTAATTGTATTATTACACAGGATTCTTATGATGTTACATCGGATCATCTTCTTCTCATTCAGGTCTCTACAATATCGGATCCTCTCAGTGAAGATCTTCTACAGAAGAGAATTTTCCTGATTTACCCATCAAGATGGATATGGACAGAGACAAGATGGCGGAGAGGATGTTACACCTCACCCTAGAGATCCTCTTCCGTCTCACTGGAGAGGTGAGAGATTCTGATGACGTCACATTGCATCATTCTTATCTATGGGAATAACACATGGACAGAACTGGAGAGGTGATGACTCTGGGAATGTCTGTAGTGAGATTTATTAATGTGTCTCTCCATTACCAGGATTACACAGTGGTGAAGAAGACCTCTAGTGATCGCTGTCAGGACCCTGTGTCTGAGGGATGTGGAATTCCCTGAGCCCAATCACAGGGCCTCCACCTCACCCCCTGATCCATGAGGACATCAATGACCAGAAGATCCTAGAACTCATCTACAAGATGATTGAGCTGCTGACTGGAGAGGTGACACCGCTGGGAATGCTGGGACATTATATAGTAACACTATGTAGGGATCGGGGGATGACGGTATCATTGTATGTGTCAGGTTCCTATAAGATGTCAGGATGTCGCTGTTTATTTCTCCATGGAGGAGTGGGAGTATTTAGAAGGACACAGAGATTTGTGCAAGAACATCATAATGGAGGTTCCCCAGCCCCTCACATCTCCAGGTAATAGACAGGACTAAATACACACGGCCTATAATTATCTGTATGTAGAGAATGAATTCAGTCCCTGTATGTGTTTCCTCCAGATCTATCCAGTAAGAGGACAACACCAGAGAGATGTCCCCGTCCTCTTCTTCCACAGGACTGTAACCAAGAAGATCCCAGTGCTCCTCAGGATCATCAGGTAGATGGAGAGAAGGTGTCAGGAGATCTCTCCTATGATGTGTAGACGGCTGTGAAGGTCTTGTGCTCAGTCTTGTTTTATCCACCAGTATTATATGTTTTATACTTGTGTAATGAGAACGGTGGAGATGGAAGGATTAGAGCTGATCATAGATGGGACTTCTCCATCTGTCTGTGACTTTTACAATATTTGTTTCAGGGTGAAGATCTGACCCATATTAATACTACAGAGACATATGTGAGAGATGATGAGTGGTGTAAAGAGGAGATTCCCACATATGACTACCCAGGTGAGTAGTAACCACTGAATGCAGAGAAGTCACAGATTCCTCTCAGTCACCGGCTGTGGCTGCTTTATCGGTGGTGTAGTCCGGCCGTATTACCATGATCACCATTTTGCCTCTAGACCACAACATTCTCCTCCACCCAAAACTGTTCAAATGACTTTGGGCATTGAAAGCCCTTTTCTATAGAACTTACCGCCAATTACATTGTTTCTGATCCTAAGGAATTCAGATTACTGCACAATCTCTCCTGAAATGGGGAGCAATATTATTTTCTCTAATCTTCTGGTCAGGATCCATAGTAGCTCCAATGGTCCACCATAAATGAGGGCAACTCTGGTTTACTGTTGTATAATCTGTATTTGTAGTTTTCAGTTAATGAGATTCTCGTGCTCTGGGGCGGGGCTGTGGGTGGGGCTGTGGGCGGGGCTTTATGTGGTGCTCTGATTGCATATTCATCTGTATTGGCTTATGACAGGTCGCTGACCCCTCACTGACCTGCCCCCATTATTACATAATGCATATAATAGCATTGATATTATTGTTGATAATGCCTATAATATTGTGGCTATTGTGAGGCTTAGAAAAAAATTACATCCAGCAAAATGACACCAGCGGCGCTTGCGCAGTAGTATCTATATCAACTATATCAAATTTTTTTTGTTGGGAAGTTATAAGGGTTAAAAGTTAAACAGCGATTTCTTATTTTTACAACAAAATTTAGAAAACCATTTTTTAGGGACCACCTCACATTTGAAATGAGTTTGGGGGGTCAATATGACAGAAAATACCCAAAAGTGACCCCTTTTTAAAATCTGCAACCCTTAAGGTGTTCAAAACTACA
This sequence comes from Dendrobates tinctorius, assembly GCF_039654945.1. Taxonomy (NCBI): domain Eukaryota; kingdom Metazoa; phylum Chordata; class Amphibia; order Anura; family Dendrobatidae; genus Dendrobates; species Dendrobates tinctorius. The sequence goes on along the minus strand of NW_027362163.1, from coordinate 269,571 downwards.
TTCAAGAAGTTTATTAACCCTTCAGGTGCTTCACAGGATTGAATGGAATGTGGAAGGAAAAAATAAACATTTACTTTTCTATAACAAAAATTTTCCTTTAGACCTAATTTTTTTTACTTTCACAAGGCTAACAGGAGAAAATGGACGATACATTTTGTTTTGCAATTTCTCCTGAGCATGCCGATACCCCATATGTGGGGGAAATCGACTGTTTTGGCGCACGGCAGGGCTCGGAAGGGAAGGAGCGCCATTTGACTTTTTGAATGTAAAATATTCAGGAATAATTAACGGTTGCCATGTCGCATTTGGAAAGCCCCTCGGAAAAAGCTAAACACGAAACGCATGTCGGGGTACCAAGGCCATTTAAAGGTACAGTACTTTATATCCAGAAATTAGCTATTTTCTCCCTATAATTCGCTATATTGCATTCCTATACACCACCACATGGCCAAGATCTGAATCTGAGCATGCGCCGCCTACAGCGGCCATTTTTGCGAAGACCGCCGCATCGCAGCAATGGAACTGCGTGGGTCTCCAGGCTTTGACAAAATGCCGGCGGAGCCCTCCACACAGCACCACCACCGCCGCAGCATTTGTAAGTATATTCCGACTATTAGACACACCCCCATTTCCCCCAAAAATTTCTTAGGAAAAAGTACGTCTTATAGTCCGAAAAATATGGTTTATTTTACAACTAAAATGTTGTTTTAACCCCAGATTTTACATTGGAAAATAGGTAGATAGGTAAATGGTCACTACCCAGAGATGAATTCACAGAGGGGTGTCATTTCCTATTCCCAGAGGGGTTTCATTTCCAAAATGGGGTCACTTCAGGGGGGATTCTGCTGTTATTGCACTTTGGAGAGCTGCTAAGTGCCAGAACAACAGAATCCCACCTGAAGTGACCCCATTTTGGAAATGACACCCCTCTGGGAATTAATCTATGGATATAGTGACCATTTTCACTACATGGATGATTTCCAGAAACACGTAGTAGAAGTTTCAGAGCAAAAATTGCAAAATGTCATTGTAGTGCCCAATATATTGTGCCCAGCTTGTGTCTCTGGAGACCTCCCCCCACCTACCCCCGGAAATTGTTAAGTCAGCTCTACTCAAATGTGTCTGTCACTAAATAATCCAAATGCTTGAATGTCAAAACAGTTCAAAAACGTGGTTCTGTGTGTAAGATTGTAAAGCCGTCATGGAGGCATAAGGCTGGCAGTGATGGGCATTGTGGGTAATAATAGCGGGGATCATGCCTCATTCCTCTCTAGGAACATACACGACATCTTCTCTGGGGGTTCTTTCTTGTTTCAGTTCCTGGGATGAGTGCAATAAAATGTCGCTCAGTGAGTCTTCTGACATCTTCAGATTCTAAAGGATTGGCGGGGACAAAATTTTCAAAAACAAGATTTTCAGTGACCTTTTCCTGATAATCAAGGAAAGTATCTGCATTTCCGGCTTTTTTGTATAATACAAAAGAATTATATGTGGCCGCCTGAAACAAATACATGACTAACTTTTTATACCAGATCTATGATTTTCTTGATACCTGGTATGGCTGTAGAACCTGATCTGCAAGGTCCACACCCCATATATTTGTTGTAGTCAATGACAGACACAGGTTTTGGAGTAGTGGATCCCTGTTGGTCTGCAGTGGCCCTTGTGGCATCTGTGGGGATCGAGCTCAGGATAAAAATATCTTTTATTTATCCTTGTACTTAAGGGCAAGCAGCTCTCCATTGTGTAAAGCCCCTGACTGCCCCTTTCGGTACTTTTTGTTGACCAATGATTGTGGAAACCCCTGATGGTTTTTGTGAATGGTCCCACAATCCCCTATGTTATGGTCAACCAGACTTTTAAATAGGGGTTTGCTGGTGTAGTAGTTGTCAACATACAGATTGTAGCCTTTTTGTAAAAAAAGGCTCAAAACCATTTTTCCAGATGTCCCCAGATAAGTAGGGCATCCTGGTGGGTTTAGTTGGCTGTCTTTCCCCTCATAAATGCGAAAAGCTGTTTCATTTCTAGGACATTAGTTGGTTCTATAAATTTGACCTACCATAATAGGATTGTGGATTCTGGCTGATGAACTGGGACACATACAGTCATATGTTAAAGTTTGGCCACCCCTATTAATGTTAACCTTTTTTCTTTATAACAATTTTGGTTTTTGCAACAGCTATTTCAGTTTCATATATCTAATAACTGATGGACTCAGTTATATTTCTGGATTCAAATGAGGTTTATTGTAGCAACAGAAAATGTGCAATCTACATTTAAACAAAATTTGACCGGTGCAAAAGTATGGGCACCCTTATCATTTTCTTGATTTGAACACTCCTAACTACTTTTTACTGACTTCCTGAAGCACTAAATTGGTTTTGAAACCTCATTGAGCTTTGAACTTCATAGCCAGGTGTATCAAATCATGAGAAAAGGTATTTAAGGTGGCCACTTGCAAGTAATTCTCCTATTTGATTCTCCTATGAAGAGTGGCATCATGGGCTCCTCAAAACAACTCTCAAATGATCTGAAAACAAAGATTATTCAACATAGCTTTTCAGGGGAAGGATACAAAAAGTTGTCTCAGAGATTTAACCTGTCAGTTTCCACCGTGAGGAACATAGTAAGGAAATGGAAGAACACAGGTACAGTTCTTGTTAAGCCCAGAAGTGGCAGGCCAAGAAAAATATCAGAAAGGCAGAGAAGAAGAATGGTGAGAACAGTCAAGGACAATCCACAGACCACCTCCAAAGACCTGCAGCATCATCTTGCTGCAGATGGTGTCACTGTGCATCGGTCAACAATACAGCGCACTTTGCACAAGGAGAAGCTGTATGGGAGAGTGATGCGAAAGAAGCCGATTCTGCAAGCACGCCACAAACAGAGTCGCCTGAGGTATGCAAAAGCACATTTGGACAAGCCAGTTACATTTTGGAAGAAGGTCCTGTGGACTGATGAAACAAAGATGGAGTTGTTTGGTCATACAAAAAGGCGTTATGCATGGAGGCTAAAAACCACAGCATTCCAAGAAAAACACTTGCTACCCACAGTAAAATTTGGTGGATGTTCCATCATGCTTTGGGGCTGTCTGGCCAATGCCGGCACCTGGAATCTTGTTAAAGTTGAGGGTCGCATGGATTCAACTCAGTATCAGCAGATTCTTGACAATAATGTGCAAGAATCAGTGACGAAGTTGAAGTTACACAGGGGATGGATATTTCAGCAAGACAATGATCCAAAACACCGCTCCAAATCTACTCGGGCATTCATGCAGAGGAACAATTACAATGTTCTGGAATGGCCATCCCAGTCCCCAGACCTGAATATCATTGAACATTTGTGGGATGATTTGAAGCGGGCTGTCCATGCTCGGCGACCATCAAACTTAACTGAACTGGAATTGTTGTGTAAACAGGAATGGTCACAAATATCTTCATCCAGGATCCAGGAACTCATTAATAGCTACATGAAGCGACTAGAGGCTGTTATTTTTGCAAAAGGAGGATCTACGAAATATTAATGTCACTTTTATGTTGAGGTGCCCATACTTTTGCACCGGTCAAATTTTGTTAAAATGCAGATTGCACATTTTCTGTTAGTACAATAAACCTCATTTGAATCCAGAAATATAACTGAGTCCATCAGTTATTAGATATATGAAACTGAAATAGCTGTTGCAAAAACCAAAATTGCTATAAAGAAAAAAGGCTAACATTAATAGGGGTGCCCAAACTTTAACATATGACTGTATAAATTTGTAGGACAATATGCTCTAGCAAACTATCTGTCATAAACAAATTAATATAATTGGTCCAAAATTTTCCACCTCCACATTTATACCAGGAATGGCATTAAAATGAGGGATGAATGGAGTAGCCGAATCCGAAGCCTCCCATCTGGGAAATGCTACATCAAGAGGCAAAGCCCCTTGGACATTGGTGTGCGCCAATTCACGAGCACTAGGGACAGCGCTAGTACTGGGCATTGTTCCCTGAGTTGGAGACATTTCTCCAGAAGCGCTATTGTCCTTCTTGTTGTACTGGTCCTTGTGTGTGAGGATGGACCAGAATCACTGCTCATTTCTGAGCTATCACTGTCGCTGCTACTAAAGCCCTCGAAATCCACATCGCCATCTGACACTGCACTTTCTTCACTGTCAGAACATAAAAGTGCATAAGCCTCCTCTGCACTATAATAGTGACCGGCCATTTTATTTATTTATTTTTTTACCGGAAATAGAAATCTCTGACATGACTGATGTGACCAAATTATTGGGGAGACAATTGAGAAAAGACTAATTCTTTACCCTACCCCTAACTTTAGCCTAACACTAACCCTAACTATAGCACTAACCCTAACCTGCCTTATCTGTTTTTTACTTTATAGCACAATCGCTGACTGACACAGCTGTTGGCAGCAGCACTTGTAACACTGCTTCTCCTCTAATCTCTCACTGACAGGAGATCTGAGGAGAAACAGCGTTTTTATGAGGCAGATCACCCGGGAAAGTTCGCTGCTACAACAACCTTCCAATGATTTGTCTCATTGGCTGGTGTGACGCTGACGTCATCAGGACCTGAACCAATCAGATGTCGATGAGGGCGGGGTCACAGGAAGCGATGTGCGCCGGAATCGTTATAAGATACGTGGGGGTCCTGATGAGCATAAAACCGCCAACAGAAGACAAACAGCGCTAGCGCCAACGTTTATCTATCGTTGACAGTCATGAAGCGGTTAAGTTAAGGGTACCATCATTTCTGTAAAGGCAATTTCTTGAGTTGTTTTTTATTTATTTTTTTTAAATTCTGTGGAAGCCTGGCTGAAAAGCAATGTCTGACTTTCATTTGTTAATTTTCATAGATTTTTAATTTATTATTACTTTTGTCAGATTCAAGTTATTTCTGTGACCATTGTGGGTTTTTCTGTCATTAAACGAGGGGTACCAACAATTTTGACCACGTGTGTAGGAGGAGTGAATGTTTTGACTCCACAGCCACTTCACCGGAAATTAACACACAGTGGATGTTGGAGAGTGAAAATTACACATTTGCCATTTTATTACCCAGCACATAGTGCCCAGATTGTGCTCCAGGAGACACCAAAAATTAAGTGGGTTCTTCTCACTATAATATTGCTAAATACAGGGATCCTAAATGTTGTTTGCGCACACTGCAAGACTCCGAAGTGAGAGCGGATTTTGCTGGATTGGTTTATAGAAACCTTGTTGCTTTTCAGCAACCTTTGAGCCACTAATAGTGCGGGACCCTCTGTTTTTCCATTGACAGATGATGGACCTGAGTGGGGACTTGTTTTTTGTGAGATAAGAATTGGTATTATTTTCGCCTACATAACATTGAATGGTTTCCTTTTTATTTGATATTTGGGAGGCAGAATGAACAAACAGTTGAACACCACACACTACTGGCTCATCCAACAAGGTTTTCTATTAGACTGTGAACTGTCATTGACTTGGTAAATAATTAAAGCTTTTACATAGCTTGCCATTTTTATGGACAATACGAGTAGACATGTTCAAACATATACCGTATTTTCCGCTTTGTAAGACGCACTTTTTTTCCCCAAAATTTGGGGGGAAAACAGGGGTGCGTCTTACAAAGCGAACATGCCTTACCTAAGCTGTGATCGGGGGCGTCAAGGATATTTTATTAATAAATAATAATTGTTTTTTATCTTAGCAGATGACTGTACCAGGAGAACAGAGGGACAGCTGACATCTTCAACTTTTAAATCAGATGGTCTTGAGATCCTAAAAGATACAACTGAAGATATATCATCATCCATTCACAGCAAAGATCTCTCATCTGATCCTATGAAACAGGTCCCATCTTCTGATTCATTACCGACTACTAAGGAAAATCAAAGTCACAAAAGAGGCAATAACAAACAAACTGCTCCTAAAGCAAAGAAGTCATATTCATGTTCAGAATGTGGGAAATATTTTAACCAGAAATGGAATCTTGTTAGTCACCATAGAACTCACACAGGGGAGAAGCCTTTTTCATGTTCAGAATGTGGGAAATGTTTTGCACGTAAATCACATTTTGTTGACCACCAGCGAACTCACACAGGAGAGAAGCCATATTCATGTTCAGAATGTGGGAAATGTTTTATAGATAAATCAACCCTGAGTAAACATGAGAAAATTCACACAGGGGAGAAGCCTTTTTCCTGTTCAGAATGTGGGAAATATTTTAACCATAAGTTGCATCTTGTTACTCACCAGAGAACTCACACAGGGGAGAAGCCTTTTTCCTGTTCAGAATGTGGGAAATGTTTTAACCAAAAAGCGCATCTTGTTAAATATCAGAGCAGTCACAAAGAGGAGAAGCCTTTTTCATTTTCTTAATGTGGGAAATATTTTACTTGGAAATAATGTGTTAATAAACATCAGAGACATCACATAGGGGAGAATCCTTTTTTATGTTCATAGTGTTGGAATAGTTTTAGCCAAATTTGAATTTTCTTAAATGGGTTGTCTCTTGTCATTCCTTATGCTTGCTGACAAAAGGATAAAATTAAACTTTATTAATTCCAAATGTAAAACTATAATTCACCCCCTGAAGGTTAGACAGTAGGTGACTAATAGAAAAAACATGTACTCCACAGTTCAGTATATAGGGTGAGGTGACATATACACACTCACTCTCCAAGCCTCTCATTTTTAAGGGTTTCATCATCCTCCTCAAAGGCGACTCATCAGGAGACTATTTAATATTGACCTATATTCAAGAGAAACTAGACAAAAAAACCTAAAATCATGTATCATGTTATCCGAAACAGAAAACTAGCCACATATTGGCAGATCCCAGACCTCAAACTATATACTTCATGAGTTTATAAGCCAATCCAGTGTCAGGAATAGATAGTATGTAAGAGTGAGCGTCAGCATGTGAGTGCGTCAGCATAAGTGAAAGCATCAGCGTATGAGCGAGTGTCAGCATGTGAGCGTTGGCATGAGTGTAAGCCAATCACGTTGGTGGTTATTGTTTATACCGGCCCTTTCCTATCCAGGTTCATGTTATTGACGTGACACCTAATAGTGGTTGGGACATACCCCTGATGACTTATTGGTAGAAACTGAACCACCTGGGGCAAATGCCAATCAGAGGTCACAGGGAGCGAGTATACCCCACGTGAGTAAATGTATCTGTGACGCCCCCGGGTGGTGGGTCACGTGCGGGATCCAGAAAAGAGCGTCACACATCATCCCGGGTAACTCCGCCTCCAGGCACCTCCGATTGGATGGCGTCACAGAGGGAGAGTGACCAGAATGATGCTGGATGGACTCGTTGCCATGGAGACCAGACGGGCCCACACCACGCAAGCGTTTAGCATCCTCAGGGAAGCAGGAGGTTCAGGATGAAAGCCTGTTGGTAAGACCATGATGAATAATGCTGTATAGAGCCATCTAATAGCGATCAATCAGGTAAAGTGATAGTTAGGGGGGTCCGGAAACAAAACAATGCAGGTGAAAAGTGCCAAATGTGACACTACCAAGTGACCAGTGAAAGTGCAACTGTGCAACGGGTAAGAAAAGAGAATAAAAAGTGATATGGTAAAGATAGTCATGCCCGCCATGGCTGTTATGCCGCATGACCCCTGGAGCAGTGTGCACATGCACCTCATAACTGTTGTGCTGCAAGATGCCTGGAGCAGTGTGCACGTGCACCCTATCTCATGGCTGCCTGCCATTGCCAGTGCGCATGTGTGCTTTACCTCATGGCTACACGTCGTTGTTGTGTGGCCATCCGTCTCTGCTCTGCCTGCAGCTGTCCTCTCTGTGATCCTGGAGACCCTGACCATGTGACCTTTCCTATGGTCCAGCACAGTCTGATCCAGCAATCCTCTCTATGTTCCTGGAGACCCTGACCATGTGACCTTTTCTACGGTCCAGCACAGTCTGACCCAGCTATCCTCTCTATGGTCCTGGAGGACTCTACCATGTGGTCCTCTCTATGGTCTTGGAGGACTCGAACATGTGATCCTCTCTATGATCCTGGAGGATCTGAACCAGAAGTCCCCTCCTGGTTCTGATCCGGAAGTGCAGGTGCTAATGCCCTATATCAGACCGCCCCTTCCTATGGTCGGGGCCTGAGTATCGTGTTGCTTCCCTGCATAGCTGCTTGGTCTGCTTGGTCGCTCCCTGTATTCTGTGCCCCTGCACTCTGCCCTGTTGTGCGTCTTTGCACACGCTCTGTGCTTGTTCTCTGCCTCTTGTCCCGTGCCTTGTCTTGTGTTGTCTTTTGTGCCATGTTTTGTCCTTGCTATGCTTTGCCTTGTAATCCTTCCTATGTTCTCTGCTTTTGCCTGTTTTTCGCCATGTATTGTCCTTGCTATTCTTGGACTTGTAGTACTTCCTATGTTCTCTGCCTTTGCCTGTTTCGCCATGTCTGGCCTTTGCTATTCTGAGCCTTGTAGTACTTCCACGTTCTCTGTCTCTGCCCTATGATGCTCTCTTGCACATTTCCAGGCTAGTCTCAAGGCTCTGTCTTGACCCGGCTCTGGACTTCGGCCTACACTCCGCTGCTAGTCCTATACTCTCTCTGACCCAGCTCTGTGCTTCTGCCTATGTTCCGCTCCTTGTTCTGTACTTTGCCTAGCCTTGCCTTGTTTCTTGCCTTGCTTTGTTTCTTCAAGTGCCCTTTGCACACGCCTGGCCTTCCTAGCCTCCTGTCTGTGCCTCAGCCGTGCCTGTCTGCTTGTGCCTCAGCCGTGCTCATCGGCCAGTGACAGCTGTGTCGCCTGTTATGCCTCAGCCGGGTTCGCCTCAGTCTTGCCCGTCTGTCTGTGCCTCAGCCTGACCAGCTAGCCAGTGCCTCAGCCGTGCTCTCTGTGCTTTCTTGCACCCACGCTGTCTCTGCACTGGGCATTGCGTGCCCTCTTAGCACGCGCAGGCCATAGCCTGCTCCTTGGCATACCTCCCCGTGCTTCTCTAAAAGTACGCGCAGGTCTTGCCATGTACCCTGTCGTGCCCTCATGTACGTACAGGCCCTAGTCTGAACCCTGTCGTGCCCTCTTGCAGGTATAGGCCCTAGCCTGAACCCTGTCATGCCCTCTTGCACGTACAGGCCCTAGCTCGAACCCTGGCATGTCTCCTAGCATGCACAGGCCCTTGCCTTAGCCTGAACCCTGGCGTGCCTCCTAGCACACGCGGGCCCTTGCCTTAGCCTTAACCCTGGCGTGCCCCTCTGCACGTGCAGGATCTTGGACTTTGAACCCTGACGTGTCCCCTACACACGCACCTTGCCTTGCCCTGGACCCTGGTGTGCCCCTAGCACACACCCTGCCTGGAACTTTGCCTTGGACCTTGGCATGTTCCCTAACACGCACCCTGTCTCGACCTCTGTCGTGCCTCCTTGCCTGAACCCTGCTGCCTGTTGGATGCCCAGAACCTGCCTATCGCTGCCAGATATTGTAAGCCTGGCGACTGCGGCCTGATGTCCGGAGCTGATGTCTGCAGCCTGATGCCCTGATCCTGTCGATCGTTGCCAGCTGTCTGGAGTCCGATGCCATCGAGCCCTTGCCTGTACCCAGGCGTGCCACCTGGCACGTACCATGCCATGGACCTTGGCGGGCCCATGCACGCACCTTGCTGTGTTTTTCCTGTTATCACGTTTTGCACCTGATGTTACCAAGTTCGCCTTAATGAAGATACCTTGAATTCACGTCTTGTCTGGTTTCCTGCACATCCTTTGTCGTCAGACACTCTCAGTGTCTACCTGAGCCGGCTGTCTGTTTCCAGCAGTCGTGGTGGCTCACCCTCTTGGTCTTGCCCCTGACACTCCCTGTATACGGGGTGGTTCCTCACAAGGTCAGCTCGCCCTAGGTGGGTGGGTGCCACGACCCAGAGGGTCCACTCTAAAGAAAACGACTCAGCGTAAGCTGACTTCGTCACAGAATACTTAGGCCATGGACTTCACTGGTACCTCGGCCACTGTTCTGATGAAGAATCAGACCCGACCCATGTCCTCTGAACTTGCCTGGAAAATTGTGGCCGCCAGAAAAAGAAGACTTCCTTGTCTACTCACAGTCCTCCTCACTGGATCTCCATGTCTTCGTCTTCGGCTCCCGTATCTTGATGGGTGCAGATGTCCGTTTCAAGATGGCGGATCAACGTTGTTAGGAGTGGTGTTATGAATGAGTCACCGGAGGAGAAAACAAAAATACAAGCTAAGTCCAGAAAACCGGAGAGGTTGGTAGCTATCGGATTGTAGACCCCTGATTCTATTCACCACAACTAACAGTAGCCGTGGGGGGTTCCTACGGTGCCCTAGACCCCTCGTCACAGCCGGAGAACTACATAAGCCTAAAGAAAGAAAGGGGAAATCTAAACTGCCCCAGAGCAGACCCCAAAGCAATAGACAGCCCCCAACATGTATTGTCAGTGAAAAACAGATGAAAACACAAACACAGACAGAAAGACAGGCCGAGCAAACGATGGGGCCCAACTAACTAGATAGGACAGGACAGAAAAGATGCTGGCTGCAATCCGCAAAAAACCCTACAAAAAAAATTTCCCAACCGTCTGATAGGAAAAAAGGCCCTGAAGTCGCTAGACTTCAAAATCACTATATCAGCACTCAGGTATATTCTGAAAACAGAGCAAAGAGATAAACTGATCAGAGACAAAAATGGAATTCAGCCAGTCCAAACCAGGACTGACTGAATACAAACACTAAGGAAACCAGGCAAAATCTCATGGAATAATAGCAGGGCAAAAACATAGCTTTTAGTAGACAGGAACTAAACTGGAGGCAAGAGCTCAGAGCAGAAAGGATCACCAGCAGCCCTGCAGGGCGTCAGCTGCCTTATATCCACTCAGAAATTCCAGATGTCCAATCACACTCCGCCTGTTCAGATGACAGGTTCTTCCCATCCCAATCAATTTCACTACCTCTCTTCACCAGCAGAGGGAGTTCATCAGACATCAAAGATGAAGGAGAAAATGAACTCACAACAGAGTGGCTTGTACTAAAACTCTGGATTCTGCCAAAGAATTGTTTTTTGCAGCCCTGGTAAGAGGGGGCTTAAGAAGGGGGGTACTGTCATGCTCGCCATGGCTGTTATGCCTCATGACCCCTGGAGCAGTGTGCACACGCACCGAACTGTCACACCCGCCTTGTCTGTTATGCCGCATGACCCCTGGAGCAGTGTGCACGCGCACTGAACTGTCTTGCCCGCCATGTCTGGTATGCCGCATGACTCCTGGAGCAGTGTCCACGTGCACCGAACTATCAAGCCCGTTATGTCCTATGCTGCAAGATCCCTGGAGCAGTGTGCACATGCACCTCGTGACTGTTGTGCTGCAAGATGCCTGGAGCAGTGTACACGCGCGCCTCATCTCATGGCTGCCTGCCATTGCCAGTGCGCATATGTGCTTTACCTCATGACTGCACGTCGCTGCTGTGTGACCGTCCGTCTCTGCTCTGCCTGCAGCTGTCCTCTCTGTGATCCTGGAGACCCTGACCATGTGACCTTTGCTATGGTCCAGCCCAGTATGATCCAGCAATCCTCTCTATGTTCCTCGAGACCCTGACAATTGTGACCTTCTCTATGGTCCAGCAAAGTCTGACCCAGCTATCCTCTCCATGGTCCTGGAGGACTCTACCATGTGGTCCTCTCTATGGTCTTGGAGGACTCGACCATGTGATCCTCTCTATGATCCTGGAGGATCTGAACTGGAAGTCCTCCCCTGGTCGTCACCCGGAAGTACAGGTGCTAATGCCCTATATCGGACTGCTCATTCCTATGGTCGGGGCCTGAGTATCGTGTTGCTTCCCTGCATAGCTGCTTGGTCTGCTCGGTCGCTCCCTATATTCTGTGCCCCTGCACTCTGCCCTGTAGTGCTTCTCTGCATACGCTCTGTGCTTGTACTCTGCCTCTTGTCCCGTGCCTTGTCTAGTGTTGTCTTTTGTGCCATGTTTTGTCCTTGCTATGCTTTGCCTTGTAGTCCTTGCTATGTTCTCTGCTTTTGCCTGTTTTTCGCCATGTATTGTCCTTGCTATTCTTGGACTTGTAGTACTTCCTATGTTCTCTGCCTTTGCCTGTTTCGCCATGTCTGGCCTTTGCTATTCTGAGCCTTGTAGTACTTCCACGTTCTCTGTCTCTGCCTGGTTTTCCTTACTCTGCCCTATGGTGCTCTCTTGCACATTTCCAGGCTAGTCTCAAGGCTCTGCCTTGACCCGGCTCTGGGCTTCGGCCTACACTCCGCTGCTAGTCCTATACTCTCTCTGATCCGGCTCTGTGCTTCTGCCTATGTTCCGCTCCTTGTTCTGTACTTTGCCTAGCCTTACCTTGTTTCTTGCCTTGCCTTGTTTCTTCGAGTGCCCTTTGCATGCGCCTGGCCTTCCTAGCCTCCTCTCTGTGCCTCAGCCATGCCCGCCTGCTTGTGCCTCAGTCGTGCTCGTCGGCCAGTGACAGCTGTGTCACCTGTTATGCCTCAGCCGGGTTCGCCACAGTCTTGCCCGTCTGTCTGTGCCTCAGCCCGACCAGCTAGCCAGTGCCTCAGCCGTGCTCTCTGTGCTTCCTTGCACTCACGCTGTCTCTGCACTGGGCATTGCGTGCCCTCTTAGCATGTGCAGGCCATAGCCTGCTCCTTGGCATACCTCCCTGTGCTTCTCTTAAAGTACGCGCAGGTCTTGCCATGTACCCTGTCATGCCCTCTTGCATGTACAGGCCCCAGCCTAAATCCTGTCGTGCCCTCTTGCACGCACAGGCCCTAGCCCAAACACTGGCATGTCTACTAGCATGTGCAGGATCTTGGACTTTGAACCCTGGCGTGTCCCCTACACACACACCGTGTCTTGTACTTTGAACTTTGAACCTTTGTGTGTCCCCTACGCACGCACCTTGCCTTGCACCTTGCCCTGGTGTGCCCCTAGCACGTATCCTGCCTGGAACCTTGCCTTGGACCTTGACGTGTTCCCTAACACGCACACTGTCTCGGCCTCTGTCGTGCCTCCTTGCCTGAACCCTGCTTTGCCTGCAGGATGCCCAGAACTTGCGATCGCTGCCAGAGATCGTAAGCCTGATGACTGCGGCCTGATATCCGGAGCTGATGTCCGCAGCCTGATGCCCTGATTCTGTCAATCTTTGCCAGCTGTCTGGAGTCCGATGCCATTGAGCCCTTGCCTGTACTCAGGCGTGCCACCTGGCACGTACCATGCCATGGACCTTGGCGTGCCCATGCACACACCTTGCTGTTTTTCCTGTTATCACGTTTTGCACCTGATGTTACCCTGAGTTTGCCTTAATGAAGATACCTTGAATTTACATCTCTTCTTTTCTCCTGCATGTACTTTGTCGTCAGACACTCTCACTTAGGCTACTTTCACACATCAGGTTTTCGGCGTCAGGCGCGATCCGGCGTCGTGCCGGAACGCCGGATCCGGCAAATGTTTCGTAAAACCGGATGTGACGGATCCGGTTTTCTGCCGGATCCGTCTTTTTCTTGACAGACAAAACCGGATCCGTCTCATCCGGTTCATCCGTTTTTCTATCCGTTTTTCGACGGATTACGCCGGATCCGGTTTTTAAAATTGACCCTTGTGGCCTTCCGAACGGGATTGGCTACTGGAAAACTATATATAGCATGTTCCTACAGCCCTTCTTTGACAGGTTGTAGAGGAGAAAGTGCAGGTTGGAGAGAAGAGCAAGTTACTGGCAAAGATGGATGTTGTCATTGGAAATATTTTGAAGAATTTGGCGGATTTTACAGCGGAGGCGAATCGTTTGAGGGTGATTGTTCTGGAGAAGGAGAGAGCGAAACAGCAGCGCATCAGGCATCGTAGACGACGTTTGTGGATCCACCCCATCACAGCCAAGAGAATGACGCGTGGGGTCTATTCTACACTATGCATGGACCTTCGACGAAACCCGGATAAATTTTTTGGATATGTTAGGATGAAAATGGAGAATTTTGATTACTTGGTGGAGCGCATTGCACACCTCATAAGAAAAGCGGACACCTATTGCCGCTTCTCTGTTTCACCCGCAGAGCGTCTGATGGTGACTTTAAGGTAAGACACATTTATTGGATATGCTCGCATCAGAGCACACTTTCACTGCAATCTTGTTGGTGGTAGTTTGCATCTCCAAGTGTTATAGGTCAGTTTTGGTATGTAATGCTGTGATTTAAAACTAATTTATTGTTTTTTAATTCCCCACAGATTTCTTGCAACTGGAGAATCCCTTTCGTCACTGCATTTCCAGTACAGACTCGGGATTTCCACCATATCTGGAATTGTGAAGTACACATGCCGTGCACTGTGGGACTCCTTAGCTGAAGAGTTTTTACCAGAGCCCACAACAGAGAGGTGGATTGAAATTGCTGACAAGTTTCAACAGATATGTCAGTTTCCAAACTGCTTGGGCGCTGTGGACGGGAAACATATCCGCATTGTAAAGCCAGCCGGATCGGGATCGGAATATTTCATTTACAAGAAATATTTTTCAATTGTCCTCATGGCCATCGCTGACGCGGAATACAAATTTATTGCGGTTGATATTGGGACCTATGGCCGCTCCAATGACTCTCAAGTTTTCAAACTGTCTGCCATGGGGCGTAAACTGTATGGAAACACCTTCCAGTTCCCACCACCTAGACCGCTGCCGCAAACATCTGGTCCACCTATGCCATTTGTCTGTGTAGGGGATGAAGCCTTCCAGCTGTCAGAACACCTTTTGAAACCGTACTCTAGCAGAGGATTGACAAGACCAAAACGCATTTTTAATTACCGCCTCACAAGAGCAAGAAGAATGGTTGAATGTACCTTTGGTATTCTGACAGCCAAATGGCGGGTCCTATTGACTGCGATCAACCTCAAGACAGAAACTGTGGACGAGGTGATCAAAGCGTGCGTGGTACTCCACAATTTTGTTATCTGCAAGGAACCCATTTCCATTGAGGACACCTCTGAAGAAACCACCTTGCAAGATTACCATGACATTACCACTAGAAGTTCTGTGACGGTTTCAGTAATGAGGGACAATTTTGCACTATACTTTATGTCACCTCAAGGCAGAGTACACTGGCAGGATGACAGAGTGTGAAAGATTTGTGCCCAACCAAACTTGTGTACCTTCTGTACCAACAGTATATACCTTTGCCAACCAAAGTTGGCTATCTTGTCATGGTCTCTATTTTTAGCTTTAGGCCACAGGTGTGTACCTGGTTGTGTTTTATGCAAAGTATTTCACCTTTTAACAAAAGTTGTGTACATTGTTAGGAAATCACCAACAATAAACACAACTTTTTAGGTGAAATACTTTGCTTCAAACACAACCAGGAACACAACTGTGGCAAAAAGCTAAAATTTACCCACAGTTATATACCTAGTTTTGAATACCATTTCACCTTTTAAATACCCTGTATTTAACCTATTTCACCGCAGAAAGAAATGACAGACAACCAGTGTAAAATAATTTAACTTTTATTGAAAAATGTTTTTTTTTAGTAAACTTTTTTAAAATTTTAATAAACTTGTTTAATAAAACTTTGAAACTATAAAACTGAAACCATAAAACTGGTCATTTTTATTTAAATACACACATTATAAATCTGTGTAGTGTGTGGTGGAAATACTGCTGTAGGGGCTGCGGGACACTTCGACACTGGGAGTGTGGAGAGAGGACTGGGATCGTGGTGGGGAAGGAACAGTTAGAGGTGAAGGTGTGGAAAAAACTACAGAATGGGTGGACATGTGGGAAGCAGAAGAGGTGGTGGGTGGTGGAGTGGAGGGTTGGGCAGGGACTGTAGGAGCAGATGATGTTGATGGCAAGTTGTATGGGGAAGGAGTTTGGTACGGGGCAGGTTGCTGGAAGTGGGGAGATGTCTGGTACGGGGCAGGTTGCTGGAAGTGGGGAGATGTCTGGTATGAGGCAGGTTGCTGGAAGTGGGGAGATGTCTGGTACTGGTGAGGTTGCTGGTACTGGGGAGTTTGCAGGTACTGGGGAGGTTGCTGGTACTGGGGAGGTTGCTGGTACTGGGGAGGTTGCTGGTACTGGGGAGGTTGCTGGTGCTGGGGAGGTTTCTGGTGCTGTAGAGGTGGATGGTGCTGGGGAGGTGGATGGTGCTGGGGAGGTGGATGGTATGTAATAGGAGGGGGAGGATGGAAAGTGGCTGGAGGGGGTGTAGATGTAATATTAGGGGGAGGATGGAAAGTGGCTGGAGGGGGTGTAGATGTAATAGGAGGGGGAGGATGGAAAGTGGCTGGAGGGGGTGCAGGTGGAGGAACTACTGTGGTGGGAGGAGGAGGTTGGGAGGTAACTTGCTGGAGAGCAGCGTGGAATGAATGCATTACATGCATCTGCTGGGCAGGAGAGAGCCTTTCCATGCGCTCCACAACAGACCTGAAAAAGGTGTGGTTTGGCGAAGATCTTGCTTCTGAATGCATGGTTTGCAGAAGTGTCTTCACCTCCAGAATGCTGGAGTTGATCTGCTGATAGCCTGCGGAGATTTGCTCTGACAAGACTTTTAGACAGTTCTGGAAAGATGCATTCAGATGCAAGAACTCTGGCGCATAAGTCTTTTCCTGACCCCTCTGCCGCTGCCGCCCAGTACGCGCAGGTGTACTAGAGGTGGCAGGGGCAGAAGGGTGGGGTAAAGGGAAAGCGATCTCCTCACCAGCAGCTTCATGTAATGTAGGCGGCCACGATGCTCCTGTGCTGGTGGATGGGACAGATGGGTCGAATGTGTGGGAAGGCTGGGAAGGTGCAGATGTACCGGGGCGGTCGAAGTGTCCCTCGGTGCCGGTCTCCTCAGGGATCGCCTCAGAAGGGTCCAATCGTGCCGGCTCCCGAGTGCTGCTCACCGTGCTGTGGAATAAAGAGAAAAAAAAACAATTAAAATACTGACATGGTATGGCCCTGGCTGAAAAAAAAATTTACATCTAACATTTTTTTTCACATGTGGTGTGTAATATTTACCTTCTGGTGACCATTGTTTCCCGGAGGAACGACAGGGCTTCTGCGTACTTGTACTTGCTCCTGCGTCCTCCAGATCCACTCGGGGCCCGCATCTCTTTATTGAACTCCTTCTTGAAACGTTCCCTCACAGACCGCCACCGATTCACAATTCTGTTCCCTGAAACGAGAAAGGAGTGGTTAGTATACAACATCAGTGTTTCCCAAACTCCAGTCCTCATGGTCCCCAGGGGTCATGTTTTCAGGATTTCCATAGTAAATAGAAATCCTGAACACATGATCCGTGGGGACCACGAGGACTGGAGTTCGGTAAACACTGGTTTACATCAAGCAACCGGTACTGTATATACTTACGCTCTGTAATCTGGGCCCGAACATCGAGGTCCTCCCAGCGGCCCACAAGGAGCGAACAGATTTCCTCCCAGAGTCGTCGGGTAACGATAAGGTCAGCGTGGCGGCGGTCAGCCATATTCCAGAGCGGCTCCCTTTCTCTGACGAGATCGATGAGGTGGTCCACATCGAGTCCTCCATCCTCACCGTCAGAGTCGGGAGCACGCTGTGAAGGCTGTTAAAGAAAAAGACAAAAATAACATAATTAGGCTCCACAAAAGAAATGAAATAAAAAGTGCAAAAAAAAAAGCAAAAATATTTATACTTACACGCTGGTGACCGCCGCGTTGCTGTCGCCGACGACCCTGGGAGGCACTGCGAGAACCTCTTGGCCGAGCACCAGATTGGGAAGACTAGAGAAGAAAACAAAAAATGTTATGTCTTTGGATGTAGGCATTTGTTTGCTGTGTGTGGTCAGCAGAACATTGTTTTCTATGTGTTGTGTGTAGTGTGATGTTGTGTTTCTGCGTTTGATGCAAAAAACTTACCAATTGTGAGCCCACTCCAGGTGTCTGTCCACCCCTTCCTTCTTCTTCTGGGAGCTCCTCTTCATCTTGTGAATCCTGTTTTGAAATAAAAGGCAATGAATAGACATATATTACAGAGAAGATGGATTTTGGAAATAAAAACTTACCGTCAAACGCTGACGATGCGAGGGAGGGCTCCCAGAAGATGATGTGCTGTCTTCCTGGTGGCCACACTCCATGCCTGTGGGTGGTGTTCCAGCTGCTGCCATTGCTGCTGCTGCTGCTGCATCTATTGGGCGGCTGTTGAATAAAGAGAAACAAAGGGCCAATGAATATCTTGATATTCAATAGCCCTAGTTTGGAGGAATGGGGGATTTGATAATTACCGTCTCTCATCTGCTGCTGGCCTCCCCTCCTCAGCATGTTCCATTTGCTGCTCCATTTGGGGTGGTGGTGGTGCTGATGGTGCTGCAGTGGTCTCCTGCCTTCTCCTGCTTCGCTTGGTTGCTTTCTTGGGTGGCATGTTGGGTGTGGCTGTGGGTCCCACTGTCTTGCTTTTATATATGTCTTGTGGGCAGAGCTACTGAGCATGCTCAGACCAAAAAACCGGATCCGGCCGCCGGATCAGGCTTTCGCCGGATCCGGCGCATTGCGGCGCTCATAGGCTTTCATTGTGTGAAAAAGCCGGACGCGCCGGATCCGGCGTGTCCGGCTTTTTCGCCGGAGACAAAAAACGTTACAGTAGCCGTTTTTTCCAGACGCCGGATCGCGACACATTGCCGGATCCGGCGAAAACCGGATGAAACGCATGGCCATCTGGCGCGATCCGGCGCAAATGCAAGTCAATGGGGGGGAAACCGGATCCGGCATTGCATTTCGCCGGATCCGGTTTCTGTCAAAAGCGCCGGATCGCGCCTGACGGCGAAAACCTGATGTGTGAAAGAGGCCTTAGTGTCTACCTGAGCCGGCCATTTGGTTCCAGCAGTTGTGGTGGCTCACCCCCTTGGTCTTGCCCCTGACACTCCCTGTATAGGGGTGGTTCCTCACAAGGTCAGTTTGCCCTAGGTGGGTGGGTGCCACGACCCAGAGGGTCCACTCTAAAGAAAATGACTCAGCGTAAGCTGACTTCGTCACAGAATACTTAGGTCATGGACTTCGCTGGTACCTCGGCCACTGTTCTGATGAAGAATCAGACCCGGCCCATGTCCTCTGAACTTGCTTGGAAAGTTTTGGCAGCCAGAAAAAGACTTCCTTGTCTACTCACAGTCCTCCCCACTGGATCCCCTTGTCTTCGTCTGCGGCTCCCGTATCTTGACGGGTGCAGGTGTCTGTTTCAAGATGGCGGATCAACGTTGTTAGGAGTAGCTTGTACTAAAACTCTGGATTCTGCCAAAGAATTTTTTTTCCAGCCCCGGTAAGAGGGGGCTTAAGAAGGGGGTACTGTCATGCCCGCCATGGCTGTTATGCCACATGACCCCTGGAGCATTGTGCCCGCGCACCGAACTGTCATACCCGCCATGTCTGTTATGCCGCATGACCCCTGGAGCAGTGTGCACGCGCACCGAACTGTCTTGCCTGCCATGTCTGGTATGCCGCATGACTCCTGGAGCAGTGTCCACGTGCACTGAACTATCATGCCCGTTATGTCTTATGCTGCAAGATCCCTGGAGCAGTGTGCACATGCACCTCATGACTATTGTGCTGCAAGAAGCCTGGAGCAGTGTGCACGCGCGCCTCATCTCATGGCTGCCTGCCACTGCCTGTGCGCATGTGTGCTTTACCTCATGGCTGCACATCGTTGCTGTGTGGCCGTTCCGTCTCTGCTCTGCCTGCAGCTGTCCTCTCTGTGATCCTGGAGACCCTGACCATGTGACCTTTCCTATGGTCCAGCAGTCTGATCCAGCAATCCTCTCTATGTTCCTGGAGACCCTGACCATGTGACCTTCTCTATGGTCCAGCACAGTCTGACCCAGCTATCCTCTCTATGGTCCTGGAGGACTCTACCATGTAGTCCTCTCTACCGTGGACCTTGGCGTGCCCATGCACGCACCTTGCTGTGTTTTTCCTGTTATCACGTTTTGTACCTGATGTTACCCTGAGTTTGCCTTAATGAAGATACCTTGAATTCACATCTTGTCTTGTCTCCTGCATGTCCTTTGTCATCAGACACTCTCACTTAGTGTCTACCTGAGCCGGCCGTCTGGTTCCAGCAGTCATGGTGGCTCACCCCCTTGGTCTTGCCCCTGACACTCCCTGTATAGGGGGTGGTTCCTCACAAGGTCAGCTCGCCCTAGGTGGGTGGGTGCCACGACCCAGAGGGTCCACTCGAAAGAAAACGACTCAGCGTAAGCTGACTTCGTCACAGATATAAAGATAAATGCAGTTTAAAAAACAGTGATGATAATAAAATATATGGAAAAGTGTTTGTTGTGAAGTGTATACACTCATAATAAAGGTTTTCATTAAAATATAGAAATATAAATACGGTAAGTAAATCAGTATTAGCATGTGTAACAAAGAGATATGATAATTTATTAAGGAAATGTAATGAACAATAAACGAAGTGAATAATCGTGAATGAAATTGTTATTAAAAAATCTAATTAAATCCCAGAACCTGAGATACTCTAGTTCCCGGTATATATGGGCTTATACACTGCTCAAAAAAATAAATGGAACACTAAAATACCATTCTGTAGTATGTAAGCCCGAAAGGGCAGGGTCCTCTCTCCCCTCTGTATCAGTCTGTGATTGTTAGTTTGTTTACTGTAAGTGATATCTGTAATCTGTATGGAACCCCTTCTCATGTACAGCACCATGGAACCAATGGTGCTATATAAATAAATAATAATAATAATAAAATACCACATCCTAGATATCTCTGAATGAAATATTCCAGTTGCAAATTTTTATTCATTGCATAGTGGAATGTGTTCAGAACAAAAAAACATAACAATTATCAATGTAAATCAAACTGAATATCCCATGGAGGTCTGGATTTGGAATGATACTCAAAATCAAAGTGGAAAATAAAATTACAGGCTGATCCAACTTTAGTGGAAATGTATCATGATAAGGAAAAGATGTTCAGTAGTGTGTGTGGCCTCCACGTGCCTGTATGACCTCCATACAATGCCTGGGCATGCTCCTGATGAGGCGGCAGATGGTCTCCTGAGGGATCTCCTCCCAGGCTTGGACTAAAGCATCCTCCAACTCCTGGACAGTCTGTGGTGCAACATGATGGTGGATGGAGCGAGACATGATGTCCCAGATGTGCTCAATTGGATTCAGGTCTGAGGAACGGGCGGGCCAATACATAGCTTCAATGCCTTCATCTTGCAGGAACTGCTGACACACTCTAGCCACATGAGGTCTGGCATTGTGCTGCATTAGGAGGAACCCAGGGCCAACCGCAGCGGCATATGGTCTCATAAGGGGTCTGAGGTCTCATCTCGGTACCTAATGGCAGTCAGGCTACCTCTGGCGAGCACATGGAGGGCTGTGCAGTCCTCCAAAGAAATGCCACTCCAAACCATTTCTGACCCACTGCCAAACCGGTCATGCTGAAGGATGTTGCAGGCAGCAGAACGCGTCTCCAGTCTCTGTCACATCTGTCACATGTGCTCAGTGTGAACATGCTTTCATCTGTGAAGAGCACAGGGTGCCAGAGGCGAATTTCCCAATCCTGGTGTTCTATGGCAAATGCTAAGCATCCTGCATGGTGTTGGGCTGTGAGCACAACCCCATCTGTAGACGTCGGGCACTCAGACCATCCTCATGGAGTTGGTTCCTAACCATTTGTACAGACACATACATATCTTTGGCTTGCTGGAGGTCATTTTGCAGGGCTCTGGCAGTGCTCCTCCTGTTCCTCCTTGCACAAAGGCAGAGGTAACGATCCTGCTGCTGGGTTGTTGCCCTCCTACGACTCCCTCCACATCTCCTGGTGTACTGGCCTGTCTCCTGGTAGCGCCTCCAGCCTCTGGACACTTCGCTGACAGACACAGCAAACCTTCTTGCCACAGCTCGCATTGATGTGCCATCCTGGATGAGCTGCACTACCTGAGCCACTTGTGTGGGTTGTAGAGTCTGTCTCATGCTACCACGAGTGTGAAAGCACAACCAACATTCAAAAGTGACCAAAACATCAGCCAAAAGCATTGGTACTGAGATGTGGTCTGTGGTCCCCACCTGCAGAACCACTCCTTTACTGAGGGTGTCTTGATAATTGCCAATAATTTCCATCTGTTGTCTATTCCATTTGCACAACAGCATGTGAAATTGATTGTCAATCAGTGTTAGAATCATAGAATCATAGAATCATAGAATCGTAGAGTTGGAAGGGACCTCCTGGGCCATCTGGTCCAACCCCCTGCTCAAAGCAGGATTCGCTAAATCATCCCAGTCAGATGTCTGTCCAGCCTCTGTTTGAAGACTTCCATTGAAGGAGAACTCACCACTTCTCGTGGCAGCCTGTTCCACTCATTGATCACTCTAACTGTCAAAAAGTTTTTTCTAATATCTAATCTGTGTCTCTTCCCATTCAGTTTCATCCCATTGCTTCTAGTCTTTCCTTGTGCAAATGAGAATAAAGTTGATCCTTCTACAATGTGACAGCCCTTTAGATATTTGTAGACAGCTATTAAGTCTCCTCTCAGTCTTCTCTTTTGCAAACTAAACATTCCCAAATCCTGCAACCTTTCCTCATAAGAAAGGGTTTGCAGACCGTTCACCATTCTGGTCGCTCTTTTCTGAACTTGCTCCAGTTTGTTGATGTCTTTTTTAAAATGTGGTGCCCAAAACTGGACACAATATTCCAGATGAGGTCTGACCAAAGAGGAGTAGAGGGAAATAATGACTTCACGTGATCTAGACTGTATGCTTCTGTTAATACATCCTAGAATTGCATTTGCCTTTTTTGCTGCTGCATCACACTGTTGACTCATATTCAGTCTGTGATCTATTAGTATACCCAAGTCTTTTTCACATGTGCTGTCACTTAGCCCTATTCCTCCCATTCTATATATGCTTTTTTCATTTTTATTGCCCAGATGTATTACTTTGCATTTCTCCCTGTTAAAAACCATTCTGTTAGTTGCTGCCCACTTCTCCAGTTTATTTAAATCTTTTTGAATCCTCTCTCTCTCTTCTCTAGTATTAGCTATCCCTCCTAGCTTTGTGTCATCAGCAAATTTAATCAGTTTACCCTCAATTCCTTCATCTAAATCGTTGATAAAGATGTTGAACAATACAGGGCCCAGGACAGAGCCCTGTGGTACCCCACTTGAGACATTCTTCCAACTGGATGTACAGCCATTTACGACCACTCTTTGGGTCCGATCACTAAGCCAGTTATGAATCCACCTAACAGTTGCCTTGTCCATTCCATACTTAGTCATTTTTTCAATAAGGATTGTATGAGAGACTTTGTCAAATGCTTTGCTGAAGTCAAGATATACTATATCTACAGCATTTCCTTGATCCACCCAATCAGTGATACCGTCATAGAAGGAAATTAAGTTAGTCTGACATGACTTATTAGTTAGAAACCCATGCTGACTCTGTTTAATCACTTCATTCTTATCCAGGTATTGACATACATGTTGTTTAATAATTTGTTCAAAGATCTTTCCTGGTATAGAAGTCAGACTCACCGGCCTATAGTTGCCTGGGTCCACCTTCTTCCCCTTTTTGAAGATAGGAATAACATTTGCTCTTCTCCACTCTTCTGGCACTTCTCCTGTTCTCCAAGAATTTTCAAAGATTATGGAGAGGGGTTCAAAAATTTCTTCTGCTATCTCCTTCAGTACTCTGGGGTGTAATTCATCTGGACCTGGAGACTTGAATTCATTTAGGTTAGCTAAGTGTTTCCTCACTATCTTTCTGTTTATAGATATCCTGGATTCTTCTATTCCCTTAATAGGACAGTGAATAACAGTTGATGTTGCATTTCCTTTCTGAGAGAAAACAGATGCAAAATAGGAATTTAAAAGTTCAGCCTTCTCAACATCCTGTCTTACCATTTCATCATTTTCATCCTGTAAAAATCCTATAGCATCTTTGACTTTTCTTTTACTTTTGACATATCCCCAAAATCCTTTATTATTGCTTTTGACATCTCTTGCAAGCCTCAGTTCATTTTCAGCTTTAGCTAATCTGATTTGTGCCCTGCAGGTTCTGCAGACAGCATTATATTCTTCTTTAGATATGCCTCCCTCTTTCCATTTTATAAACATTTTTTTCTTCCTTTTTAGCATGTGCTTAAGTTCTGTGTTCATCCATCCTGGTTTCCTTAAATGCTTCCTATTCTTCCCTCTTTTCGGAATTGTTAACAACTGTGCTTTGAGAATTTCATTTTTCAAGATTTCCCATCCTTCCTGGACATTTTTGTCTTTAAGGATATCCAGCCATTGGATCCCTCCAATTCTCTTTCTGAATCCCTTAAAATCTGCCTTTCTGAAATCTAACCTTGACGTCTGAGTCTTCACAGGTCTTCCACCTCTAGTAATCCAAAATTCTAAAATAGCATGGTTGCTACCTCCTAGGGTCCCAGCCACTTTTACCTCCTCAACCATTTCCTCCCTGTTTATAAGGATTAGATCCAAGGTAGCAGTTCCCCTTGTTTTCTCCCTTACCTTTTGGAAGATAAAGTTGTCAGCAAGAGAGGATAAGAATTTCCTTGACCTGTTAGTTTTGCCTGAGAGAGATTCCCAACAAATGTCTGGATAGTTGAAATCTCCCATGACAACTATGTCATATTTTTTGGAGAACTTGGCCATCTGATGCATAAAGAGTTCATCTATATATTCGGCTTGCACAGGCGGCCTGTAGTAAATGCCTACAATGGTGTCCTTTCCATTGTTCTGTCCTTGTATTCTTACCCAAACAGTTTCCACAGAACTCCCAGTCTCTGAAGCTTCAATCTCTGTGCAGATATACGCGTTTCTAACATACAATGCGACACCCCCTCCTCGTTTATCAAGTCTGTTTCTTGTGTTGCTTCCTAAGTGGACAGTTTGATTTCACAGAAGTTTGATTTACTTGGAGTTATATTCTGTTATTTAACTCTTAGGCTGAGTTCACACGTGGC
The DNA here is from genome assembly GCF_039654945.1 of Dendrobates tinctorius. Taxonomy (NCBI): domain Eukaryota; kingdom Metazoa; phylum Chordata; class Amphibia; order Anura; family Dendrobatidae; genus Dendrobates; species Dendrobates tinctorius. The sequence goes on along the minus strand of NW_027362163.1, from coordinate 244,678 downwards.
GTTTTTTTCGCGTTTCCACGGCTGTTTTAACCGCGCGATTTTGCCGCGAAAACGCGAAAAATAAGCATCCCATGCATTCCTATGGGATTCCGCAATGCTGTGCTAATGCTGCGGTTTTTACCGCGGCGGAATCGCTTCGTGGTAAAAAACGCAGCATGCTCATTATTTTGCGGAATCGCGGCGATCCCGCACCCATAGGAATGCATTGTTCCGCTTACTTCCCGCATGTGGCTGTGCACAACATGCGGAAAGTAAGCAGAACATTTGCGGATGGCACCCACGGTCCGGAGGAGAGGAGACTGTCCTCCGGGCTTTGGGTACCATATCCCTGTAAAAAATAGAATTAAAAATAAAAAATATTGTTATTCTCACCCTCCGACGTCCCGCGCAGCCTTCTCGCTTCTCTCCACGCTCCGGTCCCAGTAATCCTTTGCGAAAATGCCCGCGATGGTGTCCGATCTCGCGGGATCGCGAAGTCTCGCGGTCATTCGCGAGACATCGCGGGCATTTTCGCAAAGGATTACTGGGAACGGATGCGCGGGACGTCGGAAGGTAAGAATAACAGTATTTTTTATTTTTTTTTACATTCTATCTTTTACTACTGATGCCGCATAGGCAGCCTCAGTAGTAAAAAGTTGGTCACACTTGTCAAACACTATGTTTGATGAGTGTGACCAACCTGTCAATCAGTTCTCCAAGCGATGCTACAGATCGCTTGGAAAACGCTAGCATTTTGCAAGCTAAATACGCTTGCAAAATGCTAGTTTTTCCGCGGGAAAATCGCGGGAATTTAAAATGTGATTTTCCAGCGGACTAGAATTCCGGAATTCTCGCGGTAATTTCCGCGAGAGTTCCGGTACGTGTGCACTTAGCCTTATAACTTCCTAACGAAAAAAATATTGATATAGTTGATATAGAGGCTACTGCGCAAGCGCCGCCATCGCCGGTGACATTTTGCTGGATGTAATTTTTTTCTAAGCCTCACAATAGCCACAATATTATAGGCATTATCAGCAATAATATCAATGCTATTATATGCATTATGTAATAATGGGGGCAGGTCAGTGAGGGATCAGCGACCTGTCATAAGCCAATATAGATGAATATGTAATCAGAGCACCACATAAAGCCCCGCCCACAGCCCCACCCACAGCCCCGCCCAGAGCACGAGAATCTCATTAACTGAAAACTACAAATACAGATTACACAACAGTAAACCAGAGTTGCCCTCATTTATGGTGGACCATTGGAGCTACTATGGATCCTGAGCAGAAGATTAGAGGAAATAATATTGCTCCCCATTTCAGGAGAGATTGTGCAGTAATCTGAATTCCTTAGGATCAGAAACAATGTAATTTATGACGTGGAGTGAATCCATGAAACCAAGGCTGGAGCCATCACATCTCCTGCAGGCGGGAATAAATGTACCGTATTTTCCGCTTTGTAAGACATACTTTTTTTCACCCAAATTTGAGGGGAAAATGAGGCACTGAAATCTCGGGAGATGAGATCTCATCTCCCGAGATTTCAGTGCCTAGATTTCCATCTGCGCATGCGCGGCGGCCATTTTCCAGGAAGAAATCCACAGGAAAGCAGGCATGAAGCGGCAGAGACCCCCCACGCTAAATGGGACAGAGCGTGGCGGTGGCGGTAAGAACCGGGGGACAGCGCCGCGGCAGGCAGCACTGGGGGACAGCGCCGTGGCAAGTACTGGACACCCACACGCTGAACGGGACAGAGCGCGGCAGTGGGGGTATGAAGCGGGGGACAAAGCGCGGCAGTGGTGACAAGCACCAGGGACAGAGCACCGCGGTGGCAAACACTGGGGGACAGAGCACAGCGGTGGTGGCAAGCACCGAGGGACAGCGCCGGGGCAGCAAGCATCAGGGGACAGAGGGCGGCAGCATGCTGCACATCAAAACACCCCCTCATCCCAGCAGCAATGTTCCACTCTGGCCTCCTCCAGCAACACCCCCAGTAAGCAATAATACAAATGGATTATAAGATGCACCACCATTTTATTAAAAAAAGTTCTTTCCCTATTTTTGTCCTCAAAATTTGGGGTGCGTCTTATAATCCGGAGCGTCTTATAAAGCGAAAAATACGGTATATTACAGCCCTCAGCCACGCACAGCTTAGAGATCTATCATGGCACAGGCGGAATGTTTGTCCTGGAGATTATCACAATCCTCCTGAAGTTAGTTGGTTTTAATACAAATTGAAAAGTCAGGATAAAGGGAAACTCTGCTGTTATTCTACAGAAATTCACACTTGGCCTCAGTGCAATTTACTGTTATCCATCATAAAAGGGAATTTTGGCCAGAAAGACTGGACCTGGTCTTGTAGGAACCATGAGACATTCAGCAGCACAGAAGGGAGAGAAGATTCATCCGATAAGATCTCAGGGATCTAGGAAGCCAACAGCATCATTACCCTCCGCTTTCTCTTACAGGCCCAGCATAAGATTTTTCTCCAAGTGATTTTCTATCTTGTCAGCACATTCTACGTACGCTGTCATTTGGCTTTATAGTTTACAGATCTGCTCAGGAAACAACGTCTCCTAATCCCAGGGGGTAGGTGGATCCTCCAGGTTGTAAGTTCTATGGAAAAGGGCTTTCATTGCCCAAAGTCATGTGAACAGTTTTGGGTGGAGGAGGATGTTGTGGTCTAGAGGCAAAATGGTGATCATGGTAATACGGCCGGACTACACCACCGATAAAGCAGCCACAGCCGGTGACTGAGAGGAATCTGTGACTTCTCTGCATTCAGTGGTCACTACTCACCTGGGTAGTCATATGTGGGAATCTCCTCTTTACACCACTCATCATCTCTCACATATGTCTCTGTAGTATTAATATGGGTCAGATCTTTACCCTGAAACAAATATTGTAAAAGTCACAGACAGATGGAGAAGTCCCATCTATGATCAGCTCTAATCCTGCCATCTCCACCGCTCTCATTACACAAGTATAAAACATATAATACTGGTGGATAAAACAAGACTGAGCACAAGACCTTCACAGCCGTCTACACATCATAGGGGAGATCTCCTGACACCTTCTCTCCATCTACCTGATGATCCTGAGGAGCACTGGGATCTTCTTGGTTACAGTCCTGTGGAAGAAGAGGACGGGGACATCTCTCTGGTGTTGTCCTCTTACTGGATAGATCTGGAGGAAACACATACAGGGACTGAAATCATTCTCTACATACAGATAATTATAGGCCGTGTGTATTTAGTCCTGTCTATTACCTGGTGATGTGAGGGGCTGGGGAACCTCCATTATGACGTTCTTGTACAGATCTCTGTGTCCTTCTAAATACTCCCACTCCTCCATGGAGAAATAGACAGCGACATCCTGACACCTTATAGGAACCTGACACATACAATGATACCGTCATCCCCCCGATCCCTTCATAGTGTTACTGTATAATGTCCCAGCATTCCCAGCAGTGTCACCTCTCCAGTCAGCAGCTCAATCATCTTGTAGATGAGTTCTAGGATCTTCTGGTCATTGATGTCCTCATGGATCAGGGGGTGAGGTGGAGGCCCCGTGATTGGGCTCAGGGGTCTTCCCCATCCCTCAGACACAGGGTCCTGACAGCAATCACTAGAGGTCTTCTTCACCACTGTGTAATCCTGGTTATGGAGAGACACATTAATAAATCTCACTACAGACATTCCCAGAGTCCTCACCTCTCCAGTTCTGTCCATCTGTTATTCCCATAGATAAGAATGATGTAATGTGACGTCATCAGAATCTCTCACCTCTCCAGTGAGACGGAAGAGGATCTCTAGGGTGAGGTGTAACATCCTCTCCGCCATCTTGTCTCTGTCCATATCCATCCTTGATGGGTAAATCAGGAAAATTCTCTTCTGTAGAAGATCTTCACTGAGAGCATCCGATATTGTAGAGACCTGAATGAGAAGAAGATGATCCGATGTAACATCATAAGAATCCTGTGCAATAATACAATTACTGGAGATAATAAGGGAAACATATGAGGAGATTTATTATCTTACAGGGTTTAGTTTTCTCCCCTGACATCTACTAATAAAACCTATATATTTAGGCCACAGACAACAAGCAGTTTCCTCCTCGGAGTCGGCAGCTGAACACGTTCCTCATAGACTCATCTTCCATAACGCTAATTCTCGTCTCATTACCGACACTGGAATCGGCATTAGCAATACTGCAGGAGATATTCATTACACGCGACATGAGAAATAACTCCTTCATGATGAGGACGACATCTTCATCTTCTACTGCGGCTCTAGAGACAGATGTGGCCAGAGTCGGTCACTGCCTCCATCCCCACCGGCCGTCTATATGAAGGTTTCCCGTCTTCCCCGCACTGGAATCTTCTCTCCCGTTAGATCTCAGCTCTGAGTCACACACAGAAGTTTGAGGCTTTTCTGGAAGAACATGACAGGAGAGATCTGAGGCCGATGTCTCCATGTACAGGGTTTCCCCTCGGGATAAGAGGCTTTTCTATCCCTTTCCCCCAATTAGAGGGGACACCTGTGGATATCGGGGTCTTTACCGGCTGCAGTCCTGGGGGGATTTACTCGGCAACGTGGACGTTGGACAAACGTCACCATCAATTCCCATCAGAGTGAAGGAACATCGCTCCTCTATTCAGCTCTATGGATCCAGGATGAAATCCACTGCGGCCCCTGCAAGAAAAGAGCGAAGTCTGGTGAGACCCCCGAGGCCGGAGATTTCTACAGCTGCTCTGTGCACACAGGACCTGTGATGAGGTCACAGGAGGGGAGGAGTCAGGGGTCACATGATCAGGAGCCTCAGTGTGTGCAGGACTCTACTGTGCTGGTTGTCATGGTGCTGGATGAGGGGAAGTTTCTGTGTGGGGTCAGGTGGGGTTTACAGGGTGGATGTAGCAGAGCTGCGTGTGTACAAGGTGTACGGAGCGGAGCCGTGTGTGTACAAGGTGTACGGAGCGGAGCCGTGTGTGTATGAGGTGTACGGAGAGGAGCCGCGTGTGTACGAGGTGTACAGAGCGGAGCCGTGTGTGTACGAGGTGTACGGAGCGGAGCCCTGTGTGTACGAGGTGTACGGAGCGGAGCCGTGTGTGTACGAGGTGTACGGAGCGGAGCCGTGTGTGTACGAGGTGTACGGAGCGGAGCCATGTTTGTATGAGGTGTACGGAGCGGAGCCGTGTGTGTACGAGGTGTACAGAGCGGAGCCGTGTGTGTACGAGGTGTACGGAGCGGAGCCATGTTTGTATGGGGTGTACGGAGCGGAGCCGTGTGTGTCGAGGTGTACGGAGCGGAGCCGTGTGTGTACGAGGTGTACGGAGCGGAGTCGTGTGTGTACGAGGTGTACGGAGCGGAGCCTTGTTTGTTTGAGGTGTACGGAGCGGAGCCGTGTGTGTACGAGGTGTACAGAGCGGAGCCGTGTGTGTACGAGGTGTACGGAGCGGAGCCATGTTTGTATGAGGTGTACGGAGCGGAGCCGTGTGTGTCGAGGTGTACGGAGCGGAGCCGTGTGTGTACGAGGTGTACGGAGCGGAGCCGTGTGTGTACGAGGTGTACGGAGCGGAGCCGTGTGTGTACGAGGTGTACGGAGCGGAGCCGTGTGTGTACGAGGTGTACGGAGCGGAGCCGTGTGTGTACGAGGTGTACGGAGCGGAGCCGTGTGTGTACGAGGTGTACGGAGGGGAGCCCTGTGTGTACGAGGTGTACGGAGCGGAGCCGTGTGTGTACGGGGTGTACGGAGCGGAGCCCTGTGTGTACGAGGTGTACGGAGCGGAGTCCTGTGTGTACGAGGTGTACGGAGCGGAGCCGTGTGTGTATGAGGTGTTTACGGAGCGGAGCAGTGTGTGTACGAGGTGTACGGAGCGGAGCCGTGTGTGTACGAGGTGTACGGAGCGGAGCCCTGTGTGTACGAGGTGTACGGAGCGGAGCCGTGCGTGTACGGAGCGGAGCCATGCGTGTACGAGGTGTACGGAGCGGAGCCGCGCGTGTACGAGGTGTACGGAGCGGAGTCGTGTGTGTACGAGGTGTACGGAGCGAAGCCGTGTGTGTACGAGGTGTACGGAGGGGAGCCCTGTGTGTACGAGGTGTATGGAGCGGAGCCGTGTGTGTACGGGGTGTACGGAGCGGAGCCCTGTGTGTACGAGGTGTACGGAGCGGAGTCCTGTGTGTACGAGGTGTACGGAGCGGAGCCCTGTGTGTACAAGGTGTACGGAGCGGAGCCCTGTGTGTAAGAGGTGTACGGAGCGGAGCCGTGTGTGTGCGAGGTGTTTACGGAGCGGAGCCGTGTGTGTACGAGGTGTACGGAGCGGAGCGTGTGTGTACGAGGTGTACGGAGCGAAGCCCTGTGTGTACGAGGTGTACGGAGCGGAGCCGTGCGTGTAGGGAGCGGAGCCGTGCGTGTACGAGGTGTACGGAGCGGAGCCGTGTGTGTACGAGGTGTACGGAGCGGAGCCCTGTGTGTACGAGGTGTACGGAGCGGAGCCGTGTGTGTACGAGGTGTTTACGGAGTGGAGCCCTGTGTGTACGAGGTGTACGGAGCGGAGCCGTGTGTGTACGAGGTGTACGGAGCGGAGCTGCGTGTGTACGAGGTGTACGGAGCGGAGCCGTGTGTGTATGAGGTGTACGGAGCGGAGCCCTGTGTGTACGAGGTGTACGGAGCAGAGTCGTGTGTGTACGAGGTGTACGGAGCGGAGCCCTGTGTGTAAGAGGTGTACGGAGCGGAGCCCTGTGTGTACGAGGTGTACGGAGCAGAGCCGTGTGTGTACGAGGTGTACGGAGTGGAGCCGCATGTGTATGAGGTGTATGGAGCGGAGCCGTGTGTGTACGAGGTGTACGGAGCGGAGTCCTATGTGTACGAGGTGTACAGAGCAGAGCCCTGTGTGTACGAGGTGTATGGAGCGGAGCCGTGTGTGTACGAGGTGTGCGGAGTGGAGCCACGTGTGTACGAGGTGTACGGAGCAGAGCCGTGTGTGTACGAGGTGTACGGAGCGGAGCCGCGTGTGTATGAGGTGTATGGAGCGGAGCCGTGTGTGTACGAGGTGTACGGAGCGGAGTCCTATGTGTACGAGGTATACAGAGCAGAGCCCTGTGTGTACGAGGTGTATGGAGCGGAGCCGTGTGTGTACGAGGTGTGCGGAGTGGAGCCACGTGTGTACGAGGTGTACGGAGCAGAGCCATGTGTGTACGAGGTGCAGACATTCTATGTGACTGCAGACTTCTGAATTCTCACAGTGCTCTCTGAACGCTGTCAGGATTCTCTCGTGCCGGTAATTTACATACTTAATTTACATACATGCTGACTAGACGTGTGTGGCCTCACTCCATGAAAATGAACAGAGCGGGGCCGGGCACGTCTAGTCGGAATGTGGCCAGAATTATATAAATCACATACTTGTGCTGACATGATTGTACAACGGCAAGGGAGAATCCTAAGTGTGCAGTGCATTAGTTGTGAGAATTCAGAAGCTGCAATGTCAGGATTCAGCTTTGCAGGTTCCCGTGTCATCACATGGACACGTCAATCATATGTGACTCTCATACTTATGGTCCTGTGACAACGAGCTTCTCTTCCTGCTTCTCTCAGATTCTCACTGAACATTGAGGGCATTAGGGAGAGCAGCTCGTGGGTACAGGACTAAGTGTGCAAGTCGCATGTGTGTGTGTGGGGGGCGAACCAAATTCTTGCCCCGGGTGCCAGAAAGCCTAGATACGCCTCTGTCGGACACACACGGTAAAACTGCGGTCATCGGTCTTTCATCTCTCGCACTTATACTAATATTGCTGTAAAAGAGAAATAGCGCAATAGTGCATTATCCGGAGTGCAGATAACAATTGCAAGTAATACACTCACCAAATGGAGATTTGTAACCGGCAATGGAGGATTCGCTGCTGCAGAACCACAGATCCACGAGGGACCAACATAGAAGATTCAGGACAGGAAAAATATGATCAGTCAATCCGCGCTGCGAATCACGAAAAACTCGGATTATTAATACAGTGGACTTTATTCTACGCGTTTCAGAGTCTCACAGAACTCCTTCCTCAGTGATTCACAGCGTGGATTGACTGACTACATTTCTCCTATCCTGCACTTATACTGATAACATAAGATGGAGTCAGACGAACCCTCCTACAAAACGTGAGAACAAAGTCATTACTACAGGACTGTGTGAGAAAGGGATTTATTCTACAAGAAACACTGGGGCCACAAATGAGAGAATCCGGGCCCGTGGCTGGATACTCCGGGCCCCCAGCGTGTTAGCACCAGACGGGGTCTTTGTCCCTGGAGCTTCTCTACTCGGGATAATGAGACTCTGATCCTGGTCATCCGTATGTATAATGGAAATGGAATTACAAAGCTTCTCATAGACTTTCCATGTTAAACACAGACGGCTCATGTACAGCACACGGATGGCACATGTACAGCACACGGACGGCACATGTACAGCACACGGATGGCACATGTACAGCACACGGACGGCTCATGTACGGCACACAGATGGCACATGTACAGCACACGGATGGCACATGTACAGCACATGTACAGCTCATGTACGGCACACAGATGGCACATGTACAGCACACGGACGGCACATGTACAGCACACGGACGGCACATGTACAGCACACGGACGGCTCATGTACGGCACACAGATGGCACATGTACAGCACACGGACGGCACATGTACAGCACACGGATGGCACATGTACAGCACATGTACAGCTCATGTACGGCACACAGATGGCACATGTACAGCACACGGACGGCACATGTACAGCACATGTACAGCTCATGTACGGCACACAGATGGCACAGGTACAGCACATGGACAGCACATGTACAACACGCGGACAGCACATGTACAACACGCGGACAGCACATCTACAGCACATGGATGGCACACGTACAGCACACGGACGGCACATGTACGGCACACGGACGGCACATGTACAGCACACGGACGGCACATGTACAGCACACGGACGGCACACAGATGGCACAGGTACAGCACACGGACGGCACATGTACAGCACACGGACGGCACATGTACAGCACACGGACGGCACATGTACGGCACACGGACGGCACATGTACAGCACACGGACGGCACATGGACGGCACATGTACAGCACACGGACGGCACATGGACGGCACATGTACAGCACACGGACGGCACATGTACAGCACACGGACGGCACATGTACAGCACATGGACGGCACATGGACGGCACATGTACAGCACATGGACGGCACATGTACAGCACACGGACGGCACATGTACAGCACACGGACGGCACATGGACTGCACACGTACAGCACACGGACGGCACGTTTACACGGACTCATAGACTTGTATTGGCCCTTTGTCATCTGTGCCGATGGGGAAACACTGACATAAGAGCAGCACCGTATGTCAAATAGGGGACACGTGGCATCTGTGAAAAACATGACAGGTCGTGTGAAGGGGCCGTACAGTCACATAATAGAAAACATTAGCAGAATTGCCGTCTTTTTCTACATCCTACCTCACAAACAACAGAATGAAAAGTGATTAATAACAAGTCCTACATGTCCCCCAAACTACTCTGCTAAATCTCCTCTGGCTCCGTGGCCGATGGTTCGGGGGCCCTGATGGTTATTATTCATTTTGCAGCTATAATATAAGGTGAAGCCACAAGACCCCTGCAGACCAGTGCTGAGACTGATGGAGACCCCCGGAGCCACAGACCACTGCAGCCCAGTGCTGAGACTGACGGAGACCCCCGGAGCCACAAGACCACTTCAGCCCAGTGCTGAGACTGGCAGAGACCCCCGGAGCCACAAGACCACTGCAGCCCAGTGCTAAGACTGACGGAGACCCCCTGGAGCCACAAGACCCCTGCAGCCCAGTGCTAAGACTGATGGAGACCCCTGGAGCCACAAGACCACTGCAGCCCAGTGCTGAGACTGGCAGAGACCCCCGGAGCCACATGACCCCTGCAGCCCAGTGCTGAGACTGGCGGAGACCCCCGGAGCCACATGACCACTGCAGCCCAGTGCTAAGACTGACGGAGACCCCCGAAGCCACAAGACCCCAGCAGCCTAGTGCTAAAACTGACAGAGACCCCAGTAGTCACAAGACCTCTGCAGCCCAGTGCTGAGACTTATGGAGATCCCTGGTGCCACAAGACCCCTGCAGCCCAGTGCTAAAACTGACAGAGACCCCAGGAGCCACAAGACCTCTGCAGCCCAGTGCTGAGACTGACGGAGATCCCCGGTGCCACAAGACCCCTGCAGCCCAGTGCTAAAACTGACAGAGACCCCAGGAGCCACAAGACCACTTCAGCCCAGTACTGAGACTGATGGAGATCCACGGTGCCACAAGACCCCTGCAGCCCAGTGCTGAGACTGGCAGAGACCCCCGGAGCCACAAGACCCCTGCAGTCCAGTGCTAAAACTGACAGAGACCCCAGGAGCCACAAGACCTCTGCAGCCCAGTGCTAAGACTGACGGAGATCCCCGGTGCCACAAGACCACTGCAGCCCAGTGCTGAGACTGGCAGAGACCCCCGGAGCATCGGTGCTGGAGCCGCGTGGAATTTATCAGTTCATGCTAATTATTTTTACATTCTCAGAAATCCCCTGTAGTGTCTGTTCACACCCACCATTGTTGCTGTGGATTTATGTACAGTGTTGGCAGGAAATATTCTGCTTTTTTGCAGCCTTTTCACTTGCATTTTTGTGCCCCATTCAGCTGCAGAAACGCTGAAAGACAACACCAACAGATTTATAAAAAAAGTGTCTTCTGGCTGATGTCCGTGTCTGCCCGGTGTCCATGTCAGGCCGGTGTCCATGTCTGGCCAGTGTCCATGTCTGGTCGGTGTCCATGTCTGGTCGGTGTCCATGTCTGCCTGGTGTCTGTGTCTGGCCGATGTCCATGTCTGCCTGGTGACCGTGTCTGGCCGTGTCCGTGTCTGGCTGCTGTCCCTGTCTGTCTGCTGTCTGTGCCTGGCCAGTGTCTGGCCAGTGTCCGTGTCTGGCCGGTGTCTGTGTCTGGCCGGTGTCCGTGTCTGGCCGGTGTCCGTGTCTGGCTGCTGTCTATATCTGACAGGTGTCCGTGTCTGCCCGCTGTCCGTGTCTGCCTGGTGTCCGTGTCTGGCCGGCGTCTGTGTCTGACCGGTGTCCTTGTCTGCCCAGTGTCCATGTCTGCTTGGTGTCCGTGTCTGGCCTGTGTCTGGCTGGTGTCCGTGTCTGGCTGCTGTCCCTGTCTGACCGGTGTCCTTGTCTGCCCGGTGTCCATGCCTGGCTGGTGTCCTTGTCTGGCCGGTGTCCATGTCTGACCGGTGTCCGTGTCTGGCCGGTGTCTGTGTCTGGCTGGTGTCTGTGTCTGGCTGCTGCACCTGTCTGGCCAGTGTCCATGTCTGTCTGCTGTCTGTGCCTGGCCAGTGTCTGTGTCTGTTCGGTGTCCGTGTCTGGCTGCTGTCCGTGTCTGGCTGGAAACCGTGTCTGGCTGGTGTCTGTGTCTGCCCGGTGTCTGTATCTGACCAGTGTCCATGTCTGCCCACTGTCCATCTCTGCCCGCTGTCCATGTCTGACCGGTGTCCGTGTCTGGCCGGTGTCCGTGTCTGGCCGGTGTTCGTGTCTGGCCGGTGTTCGTGTCTGCCCGGTGTCCGTGTCTGCCCGGCGTCCGTGTCTGCCCGGCGTCCGTGTCTGCCCGGCGTCCGTGTCTGCCCGGCGTCCGTGTCTGCCCGGTGTCCGTGTCTGCCCGGTGTCCATGTCTGGCTGGTGTCCGTGTCTGGCCGGTGTCCGTGTCTGGCCGGTGTCCATGTCTGGCCGGTGTCCGTGTCTGGCCGGTGTCCATGTCTGGCCGGTGTCCGTGTCTGGCTGCTGCACTGGGACAGTGCGGAATAGTATAGTAGACAGCACTATTCCACACAATAGGATATTAAGCCCTGTTTACACTGCGCTTCTGCAGTGCGTCCGGGGGCTCTGCCTGAATCCCCCTAAAATAGGAATCACATAAATCCCCGTTGGGGTCACAGACGGCACTGACACCAGCAGAGGTCAAAGGAATTTGTTTTTTTTCTGAAATTGACTGATTTATTCCCTTAGGCCGGTGCACACGATCAGGAATTGGCAGCGCTTTGGACGCAGCACATGTCCGCTGCCGGCTACTGAACACAGGTGACTCCACATGTGATCACTGAACCGTGTGGATTCACCGCGTCCAATACATTGTAGGGTGAGATCTATCGCGTCTCCGCAAATAAACAGACATGCTGCGATCTGGAAAGACGCCGCCGCATGTCCGTCTCTAAAGATAGGGAATTTAGATTGTGAGCCTCATTGGGGACAATGCCACTAATGTCTGTAAAGTGCTGTGGAATTAATAGCACTATATAAATGAGTAAATATAAATATATAAATTGCGGGGGTTCTGGCCTTTCACAAAATGTCGGCAGAGCCCCCGCAGCACCGTACACCCACAACGGCACGCCACACATTCAAATGACTCTCATCCCAGCCTGTGGCCTGCAGCAATGCTCCCCTCTTGGCTCCTCCAGCAGTGTCCCTGGGTGTTATAATAATTGTAATAAAGTTCTTTCTTTTATGTGCATGTATATATATATATACGTATGTGTGTATGAGTATGTGTATATATATATATATAATATACACATGATTGCATTCTTATGCTTTGATTGAAACTCCTTTCAGCTGGTGTAATGAGAAGACATGGGTGTAATGCTTAGTTTGCTATCCTTGTCTTGCGTGCAAATAAAATGTCATACTTCTCTGGTAACATAGATAAGGATTGCTAGCAGCTAAGCATATTTCAATGTATGTACTATTTTGCAAACGTAGTATTTTGAACGCCCTCCTCTTTTCTTATTTAAACTCTTTGAATATGTATAGAGTCAGACAGACTGCTCACATATGGTGTGGCTGTCATTCTGCCTCCATGCCGGCATGATCAATAAAGAAACATCTTACTTATTCAGGTCTGGAAGATTTCTAATTGGAAGACTAAAACTCCACTGACATTACTGAGATCTCACTGTAAAGACCTTATTTTGCGGCCTCCAGTCATTCAGCAGAGTATGGGGGTCTGGCACTGTGGGGGCTCTTGTTATCACCGCCTCGCTTACAGATGGGGGCGCCCTCCCTACTGGAAACAAGGCTGTGTTACAAGGTGAGCTGGACAGGGTATAATCACCCTTTTATCAATCCCACATCTGCAGGTCATGAGGACCACAAAGATTCTGGGTATGTGGTCAATTCTTCCTCTAATTCTGGGAAAGGATCAGCATTTCTCACTCGTTCCCCTGCCTCGCTGCAGGTGGACACTGGGTTTAGAAATGGTGTTCCACTTTAGTACTTGTGAACATGCCTGCAGTCTGGCATTGTAGAATGAGCCATCGCCCAAATCCTCCCATTGTTACTTTCCTTACACTCTTCAGCAAAATCACCAAGGAATTTCCATGATCTACCTTTACATCTGGAGAGGGAAACAAGTGGCACAGAACCTCTAAAAAGCAAAAAACAACAATGTAATTAGTTCTGCAAGTTTAAAACTGATGACACATTTCCCTTCATGATCCCAGTATAGAGTGTCCAAGAACAATCTAGAGCATGGAAATTCTCATATTTTACATCAGGACCCCTAAAATACCTGTAGTACATGGTGCAGTGTAGTTCTTCTGGTGTGTGAACATCTACATTTGTATACCTTTATCTATTGCTTCCTTGATGAAGGACTCAGTAACTAAGGATGGTCCTGCAGTTATTAGATCTAGACTGTAATAATATCTGGATTCTCCATACCCCTGGAGCACCATTGTCTCAGTCATGGATGTTACCTATAGTCCGGCAGCAGTAGGAATTATTCCCAGGCTCAGGGCTTGCATCATATCCCTCCCACACAGTTGATAATATAATTTGTGCAACTGCACTTTTAACTGTGCTGAGGGCCCGGTATCTCCACAGGCGTAGACAATGGTTCTCTGTGTCTTACCACTTGCTCCTTTTACCACTATGCAGGCAGCAGACAGTTCAATAGTAGGTATCTCTTCTAGTCCAGTCAAAATACGGAAAAAAAAATCCTTTACCCTGAGCAAATTCCAAGAAAGCGTTTTATTGTTTTTTTTGGTAGTATTACATGTAGGGAAAAACATACTAAAAGTTTACCAAGATAGGGTTACCACCAAGGGTCCAAATGTGACATCAAAGAATATGGCCGCCAAAGCTGTAAAATGTTAAATGCGACTCGCCTTTCAGTGTCTATCATATTTCTTTTACAATTACTACTATTATTATATTTATTATTTAACGATTTATTTATCTTCTTTTACAGAGCTGAGAATGATGGAAAGTCAAGAAACTTGCCCCTTATGCAGCCATGAAGTAGAAGATGACGGAGAAAGAGTGGTGATTGGTGCAAAAGGAGCTGAAGGGATCAATAAAGCCAGTATTGAGAGGGGCGTTAGCACTGTGGTAGCTGCTGGAGCAGTGGTGCACAAGAGATGTCGTATGAACTACATAAACAAGAAGCAAATAGACTTGCATAAGAAAGCTACTTCCGTTCATCGTTCACCTGCCAAGAGAGGTACTCAGGTGTCTACTGGATCCTATGATAGCACGACGCAGTGTTTGTTTTGTGGACATGAAGTGGTGAAGACAAGATCTAGTAGTGATTTCGATGACTATAGCTTTGTTAAAACGGATGGATTTGTAAGGTCCATCTTGTCACATTGCAAACAGCATAATGATGACTGGGCAATCACCATTCAAGGGAGAATCGCGTACTTTGGGAAGGACTTACATGCTGCAGACTGTCTGTATCATCGTTCATGTGACATTAACTTTCGGACAAATTACGGAATTCCTATGCGTCATGGTGGTGGATCTACTACAAAGAAACCGCGGAAGGTAGGGAGGCCGATGAACATGGACCAAGAGCAAGCGTTCTTGAGAATGTGTGCATTTCTCGAGGACAATGATGAAGAGCAACTGACTGTCACAGATCTTGCAAAGACAATGACGGAGTATCTTGTAGAAGGAGACAGTGCTGCCTATAGTAATAAATGACTGAGGTATAGGCTGGAGGAGAGGTATGGCGATTCGCTATTCATAGCAGAGTGTGAAGGGTTGCCTAACATTGTAACGTCCCGTGAAAAGACCAGAATAATCCTGAGGGACTATTTACGTAGTCAGGATACGGATGAAGAAGCCCAGAAGAGAGCCATCATAGAGACTGCGGCCAAACTAATCAAGAGCGATATCAAGTCTAAGATCCCATCTTCAACCGTTGAATATCCGAAGACTTCTTCACTTGAATGTCAGTCTGCCTTAGATTATCTCCTCCTGAGTTTGCTTTGCTTGCTTGAAACCCTCTTCGTTGGAAAGGACATTCACAGGAAGGTCGCAAGCATTGGACAATCAGTTGTTCAGGCTGTACGTCCCAGGGCTATAGTAGCTCCATTGCAGCTTGGGTTAGCAGTCCAGCTCCATCATCATTTCAGGTCTCGATTTCTTGTAGACAGTCTCTCAGCCAAGGGATATTGTTCATCATATTCGGAAGTTCAGCGATTCGAGGAAAACGCTGCCACTTCTGTTGGCCAGGATGTACTCGGTGGTACCATAGACAGACTGGATACGGCACTGCTGTTCGCTGCGGAAAACGTCGATCATAATATCATCACGTTAGATGGGAAGGGGACTTTCCACGGCATGGGGATGGTAGCTACTGACTCCAGGAAGGAAGGTCAGTCGCACTGTTCTCAGACGGAAGACTGCTGACTTGGAGATAGTTGAACAAAGCAGAGTTGATGTAAGGGAATACCGTTTTGCAAAACACACTCGCCGAAACATAAAATTCAAGCCCTTGCCATTTCTCGACACCATTGACCATCGTGTTGATGTATTGTGGGAGATGTCTTTATGCTTCAAACAGCCTGCACCGAGCTGGAATGGAATGATGCACATGCTACATAAAGACTGTGATCATCCGGTGTCGTCTTCGGTAATCTTCCTGCCCATTATTGACATGTATTCCGGAGACAAATCATGCATCTTCTCTACTCTTGAGTATCTGTGTAACCTTGCTAATAAACACCGATCCGCTGCAGTTGTTACATTCGATCAGCTACTCTACTGGAAAGCGTCAGAAATCAAACACGAGGTGCCTGAAGACAGCCCGGTTCGAGATGTTGCCTGATGCTCGGGAGCTTCCACACATTGATGAATCTTATGGGTGCCATAGGAACGTTGATAGATGGAGTGGAATCAAAGAGATCTTGGGAACAATTTACGGTGACAATGCTGTGCAACACATCATGACTGGAAAGGCAGTTCAGCGTGCAGTTTGTGGCCATCTCCTCCTTGATCAGTGTCTTACTCAGCAAGTTGCAGACAAAGTACTTTGCGACCATCCTGGTTTTGCAGACCTGTTGCAAGAACTTGAGCAGTTGTATGCTCAGACACAGACAGGGGAGAGTGACTTGAATTCGGTCATCACTTCTACCTGCCTTAGTGAAATTGTCCACCTCTTGTCCACCAAAAGAAATGGATTATCTGCTCACTCTCGCACCAGTAAACTATGGCTGAATTACCAACAGATGGTTGGAATTGCAAGGGAGCTTATCAAGGCCGATCGTACAGGATCCTGGCTGATGCACCTTCATGCTGTAGCCGAATGTTTGCCCATATTTGCAGCTGCTGTGCATGGGAACTATGTGAAGGCCGCCTACCTTTACCTCCAGTCTATGACCACTTTGGAAGATGATATGCCATCAGTCTTCCATAGATTTATGAATGGCTTGCATGTTGTAAGGCGGACTGATCAGTACTGGGCAGGCCTGGGTTGCGACCTAGTCATCGAGCAAGCTCTGATGCGCTCCCTAAAAACTGCAGGAGGACTCAGCAGAGGAAGTGGAATGTCCCAACATCAGAGGGCCTTATGGACTCTGTCTGTGTCAGTGTCCTCTTCCTACAGTGATGCAATGCAGGGTTTCACTCGCCAGAGCTTTGTCACCAGTGAACACCACAAGGAGGCAAGAATGTCAAGGATGAGAAGAGATCGTGAAGACCTGGAGAAAATTGCAGAAAAACTCGAGACCTTTTCAACTTTCTCTGATGAAGTGTCTCTTCGCAACATTATCACCGCTGTCAATGCAAATAAGGATGTGAATGTCCATAACCTGTTCACCATTGGCAGAGAAATAGTGGCAACAATGGAGGGTCAATCACTGTTTTCAGTTAAGTACAAGCGGTCAATGAAAGCCAAGACCCTGGCATCCAGTGAGGCTATTGACATTGCTAAGGACAAAACAATAGACCCCGCTCTTTTGTTCCAAAGGTTTCTTGTGGTGTCTCAAACTGCTGATCTTTCCCTTGATGAGGTGATGGCCTATGAACTTTCACCATACCCACCATCCCTCTTTGAGGCAAAACATCTCTTACGCAAACCAAACAAAGCACAACTTATGGCTGCTATAAAAGAACAGAGTTCAGATGACGCAGTACTCAAGGATGTACCAGAAGTGGAACATTATGTTCTTGACGGAGGTTCTCTCCTCCATCGACTGAAGTGGTCAGAAGGAAAGACATATTGTTCATTCGCTGAAGACTCTGCATCTTTCACACTAAAGCACTATGGTAAGGCTATGATAGTATTTGATGGTTACATTGGAGGACCAAACACTAAGGACATTACCCATCAGCGACGGCGCAAAAAACGAACAAGTAACAAAGTGAACATTGCTGAAGGAACGAAATTTGTCGGGAAAAAGGAGGACTTCCTTTCAAATGTGGAGAACAAACAGTCTCTTATCAATCTCGTTTCACAGCGCATGAATGACAGAGGTTGCCACGTAATACAATCAGAGGGGGATGCAGATGTGGCGATTGTTAAGGCAGCAGTGTCAATGTCATCCAACAAAAGTACGAGTCTCATTGGCGAAGATACAGATCTTTTGGTGTTGTTACTTCATCACGCGTCAACCATTGATGGCAACAAGCTTTTTTTCTACTCGGATAAAGGAAGTCCTGCAACAGTATACGACATTAAGGAAATTAAGAAGTTCCTGAGAAACCATGTGTGCAGCTGTCTTCTGTTCCTTCATGCATTCACGGGTTGCAATACCACTTCCGCGGTTTTTGGAATCGGAAAAAAACTCGGTCTACACAAGGTTTTGAAGGGAGACTCTGTCTTAAATAGCTGTGCTAAAATCTTTTCCACACCTAACAAAAACAGAGCTGAGATTGAAGACGCTGGGTGTAAAGCGATGGTGGCATTGTTTGGGGGCAAACCTGGAGACAAACTGTCTGCAATGAGGTATTCTACTCTCTGCAAAAAAGTTGGTTCAGCCAAAATCTTTGTTACACCTGAACGACTGCCACCGACCTCCTCTGCAACGAAGTATCATGCCCTTTGGAGTTACCTCCAAGTGATGCTTTGGATGAACAATGGTGAGGCCATGGACACTACTGAATGGGGATGGGAATTGCAGAACAACAGTCTAGTTCCAGTGATGATGGATACTTCACCCGCGCCAGAAACACTTCTGAAAATAATTCACTGCAATTGTTCTCGTGGTTGTAGTACTCTTCGGTGCACTTGCAAAAGACACGGACTTACCTGTTCACGGGTATGCGAACCATGTCAAGAAGGGCATTGTGACAATATGAGTGAGAAAGCAGTGTCTGATGATGAAAATAGTGACTATTGACCTGACACGCTTATTCAGTGATGAAGTAGGTCTTAAAATGCACTGTGTATTAATTCTATAATTTCTAGAAATGTACATATATGTCATGACGTGATTGATGACGTCATGACCTCGCCTGTCCATGTAGTTAGTATAAAACTTTGTATAAAAATTGTTATATGAAAATATATAGTATACAAAATGCAAACTCTTCTGTAACCTAAAGCTACAGCTTTGAAATAGGGAAATATTCGTTATTTTTAGTGCGATGGCTGTCATCGTCTTATGACATCATAGTTAGGACCTTTGTGGTGATCAATTTTTGGAAAACTTTTAATATGTTGTTCCCCACATATAATAGTAATAAAAAAATCATAAAACGCTTTCTTGGAATTTGTTCCGGGTCAAACCGTATCTTGACTGGACTATTCTGGATGTATTAAGGTTCTAGTGCTCCTGAATCAACAAGAAAAGTGACCTCATGGCTTCCCACGAGGACGGTTACTTCTGGAAATACAGTGTTTTATAAATGTATTTCTACTTTAGTCAAATTAAATTTTTCCTCTCATTACACATTTCTTGTACCAAATTTTCACATTTTATCAAAGTAAGTTTTATCATCAAATACAACCCATCTGTCAGGGGACACCCTCAGCTCTTCTAGTGGTCCCTTCTTATCTTAAAGCCACAAACAACCACATTCCAAAACATTTCTCATGTTCACAGCTTATCTCCCCACCTCAGGACTGTTTGCTCTGGGTGGTACCTTCTCCTAGTTTTTCAAGATTAAAAAAACATTGTCAGGGATCTACAATGTTTACTCTCTATTTGTTATAATATGTAAGAGTTAGGCCTATAAGTTACCAATAAGGACACATTGCACATCTGATCTGAAGACTGTTCTCTCTGGGTACCCGATGAGAAAGGACCATAGAATCATAGAATCGTAGAGTTGGAAGGGACCTCCTGGGCCATCTGGTCCAACCCCCTGCTCAAAGCAGGATTCGCTAAATCATCCCAGTCAGATGTCTGTCCAGCCTCTGTTTGAAGACTTCCATTGAAGGAGAACTCACCACTTCTCGTGGCAGCCTGTTCCACTCATTGATCACTCTAACTGTCAAAAAGTTTTTTCTAATATCTAATCTGTGTCTCCTCCCATTCAGTTTCATCCCATTGCTTCTAGTCTTTCCTTGTGCAAATGAGAATAAAGTTGAGCCTTCTACAATGTGACAGCCCTTTAGATATTTGTAGACAGCAATTAAGTCTCCTCTCAGTCTTCTCTTTTGCAAACTAAACATTCCCAAATCCTGCAACCTTTCCTCATAAGACAGGGTTTGCAGACCGGTCACCATTCTGGTCGCTCTTTTCTGAACTTGCTCCAGTTTGTTGATGTCTTTTTTAAAATGTGGTGCCCAAAACTGGACACAATATTCCAGATGAGGTCTGACCAAAGAGGAGTAGAGGGAAATAATGACTTCACGTGATCTAGACTGTATGCTTCTGTTAATACATCCTAGAACTGCATTTGCCTTTTTTGCTGCTGCAAATATATCCAGTGTCATTCCAGGGATACCCTCTTCGTACAATCTTAATAACTTTCCAGCCATCAGATGAAATGGTCAATAACAATTCTGCCTTACAATGAGGACAAAACATTAAAATATAGCTATGGGACAAAGTCCCATAAGGATGTTACATAAAATTCTTAAACACAAAAGACAAACAAGATGAGGACTATACACAATATAAACCCTGGAGCACAATGGATTTCTAACCACTTATAAGAAGTCTGACAGATATCAGTGAAATTCATATGTCAACAAGAAGATAATAAACCAATAGCAACAATTCAATTACTGCTACTAATATCCAGGATCTAAATAATCCTCACTGATTACACCATGTCCTAGATATTCACCAGCTTGTATCTCTATATCTTGCCTCCTCCACATAATGAAGGCCTGTAAGGGACGAGTGTGACAACACAGTGTAACAATAACAAAGTTCCCCAAGGACTATGGTCACTGATATGACAAAGATACATATGCTCACAAGGACTTCTGACTAGTGTAACAGTACAAACACACAACAATCTTCACAGTTACGGACTGGACATACACACATACGCAGAGACTTATAAGACAAGAGAGTAAAGTTCCCTCGTACTCCTAGACCTGAAGTGCTGAGATACAGTCCAATGACACCGCCTCTTTATATCCAGAGACGTTCCCGTTCTTAATATCAGGTATTCAGAGCACCACCGGCGCGGACTCTCCTCAGTGATCGTTATAAGATCTTAATCTGACTTTGTGTCCACTTTTTAAATGAGGAGGGTTCAGTCACTCTGTGTTATTAAAAGAAAAACATATAACAAAACACCATAGAATATTCTCTATGGGAATCAGGTGGCGTGTACCTAGGTGATTTATACCACTATAATAACCTATGATTTGTCTCCAGTTCACAGGTGACTGTCAACCACGCCTACTGGACTCCCTTATACACTCACTCAGGATTTTATATTCCAATCCTCATACATTCACTCAAGAGATTATTCAAGGAGTCTCATGTGTAACATAAAACATATATTTATGGCATTTTAGTTCTATGTAGTTTTAAAAGACAGACAAAACAGCACACTTACCAGAAAACAACATTCAACAAAGTACAGAAGACTTTACAGAATACCGGCAAAAATTCATCTTATACTGGGTTCTATTTTAGGTTAATCCAGCGGATTCCTTAATCCGACGAGAATCTCCCTCGATTCTCCCATCTAGATCAATTTAACGTGCACACGGAGTTGCCTTCTCACACTGGCTTTGTACCCATTCTACAGAATTTTTTACAAGAACAAACCCCATTCCTATGGAGCTTCGCGACTTACGGGAGTTATTATAACTCCAATTGCATGTAAACAACTTCCAACTTACAGGAGCCTCTCACAAACCCCAATTGGAAAAGTCCACAATCACAGTCCCCATTCAATTCCCAGAATAACATTCATACTGGATTAACAAGGTTACTGAATATAATGAAAATTATTAAATGTTCTTACCTGTATTCAGATACAGACAATTCCCAGAGATCCTTAGACTATACGAAATCCGTCACTTTCCCTCAGTCCGGGATAACTGATAATGCCCCTGGTGACACCTACTGTCAAGGCGGAGGACTTACTTAAGGAGTTCCAGACTCCCCCGTGCACGGTTTACAGTACTCACCGGTGAGGGAAAGGTGTTGGATTTCACGGCCAACGCACCAAATGTCAGTGGAGTTTCAGTCTTCCAATTAGAAATCGTCCAGACGTGAATAAGTAAGATGATTTGTTCTTTATTGATCATGCCGGCATGGAGAGAGAATGACAGTCGCACCAGATGTGAGCAGTCACCTGTCTGACAGGCATTACACCCATGTCTTCACAATACGTCAGCTGAAAAGAGCTTCTAATTCAAGAGATTTAAATGTCATACATGCAATCATATATGTATATATATATGTATATATATATTGACATGCATACACGTATACACATATATACATGCACATAAAAGAAAGGACTTTATTACAATTATTATAAAAGTCTCTGCCAGTCTCAGCACTGTGCTGCAGTGGTCTTGTGGCTCCGGACTTCTCCGCCAGTCTTAGCACTGTGCTGCAGTGGTCTTGTGGCTCCAGGGGTCTCTTCCAGTCACAGCACTGGGCTGCAGTGGTCTTGTGGCTCCGGGGGGACTCTGTCAGTCTTAGCACTGGGCTGCAGTGGTCTTGTGATTCTGGAGGTCTCTGCCAGTCTTAGCACTGGGCTGCAGAGGTCTTGTAGACCAAAGGGTCTCTGTTAGTCTCAGCACTAGGCTGCAGGGGTCTTGTTGCTTCGGGGGGGGTCTCTGCCAGTCTCAGCGCTGGGCTGCCGTGGTCTTGTGGCTCCGGACTTCTCCGCCAGTCTTAGCACTGTGCTGCAGTGGTCTTGTGGCTCCAGGGGTCTCTGCCAGTCACAGCACTGGGCTGCAGTGGTCTTGTGGCTCCGGGGGGACTCTGTCAGTCTTAGCACTGGGCTGCAGTGGTCTTGTGATTCTGGAGGTCTCTGCCAGTCTTAGCACTGGGCTGCAGAGGTCTTGTAGACCAAAGGGTCTCTGTTAGTCTCAGCACTAGGCTGCAGGGGTCTTGTTGCTTCGGGGGGTCTCTGCCAGTCTCAGCGCTGGGCTGCCGTGGTCTTGTGGCTCCGGACTTCTCCGCCAGTCTTAGCACTGTGCTGCAGTGGTCTTGTGGCTCCAGGGGTCTCTGCCAGTCACAGCACTGGGCTGCAGTGGTCTTGTGGCTCCGGGGGACTCTGTCAGTCTTAGCACTGGGCTGCAGTGGTCTTGTGATTCTGGGGGTCTCTGCCAGTCTTAGCACTGGGCTGCAGAGGTCTTGTAGATCAAAGGGTCTCTGTTAGTCTCAGCACTAGGCTGCAGGGGTCTTGTGGCTCCGGGGTTCTCCATCAGTCTCATCACTGGGCCGCAGTGGTCTTGTGGCTCTGGGATCTCCACCAGTCTCAGCACTGGGCTGCAGTGGTCTTGTGGCTCTGGGGTCTCCACCAGTCTCAGCACTGGGCTGCAGTGGTCTTGTGGCTCTGGGGTCTCCACCAGTCTCAGCACTGGGCTGCAGTGGTCTTGTGGCTCTGGGGTCTCCACCAGTCTCAGCACTGGGCTGCAGTGGTCTTTTTTTTTTTTTTTTTCCAATCAATTTTTATTGTAGGAAGTTACATTAGAAAAAGGAAAAAATTCAGGTATCAATGGCATTAATACACAAAGAGAACAACGCTGTAACACGTGGTAGTATATCTTTTGATTATGATTCACATTTCCCATCACACCACCAACAATCATGTCTGATACAAGTTACAACTTTTTTTTTTTTTTTTGGTTAATCAACACCTAATACGTATAAAGTCAACCTACCATTTACTCTTTAATCCTCAAAACGAGGGTTTCAAACAACCAGAACCAGAGAGTAAGAAAGGAAGATAAGAAAGGGGAAGGGAGGAAGAGGTGGGGGGAGAACCATGGATGGTTGCAAAGAGGCAACCAGGGAGGGGGGGGGGGAGCTAGGGAATTAGATGGCGTTCCGGGGTAGCCCGAGCAGTAACAACAACATAGATATAAACACCTTGAATATTGACATGTGGTACGGATGAACTCCCTGCGTAACACTCTCTTTGACCCTATTTGACCCATTTTATTAATCTCAGACAGTTTGCCCTGGAAACAGATGCCTGACAGGGGATGCATATACAGAGTTTAGCCACGTGTCCCAAGTCTGAAGTATTTTGTTTTTGGCGCGGATGGAGTGAGCCAGACAGAACTCGTATTGGCAATGGAGATTAATTCGGTTATTTCCAATAGCTACTTATGCAATATCTGGCAGCAACTAGAATGTGAACCAATAATCCCCTGGATTCCCAAGAGAACTCCTCTATACCCACGTTTAGCACTGCCAGACCCGGATTCGGATTAATAGTATTGCCTGTCAGCTCACCCATCAGGCCAAACACCTCCAGCCAGAACAAGAAAACCTTGGGACAAGCCCACCAGCAGTGACCAAGAGTACCCCTTTGGAGGCAGCCCTTCCAACAATGTGGCGAATAATTTGGGAGGAACTGTGCTAAGTTGGCTGGGGACCGATACCATCGCAGGTGTACTTTTTTCAGTTGCTCCAGATGATTTATGCACTTGGAATATTTTTGGATATTTGCTGAAGCCGAGTGCCAGTTTGAAGGAGAGGTAGAAACATTCAACTCCACGTCCCATTTATTCATATAAGGAGATTTTTGCTCTTCGGGGGGGTTATTGAGCCATTTGTATGTTGAGGAGATACCTTTGGATTTAATTATCTATTTAAATACCAAAGCCTTTGTTGTAGGTAACAGAGGATTCGACTTTAGAGGAAATTTAGAGGCCAGAAAATGACTAATTTGGATGTGTTGATAGAAACAACCCTTTAAAGAGGGGTGTTTCCGTACTATTTCATTAAAGGGGTTAACACCCAAATCAGAGAATAGATCCACCAGCACTGTAATGCCCGATCCCTCCCACCTGGCTAGATTCAAAAAGGGGATTTGAGATTCCAACGACTTGAGGGAAATCTCTGAAAGAGGAATCTGAATCTTATGAATCAAGTCATTTCGCCAGACCTCCAGGGAAGCTGACATGGTGGGAACACACGGGGAGAACCGTGAACGGCTCAAATATTCTGCTTCCATCATTCTTCTGACCGAGCCCTGGCGGGACAGGAAATTTTCAATCTGATCCCATCTATGTGAATTACCTGGACGCCACCATTCCTTTAGTGATTCAATTAGTAAGGCTTTATAATATGCCGATATGTTTGGGGTGCCCAGTCCCCCTGAGTCATATGGGGGATATAACACTTTACCTGCGACCCTGGCCCTTTTATTACCCCAGACAAATTTGTTAGTCAACGATTGAAGTTTCATCAGGGTTTTGTGAGAAATTTTGATGGGTAAGCATCTGAGTACATACAATATTTTGGGTAAGAAAACCATTTTAAAGGACTGTATCCTGGCCATCCAGGACAATGATATTTTTTCATACCTTCCCAATTCCTTTTCTAAATTTTGGATCAGAGGTTCCAAATTTTCTGGGCTGCAGTGGTCTTGTGGCTCTGGGGTCTCTGCCAGTCTTAGTACAGGGCTGCAGTGGTCTTGTGGCTCTGGGGGTGTCTGCCAGAATCACCACTGGGCTGCAGGGGTCTTGTGGCTCCGGGGGTCTCTGCCAGTCTCAGCACTGGGTTGCAGGGGTCTTGTGGTTCACCTTATATTATAGCTGCAAAGTGACTAATAACCATCAGGGACCCCGAACCATCGGCCACGGAGCCAGAGGGGATTTAGCAGAGTAGTTTGGGGGACATGTAGAACCTTTTTAATCGCTTTTTATTCTGCTGTTTGTGAGGTAGGATGTAGAAAATGACGGCAATTCTGCTAATGTTTTCTATTATGTGACTGTACGGCCCTTCACACGACCTGTCATGTTTTTCACAGATGCCACGTGTCCCCTATTTGACCTACGGTGCTGCTCTCATGTCCGTGTTTCCCCAGCAGCACAGATGACAAAGGGCCAATACAAGTCTATGGGTCCGTGTAAACATGCCGTCCGTGTGCTCTACATGTGCTGTCCGTGTGCTGTAGATGTGCTGTCCATGTGCCATCCACGTGATGTACATGTACCATCCATATGCCATACATGTTCCGTCCGTGTGCTGTACATGTGCCGTCCGTGTGCTGTACATGTGCCGTCCGTGTGCTGTACATGTGCTGTCCGTGTGCTGTACATGTGCCGTCCGTGTGCTGTACATGTGCCGTCCGTGTGCTGTAGATGTGCCGTCCATGTGCTGTACATGTGCCATACGTGTGCCGTCCGTGTGCTGTCTGTGTGCCATCCATGTGCCGTCCATGTGCCATCCGTGTTTAACATGGAAAGTATATGAGAAGCTTTGTAATTCCATTATCCATACGGATGACCAAGATCAGAGTCTCATTATCCCGAGTAGAGAAGCTCCAGAGACAAAGACCCCGTCTGGTCCTAACACGCTGGGGGCCCGGAGTATCCAGCCACGAGGCCCGGATTCTCTCATTTGTGGCCCCAGCGTTTCTTGTAGAATAAATCCCTTTCTCACACAGTCCTGTAGTAATGACTTTGTTCTCACGTTTTGTAGGAGGGTTCATCTGACTCCATCTTATGTTATCAGTATAAGTGCGAAAGACGAGAGACCGACGACCGCAGTTTTACATTGTGTGTCCGGGTTTAGTGCTACAGTGTGAGTGACGCAGGGTCTGTGACCGAAGCTGGGGATATACAGGTGTAAACAGTGTACACAGGGGTCTGTTACCGAAGCTGGGGGTATACAGGTGTATACAGCGTACACAGAGGGGTCTGTGACCGAAACTGGGGGTTTACAAGTGTATACAGTGTACACAGGGGTTTGCAACCAAAGCTAGGGGTATACATGTGTATACAGTGTACACAGGAGTCTGCGACTGAAGCTGGGGATATACGGGTGTGTACAGCCTACACACAGGGGTCTGCGACCGAAGCTGGGGGTATACAGGTGTATACAGTGTACACAGGGGTCTGCGACAGAAGCTGTGGGTATACGTGTGTACACAGTGTACACAGAGGTCTGTGACCGAAGCTGGGGGTATACAGGTGTATACAGCATACACACAGGGGTCTGCAACCAAACCTGGCGGTATATGGTTGTATACAGCATACTGTTATGATTGGGTCACCGAGGAGGAGAGCAAGCCCAAGCTAAGCCACAAAAAACCAGAGGTTGGTAACCAGGCAGATTGCAGACCTCTGATCCTATCCACACAACTAGCAGTAGCCATGGAGCGTGCCTACGATGATCCTAGACGCCTTGGCACAGCCGGAGAGCTAACTAAGCCTAAAGCAAGAAAGGGGAAATCTAAACTGCCCCGAAGCAGACCCCAAAGGAATAGATAGCCCCCAAACATATTGTCAGTGAGACAAGATGAAAACACAAACACAGGCAGGAAAATAGACTGAGCAAATGATGGGGCCCACACTAACTAGACAGGACAGGAAAGGAAAGACACTGTCTGCAATCACGCAAAAAACCCTGCAAAAAAGTCCAACACATCTGATGCAAAAAATACTGAAGTCGCATGACTTCACCCACTATATCAGCACTCTGGTATATTCTGAAAGAAGAGCAAAAAGAGGCCAATCTAATACGGGAGAAAAACAAACTGGCACAAGCAGTAACATATGGATGGAGATTCAGCACAACCCCAGCTGGAGCTGGCTGACCCGCATAAAACTGAAATAGACAAAACCAGATCAAATGTGAACAGAATAGCAAAAGAACACTTAGCTGAACATGCAGGGACTGAGCTGGAGACTAAGACCTCAGGAGGCAGGAAAAAATCACCAGCAGGGATAGAGGAAGTTGGCTGTCTTAAATCCAGTCTGAAACCCCAGATCTCCAATCGTCATCCTCATTATCAGGTGGCAAGCCTCTGTTAATCAGATCAGCTCCATTACCTCCAGTAACCACCAGAGGGAGCGCAGAAAGAGAACTCGCAACCCCTCTGTCAATTTGACCAGCTCAACTATGTTCAGTAGTAACCAGAGGTAGGCCAGAAAGCGAATGCACAACAGCATTCACACACGGGTCTGGAACTGAACCTGGGGGTATGCGGGTGTATACAGAGTACACAGAGGGGTCTGCAACAGAAACTGGGGGAATACAGGTGTATACAGCATACACAGAAGGGTCTCCAACTGAAGCTTGGGATATACGGGTGTATACAGCGCACACAGGGGGGTCTGCAACCAAAGCTGGGGTATATGGGTGTATACAGCATACACAGAAGGGTCTCCAACTGAAGCTGGGGATATACGGGTGTATACAGCGCACACAGAGGGGTCTGTGACCAAAGCTTGGGGTACACGGGTGTATACAGCATACACAGATGGGTCTGTGACTGAAGATGGGGTATACAGAGTACACAGATGGGTCGGCACAAATGTGGCTCCGCTCCGTACACTTCGTACACATGAGGCTCCGCTCTGTACATCTCACACACTTGCGGCTTCGCACCGTACACCTCCTACACATGCGGCTCTGCTCCGTAAACCTCATACACACACAGCTCTGCACCATACACCCTGTACAAACAGGACTCCGCTCCGTACACCTCGTACACACGACTCCGCTCCCTACACCTCGAACACATGCGGCTCCGCTCCGTACACCTCGTACACACACGGCTCCGCTCCGTACACCTCGTACACACACAGCTCTGCTCCGTACACCTCGTACACACACGGCTCTGCTCAATACACCCTGTACAAACAGGACTCCGCTCCGTACACCTCGTACACACGGCTCCGCTCCGCACACCTCATATACACACGGCTCCGCTCCGTACACCTCGTACACACATGGCTCCACTCTGTACACCTCGTACATACACGTCTCTGCTCCATACACCCTGTACAAACAGGACTCCGCTCCGTACACCTCGTACACACGGCTCCGCTCCGCACACCTCATATACACACGGCTCTGCTCCGTACACCTCGTACGGAGCATGGCTCCACTCCGTACACCTCGTACACACACGGCTCTGCTCCATACACCCTGTACAAACAGGACTCCGCTCCGTACACCTCGTACACACGACTCCGCTCCGTACACCTCGTACACACGTGGCTCCGCTCCGTACACCTCGTACACACACGGCTCTGTTCCATACACCCTGTACAAACAGGACTCCGCTCCGTACACCTCGTACACACACGGCTCTGCTACGTACACCTCGTACACACACGGCTCCGCTCCGTACACCTCGTACACACGGCTCCGCTCCGCACACCTCATATACACACGGCTCTGCTCCGTACACCTCGTACACACAGGGCTCCGCTCCGTACACCTCGTACACACGCAGCTCCGCTCCGTACGCCTCGTACACATGCGGCTCCGCACCGTACACACGGCTCTGCTTCGTACACCTCGTACACACAGGGCTGCGCTCCGTACACCTCGTACACACACGGCTCTGCTACGTACACCTCGTACACACACGGCTCCGCTCCGTACACCTCGTACACACGCGGCTCCGCTCCGTACACCTCGTACACACACGGCTCCGCTCCGCACACCTCATATACACATGGCTCTGCTCTGTACACCTCGTACACACAGGGCTCCGCTCCGTACACCTCGTACACACGCGGCTCCGCTCCGTACACCTCGTACACATGCGGCTCCGCACCGTACACACGGCTCTGCTCCGTACACCTCGTACACACAGGACTCCGCTCCGTACACTTCGTACACACGCGGCTAGGCTCCGTACACCTCGTACACACACGGCTCTGCTCCGTACACCTCGTACACACAGGACTCCGCTCCGTACACCTCGTACACACACGGCTCCGCTCCGTACACCTCGTACACACACGGCTCCGCTCCGTACACCTCGTACACACACGGCTCTGCTCCATACACCCTGTACAAACAGGACTCCGCTCCGTACACCTCGTACACACGGCTCCGCTCCGCACACCTCATATACATACGGCTCCGCTCCGTACACCTCGTACACACATGGCTCCACTCCGTACACCTCGTACACACACGGCTCTGCTCCATACACCCTGTACAAACAGGACTCCGCTCCGTACACCTCGTACACACGACTCCGCTCCGTACACCTCGTACACACGCGGCTCCGCTCCGTACACCTCGTACACACACGGCTCTGTTCCATACACCCTGTACAAACAGGACTCCGCTCCGTACACCTCGTACACACAAGGCTCCGCTCCGTACACCTCGTACACACGGCTCTGCTACGTACACCTCGTACACACAAGGCTCCGCTCCGTACACCTCGTACACACGGCTCCGCTCCGCACACCTCATATACACACGGCTCCGCTCCGCACACCTCATATACACACGGCTCTGCTCCGTACACCTCGTACACACAGGGCTCCGCTCCGTACACCTCGTACACATGCGGCTCCACACCGTACACGGCTCTGCTTCGTACACCTCGTACACACAGGGCTCCGCTCCGTACACCTCGTACACACACGGCTCTGCTACGTACACCTCGTACACACACGGCTCCGCTCCGTACACCTCGCACACACACGGCTCCGCTCCGTACACCTCGCACACACACGGCTCCGCTCCGTACACCTCGTACACACACGCCTCTGCTACATCCACCCTGTAAACCCCTCCTGACCCCACACAGAAACTTCCCCTCATCCAGCACCATGACAACCAGCACAGCAGAGTCCTGCACACACTGAGGCCCCTGATCATGTGACCCCTGACTCCTCCCCTCCTGTGACCTCATCACAGGTCCTGTGCGCACAGAGCAGCTGTAGAAATCTCCGGCCTCGGGGGTCTCACCAGACTTCGCTCTTTTCTTGCAGGGGCCGCAGTGGATTTCATCCTGGATCCATAGAGCTGAATAGAGGAGCGATGTTCCTTCACTCTGATGGTAATTGATGGTGACGTTTGTCCAACGTCCACGTTACCGAGTAAATCCCCCCAGGACTGCAGCCGGTAAAGACCCCGATATCCACAGGTGTCCCCTCTAATTGGGGGAAAGGGATAGAAAAGCCTCTTATCCCGAGGGGAAACCCTGTACATGGAGACATCGGCCTCAGATCTCTCCTGTCCTGTTCTTCCAGAAAAGCCTCAAACTTCTGTGTGTGACTCAGAGCTGAGATCTAACGGGAGAGAAGATTCCAGTGCGGGGAAGACGGGAAACCTTCATATAGACGGCCGGTGGGGATGGAGGCAGTGACCGACTCTGGCCACATCTGTCTCTAGAGCCGCAGTAGAAGATGAAGATGTCGTCCTCATCATGAAGGAGTTATTTCTCATGTCGCGTGTAATGAATCTCTCCTGCAGTATTGCTAATGCCGATTCCAGTGTCGGTAATGAGACGAGAATTAGCGTTATGGAAGATGAGTCTATGAGGAACGTGTTCAGCTGCCGACTCCGAGGAGGAAACTGCTTGTTGTCTGTGGCCTAAATATATAGGTTTTATTAGTAGATGTCGGGGAGAAAACTAAACCCTGTAAGATAATAAATCTCCTCATATGTTTCCCTTATTATCTCCAGTAATTGTATTATTACACAGGATTCTTATGATGTTACATCGGATCATCTTCTTCTCATTCAGGTCTCTACAATATCGGATCCTCTCAGTGAAGATCTTCTACAGAAGAGAATTTTCCTGATTTACCCATCAAGGATGGATATGGGCAGAGACAAGATGGCGGAGAGGATGTTACACCTCACCCTAGAGATCCTCTTCCGTCTCACTGGAGAGGTGAGAGATTCTGATGACGTCACATTACATCATTCTTATCTATGGGAATAACAGATGGACAGAACTGGAGAGGTGAGGACTCTGGAAATGTCTGTGGTGAGATTTATTAATGTGTCTCTCCATAACCAGGATTACACCGTGGTGAAGAAGACCTCTAGTGATCGCTGTCAGGACCCTGTGTCTGAGGGATGGGGAAGTCTCCTGAGCCCAATCACGGGGCCTCCACCTCACCCCCTGATCCCTGAGGACATTAATGACCAGAAGATCCTAGAACTCATCTACAAGATGATGGAGCTGCTGACTGGAGAGGTGACACTGCTGGGAATGCTGGGACATTATACAGTAACACTATGAAGGGATCGGGGGATGACGGTATCATTGTATGTGTCAGGTTCCTATAAGGTGTCAGGATGTCGCTGTCTATTTCTCCATGGAGGAGTGGGAGTATTTAGAAGGACACAGAGATCTGTACAAGAACGTCATAATGGAGGTTCCCCAGCCCCTCACATCTCCAGGTAATAGATAGGACTAAATACACACGGCCTATAATTATCTGTATGTAGAGAATGAATTCAGTCCCTGTATGTGTTTCCTCCAGATCTATCCAGTAAGAGGACAACACCAGAGAGATGTCCCCGTCCTCTTCTTCCACAGGACTGTAACCAAGAAGATCCCAGTGCTCCTCAGGATCTTCAGGTAGATGGAGAGAAGGTGTCAGGAGATCTCCCCTATGATGTGTAGACGGCTGTGAAGGTCTTGTGCTCAGTCTTGTTTTATCCACCAGTATTATATGTTTTATACTTGTGTAATGAGAACGGTGGAGATGGCAGGATTAGAGCTGATCATAGATGGGACTTCTCCATCTGTCAGAGACTTTTACTGTTAGCAGCGGATTAATCAGCGTAACATCCAGAGTCAGCAACACAGAATGTAGATTTATTCATATCCAGGTTGAACAGCTTACAGCATGAAATGTGATCAGTCTGGTATCTGCTGTGGCTTGCAGCATGGGAGCATTACAACAACAAGAAGGGAAGAGAAGGAGGGGGCATCCTGTCTGTTTTTTTTTTGTCACTGAACTTTGTTAACAATCTCACAATATGTACAATATATAAAACAGTACAGTAGTTGTTGTTGCAATACATACAGATCAATATGCATTATTCCAACACCCCCACTCAACAACTACTTATCCTCTTAGTCCCAGTGTGGTCCTCAATTCTTGGAACCTGGCTCGTGGCAATGGCTTTGTCATAATGTCAGCTGCCATCTTATCAGTTTCACAATAGACGAACTGAATTATGCCACGATCTATCAAATCACGTAAATGATGATGTCTGACGTCAATGTGCTTGGTTCTAGCACTGATCTTTTCACTGCATGCAAGTTTAATGCATCCTTGGTTGTCCTCATAAATCACCGTCGGCTGAGTTGATGGTGTGCCAAGATCATCCATCAATTGTCTTAGCCAAATGACCTCCTGGCTTGCATAGGCTGCGGACACATACTCCGCTTCTGTAGATGACAAGGCAACAGACACTTGTTTCCTACTAGACCAGGAGATTAAACTTTCTCCAACTTTAAACAAGTATCCGCTTGTGGATTTACGATCATGCGAATCACCAGCCCAATCTGTATCTACATAGCCGGTGAGTTCTAGATCTCCCGTTGCAGACAGCTTTAAATTTACATCTTGCGTTCTTTTAAATATCGGAGAAGTCTCTTAACAGCATTCCAGTCTCTTTGGCGTGGTTTTTCCACATATCTGCAAAGGATTCCAGCTGTTGTTGTGATATCCGGTCGAGTCATAATTGATATGTATAGAAGTGCCCCCACTGCCTGACGATATTTCTCATTGTTTGGCAACAGGTCATCTTGTCCTTCCAGCTTCAGGTAGGATGGTTCCATTGGGGTTGATATACCTTTGGATTCTGACATTCCAAACTGATTCAGAATCAAATTAATTTTTGCACTTTGGTTTAGAAGAAAACTTCCATCTTCCTCGCTCTGGATTTGGATTCCTAGATAATATGTCACATTTCCAAGGTCTTTCGTTTCAAAATGCTGGTTCAGAATTTCAGCCATTTTTCCAATTTCTGCGTCTTCCTGATGAACTACAATCACATCGTCCACATATAAGAGAATATACATCCACTTTACATCTCTATATTTTGCGTATAAGCATGGATCCGCTTGACCTCTTTTAAAACCTTCTTCTAACAAGACCTTATTCATCTTGGTGTTCCATGCTCTTGCTGATTGCTTAAGACCATAAAGGGATTTTTGTAGTTTGCAAACAAGATTCTCTTCACCCCCTTTTACATAACCTTCAGGTTGGGTCATGTATAAGTCCTCCTCAATGTCACCATTTAAAAAGGCAGTTTGTATATCCAAATGTCTGACATTCATCTTTTGTACAGCAGCTACAGCTAACAAAGCTCTGAACGTGGTCTGTTTAGCGACTGGAGAAAACGTAGCATCGTAATCTTCGCCATACTTTTGAGAATATCCTTTTGCCACCAACATTGCTTTAAATCTGTGGACTTTACCTTAAGAGTCATATTTGGTTTTGAGGACCCACTTGCACTTGATTGCCTTTTTGCCCTGTGGCAGCTTGGTGAGTTTCCAAGTTTGAAGTTGATGAAGCGATTTGATTTCCTCATTAGCAGCATTGATCCACTTTGTTCTTTCATGGACAGGTAGTTCTTGCATTTCATCCCATGACTGCGGCTCTGATTCAGGTAGTGTCTTGACTATGTAGGATAGATGTTTAGCTGGTACGCCTCTGTTTGATCTTGAAGATCTCCTGATTTCAGATTCACCTGATTTTTCTGTTGTTCCTTCAGTGGTTGAAGAATCCAGCCAGACCTCTACATCCTCCTTGTTATTGTCTTGTAATTGTGACTTCAGCTGGACTACTGGCGTGATGTCACAAAACTTGGGGGACACAAAGTTTTCATCAATCACCACATCTCTACTTATTGTGACCTTGTTTGTTTCTGGGTGTAGAATCCTATAACCTTTGTGTTTTAGCCTACCAGGATCCCTTCCTTAGCGTGAGATTCCCACTTAGTTCGCCTTTCTTTGGGAACATGTACAAGTGCTTTACTTCCGAATATTCTTATATGATGTAGTTTTGGCTTTCTGCTGTTCCATTGCTCAAACGGAGTTTTCTCTGTAGCTTTACCTGGTAGTCTGTTCTGAAGATAGCAAGCTGTCATGATTGCTTCTCCCCAATATGCTGTGGGCAGATTTACATCAAACAACATACTTCTTCCACTTTCACAGAGTGTTCGGTTCCTTCTTTCCGCGACACCATTTTGCTCAGGATTGTACGATACAGTGGTCTGAAATAGGATTCCATTTTTCTTTAAATTGCTCTGTGTCTCATTACTTGCATATTCAGTCCCATTATCTGCACGTAGAATCTTTTGCATTCTCCCAAATGTATTATATACCTCAGCTAGATATACTTCAAGTTTCTCTGGAACTTTTTTCTTGCTGTGAAGCAGATGGACAACTGTATATCTTGAATGATCATCAATAAATGTGAGAAAATATCTCTTCTTCCCAGGAGTCTGAGTGCTCATTGGACCACAGACATCTGTATGTATTAAATCTAGTGTCTATTCTGTTCTTGTAGTACTTCTCTTAGGAAAAGCTTTTCTAGACATTTTCCCTTTGATGCAGCTAGTACATTTCATTATCTGGTTACATAGATCAATTGTAATGTCCTCAGCTAGTTGCTTCTGAACTAACTTTGTTATTGCTTCTGGGCCTCTGTGTGCTAGGCGCCTATGCCATACATGAATGCAGTTATTGTGCCTTTCTTCCTGAGCAGTGAACACACACTCTTTGCATTTAAGCTGGTAAAGTTCATTTGTGATTTTTCCTTCTGCTAATGTGTGGCCCTCTTTTGAGATGATGCAGCTATCATGCTTAAATGTAACTTCATTTCCCTGTTTTGTGAGTTTCTTCACAGATAGTAAATTACTCTCAAGACTAGGCACATAGAGCACATCTTTTACTGGGATCTTCTTGCTTTGTGTTGGTGAGATTTGACAATCAATATAACCATCTCCTATACCTTGTGAAGTCATGTACTGACCATTAGCCATAATCACTTTCTCTGACTTACTTTGGTTAAGCTTAGAAAAGAAGTCCCTGTTATTAGTCATGTGACTAGTTGCTCCAGAGTCTATACACCATGCATGCTTTGATGTATTTACACTGACAGTAAATGCAGTTTCAGTATTCACAGAATCATTTTCTGCAGACACAGCACTTTTAACCTTTTGAAGACTGCTTTGCTTTTTCAGCTGATTCATTCTAGCTTTCCAGACTCTGCAGTCGGCTTTCAAATGTCCTGATTTCTTGCAAACAAAACATTCACGTGTTTCTTTTAGGTGCTTTCTGTTATCATTTAGATTTTGTGTCTGTAAAGCAGATTCTGCATCGCATGTCCTGCTGTTTACACCTTCCGCTTTCCGCTTATATTCATCTATGAGCTTCCCTCTGACATACTCCAATGTAAGCTCATCATCTGGGCGCGCATCTAGAGCGGTTACAAGCGTGTCATAGTTATCTGGAAGACCACTAAGCAGTAATGCGGCTACATGAAAGTCCTTCAAATCTTCCCCAATGCCTCTCAGGCGTTCTACAATCTCTAGAATGCTTGTTATGTAGTCCTGCATATCCTGGCCATTCTGTGGTTTAGACTGGTACAATTTTCTCATGAGATAAAGTTTATTGCTTAAATTTATCCTCTCATGCACCTTTTGCAGCTGCTCCCACATTTCTTTTGCAGTTTCACTTTTACACACATGCACAATCTGATCATCATCTATACTGAGTGTTATGGTACTTTGTGCTTTCTGATCCATCTCTATCCACTCCTGTGATACTGGGTCAGGTTTAGGCTCCTGTGTGTATTTCCACGTACCTTCTCTTATCAGCAGCATTTTCACTTTGAATTTCCAGGATTGATAATTCTGGTTAGTGAGACTTGGTACTGTAAACTTCATGGAGTTGCTGCTGCTGGTGGCCATCTTTGCTGTCTTCCTTTCTTTTCTTTTCTCTGTGCTCTGGGGATCTGGGACTCTAGGACTCTGGGCCCATAACCTGTTAGCAGCGGATTAATCAGTGTAACATCCAGAGTCAGCAACACAGAATGTAGATTTATTCCTATCCAGGTTGAACAGCTTACAGCATGAAATGTGATCAGTCTGGTATCTGCTGTGGCTTGCAGCATGGGAGCATTACAACAACAAGAAGGGAAGAGAAGGAGGGGGCATCCAGTCTGTTTTTTTTTGTCACTGAACTTTGTTAACAATCTCACAATATGCACAATACATCAAACAGTACAGTAGTAGTTGTTGCAATACATACAGATCAATATGCATTATTCCAACACTTACAATATTTGTTTCAGGGTGAAGATCTGAGCCATATTAATACTACAGAGACATATGTGAGAGATGATGAGTGGTGTAAAGAGGAGATTCCCACATATGACTACCCAGGTGAGTGTCATGCCGTGCTCACCTGGGGGCGGGACCTCGGTCCTGACGTCATCTCTTCCGGAGCCGCGGTCACTCCGGGGGTCCCGTCGGGTGCGCACGCGCAGCTCTCGTCCCCAGGTCTCCTCCTACATGTCACGTTTGCGCTTGCGCGCTCCTGTCAGTGCTGTATAGGGCTCGGTCCTCTCTATGGTAATGGAGGACCTGACCCGGAACCTGTAGTGGTCATGTGCTTTCTGGCTAGGTCCTGACCCGGAACCAGTAGTAGTCATGTGCTATATCAGACGACCTCCCCCTAGGGGAGGTGCCTGATTATTGTTGTGCTTCCTGGCTTGGTCTGCCGTGTCCCTGCCTGGCTGTGCGCTGTATTCAGGTCCCCTGCCTTGCACTCTGTTGTGCCTCTTGGCACACGCTCTGAATCTGCACTCTGCTTTGTACTTTGTGCCTCCTGGCACATGCTCTGACCCTGTGCTCTGTCTCGTACTTGGTTGTGCCTCCTGGCACATGCTCTGACCCTGTACTCTGTCCCATCCTCAGTTGTGCCTCCTGGCACACACTCTGATTCCGTGCTCTGTCTTATACTCAGTTGTGCCTCCTGGCACACACTCTGATTCTGTGCTCTATCTCATACTCGGTTGTGCCTCCTGGCACACACTCGGACCCTGTGCTTTGTCTCATACTCAGTTGTGCCTCCTGGCACATGCTCTGATCCTGTACTCAGTCTCTTACTCTGTTGTGCCTCCTGGCACACGTACCAATCCTGCGCTCTGTCTTATGCTCATTTGTGCCCTCTGGCACACACCCTGCTCCTGTACTCTGTTACACCTCCTGGCACACCTGCTGCCTGACTCAGTGCTCTGACGTGCTCTTTGCACGCATTCTGCTTCACTCACACCCGGACGAACGAAGTCTCTGTATACCACGTGTTCCCGTGTCCACGCTTTACACGTTCCTGCAGACACATTCACCCACTCGTGTCTCCTGTGAGCTGGCCGCCTGGTGCCAGCAGTCATGGTGCCTCACCCCCTGGGGCTTGCCCCTGACACTCCCTGTATAGGGGGTGGTCTTCACTAGGTCAGCTCGCCCTGGGAGGGTTGGTGTCACGACCCAGAGGGTCCACTCCAGGAGTCGTCACAGTATAATCAGGCCATGGACCCCGCTGGTACCACCACCTCCATCCAAAAAGAACTGGTGTTTCTACGGGAGAGTCAGACCAGGATTATGGCCTTTTTGTAATCCATGGAGTCCCGTTTCTCGGCCATACAATCCGTTTCTGCCCAGTCCTCGGTCCCGCACCTGATGCCGCGCCTCGGCAAGCCACCCCGATATAGCGGGGACCCTAAGTTTTGTCCAGGATTTCTGAACCAATGCCGGTTACATTTTGAGCTTTTGCCGCAGCACTATCCCACTGAGCGCGCCCAAATTGCCTTTATTGTTTCACACTTAGAGGGGGAGGCATTAGCATGGGTGAACCCCCTCTGGGAGCGCAATTACTCACTCGTCTCTCAGCTTTCCATCTTTTTGGACACCTTCCGCAAGGTGTTCGACGAGCCGGGTCGGCTGGTCTCTATCACCGAGTCCCTCTTTAACCTCCATCAGGGTACGCTACCGGTGGGACAGTATGCCATCCGTTTTCGTACCTTGGCCTCCGAACTCGGTTGGAACAACGAGGCTCTCGTAGGGATCTTTTGGCGTGGCCTGTTCGGTCGGATCAAAGACGTACTGGCAGGTCGGGATACTCCCACCTCTTTAGAGGATCTGATCTCTCTGGCGACACGCATTGACCTGCGGTTTCAGGAACGTGCCCGTGAATTAGCCAGAGAGAGGAGCTCCTCTCACCTCTTCCGTTCCTGCTCCATGAAGCCGGGAAACTTCTCCGCCTAGGGTTGATAGGAGAGGCCTCCCTAGGTGAACGTGATTCCTCTCCCCCCTGCTCGTGTCCGTATTATTGAATCTCGGTGCCAAGCGTTATTCTGAGGAGGCTTTTCTGGATTCTGGCGCAGAGGGGAATTTTATCACACTCGAGGCGGTTAAAAAATACCGGATTCCTGTCAGATCCCTGGAGACTCCTCGGTCGATTGTTTCGGTCAATGGTACATCCGTGCAGGAGACCGTTACCCAGGCCACCGAAGAGATCGAGCTGCAGATCGGAGCCCTGCACCTGGAGAAGATCTCCTTCCTCGTCTTGTCTACCAGGTCTCACACGCTTCTTCTAGGCCTCCCTTGGCTACGGACTCATGAGCCAACCCTGGACTGGCGGTCGGGCGAGATACTCCGGTGGGGACCGTTCTGTCAGGAGAAGTGCCTGTTGCCCGTCCGTCCGATGAACTCTGCCGGTCCATCCCCGGCACCTACAGGTCTGCCGTCGGCTTACTTGTCCTTTGCAGATGTCTTCGACAAGAAGGAGGCCGAGACTCTGCCCATCCATCGGCCATATGACTGTCCGATTGACCTCATTCCTGGTTCTACGCCACCCAGGGGTAGGATATACCCACTATCCCCTGCCGAGACCCAAGCTATGTCTGACTATATCCAGGAGAACCTTGCGAGAGGTTTTTTCCGTAAGTCCTCCTCGCCCGCGGGAGCGGGATTTTTCTTTGTAAAAAAGAAGGACGGCTCCCTCCGTCCTTGCATAGACTACCGAGGCCTGAACGATATCACGGTCAAGAACAAGTACCCATTGCCATTGATCCCGGAGCTCTTTGACCGACTTAGAGGAGCTCGAATTTTCACCAAACTGGATCTTCGTGGGGCCTACAACTTGATCCGCATTCGTTCTGGGGATGAGTGGAAGACCGCCTTTAACACCAGAGACGGTCACTACGAGTACTTGGTCATGACCTTCGGCCTCTGCAATGCCCAGCGGTGTTCCAGGAGTTCGTGAATGACGTCTTCCGGGATATGCTGTACTCCTGCGTGGTAGTCTATCTGGATGACATCCTCGTTTTCTTATGATGGGCCTGTAAGAGAAAGCGGAGGGTAATGATGCTGTTGACTTCCTAGATCCCTGAGATCTTATCGGATGAATCTTCTCTCCCTTCTGTGCTGCTGAATGTCTCATGGTCCCTACAAGACCAGGTCCAGTCTTTCTGGCCAAACTTCCCTTTTATGATGGACAACAGTAAATGTGCAGTGAGGCCAAGTGTGAATTTCTGTACAATAACAGCAGAGTTTCCCTTTATCCTGACTTTTCAATTTGTATTAAAATTACCGTATTTTTTGACTGTGATGCACTGTTTTCCTTCAAAAATGTGGAGAAAAATAGGGGGTGCGTCTTATAGTCCAGGTGTACCTGCTTTGGATGTGGTGGGGGGTGGGGGAACGGCATCCGCGGAGCAGCGGGTCACAGGAGGCTGAAGCTGGTGGCTGCGGCTAACTCCTGTTCCCGCTGCTAAAGAGAAATGAATATTCACTGCATTCCACGCCCATGGGCTTGGAGGGCAATGAATATTCATTTCTCTTTAATAATAGTATCTTGATATGATTAGCCGCTACCCTGGTCCTGGTATGCAGGGCCCCATCCTTATAATTGGCCCCCACCCCCATCCCCATCCTGGTATGCATGGCCCCATCAGT
Source organism: Dendrobates tinctorius (assembly GCF_039654945.1). Taxonomy (NCBI): domain Eukaryota; kingdom Metazoa; phylum Chordata; class Amphibia; order Anura; family Dendrobatidae; genus Dendrobates; species Dendrobates tinctorius. Next base: position 204,014 of record NW_027362163.1, on the reverse strand, counting down.
AAACATTTAAAAACAATGTGACGAGCATCAGCTTACGCTGAGTCGTTTCTTCTTTGAATGAGTGGACCCTTTGGGCCGTGGCACCCACCCACCTAGGGCGAGCTGACCTAGTAAGAACCCCCCCCCTATACAGGGAGTGTCAGCAGCAAGACCAAGGGGGTGAGCCACCACGGCAGCTGGACCAGACGGCCGGCTCAGGGAAGCAAGACAAGGCGAGACGAGACGTTAGTTCAAAGAAACTTAATTTACGGAAGGCTTCAGGGATAACATCAGGTACAAACATAACCAGAACAGGGATAAGATAGCAGGGTGCGTGCAAGGGCACGCCAAGGTCCAAGCATGGTGCGTGCAGATGGTAGGCGGAGGCACGATGACATCAGACTCCGGACAGCAAGCGAAGATCAACCGGGACATCAGGTTCTGAAGCTCTGTAGGCAATCATCAGGATCCGGACATCCGAAAGTCAGCCAGGGTTCCATGCAAGGAAACAAGACAGGGTTAATAACATGATGCGTGTCAACGGACATGCCAGGTTCGGGTTCACAGGACGGAGGCCTGCGCATGCAAGGGGCATGCCAAGGACAGGTACAGGGAAGGTGGCCTGCACGTGCAGAGGATGCGCCAGGGAGAGACAGGATACGGTGGCATCGGAATCCGGGTGCTGGCATCGACCGACAGGATCCAGTAATCCGGCCGCGGACATCAGCTCCGGACATCAGGCCACAGTCATCTAGGTCCGGACCTCTGGCAGCGGTCGGCAGGTTACGGAATCTGGCAGGCAAGACAAGGTTCAGAGCAGAGCAAAGTAAGCAAAAGAGTTGTCCAAGAGTAGCACGAAAAGGCACAGTGCGAGAACCAGCGTTAGTGCAAGGGAGCACGGAAACCATGTCTGGGGCACCGGCAGGTGGTACCGACGATGGCATAAGCAGGCGGGCACGACTAGAGGCGGCACCGCTGCGGCCACACAGCCGGAAACCGCTATAGCACTGGACGGGGCACGGCTGAGGCACACAGGCGAGCATGGCTAGAGGCGGCACAGCTGAGGCACACCAGGCAGGCACAGGCGACCAGGCACGTGCATGGAGGCACGGAGCCACATAGCAGGGCTAGGCAAAGGTACAGGACAGACGCGTGCGATACCGTACAGCAAAGCCTAGTACGAAAAGTGCAAGAGCGCACGAAACATCAGAGCCAAGGTATAAGGAAAGAGTCAGAGTCCTGCGCATGCAGAGGGCATGCCAGGGGCAAGGTACAAGACGACGCCTGCGCGTACCAAGGGGCCCGCCAGGGACAGGGCACAGAGAGGAGACCTGTACGTGTAGACAGACACATCAGGGACAGGGACAGAGTCTAGCAGCGGAGCGTAGGCCGAAGCCCAGAGCCGGGCCAAGGGAGAACCTTGGGACTAGACAGGGTGCAGAGCGTAGACCTGTACGTGTAGACAGACACGTCAGGGACAGGGTACAGAGACAGAGGCCTGCACATGTAAGGAGACACGTCAGGGACAGGGTACAGAGACTGAGGCCTGCACGTGTAGGGAGACACGTCAGGGACAGGGTACAGAGATGGAGGCCTGCACGTGTAAGGAGACACGTCAGGGACAGGGTACAGAGATTGAAGCCTGCATGTGTAGGGAGACACGTCAGGGACAGGGTACATAGAGGGGTACCTGAAGCCACAAAGCAAAGCGAGACAGGAAACATGGAAAGAAACACGGAACAAGATCAGAGCAAACAAGGACTACAAGGCAAAGCAGGGCAAAGACAAAACATGGCACAAAGGACAAACACTAGACAAGGCACGAGACAAGAGACGGAATACGAGCACGGAGCGTGTGCAGAGACGCACTAGAGTGCAAGGTGCAAGGGCACAGAATAGAGGGAGCAACCCCACAGACCAAGCAGCCATGCAGAGAAGCAACACAATACTCAGGCCCTGAGCATAGGAAGGGGCGGTCTGATATAGGGCAAAAGCACCTCCACTTCCGGGTCAGGACCAGGGAAGAACTTCCAGTTCAGATCCTCTAGGATCACAGAGCGTTGTCACATGATCAGGGCTTCAGACCTGCAGAGACGATTGCAGAACCAGACAGTGCAGGATCCTAGGAAAGGTCACATGATCAGGGTTTCTAGACATGCAGAGTCGATTGCAGAACCAGACAGTGCAGGATCCTAGGAAAGGCCACATGATCAGGGCTTCAGACCTGCAGAGACAATTGCAGAACCAGACAGTGCAGGATCCTAGGAAAGGTCACATGATCAGGGTTTCTAGACATGCAGAGTCGATTGCAGAACCAGACAGTGCAGGATCCTAGGAAAGGTCACATGATCAGGGTTTCAGACATGCAGAAACGATTGCAGAACCAGACAGTGCAGGATCCTAGGAAAGGTCACATGATCAGGGTTTCAGACATGCAGAGACGATTTCAGAACCAGGCAGTGCAGGATCCTAGGAAAGGTCACATGATGAGGGTTTCTAGACATGACTAGATGATCACAGAAGGCAGAGCAGAAACGCAGGCATCCCGCAGCTCAGCAGTCATGAGGTGACTCAGCAGTCATGAGGTAAGCAGGATAGCAGACACGAGATGCACGTGCACACCGCTCCAGCGGTTCTTTAGGCAAAACAGACATGGCAGACATAACAGACATGGTGGACATGACAGTACCCCCCTCCTTAAGCCCTCTCTTATCGGGGCTGGAAAGAAGAAAAAAATTCTTCGGCAGAAACCAGAGTTTAGTACAAACCACTCCAACAACGTTGATCCGACATCTGAAACGGACACCTGCAGCTGTCAAGACACAGGAGCCGTGGACGAGACACGGGGATCCAGTGGGGAGGACTGCGGGTAGACAAACAAGTCTTACTCTGGCTGCCATCATTTCCAAACAAGTTCAGAGGTCAAGGGCCGGGTCTGATTTACATCAGAAGAGCGGCCGGGGTACCGCCAATTTCAAGCGAGTTCAGGAGACGTAGAGCAGATCAGATTCTTCATCAGATGGGTAGCCGAGGTACCAGCGGAGTCCATGGCCTGAGTATTCTGTGACGAGCGTCAGCTTATGCTGAGTCATTTCTTCTTTGAATGAGTGGACCCTCTGGGCCGTGGCACCCACCCACCTAGGGCAAGCTGACCTATTGAGAACCCACCCCCTATACAGGGAGTGTCAGGGGCAAGACCACGGGGGTGAGCCACCACGGCAGCTGGACCAGACGGCTGGCTCAGGGAAACAAGACAAGGCGAGACGAGACGTTAGTTCAAAGAAACTTCATTTACGGAAGGCTTCAGGGATAACATCAGGTACAAACATAACCAGATAGCAGGGTGCGTGCAAGGGCACGCCAAGGTCCAAGCATGGTACGTGCAGATGGTAGGTGGAGGCACGATGACATCAGACTCCGGACAGCAAGCGAAGATCAACCGGGACATCAGGTTCTGAAGCTCTGTAGGCAATCATCAGGATCCGGACATCCGAAAGTCAGCCAGGGTTCCATGCAAGGAAACAAGACAGGGTTAACGACATGATGCGTGTCAATGGACATGCCAGGTTCGGGTTCACAGGATGGAGGCCTGCGCAGGCCAAGGGGCATGCCAAGGACAGGTACAGGAAAGGTGGCCTGCGCGTGCAGAGGACGCGCCAGGGAGAGACAGGGAACGGTGGCATCGGAATCCGGGTGCTGGCATCGACCGACAGGATCCAGTAATCAGGCCGCGGACATCATCTCCGGACATCATGCCACAGTCATCTAGGTCCGGACCTCTGGCAGCGGTTGGCAGGTTACGGAATCCGGCAGGCAAGACAAGGTTCAGAGCAGAGCAAAGTAAGCAAAAGAGTTGTGCAAGAGTAGCACGAAAAGACACAGTGCGAGAACCAGCGTGAGTGCAAGGGAGCACGGAAACCACGACTGGGGCATTGGCAGGTGGTACCGACGAAGGCATAAGCAGGCGGGCACGACTAGAGGCGGCACCGCTGCGGCCACGCAGCCGGAAACCACTATAGCACTGGACGGGGCACGGCTGAGGCACACCAGACGGGCACAGGCGACCAGGCACGTGCACGGAGCCACATAGCAGGGCTAGACAAAGGTACAGGACAGACGCGTGCGATATCGCACGGCAAAGCCTAGTACGAAAAGTGCAAGAGCGCACGAATCATCAGAGCCAAGGTATAAGGAAAGAGTCAGAGTCCTGCACATGCAGAGGGCATTCCAGGGGCAAGGTACAAGACGAGGCCTGTGCGTACCGAGTGGCACGCCAGGGACAGGGCACAGAGCGGAGACCTGCACCTGTAGACAGACACGTCAGGGACAGGGACAGAGTCTAGCAGCGGAGCGTAGGCCGAAGCCCAGAGCCGGGCCAAGGGAGAACCTTGGGACTAGACAGGGTATAGAGCGGAGACCTGCACATGTAGAGAGACACGTCAGGGACAGGGTACAGAGACGGAGGCCTGCACGTGTAAGGAGACACGTCAGGGACAGGGTACAGAGACTGAGGCCTGCACGTGTAGGGAGAAACGTCACGGACAGGGTACAGAGAAGGGTGTTGTGAGTTCATTTTCCCCTTCACCGTTGATGTCTGATGAACTCCCTCTGCTGGTGAAGAGAGGTAGTGAAATTGATTGGGTTGAGAAGAACCTGTCATCTGAACAGGTGGAGCCTGATTGGACACCCAGAATCACTGAGTGGATATAAGGCAGCCGACGCCCTACAGGGGTGCTGGTGATCCTTTCTGCTCTGAGCTCTTGCAACCAGTTAGTCCTGTCTACTGAAAGCTAAGTTTTTGCTCTCTTATTTTTCCATGAGATTTTGTCTGTTTGCTTCGTGTTTTGTGTTCAGCCTGCCTTTGTTGAGACGGGATGAGCTCCATTTTTGTCTCTGATCAGTTTATCTCTTTGCTCTGTTTTCAGAATATACCTGAGTGCTGATATAGTGATTTTGAAGTCTAGCGACTTCAGGGCCTTTTTCCCTATCAGACGGTTGGGACATTTTTGTAGGGTTTTTTGCGGATTGCAGCCAGCATCTTTTCTGTCCTTTCCTATTTAGTTAGTTGGGCCCCATCGTTTGCTCAACCTGTCTTTCTGTCTGTGTTTGTGTTTTCATCTGCTTTTCACCGACAATACATGTTGGGGGCTGTCTATTGCTTTGGGGTCTGCTCTGGGGCAGTTTAGATTTCCCCTTTCTTTCTTTAGGCTTATTTAGTTCTCCGGCTGTGAACGAGGGGTCTAGGGCACCGTAGGAACCCCCCACGGCTACTGTTAGTTGTGGTGAATAGGATCAGGGGTCTGCAATCCGATAGCTACCAACCTCTCCGGTTTTCTGGACTTAGCTTGTATTTTTGTTTTTTCCTCCTTCAGTGACTCATTCATAACAGAAGGGTACCTGAAGCCACAAAGCAAAGCGAGACAGGAAACATGGAAAGAAACAAGGAACAAAATCAGAGCAAACAAGGACTACAAGGCAAAGCAGGGCAAAGACAAAACATGGCACAAAGGACAAACACTAGACAAGGCACAAGACAAGAGGCGGAATATGAGCACGGAGCGTGTGCAGAGACGCACTACAGAGCAAGGTGCAAGGGCACAGAATAGAGGGAGCAACCCTACAGACCAAGCAGCCATGCAGAGAAACAACACAATGCTCAGGCCCTGAGCATAGGAAGCGGCGGTCTGATATAGGGCAAAAGCACCTCCACTTCCGGGTCAGGACCAGGGAAGAACTTCCAGTTCAGCTCCTCTAGGATCACAGAGCGTGGTCACATGATCAGGGCTTCAGACCTGCAGAGACGATTGCAGAACCAGACAGTGCAGGATCCTAGGAAAGGTCACATGATCAGGGTTTCTAGACATGCAGAGACGATTGCAGAACCAGACAGTGCAGGATCCTAGGAAAGGTCACATGATCAGGGTTTCAGACATGCAGAAACGATTGCAGAACCAGACAGTGCAGGATCCTAGGAAAGGTCACATGATGAGGGTTTCTAGACATGACGAGATGATCACAGAAGGCAGAGCAGAAACGCAGGCATCCTGCAGCTCAGCAGTCACGAGGTGACCCAGCAGTCACGCAGCTCAGCAGTCACGAGGTAAGCAGGATAGCAGACACGAGATGCGCGTGCACACTGCTCCAGCGGTTCTTGAGGCAAAACAGACATGGCAGACATAACAGACATGGCGGACATGACAAACAAACAATTACACTTACCTACCCTGCGCTCCCTCACAGCGCCCTGTGTTGTGAATTCGCTTTTTGGCCTCCCTCTGGTTACTACTGAAGGTAGTGGAACTGACAGAGGGGTTGCGAGTTCTCTTTCTGGGCTCCCTCTGGTGGTTACTGGAGGTAATGGAGCTGATCTGATTAACAGAGGCTTGCCACCTGATAATGAGGACGACGATTGGAGATCTGGGGTTTCAGACTGGGATTTAAGACAGCCGACTCCCTCTATCCCTGCTGGTGGTTTTCTTCCTGCCTCCTGAGGTCTTAGTTTCCAGCTCAGTCCCTGCATGTTCAACTAAGTGTTCATTTGCTATTCTGTTTAAATTTGATCTGGTTTTGTCTATCTCAGTTTTGTGTGGTCAGCCTGCTCCGGCTGGGGCTGTGCTGAATCTCCATCCATATGTTACTGCTTGTGCCAGTTTGTTTTTGTCCCTTATTAGATTGGCCTCTTTTTGCTCTGCTTACAGAATATACCAGAGTGCTGATATAGTGGGTGAAGTCATACGACTTCAGTATTTTTTGCATCAGACGTGTTGGACTTTTTTGCAGGGTTTTTTGCATGATTGCAGGCAGTGTCTTCCCTTTCCTGTCTAGTCAATGTGGGCCCCATCATTTGCTCAGTCTATTTACCTGCCTGTGTTTGTGCTTTCATCTTGTTTCACCGTCAATACTTGTGTGGGGGCTGTCTATTCCTTTGGGGTCTGCTCTGGGGCAGTTTAGATTTCCCCTTTCTTGCTTTAGGCTTAGTAAGCTCTCTGGCTGTGCCGAAGCGCCTAGGATCATCATAGGCATGCTCCATGGCTACTGCTAGTTGTGTGGATAGGATCAGGGGTCTGCAATCCGCCTAGTTACCAACCTCTCTGGTTTTCAGTAGCTTAGCTTGGGCTTGCTCTCCTCCTTGGTGACCCAATCATAACAGCCCTGCTCCGGTGCCAGCAACTGCTATATGCTTGTAAGCAGTGGATGGCAGGGATGTCATGTGCTGCTCACAAGCAGAGCACAGCTGTCAGGACTGTGCACGCAAAGGGCAGTGAGTATTCATTGTTCTTCAGTAGCGCGCATTGTCAGCCACCGGCTTCCTGCTGCTACAGCGGTCACGTGTGCCGCTACTTAAGAGAAATTAATATTAATGAATTTTCACTGTTCTCAGCACTGCTTACAAGCATATAGCAGTTGCTAGCAATGGAGCAGGATGCTATGAGGGAACGCCGGGTAGGTAAGTGTAATGGTTTACTTTTTAATGTTTTCTGATGGGGGCCATGCATACCGCATACCAGGATAGGAATGGGGGTGGAGGCCACTTATAAGGATGGGGCCTTGCATACCAGGACGAGATGGGGCCCTGCACACCAGGACAAGATGGGGCCCTGCATACCAGGATGAGATGGGGTGCCTGCATACCAAGACGAAATGGGGCCATGCATACCAGGACGACATGGGACCATGCATACCAGGATAAGGATGGGGCCATGCATACCAGGATAGGGATGATGGGACCCTGCATACAAGGATAGGGATGGGACCATGCATACTAGGACAAGATGAGGGCCCTGCATACCAGGATAGGGATGGGACCATGCATAAGGAAACGAGATGGGGGGCCTGCATAACAGGGTACGGATGGGACTATGCATACTAGGACCAGATGGGGCCCTGCATACCAGGACGAGATGGGGTCCCTGCATACCAGGATAGGTATGGGACCATGCATACCAGAATAGGGATGAGGCGGCATGCATACCAGGATAAGGATGGGGCCATGCATACCAGGATAGGGATGACGGCGCCATGCATACCAGGATAGGGATGAGGCGGCATGTATACCAGGATAAGGATGGGGCCATGCATACCAGGATAGGGATGAGATGCTATGCATACTAGGATGAGATAGGGGACCCTGCATACCAGGATAGGGATGGGATCATGCTTACTAGGATGAGATGGGGTCCCTGCTTACCAGTATGGGGATGGGGCCATGCATGCCAGGATAGGGATGAGGGATCAATGCATACCAGGATAGGGATGGGGCCTTGCATAACAGGATAGGGATGAGGGATCCATGCATACCAGGATAGGGATAGGGCCATGCATGCCAGGGTAGGGATAAGGGGGCCATGCATACCAGGATAGGGATGAGGGGGCCATGTGTATAAGAATGGGGATGAGGGAACCATATATATCAGGATAGGGGATATTAAGTACAGAATTGACCACATTTTTTGCTTCAATTTTTTTTCCTAATTTCTTCCTCTAAAACCTAGGTGTGTCTTATGGTCCAAAAAATACGGTAATTTCAAGGAGGATTGTAATAAACTACAGGTAAAACATTACACCTGGTTTTCTATCAGACTGTGAACTGTCATTGTCTTGGTAAATAATTAAAGTTTTTTTACATAGCTTGCCATTTTTATGGACAGTTTAAGTAGAAATGTTCAAAAATATAAAACTCAAGGAAATTTTATTAAAAAATAATTGTTTTTTAATCTTAGCAGATGACTGTACCAGGAGATCAGACAGACAGCTGACATCTTCAATTTTTCAATCTGATGATCTTGAGATCCTACAAGATACAACTGAAGTGACTGCCATTACTCCAGATATATCATCATCCATTCACAGCAAAGTTCTGTCATCTGATCCTATGAAACAGGTCCCATCTTCTGTTTCATTACCGACTACTAAGGAAAATCAAAGTCACAAAATAGGCATTAAAAAACAAACTGCTACTAAAGCAAAGAAGTCATTTTCATGTTCAGAATGTGGGAAATGTTTTGCACGGAAATCAAATTTTGTTACTCACAAGAGAACTCACACAGGGGAGAAGCCTTTTTCATGTTCAGAATGTGGGAAATATTTTAGTCTGAAAGGGAATCTTGTTAAGCACCAAAGAACTCACACAGGGGAGAAGCCTTTTTCATGTTCAGAATGTGGGAAATATTTTAGCAATAAATCAGATTGTGTTAAGCACCAGAGAACTCACACAGGGGAGAAGCTTTTTCATGTTCAGAATGTGAGAAATGTTTTGCACATAAATCACATTTTGTTATCCACCAAAGAACTCACACAGGGGAGAAGCCTTTTTCCTGTTCAGAATGTGGGAAATGTTTTGCACAGAATTCACAATTTATTACCCACAAAAGAACTCACACAGGGGAGAAGCCTTTTTCATGTTCAGAATGTGGGAAATATTTTAGCAATAAATCAGATTGTGTTAAGCACCAGAGAACTCACACAGGGGAGAAACTTTTTTCATGTTCAGAATGTGGGAAATGTTTTGCACATAAATCACATTTTGTTGTCCACCAAAGAACTCACACAGGGGAGAAGCCTTTTTCCTGTTCAGAATGTGGGAAATGTTTTAACAATAAATCAGATTGTGTTAATCACCAGAGAATCCACACAAGGGAGAAGCCTTTTTCCTGTTCAGAATGTGGAAAATGTTTTAACAATAAATCAAATTGTGTTAAGCACCAGAGAACTCACACAGGGGAGAAGCCTTTTTCATGTTAATGTGGGAAATATTTTAGCCAGAAAGCGCTTCTTGATCCCAATCAGAGCAGTCACACAGAGGAGAAGCTTTTACATTTTCTTAATGTGGGAAATATTTTACTTGGAAATTAACTGTTAATAAACATCAAAGATGTCATATAGGGGAGAACACTTTTTTATGTTCATAATGTTGGAATAGTTTTAACCAAAATTAAATCTTAAATGCGTTGTCTCTTGTCATTCCTCATGTTTGCTGACAAAAGGATAAAACTAAACCTTATTAAAGGGAACCTGTCACCCTCCAGGGCGTCTTTAACTAAAAGCCACCTTCAGCAGCACTAAGGCTGCATTCTGTGAAGGTGGCTCTTCTGTTCTGATAATAATTTTATTTCTATAGCGCCAACATATTCCGCAGCACTTTACATTTCAGAGGGGACTAGTACAGACAATAGACATTACAGCATAACAATAATCATATAGATCATAGCATGTACCAAGAGGAATGAGGGCCCTGCTCGCAAGCTTACAATCTATGAGGAAAAAAGGTAGACTGTTATGAATGGGTCACCGAGGAGGATGGCAGGAACAGGCTAAGTCACCAGAAAACCAGAGAAGTTGGTAACTAAGCGGATTGCAGACCCCTGATCCTATTCACACAACTAACAGTAGCTGTGGAACGTACCTACGATGCCCTAGACGCCTCGGCACAGCCAGGGAGCTAACTAAGCCTAAAGCAAGCCTAAATCTAAACTGTCCCGGAGCAGACCCCAAAAGGAATAGATAGCCCCCAAACATATATTGTCGGTGAGACAAGATGAAACAAACGCAGGCAGAAAAATAGACTGAGCAAATGATGGGGCCCAAACTGACTAGACAGGACAGGAAAGAAAAGACACTGTCTTCAAGTAAGCAAAAACCCAGAAAAATCCAACACGTCTGATGTACAAAAAAACACTGAAGTCACACGACTTTGCCCCCACTATATCAGTGCTCCGGTATGAACTGGAAGCAAAGTAAAAGAGACCAATATAACAGGGGACTGAACAAACTGACACAGGCTGTAACATATGGAGCGGTGGTCCAGCACGGCCCTCAGAGGAGCAAGCTGAACCCACACAACAAGCAGAGAGAGACAAAACCAGATCAGATGCAAAGGATTAGCAAATGCACAACTTAGCTGAACAATGCAGGATCAGGGCAGGAGACATCAGACCTCAATGCACAGGAAAGCAATCACCAGCAGGGATTGAAGGAAGTCTGCAGACTTAAATACTCCAATCAGTAACTCCAGATCTCCATTCGTCATCATCATCATCAGGTGGCAGACCTCTGTCAATCTGGCCAGCTCCACTACCTCCAGTAACCATCAGAGGGAGCAGGGGGAGCTTCGGCTCAGAAGTCTGAGCCAGGGAATTCACAACAGTAGACTCAAAAGTTGGGTGGTAACAGTTGCCTTCATTGTTCGGACCAACCATAATGTTAAGTTTGTAACAGTACAGACGCAGAGGGCTAATAGATGCATAAAGCATATGGGAACATGATGTGGGAAACCTGGTTGTGGGAAAACTTTTGACTGTGCCACATGGAGTAGTTAGGTTAATGTGTTGAGGCAGTAGGCCAGTCTGAATAAATGTATTTTCAGGGCACGCTTAAAATTGTAGGGATTGGGGACTAATCGTATTGACCTGGGAAGTGCATTCCAAAGAATTGGCGCAGCATGTGTATAGTCTTGGAGACGGGAGTGGGAGGTTCTGATTATTCAGGATGCTAACCTCAGGTCATCGGCAGAACGGAGGGCATGGGTAGGGTGGTAGACTTAGACGAGGGAGGAGATGTAGGGTGATGCTGAGCCGTGGAGTGCTTTGTGGGTGAGGGTAATAAGTTTGTACTGGTTTCTGGAGTGGATGGGTAACCAGTGTAAGGGATGGCACAAGGTAGAGGCGTCGGTGTAACGATTAGCGAGGAATATAATCCTGACTGAGCATTCAAGACAGATTGGAGGGAGGAGAGTTTGGTAAGAGGGAGACCAATTAGAAGAGATTCACAATAGTCCAGATGATAATGAACAAGAGAAACAATAAGAGTTTTTGCGGAGTCAAAAGTAAGAAAAGGTTGAATTCTAGAAATGTTTTGAGGTGCAGATAACAAGAGCAAGCCAGTGATCGAATGTGGTGTGTTGTGAGTTCATTTTCCCCTTTACCACTGAGGCCCGATGAACTCCCTCTTGTAGTAAAGAAAGATAGTGAGCCTGATTATCAGGCATCTGGGTCTAATGATGATGATTGGCTGAGTGGAGTTTCTGACTGGATATAAGGCTGTCCACGCCCGTCTGCTCTGCGGGTGATTTCTCTGTGGATCCTTGGATACCAGTCTGAATTCCTGCTCTCCAAAAGCTAAGTTTTCTGCTCTTCCGTTTGCATTTGTACGTTGTTTTTGTTTTGCTGGATTTCTGTCATTCCCTGCTGGGGTGATCTGAATTCCTTTAGCTCTGTCTTCAGAAAATACCTGAGTGCTGATATAGTTTTTGAAGCCTAGCTGCTTCAGGGCCTTTTTCCATATCAGCCTGTTGGTTTATGTCTTTTCAGGGTTTTTGCAGATTGCAGACAGCAGCTGTCCTATCCTGTCCTATTTTAGTGAGTTTGGGCCCCATTGTTTGCTCAGCCTATCTTTCTATCTGTGTGTGTGTTTTTTCATCTTGCTTCACCGTCATTATATGTTGGGGGCTGCCTTTTACTTTGGGGTCTGCTCTGGGGCAGTTTAGTTTTCCTTTTCTGTCTTTAGGCTATTTAGTTTCTCCGGCTGTGATCGAGGGGTCTAGGGCACCGTAGGAACCCCCCACGGCTACTGCTAGTTGTGTTGTTAGGTTCAGGGGTCTGCAATCTGATAGTTGCCAACTTCTCCGGTTTTCTGGACTTAGCTGCTATTTTTGTGTCTGCCTCCTACGGTGACTCATTCATAACAGAATCACCCGCCGAACCGCAGATCCTAGGGTACTCAATAGCAGGAAAGAATTGTAAAAAAAAAAAAGGTGTGTATATTTTTTCCTCTATATCTCTGAGGCCGTAGGGGGAATTTTTTTTTTTTTCTCTCAATGGAGATAAAGCAATTGTGTGATCGTGTGGAGCAGCTCGCTGCGGAAGTGCGGGGAATTTCCGCCTACCTTGCTAATTCTCATACTGCTGAACCAAAGATTCCCACACCTGATGTATTTTTTGGGGATCGGTCTAAATTTTTGAATTTCAAAAATAATTGTAAATTATTTTTTGCCTTGAAGCCTAACTCGTCAGGGAGCTCCGCGCAGCAGGTTAAAATTGTCATCTCTTTGCTGCTTGGCGATCCCCAGGATTGGGCGTTTTCTTTGAAACCTGATGATCCTATTCTGACTAATGTGAACGCATTTTTTCATGCCTTGGGGTTGTTGTATGACGAACCTAATGCCATTGATCAGGCTGAAAAGACCCTGCTGGCATTGAACCAGGGTCAAGATTCTGCAGAATCTTACTGTCAAAAATTCCGAAAGTGGGCGGTACTTACTACCTGGAATGATAATGCCTTGGCTGCTCTCTTTCGGAAGGGTTTGTCAGAAGCCGTAAAAGATACTATGGTGGGATTTCCTGTTCCCTCTGGTCTTGACGATTCTATGTCATTAGCCATTCAGATTGATCGGCGTTTGCGCGAACGCAAAACTGCACGAGTGGTGTTGCCACTTGTTGAACGAGTGTCTGAGCCTATGCAATGTGATAGAGTTTTGTCCAGAGAGCAGCGTCAGGAGTTCAGAAGGCGTAATAAGTTGTGTTTTTTCTGTGGAGATGCCTCGCATATTATTTCTGTCTGTCCTAAACGAGAGAAACGCTTTGCACACACGTTTTCTGTTGGTGGTGTTCAACCTAAGTTTCTTCTGGCTATTACTCTGATCTGCTCCCTGTCCACATTTTCCGCCAAGGCTTTTGTGGATTCGGGAGCAGCTCTAAACCTAATGGACTTGGATTTTGCTAAACGTTGTGGATTTCCGATGACACCTCTGCAGACGCCTATTCCTTTGAGGGGGATTGATGCTACTCCTTTGGCAAAAAATAAACCTCAGTTTTGGACCCAGGTGGTAATGCGGGTCGCCCCAGACCATCAAGAAAATTGCAGATTTTTGGTGTTGCATAATCTGCATGATACCATTGTTCTGGGGTTTCCCTGGTTGCAAATTCATAATCCAGTTTTGGATTGGAAATCTGTGTCTGTGGTGAGTTGGGGTTGTCGGTGTGCCTTTAGTGAGGCTCCGGTGTTTTCCACCTCTCCTCAGTCGCATGATGTTCCTGATTATTTGGCGGACTTTTATGATGTATTTAGTGAGAATGAGTCTGCGTCTCTGCCTCCTCATAGAAGTTATGACTGTGCAATTGAACTGAGCCCGGGGTGTAAATTCCCCAATGGTCGGCTCTTCAATTTATCTGTACCCGAGCACGAGGCTATGCGATCCTATATTAAGGAGGCATTGGAGAAGGGTCATATTAGACCATCCTCTTCACCCTTAGATGCCGGTTTTTTTTTGTAGCCAAAAAAGATGGATCATTAAGACCTTGTATTGATTATCGTGCCCTCAACAAAATTACTGTTAAATATCAGTATCCGTTACCCCTGATTTCGGATCTATTCTCTAGAGTTAAAGGTGCTTGTTGGTTTACCAAGCTTGACCTCAGGGGGGCGTATAATCTTATTCGCATTAAGCATGGGGATGAATGGAAGACGGCGTTTAATACTCCGGAGGGACATTTTGAGTACCTGGTGATGCCTTTTGGGCTCACTAATGCCCCTTCTGTCTTCCAGTGCTTCATGAACGATATTTTCCGAGATTTTGTCGATACATTTTTGATTATCTATCTGGATGATATTTTGATCTTCTCCAAGGATTGGGATTCTCATGTGGAACATATTCGGACTGTGTTCCGGATCTTGAGGGAGAATTCCCTGTATGTCAAAGGATCTAAATGCCTTTTTGGAGTACAGAGGATTTCTTTTTTGGGATTTATTTTGTCTCTGTCAACTATTGAAATGGACGCGGCCAAGGTACAGGCCATTCACGATTGGGTTCAGCCCACTTCTTTGAAGGCCCTTCAGAAGTTTTTGTGTTTTGCTAATTTTTATCAGAAATGTATAGCAAAATTTTCTAGTATTGCCAAGCCATTGACTGATTTGACTAAGAAGGGTGCTGATGTGTTAAATTGGTCTCCAGAGGCTGTTTCTTCCTTTCAGGAGCTGAAGCGAAGATTCCCCTTCCTCCCTGGTTTTGCGGCAACCTGATGTCTCACTTCCGTTCCAGGTAGAGGTGGATGCTTCTGAGATTGGTGCAGGAGCTGTTTTGTCCCAAAAGGATCCTGTAACATCTAAAATGAATCCCTGTGCTTTCTTTTCCCGAAAGTTCTCTCCATCTGAACGTAACTATGATGTGGGGAATCGGGAACTGTTGGCCATGAAATGGGCATTTGAGGAGTGGAGACATTGGTTGGAGGGAGCTAAGCATCAAGTCGTGGTCCTCACTGACCACAAGAATTTGATTTACCTAGAGTCGGCTAAGCGCTTGAACCCCAGACAGGCTAGGTGGGCCTTGTTTTTTACACGTTTTGATTTTGTGGTTTCTTTTCTTCCTGGAACTAAGAATGTCAAGGCAGACGCCCTCTCTAGGAGCTTCTTTGCTGATTCTCCTGTGGTGATCAAACCTGCTACCATCTTAGGCGAAGGGGTAGTTCTTTCTGCCATCTCGCCCGATTTGAGACGTGCTCTGGAAGAGTTCCAGGAGGACAAACCTGAGCGTTGTCCCAGTGGAAAGTTGTATGTTCCTGACCAGTGGAAGAGGAGAGTGATGTCTGAAGTTCATTGCTCTGCTTTGGCTGGTCATCCAGGTATTTTTGGTACTAGAGATTTGGTGAGTCGGTCTTTTTGGTGGCCCTCCTTGTCTCGTGATGTCAGGAATTTTGTGCAGTCCTGTGGGACTTGCTCCCGGTCTAAATCGTGTTCTCGCTCTAGTGGGTTGTTGATGCCTTTGCCTGTCCCCAAGAAGCCATGGACCCATATTTCAATGGATTTTATCTCTGATATACCTGTCTCTCAGAGAATGACTGTTATTTGGGTGATTTGTGATAGATTCTCTAAGATGGTCCATCTTGTACCACTCCCTAAGTTGCCGTCTTCCTCTGAGTTGGTACCCCTGTTTTTGCAACAGGTGGTTCGCTTGCACGGGATTCCTGAGAACATTGTATCTGACAGAGGGGTTCAGTTTGTGTCTAGATTTTGGAGAACTTTCTGTTCCAAGCTGGGAATTCAGTTGTCCTTCTCCTCTGCTTTTCACCCTCAAACCAATGGACAGACAGAACAAACCAGACCTTGGAGTCATATTTGAGATGTTTTATTTCCGCTGATCAGGATGATTGGGTTTCATTTTTGCCCTTGGCCGAATTTGCTTTAAATAATAGAGCTAGTTCTGCCACTTTGATGTCACCTTTTTTGTAATTTTGGGTTTCATCCTCGATTTTCTTCAGGGCAGGTGGAGCCCTCTGCCTGCCCAGGTGTTGACACTGTGGTGGAGAGAATGCACCAGATCTGGGACCAAGTGGTGGATAAGTTATCTCTCTCCCAGGAAAAGGCCCAGCGGTTTTCCAACCGACATAGGACCATTGGTCCCCAGTTTAAGGTTGGTGATATGGTGTGGTTATCATCAAAAAATATTGCTATGAAGGTGGCTTCTCCTAAGTTTAAGCCTAGATTTATTGGACCTTACAAGATTTTGGAGATTATTAATCCAGTCTCTTTTCGTTTGGCTCTTCCTGTCACATTTAAAATCCATAATGTGTTCCATAAGTCTTTGTTGAAGAGGTTTGTTGAACCTGTTGTTCCTGGGGTGGCACCTCCAGACCCTGTATTGGTTGAAGGTAACATGGAATATGAGGTAGAGAAGGTACTGGATTCCCGTCTGGCTAGACGGAGACTCCAGTATTTGGTTAAGTGGAAGGGTTATGGTCAGGAGGATAATTCCTGGGTCTCTGCCTCTGATATTCATGCCAAAAGATTGGTGCGTGCCTTTCATCGGGCCCACCCTGATCGTTCTGGTGGCGTGGTTGAGGGTTCGGTGACCCCTCCTCAAGGGGGAGGTACTGTTGTGAGTTCATTTTCCCCTTTACCACTGAGGCCCGATGAACTCCCTCTTCTAGTAAAGAAAGATAGTGAGCCTGATTATCAGGCATCTGGGTCTAATGATGATGATTGGCTGAGTGGAGTTTCTGACTGGATATAAGGCTGTCCACGCCCGTCTGCTCTGCGGGTGATTCCTCTGTGGATCCTTGGATACCAGTCTGAATTCCTGCTCTCCAAAAGCTAAGTTTTCTGCTCTTCCGTTTGCATTTGTACGTTGTTTTTGTTTTGCTGGATTTCTGTCATTCCCTGCTGGGGTGATCTGATTTCCTTTAGCTCTGTCTTCAGAAAATACCTGAGTGCTGATATAGTTTTTGAAGCCTAGCTGCTTCAGGGCCTTTTTCCATATCAGCCTGTTGGTTTATGTCTTTTCAGGGTTTTTGCAGATTGCAGACAGCAGCTGTCCTATCCTGTCCTATTTTAGTGAGTTTGGGCCCCATTGTTTGCTCAGCCTATCTTTCTATCTGTGTGTGTTTTTTCATCTTGCTTCACCGTCATTATATGTTGGGGGCTGCCTTTTACTTTGGGGTCTGCTCTGGGGCAGTTTAGTTTTCCTTTTCTGTCTTTAGGCTATTTAGTTTCTCCGGCTGTGATCGAGGGGTCTAGGGCACCGTAGGAACCCCCCACGGCTACTGCTAGTTGTGTTGTTAGGTTCAGGGGTCTGCAATCTGATAGTTGCCAACTTCTCCGGTTTTCTGGACTTAGCTGCTATTTTTGTGTCTGCCTCCTACGGTGACTCATTCATAACAGTGGTGGGCGAATGAAAGCTCGGAGTCAAGTATGACCCCAAGACAGCGGGCATGTTGCTGGGGAGTAATAGTGGAACCACACACAGAAATGGCAATGTCGGGCATAGGTGCATTAGTAGAGGGAGGAAACACAAGGAGTTCAGTCTTTGACAGGTTCAGTTTCAGATATAGTGAGGACATGATGCTAGACACAGCGTTTAGACAATCGCTGGTGGTTTCTAAAAAGGCAGGTGTGATGTCAGGAGAACAAGTGTATAATTGAGTGTCATCAGCATAGAGATGGTACTGGAAACCAAATCTACTGATTTTTTGACCAATAGGGGCAGTCTACAAAGAGAAGAGGAGGGGACCTAGAACCGATCCTTGAGGAACCCCAACAGTAAGTGAAAGATGTGGGAAGGAGGAGCCAGCAAAAGATACAGTAAAGGAACAGTCAAAGAGATAGGAGGAGAACCAGGAGAGAACAGTGTCCTTGAGGCCGATGGAGCGGAGCATAGTGAAGAAGAGCTGGTGATCCACATTGCCGAACGCTGCAGAGAGATCCAAGAGAATTAGCATGGAGTAATGACCATTAGATTTAGCTGTTAGTAGATCATTAGAGACTTTAGTGAGGGCAGTTTCAGTAGAGTGTAAAGAGTGGAAACCAGATTGGAAAGGGTCGAGAAGAGAGTTATCAGAGAGATAGCGGATAAGATGGGAGTGGACCAGGCGTTCCAGGAGTTTAGAGATGAAGGGAAGATTAGAGACAGGTCTATAGTTAGAGGCACAGTTTTGGTCAAGGGATGGTTGCTTAAGTAGTGGATGTATGAAGGCATGCTTAAATGAGGTAGGAAAGATATCAGGAGAGAGAGGTTAAATATTTTAGTTAGGTGGGTGGTGACAATAGGGGAAAGGGACTGGAGGAGATGTGACGGAATGGGGTCAATGGTGCAAGTGGTTGGGCTAGAAGATGCAAGGAAACTGCTTACTTCTTGTTCTGTGACTGGTTCAAAATCAGAGAGTGAGCAAGATGCAGTGGGGGAGGGAGGACAGTGCATGGTATTAGGGGATTGGGAGATAATTTCCTGTCGGATCTGGTCAATTGCTTCATTGAAGTAATTGGCCAGATCATCAGCTTGAAGCTCCATGGTTGGGGCATGCACTCTTGGGTTGAGTAGGGAATGAAAAGTGTCAAAGAGACGTTTCGGGTTATTGGACAGTGAAGTGATGAGGGTGTTGAAATAGGTTTGTTTTGAGAGGTGAAGGGCAGTGTTGTATGTTCTAAGCATAAACTTATAATGGATGAAATCTTCAGGTAGGTTGGATTTTCTCAACAGACGTTCGGCGCACCTGGAGCATCGCAGCAGGAAACATGTTTGCAGGGTGTGCCACGGTTGTCGCCGTCTGTGTCGTGTTGTTTTTTGCATAGGAGGTGAAATTTCATCCAGGGCACTTTGAAGTGTTTCATTGTAATGCTTCAATGCAGAATCAGGACATGAGAGGGAGGAGATAGGGGCCAATGAAGACTGCAAGTTCTTCATAAGTTTCTGGGTGTTAATGGCCTGTATGTTTCTATAAGTATGGACAGTGGGGGTGACCTGAGCAGCCTGACAGTTCTTGATAGAGAATGAAAGAAGGTTGTGGTCAGAGAGCGGGAGAGGGGAGTTTGCAAAATCATCCACTGCACAAAGCCGAGAGAAGACCAAGTCGAGGGAGTTTCCGTCTTCATGAGTTGGAGAGTTAGTAAGCTGCGAGAGGCCGAATGAGGAGGTTAGAGATAACAGGGGAGTAGCAGATAGGGAGAGGGGAAGAGCAATGGGGATGTTGAAATCTCCCATGATGAGGGTAGGGATGTCATAGGAGAGAAAATGTGGAAGCCAAGTGGCAAAATGATCCAGGAACTGATGGGAGGGTCCGGGAGGACGATATACCACCGCCACTCGCATGGAGAAGGGGGTGTAGAGTCTGACGGCATGGACCTCAAAAGAAGGGAAGACAAGTGAGGGTACTTGAGGGATAACCTGAAAGGTACATTTTGGTGATAGGAGCAAACCAACGCCTCCACCTGCTCTATTGTCTGATTTTGGGGTATGAGAGAAGTGTAGTCCCCCGAATGAAAGAGCAGCAGCAGTAGTATCTGATCCCCAGTAACGCCGAAATATTGACTTTTATAAATAGGTCCTCATACCTGGATTCAGTCACAGAGGTTTGATATGTCCCTCTGTTTAAGACGCCTCCCAGCTGTTTCGTCCCTACGCCGCCTCCTCCTGTGTTGCTGTTGGCATTACATGCCGGTGGGTGCCTGCGCTGTTCCACTAGTTCTCGGGTATGCGCAGTGTGTGCTGCCAAGGAACTGACATCAGGCTATCGAGCCCGTGTGTTTTGGAGTCCCCAGATCCCGCCCCACAGTGTGTTATTAAGTATTCACACTGCAGGGCTGTGAATCTTGCGCCTGCACATTGAAAATCTATAGCTTCACCTCCCCCCATCTCCCTCCTCGTCTTTCGTTTTCCTCCCTTGCGCCTCTTTTGTTTTCCTCGGCAGCGTCTGATGAGCTGAGCAGTTCACTGGCAGTTCAGCTCATCACCTAAGGTGTGTCACTGTAAAAACCCCGTACATTGCCATAAAATTGCATTATTGTATATATTATAAAGTCCCCTATTGGCTTCATAGTTCACCATCCCTCTATCTCTACCTCTATCTATTTTTCTATATATCTATCAATCCGTCTTGCTATCTATCTATCTATCAACTATCTATCTATCTATTATCCATATCTCTCTATCCATCTATCTATTCATCTATCTATCATCTATTATTCATCTATCTCTCTATTCATCTATCTATCCATCTATTTATCTATCATCTATGTATATATTATCTATCTCCATCTATATATCCATCTATCTATTTTTCTATTATCTATCTATTATCCATCTATCTCTCTATCCATCTATCCATTTATCTATTATCTATCTATCCATCTGTCTATCTATCTGTCTCTCTATCCATCTATCTATCCATTTATCTATTATATTTCTATCTATCATCTATCTATCCATCTATTTATCTATCTATCTATCCATCCATCTATCATCTCTCTATTTATCCATCTGTCTATCTATCTATCATCTATCTGTCCATCTAGCTATGTGACGGACTCAGCTTCTGCTGAGCCGGTTTTTTGAGTGGACCCTCTGGGCAGTGGCACCCACCCACCTAGGGTGAGCTGACCTAGTGAGAAACCACCCCCTGTACAGGGATTGTCAGGGGCATGACCAAGGGGGTGAGCCACCACGACTGCTGGGACCAGACGGCCGGCTCAGGGGGACACTAGTGAGTGTCCGGCAGCAGGACGAGCAGGATGCAAAACATAAAGCGAGATCATTGGGTTTCTTCAATAAACGTGGTTTCAAGCTTTAATCAGGTGCAAGGCATAAACAGTGAAGCACAGCAAAGTGCGTGCAGGGGCACGCCAAATGTTCAAGGCATAACACGTGCTAGAAATCATACCAGGGTCCAAGACAGGGTGCGTGCTAGGAGACACGCCAGGGTCCAAGACAGGGTGCGTGCTAGGAGACACGCCAGGGTCCAAGACAGGGTGCGTGCAAGGAGACACGCCAGGGTCCAAGACAGGGTGCGTGCTAGGAGACACGCCAGGGTCCAAGACAGGCTGTGTGCTAGGAGACACGCCAGGGTCCTAGACAGGGTGCGTGCTAGGAGAAACGCCAGGGTCCAAGACAGGGTGCATGCTAGGAGACACGCCAGGGTCCAAGACAGGGTGTGTGCTAGGAGACACGCCAGGGTCCAAGACAGGGTGTGTGCTAGGAGACACGCCAGGGTCCAAGACAGGCTGTGTGCTAGGAGACACGCCAGGGTCCAAGACAGGGTGCGTGCTAGCTGACGCGCCAGGGTCCTAGACAGGCTGTGTGCTAGGAGACACGACTGTCACGTCCGCCATGTCTGCCATGTCTGTTTGTCTCAAGAACTCCTGGAGCGATGTGCATGCGCATGTTTTGTCTGCTGTCCTGCATGTTCGCTAGAGCTGTGTGCAGACTCACCTCATGTCTGAGCTGCAGGATCCCTGCGTTTCTGCTCTGCCTTCTGTGATCTTCTCGTCATGTCTGGAGTCCTTGATCATGTGATGTTCCTTAAGATCCTGCACTGTCTGGTTCTGCAATCATCTCGTCATGTCTAGAATCCCGGATCATGTGTTCTTCCTAGGATCCTGCACTGGTTGGTTCGGTGATCATCTCGTCATGTCTGAAACCCTGATCATGTGACGTTTCCTAAGATCCTGCACTGTCTGGTTCTGCTATCATCTCGTCATGTCTAGAATCCCGGAAGTGCTCCCCTGGTCCTGACCTGGAGGAGGAGGTGCTATGCCCTATATCAGGCCGCCTCTTCCTATGCTCAGGGCCTGATTATTGTGTTGCTTTCCTGCAAGGCTCTTGGTCTGTGGGGTTTCTCCCTCTATTCTGTGCCCTTGCACTTTGCTCTGTAGTGCGTCTCTGCACATGCTCCGTGCTCGTATTCCGCCTTTTGTCTTGTGCCATGTCTTGTGTTGTCTCTCGTGCCATGTTTGTCTTTGCCTTGCTTTGCCTTGTAGTCCTTCTGCTGTTCTTTGTCTTAGTCTGTTTTGCTATGTCTCGCCTTAGCTATGCTTTGACTTGTAGTCCTTCCTGCGTTCTCTGCCTCGCCTGTTTTGCCATGTCTTGCTTTTGCTATGCTTTGACTTGTAGTCCTCCCTGTGTTCTCTGCCTTGCTATTCCTTGCTTTGTGTTCCTCCCTATGGTCTCAGTCTTTGCTTGCTCTGCCTCGCTCTCTCTCCTATGGTGCTCTGTAGTGCTCCCTGGCACACGCACCATTCCTCCTCTCCTTAGTCCTCATTTCTTTGTCTAGTCCCAAGGTCTTCCCTTGGCCCGGCTCTGGGCTTCTGCCTACGCTCCGCTGCTAGACTCTGTCCTCGCTCTGACCTGGCTCTGTTTCTGCCTGTATTCCTTGCCTTGTTCCCTGCCTTGTCCTTGCATTGAACCCCGGCGTGGGTTCCCCTTGGCCGTCTCCTGTGCCGTGGTAAGTGCCACGTGTTTGTGTACAGCCGTGTGTACTGGCCAGTGTGGCATGCCCCCTGCGTGGCTCCTAGCACGCAGCCCTTCCTTGTGCCCTGGCGTGGCTCCTAGCACGAACCCTGCCTTGAACCCTGGCGTGGCTCCTAGCACGCACCCTGCCTTGAACCCTGGCGTGGCTCCTAGCACGCACCCTGCCCTGAACCTGGCGTGGCTCCTAGCACGAAGGTTCCTTTGCCCCCTCCTGTGCCTTAGTCGTGCCTCGTGCTGGCGTTACAGCCGTGCGCATTGGCCAGTGAGGTGTGCGTCCCTGCGTAGCTCCTAGCACGCAGCCCTGCTCTGAACCCTGGCGTGTCTCTACACGCACTCTGTCTTGTATCTTGTGCCTTGGCGTGTCTCTACACGCACTCTGTCTTGTATCTTGTACCTTGGCGTGTCTCTACACGCACTCTGTCTTGTACCTTGGCGTGTCTCTACACGCACTCTGTCTTGTACCTTGGCGTGTCTCTACACGCACTCTGTCTTATCCTATGCTTTGGCGTGGCTCTACACATGCACCCTGTCTCGTTTGTGAACCCTGGCGTGTCCCCTACACACGCACCTAGCCTTGGACCCTGGCGTGTCCCCTACACACGCACCTAGCCTTGGACCTTGGCGTGTTCCCTAAACACGCACCCTGCTTGGATATCTGTCGTGCCTCCTTGCCTGAACCCTGGTTTGCCTGCCGGATGCCCGAAACCTGCCGACCGTTGCCAGAGGTCCGGAACCAGATGACTGCGGCCTGATGTCCGGAGCTGACGTCCGCAGCCTGATCCCTGGACCCTGTCGGTTTGCCAGCAGTCCGGAGTCCGATGCCATCATGCCATTACCTGTGCCTAGGCGTGCCATCTGGCACGTACCATGTTATGGACCTTGGCGTGCCCACGCGCGCACCTTGCACGTTTTGCTTGTTTTCTCTGTATGTGATCTTGTGTTATTCTAATGAAGATACCTTGCACCTACGTCTAGTCTCGTCTTGCTTCCTGCTTGTCCTTGTCATCAGACACTCGTCTAGTGTCCCCTGAGCCGGCCGTCTGGCCCCAGCAGTCGTGGTGGCTCACCCCCTTGGTCTTGCCCCTGACACTCCCTGTATAGGGGGTGGATTCTCAAAAGGTCAGCTCGCCCTCGGTGGGTGGGTGCCACGACCCAGAGGGTCCACTCAAAAAATGGGCTCAGCAGGAGCTGAGTCCGTCACAACGACAGGGTCCAAGACAGGGTGTGTGCTAGGAGACACGCCAGGGTCCAAGACAGGGTGTGTGCTAGGAGACACACCAGGGTCCAAGACAGGGTGTGTGCTAGGAGACACACCAGGGTCCAAGACAGGCTGTGTGCTAGCAGACACGCCAGGGTCCTAGACAGGCTGTGTGCTAGGAGACACGCCAGGGTCCTAGACAGGGTGCGTGCTAGGAGATATGCCAGGGTCCAAGACAGGGTGTGTGCAAGGAGACACGCCAGGGTCCAAGACAGGGTGTGTGCAAGGAGACACGCCAGGGTCCAAGACAGGGTGTGTGCAAGGAGACACGCCAGGGTCCAAGACAGGGTGTGTGCAAGGAGACACGCCAGGGTCCAAGACAGGGTGTGTGCAAGGAGACACGCCAGGGTCCTAGACAGGGTGCGTGCTAGGAGACACGCCAGGGTCCAAGGCAGGGTGCGATGGCATCGGACTCCGGACTACTGGCAACGACCGACAGGATCCAGGCATCAGGCGGCGGAAATCAGCTCCGGACATCAGGCCGCAGTCATCTGGTTCCGGACCTCTGGCAGCGGTCGGCAGGTTTCGGGAATCCGACAGGCAAGCCAGGGTTTAAGGCAGGGTGCGTGCTAGGAGGCATGCCAGGGTACAAGCTAGGCCTGTGCGTGTAAGAGGGCATGACAGGGAATAGGCTAGGACCTGTACGTGCAAGAGGGTACGACAGGGTATATGGCAAGACCTGCGCATTCCTTAGAGAAGCACGGGGAGGTATGCCAAGAAGCAGGCTAGGGCCTGCGCGTGCTTTACAGAGCATGCAAAGCACAGTGCACAGACAGCATGGGTGCAAGGAAGCACAGAGAGCACGGCTGGGGCACTGGCTAGCTGGACTGGCTGCGGCACAGACAGACGGGCAAGACTGAGGCGAACCCGGCTGAGGCATAACAGGCGACACAGTTGTCACTGGCCGACGAGCATGGCTGAGGCACAAGCAGGCGGGCACGGCTAGGGCGGCACGGCTGAGGCACAGACAGGAGGCTAGGAAGGCCAGGTGCGTGCAAAGGGCATGCGAAGCAACAAGGCGAGGTACAGAGCAAGGTACAGAGCAAGGAACGGAACGTAGGCAGTAGCAAAGAGTCGGGTACAAGAGACATAGAGCTAGCAGCGGAGCGTAGGCCGAAGCCCAGAGCCGGGTCAAGGCAGAGCCTTGAGACTAGCCTAGAAATGTGCAAGAGAACACCATAGGTCAGAGAGCAGAGATGGTGCGTGTGCCAGGAGGCACAACAGAGCACTAGGCAGAGAACAGGACTAGCAGCGGAGCGTAGGCCGAAGCCCAGAGCCGGGTCAAGGCAGAGCCTTGAGACTAGCCTAGAAATGTGCAAGAGAACACCATAGGTCAGAGAGCAGAGATGGTGCGTGTGCCAGGAGGCACAACAGAGCACTAGGCAGAGAACAGGACTAGCAGCGGAGCGTAGGCCGAAGCCCAGAGCTGGGTCAAGGAAGAACCTTGAGACTAGCCTGGAAATGTGCTTGAGAAGCACCATAGGTCAGAGAGCAGAGGAATGTTGCGTGTGCCAGGAGGCACAACAGAGCACCATAGGTAAGAGAGGAGGAATGGTGCGTGTGCCAGGAGGCATAACAGAGCACCCCAGGTCAGAGAGGAGGAATGGTGCATGTGCTAGGAAGCACAACAGAGCACCCTAGGTCAGAACAAGGAAGACCAGGCAGAAACAGGGTAGCGGAAGCAGTACAAGGAAAGCATAGCATAGACAAAACATGGCAAAGTAGGCAAAGGCAGAGAACACAGGAAAAGGACTACAAGTTCAAGCAAGACAGAGACAAAACATGGCACAAAGGACAACATAAGACATGGCTCAGGACAAGAGGCAGAGTACAAGCACAGAGCGTGAGCAGAGATGCATGACAGGGCAAAGTGCAGGGGCACAGAATACGGGGAGCGACCGAGCAGACCAAGCAGCCATGCAGGGAAGCAACACGATACTCCGGCCCCGACCATAGGAAGGGGCGGTCTGATATAGCACCATAGCACCTGCACTTCCGAGTCGGGACCAGGGAAGGACTTCTGATTCAGATCCTCCAGGATCATAGAGAGCATTGCTAGATCAGACTGGGCTGGACCATAGAGAAGGTCACATGATCAGGGGCTCCACTGAGAGGTTAGCTGGGTCAGACAGTGCTGGAACATAGGAAAGGTCACATGATCAGGGGCAGGACCACAGAGGCAACCACAGCAGGCAGAGCAGAGACGGGCGTGCACACAGCAACGGCATGCAGCCATGAGGTACGCGTGCGCATACACACTGCTCCAGGAGTCACGCAGCACAGCAGTCATGAGGTGCGCAGGCACACTGCTCCAGGGATCTTGCAGCATAGCAGACATGGCGGGCATGACAATCTTTCTATTTATCTATCATCTATCTATTTATCCATCTATCTATCTATCTATCTATCTATCTATCTATCATCTATCTGTTTATCCATATATCCATTTATTTATTTATTATCTATCTATCTATCATCTATGTATCTATCCATAAATCTATCCATCCATCTATTTATCTATCATCCATCTATTTATCATTTATGTATGGCCATGGAACAAGGAGGTGGAATAAGATTCTGCAGGTGAACAACTGGCTACGTCGATGGTGCCGTCAGCAACGATTTGGATTTCTGGATCACGGAGTGAACTACTTATACGATGGACTACTTGCTAGAGATGGGGTGCACCTTACGAAGACTGGTAAGCATGTATTTGGAAGTCGCCTTGCTACACTTGTAAGGAGAGCTTTAAACTAGAACAACATGGGAAGGGAAGCAAAAGACCAGAAAAAGCCATACACCTGACAAATGCTATTGAGAACTCTGCTATTAGAAGTGGAAAGGAAGAACAAAGACGAAAGAATCTAATTAATAAAAATATTGGAGAAAGAGAAACCAATCACAAACTAAAATGTTTCTATACTAATGCACAAAGCATGGGCAACAAACAAGGAGAATTGGAACTACTAACACAGGAAAAGAAATATGATGTCATTGGAATCACTGAAACTTGGTGGGACAATACACATGATTGGAATACAAGACTAGAAGGATACAACTTATTTGCAAGAAACAGACTTGATAAACGAGGAGGGGGTGTCGCATTGTATGTTAGAAACGCGTATATCTGCACAGAGATTGAAGCTTCAGAGACTGGGAGTTCTGTGGAAACTGTTTGGGTAAGAATACAAGGACAGAACAATGGAAAGGACACCATTGTAGGCATTTACTACAGGCCGCCTGTGCAAGCTGAAGCTATGGATGAACTCTTTATGCATCAAATGGCCAAGTTCTCCAAAAAATATGACATAGTTGTCATGGGAGATTTCAACTATCCAGACATTTGTTGGGAATCTCTCTCAGGCAAAACTAACAGGTCAAGGAAATTCTTATCCTCTCTTGCTGACAACTTTATCTTCCAAAAGGTAAGGGAGAAAACAAGGGGAACTGCTACCTTGGATCTAATCCTTATAAACAGGGAGGAAATGGTTGAGGAGGTAAAAGTGGCTGGGACCCTAGGAGGTAGCGACCATGCTATTTTAGAATTTTGGATAACTAGAGGCGGAAGACCTGTGAAGACTCAGACGTCAAGGTTAGATTTCAGAAAGGCAGATTTTAAGGGATTCAGAAAGAGAATTGGAGGGATCCAATGGCTGGATATCCTTAAAGACAAAAATGTCCAGGAAGGATGGGAAATCTTGAAAAATGAAATTCTCAAAGCACAGTTGTTAACAATTCCGAAAAGAGGGAAGAATAGGAAGCAGTTAAGGAAACCAGGATGGATGAACACAGAACTTAAGCACATGCTAAAAAGGAAGAAAAAAATGTTTATAAAATGGAAAGAGGGAGGCATATCTAAAGAAGAATATAATGCTGTCTGCAGAACCTGCAGGGCACAAATCAGATTAGCTAAAGCTGAAAATGAATTGAGGCTTGCAAGAGATGTCAAAAGCAATAATAAAGGATTTTGGGGATATGTCAAAAGTAAAAGAAAAGTCAAAGATGCTATAGGATTTTTACAGGATGAAAATGATGAAATGGTAAGACAGGATGTTGAGAAGGCTGAACTTTTAAATTCCTATTTTGCATCTGTTTTCTCTCAGAAAGGAAATGTAACATCAACTGTTCTTCACTGTCCTATTAAGGGAATAGAAGAATCCAGGATATCTATAAACAGAAAGATAGTGAGGAAACACTTAGCTAGCCTAAATGAATTCAAGTCTCCAGGTCCAGATGAATTACACCCCAGAGTACTGAAGGAGATAGCAGAAGAAATTTTTGAACCCCTCTCTATAATCTTTGAAAATTCTTGGAGAACAGGAGAAGTGCCAGAAGACTGGAGAAGAGCAAATGTTGTTCCTATCTTCAAAAAGGGGAAGAAGGTGGACCCAGGTAACTATAGGCCGGTGAGTCTGACTTCTCTACCAGGAAAGATCTTTGAACAAATTATTAAACAACATGTATGTCAATACCTGGATAAGAATGAAGTGATTAAACAGAGTCAGCATGGGTTTGTAACTAATAAGTCATGTCAGACTAACTTAATTTCCTTCTATGACGGTATCACTGATTGGGTGGATCAAGGAAATGCTGTAGATATAGTATATCTTGACTTCAGCAAAGCATTTGACAAAGTCTCTCATACAATCCTTATTGAAAAAATGATTAAGTATGGAATGGACAAGGCAACTGTTAGGTGGATTCATAACTGGCTTAGTGATCGGACCCGAAGAGTGGTCGTAAATGGCTGCACATCCAGTTGGAAGAATGTCTCAAGTGGGGTACCACAGGGCTCTGTCCTGGGCCCTGTATTGTTCAACATCTTTATCAACGATTTAGATGAAGGAATTGAGGGTAAACTGATTAAATTTGCTGATGACACAAAGCTAGGAGGGATAGCTAATACTAGAGAAGAGAGAGAGAGGATTCAAAAAGATTTAAATAAACTGGAGAAGTGGGCAGCAAATAACAGAATGGTTTTTAACAGGGAGAAATGCAAAGTACTACATCTGGGCAATAAAAATGGAAAAAGCATATATAGAATGGGAGGAATAGGGCTAAGTGACAGCACATGTGAAAAAGACTTGGGTATACTAATAGATCACAGACTGAATATGAGTCAACAGTGTGATGCAGCAGCAAAAAAGGCAAATGCAATTCTAGGATGTATTAACAGAAGCATACAGTCAAGATCACGTGAAGTCATTATTTCCCTCTACTCCTCTTTGGTCAGACCTCATCTGGAATATTGTGTCCAGTTTTTGGCACCACATTTTAAAAAAGACATCAACAAACTGGAGCAAGTTCAGAAAAGAGCGACCAGAATGGTGACCGGTCTGCAAACCCTGGCTTATGAGGAAAGGTTGCAGGATTTGGGAATGTTTAGTTTGCAAAAGAGAAGACTGAGAGGAGACTTAATAGCTGTCTACAAATATCTAAAGGGCTGTCACATTGTAGAAGGATCAACTTTATTCTCATTTGCACAAGGAAAGACTAGAAGCAATGGGATGAAACTGAATGGGAGGAGACACAGATTAGATATTAGAAAAAACTTTTTGACAGTTAGAGTGATCAATGAGTGGAACAGGCTGCCACGAGAAGTGGTGAGTTCTCCTTCAATGGAAGTCTTCAAACAGAGGCTGGACAGACATCTGACTGGGATGATTTAGCGAATCCTGCTTTGAGCAGGGGGTTGGACCAGATGGCCCAGGAGGTCCCTTCCAACTCTACGATTCTATGATTCTATGTATCCATTCATCTATCTATTTATCAATTCATCTATCTATCCATCTCTCTGTTTATCTACCAACCATCCATCCATCTATTTATCTATCCATCTATTTATCCATCTATCTATTCATCTATCTATCTATCTATCTATCTGTCATGTATCGGTCTATCTATTTATCTATCATCTATCTATCCATTTATCTATTTATCTATCAATCTATCCAGCTATCTATCATCTATCTATCTATCTATCTATCTATCCATTTATTTATCTATCATCTATCAATCTATTTATCCATCTATCTATTTATCTAGCATCTATCTATCTATTTATCCATCCATCTATTTATCTATCATCTTTCTATCCATTTATCTATCTATCCATCCATTTATCCATCCATCTCTCTATTTATCCATCCTTCTATCTATCATCTATCTATTTATCTATCCATCTATTTATCAATCCATCATCCATCCATCTATTTATCTATCATCTATCTATCCATCTATTTATCTATCTATCTATCTATCTATCTATCTATCTATCTTGCTATCTATCTATCAATCATCTATCGGTCTATCTATTTATCTATCATCTATCTATCCATTTATCTATCTATCCATCCAGCTATACATCCATCTATCATCTATCTATGCATTTATCCATCCATATATCTATAATCTATCTATCTATCTATCTATCTATCTATTTATCTATCTATCCATCCAAACAGAATGTAAGTGTGGTTGTTTTCACACCTATATGTGCCTACACCTGACCCTCACACCTGATAAAATAACTTTTATTCTCTCTTGCAATGAATCCTCTTCGGTTCGGTGGGATGCTCGGAGCCCCATGTGGATAAGGTCCTTGACGACCACTTGGCTGCCAAGCCTGCACTTGCGCCTGCGCAGTGGAGTGTGTCACGGTGCTCCATTGAAGATAGTGCCAATGTCTCACAAAACATGTGAAGTCTCCAAAGACTTTGGCACTTCTATCGAGGAGCACGTTGACCCGCTCCACTGCACAGGCGCAAGTGTGCCTGTCAGACAATGAGTATGCCACCGGAGGTGCGGGATTTTTAAAAGTGACAGCCGTGCTTTCCTGCCCCTGGCGAGGCAAGTACATTAGACACCAAAATGGCAGAGCAGCCTCCCGGATCTAATGGGAAAGTAATGTGGCGTCCCCCCCAAAAAATAGGGATGAAATATCTTGTCCTAAAAAGGTTTTTCCTTTTCTTATGAAATTTTTATATATAGAGAGGGACATATTTAGAACGTGTACCTTTTTTCTTTATATTACAGGCCGAAACCTAGAGAATGCCAAATTGCCTAGTAAATGGCGGTGTTAGCACGACTGGCAGGCCTGCTCAGGGCAGTCGGGCCTTTTTACACTTTTCCAAAAGATGTTGCCAAAATTAAGCAATGGCTTATCGCAACAGGTCAACAATTTCAAAATGTTGATTCATTCGCTCCAAGAATTTTCGATGAAAACAAAAACAAAAAATATTGCTTGTGTTCATGTCACTTTGATTCCGATTGCTATATGGTGGATAATCGAGGAAGAACATTGAGAACAGGCGCAATACCTTCCATATTCCCTCCTGTACAAGAGGGACAAACTTTAAGTAATGAACGTTTAGCAAGGAGAAAGTGTGGGCCAAGGAAAAGGCCGCGTCAGCAGCCTGAATCTACAGAATCCGTTACACATGATCCTTTATCCGGTCCAGAATCTGTTTATACAGATACTCTATACAATCCAGAATCCCTTGCAGCAGATCCTGGGAGCATGTGTGAACATTCTGCATCATCTGAAGCTAGGGTTACTAAATATGTTAGTATTGCCATACAGACTGATTATACTTTGGAAAATTCAAGCATGTCCTACACTGAAACATTTTCTAAAACAAGCAATTTTTGAGCATGCCTCTCCAGCCAAGTGTGACCAATGGATGAGTAACATAGTAAGATAGTTTTGAAGGCTGAAGGAAGACCTTATGTCCATCTAGTTCAGCCTATTTTTAGTGCAGCTGTTCTGCATTGTTGATCCTGGGGAAGGCAAAAAACCCACAGAGTAGAAGCCAATTTTCTCCATAGGGAAAAAAATTCCTTCCCCTAAGCTGGGTCAACCATCTACCTATAATATTCTATTATTCGTAACCTTCTATACTGATACTCACAAGAAAAGCATCCATTCCTTTCTTACATTCATTCAGTGAGTTGGCCATCACCACTTCCTCAGGAAGAGAATTCCAGAGCCTCACTGCTCTTACCGTGAAGAACCCTCTTCTATGCTGGTGCAGAAATTGTCTTTCCTCCAAACGAAGAGAATGCCCCCTTGTTCTTGTCACAGTCCTTGGTACAAACAGTTCATTGGAGAGATCTCTGTATTGCCCTCTGATATACTTGTACATATATATTAGGTCTCCCCTAAGACTTCTCTTTTCTAGAGTAAATAGACCTAATTTTGATAACCTTTCTGGATATTGTAGTGAACCAACTCCATTTATCATTTTAGTAGCCGCCTTTGAACCCTTTCAAGTTCAGTAATGTCTTTCTTGAGCACCGGCATCCAAAATTGCACACAATACTCCAAGTGTGGTCTGACGAGTGATTTGTACAGAGGGAGAATTATGTTTTCATCTCGTGTCCACCAGACCTCTTCTAATGCATCCCATGACCCTATTTGCTTTGGTGGCAGCTGCCTGACACTGGGCACTCCAATTTAGCTTCTTATGGACTAAGATGCCTAAGTCTTTTTCCATGTCTGATTTCCCCAGCAGTTTCCCATTTAGTAAGTAATTGTAGCATCTGTTTCTCCTTCCCATGTGCATAACCTTACACTTATCTGTGTTAAACCTCATTTGCCATTTTTCAGCCCAATTCTCCAATTTACTCAAATCTGTCTGTAGTTGCAAACTGTCCTCCTTTGTGTTAACTACCTTACATAGTTTTGTATCATCTGCAAATACTGATATGTTACTGTGTAAGCCATCCACTAGATCATTAATAAATATATTAAATAGTAGGGGGCCCAATACAGAACCCTGTGGTCCCCCACTAGTAACCCTGGCCCAATCTGAGGATGCCCCATTAATAACCACTCTTTGTTTTCTATCACTAAGCCAGCTACCTACCCATCTACACACATTTTCCCCTAGCCCAAGCTTTCTCATCTTACTTACCAATCTTTTATGTGGGACAGTGTCACATGCTTTAGAGAAGTCGAGATAAATGACATCCAATGATTCTCCTGGGTCCATTTGAGAGCTCACATCCTCATAGAAGCTGATCAGGTTAGTCTGACAGGAGCGATCCTTCATAAATCCATGTTGATATGGAGTTAAACATTTATTAACATTGAGATATTCCATAATGGTATCCCTTAGAAACCCATCAAAAATTTTACCCACAACAGATGTTAAGCTTACCGGCCTATAGTTTCCAGGTTCCCTTTTACACCCCTTTTTGAATACTGGTGCCACATTTGCTTGCCGCCAATCAAAAGGAACAGACCCTGTTTCTATAGAGTCTTTAAATATAAGGAATAGAGGCCTGTCTATCACATTACTTAACTCCCATAATCCCCGAGGGTGAATGCCATCAGGGCCTGGTGATTTGTCAATTTTCATCTTACTAAGGCGGTTCTGCACTTCTTCCTGGGTTAGGCAGGTAATACTTAATGGGGAGTTTACATTATCACTCTGCATTTCCCCTGGCAAATCCTTTTCCTGTGTGAACACTGTGGAGAAAAATGTATTTAAAACATTTGCTTTTCCCACATCGCTCTCTATGATTTCACCCTCATTGTTCTTTAAAGGGCCGACACCATCAATTTTAATCCTTTTACTGTTTATATAAGTAAAGAATAGTTTGGGGTTTGTTTTACTTTCCTTAGCAATGAGTCTCTCAGTTTCCACTTTTGCTAAATGTATTTGTTTTTTACACATTTTATTTTTCTCTCTATAACTTTTTAATGCTTCTTCATTGCCTTCTTGTTTAGCTTCCTAAATGCCTTGTTCTTGTTATTTATTGCCCTTTTTACATCCTTATTTAGCCACATTGGTGTTCTCCTGTTCCTAGCCCTTTTATTTCTGTACGGTATGACTAGCTCGCAGTGGGGGTGTAAAACTGATATAAATATTTCCCATTTATTTTCTGTGCTCCTATTTTTGAGGACATTGTCCCAATCAATTCGGCGAAGGTCCTCTCTAAGCTGATCAAACTTTGCTTTCCTGAAATTCAGTGTTTTTGTAACCCCCTTCCAGGGCACCTTACTGAAGGACAAGTGGAATTGTGTTATATTGTGGTCACTGTTCCCTCGGTGCCATCGACTCGGACTTCTGTTATTCTATCTGGCCTGTGGCTTAACATTAAGTTCAGAAGGGCCGTCCCTCTAATTGGGCCCTGCACAAGTTATGACAGAGAATTATCCTTGGTCACTGACAGAAATTGGTTTCCTCTCTGAGATCCGCAGGTTTCAGTGTCCCACTATGTCGGGGTAGTTGAAGTCCCCCATAATAATCACCTCATTGGGATTTGCTGCTTTGTCTATTTGTTTCAATAATACATTTTCAGTGGTTTCTGTTATATTTGGTGGCTTATAACAAACCCCTATGAGGATTTTATTACTTTTCCCTCCTTGTATCTCCACCCATAGAGACTCCACCTCTTCATTTCACTCTTGTATATCTTCTTAGTGTGGGCTTTAAAGTGGACTTTATATATAGACAGACTCCACCCCCTTTCCTTTTTTTACGATCCCTTCTAAACAAATCTTATCCTTGCAAGTTAGCCGCCCAGTCATAGCTGTCGTCTAACCATGTCTCAGTTATTCCTACTATGTCGTATTTTTCCTCATACATTACCAACTCCAGATCTTCAATCATATTGGTCAGGCTTCTTGCGTTGGTCAGCATGCAGGAAACAAGTTTTGCTTAATTTTTCTAAGCTTCCTTCTGAGT
The DNA here is from genome assembly GCF_039654945.1 of Dendrobates tinctorius. Lineage (NCBI taxonomy): Eukaryota > Metazoa > Chordata > Amphibia > Anura > Dendrobatidae > Dendrobates > Dendrobates tinctorius. The sequence goes on along the minus strand of NW_027362163.1, from coordinate 169,360 downwards.
ACCCTGTCTTGGGTCCTCTTTACCACATCTAGTATCCCTGATTAGTTTGTCCTTCTGCTGCATGTTCTTGTCTGCTGTTTTCCTCCCATCCCCTCTACTTCTAGTTTAAAGCCCTCCTTATGAGTGTGGCAAGTCTTCTGGCGAATGTGTGTTTCCCAGGTTTTGTGAGGTGCATCCCATCTCTTGCGAGAAGTCCATCGTAGAGGTAATTCATGCCATGGTCCAAGAATCCAAATCCTTGCTGCCTGCACCACCGTCGTAGCCAGTTGTTCACGTCTAGTATCCAATTCCATCTTCTGATGCCATGACCATCGACTGGGAGGACTGATGAGAAAACAACCTAGAATCATAGAATCATAGAATCATAGAATCATAGAATCGTAGAGTTGGAAGGGACCTCCTGGGCCATCTGGTCCAACCCCCTGCTCAAAGCAGGATTCGCTAAATCATCCCAGTCAGATGTCTGTCCAGCCTCTGTTTGAAGACTTCCATTGAAGGAGAACTCACCACTTCTCGTGGCAGCCTGTTCCACTCATTGATCACTCTAACTGTCAAAAAGTTTTTTCTAATATCTAATCTGTGTCTCCTCCCATTCAGTTTCATCCCATTGCTTCTAGTCTTTCCTTGTGCAAATGAGAATAAAGTTGATCCTTCTACAATGTGACAGCCCTTTAGATATTTGTAGACAGCTATTAAGTCTGTACATTCCGTTCCTTTATTTTCTTCCCTAGAATTTTAAAGTCTTCACAGATAGTTGGTAGGTCATTTCTTGCCGTGTCGCTTGTGCCTACATGTATCAGTAGGAAAGGGTCGTCATCCTTGGATTTGAGGATAGTTGGTATCCTGTTGGCCACATCCTTGATTTTTGCTCCTGGGAGGCAGCATACTTCTCGTGCGGTTATGTCCGGCCTGCAGATAGTTGCCTCCGTGCCTCTTAGTAGTGAGTCGCCCATAGCTACCACTCTTCTTTTTCTTCCGGACGCACTGCTTGCTGCTCGTGAGTGTTTTTGAGTGTCTTTTGTTTCCGCTTTTGTTGAGAGTAACTTCTTTTGTTGATAGTGTGTCTTCTCTTGGAGATACGGTATCATCCTGAGCTGTCCCATTTTCGTTCTCCAGCATGAGGGCTTCATATTGGTTGCTAAGCTGTGTGGGTGGCGATGACCACTTGATCCGTTTGCGTCTTTTCGTCACATGGCTCCACTTTTCAGCCTCTGTATGTGCTCTGAAGCTTTTCTCACTTTCCGCATCCTGAATGGTTGCTTCTGCTTCATCAAAGAAGTCCTCATGTTCTTTAATTACCTTCAATGTTGCTATTCTTTCTTCCAGTCCCTGCACCTTTTCCTCTAAGAGGGCAACAAGTTTGCACTTCTGACAGGTAAAGTTGAGTTTTTGGGCCGGCAGATCCGTAAACATGTAGCATGTGTTGCAGGTGACCATGTGGATTTTCTTCTCCATATTGCTATTGCTGATGCAGCCTATGATGGGTGGTTTTGTGATGTCCTCAAACAGCGAGACCCGGCAAGTCCCAGCGATCGATCAGCTTAAGGCGACTCTTCTCTTCCCAGAATGCACTGGAAATATGCAGATGAGCTTCCTGCTTCTCCAATCCCTGGTTTTGCGATGTCTTCAAACAGCGAGACCCGGCAAGTCCCAGCGATCGATCAGCTTAAGGCGACTCTTTTCTTCCCAGAATGCACCGGAAATATGCAGATGAGCTTCCTGTTTCTCCAATCCCTGGTTTTGCGATGTCCTCAAACAGCGAGACCAGGCAAGTCCCAGAGATCGATCAGCTTAAGGCGACTCTTCTTCTCTTCCCTGAATGCACCGGAAATATGCAGATGAGCTTCCTGCTTCTCCAATCCCTGGTTTTGCGATGTCCTCAAACAGCGAGACGTGGCAAGTCCCAGCGATCGATCAGCTTAAGGTGACGCTTCTCCTCTTCCCAGAATGCATCAGAAATATGCAGATGAGCTTCCTGCTTCTCCAATCCAATCTGTCTTGAGTTCTATCTTTTCATTCTGACCTTCTGTGCTCCTTTAGCACAAGTCTTATCTTGTACTCTGTGCTTTGCCATATACCCGGCTCTGTGCTCTGGCATACGCTCCACTTTTCCCTTGTACCTGGCTCTGTGCCTCAGCATACATTCCACTACCTGTCTGCACTCTGCTCTGTGTCTCTGACTTGGCTCTGGGCTCTAGCATACGCTCTGCTTTCTTGTACCCGGCTCTGTGCTTCAGCCTACTTTCCGCTCCTTGATTTGTACTTTGCCTTGCCTTGTTTCTTCGTGAGCCCTTTGCATGCACCTGGCCTTCCCTCTCCCTCCTGTTTGTGCCTCAGCCATGCCTGCCTTAGCTGTGCCCGCCTGCTTGTGCCTCAGCCGTGCACGTCGGCCAGTGACTTAGCTGTGTCCACTGTTGTGCCTCAGCCGTGCTCGCCACAGTCTGGCCCGCCTGTCTTAGCCTCAGCCTGACCAGCTAGCCAGTGCCCCAGCCGTGCTCTGTGCTTCCTTGCACTCACGCTGTCACTGCACTGCACAGGCCCTAGCCTGCTCCTTGACATACCTCCCCGTGCATCTCTAAAGCACCCGCAGGTCCTGCCATGAACCCTGGCGTGCCTCCTAGCATGCACAGGCCCTAGCCTCAACCCTGGCATGCCTCCTAGCACATGCAGGCCCTTGCCCTAGTCTGAACCTGGCATAGCCCCTAACACGCACCTTGCCTTGCACCCTGCCTTGGACCCTGGTGTGCCCCCTAGCACGCACCCTGCCTTGAACTTTGCTTTGGACCCTGGTGTCTCCTAGCACTCATCCTGCCTGGACCCCTGCCTTGGCGTGTCTCCTAACATGCACCATGTCTTGAACTCCGGCGTCCCTCCTTGCCTGATCCCTGGTAGATGCCCAGAGCCTGCCGATCGCTGCCAGAGGTCCGGAACCTGAAGACTGCAGCCTAATGTCCGGAGCCTGTCGATCATTGCCAGATGTCCGGAGTCCAATGCCATCTAGCCCTTGCGGGAACCCTGGCGTGCCACATAGCACGTATCATGCCTTGGACCTTGGCGTGCCAACGCATGCACCTTGCTATGTTTCACTTTGTCCTTGTAACTATATCGTGTTTCTGATTAAACCCTGAGACCATGCTTTATTGAAGAAACCCTGTGACCACGCTTTATGTCTTGTACCCTCCACGTTCCCTGTTGCCAGACACTCACACCTGTGTCTTTCTTGAGTCGGCCGTCTGGTTCCAGCAGTGGTGGTGGCTCACCCCCTTGGTCTTGCCCCTGACTCTCCCTGTGTAGGGGTGGTCCCTCACAAGGTCAGCTCGCCCTAGGTGGGTGGGTGCCACGACCCAGAGGGTCCACTCTAGAAATCAGCTCAGCTGAAGCTGACTCCGTCACAGTATACGTCACCTCACCTTATATACTGAACTTTGGGGTACATGTTTTTTCTATTAGTCACCTACTGACTAACCTTAAGGGGGTGAATTATGGGTATAGTTTTACATTTGGAATTAATAAAGTTTAGTTTTATCCTTTTGTCAGCAAACATGAGGAATGACAAGAGACAACCCATTTAAGAAAATTCTATTTTGGTTAAAACTATTCCAACATTATGAACATAAAAAAGGCTTTTCCCCTATGTGACGTCTCTGATGTTTATTAACAGTTGATTTCCAAGTAAAATATTTCCCACATTAAGAAAATGAAAATTGCTTCTCCTCTGTGTGAGGTCTCTGATGTCTAGCAAGAATCACTTTCCGGTTAAAACATTTCCCACATTCTGAACAGCAAAAAAGGCTTCTCCCCTGTGTGCGTTCTTTGATGGCGATCAAGATCTATTTTCCATTTAAAGCATTTCCCACATTCTGAACATGAATATGGCTTCTCTGCTGTGTGAATTCTCTCATGTGTAACAAGACTTAAAATCTGAGTAAAACATTTCCCACATTCTGAACATCAAAAAGGCTTTTCTCCTGTGTGAGTTCTTTGGTGCTTAGCAAGATCCCCTTTCTGGTTAAAACATTTCCCACATTCTGAACATGAAAAAGGCTTCTCCCCTGTGTGAGTTCTTTGGTGCTTTACAAGATCCCCTTTCTGGTTAAAACATTTCCCACATTCTAAACAGGAAAAAGGCTTCTCCCCTGTGTGAATTCTCTGGTGGTTAACAAAATGTGATTTCTGGTTAAAACATTTCCCACAATTTGAACAGGAAAAAGGCTTCTCCCCAGTGTGAGTTCTATGGTGATCAACCAAACTTGATTTCCGGTTAAAACATTTCCCACATTCTGAACAGGAAAAAGGCTTCTCCCCTGTGTGAATTCTCTGGTGGTTAGCAAAATGTGATTTCTGGTTAAAACATTTCCCACAATCTGAACAGGAAAAAGGCTTCTCCCCAGTGTGAGTTCTATGGTGATCAACCAAACTTGATTTTCGGTTAAAACATTTCCCACATTCTGAACAGGAAAAAGGCTTCTCCCCTGTGTGAATTCTCTGGTGGTTAACAAAATTTGATTTCTGGTTAAAACGTTTCCCACATTCTGAACATGAAAAAGGCTTCTCCCCTGTGTGAGTTCTATTGTGTGTAACAAAATTAGATTTCTTATGAAAACATTTCCCACAATCCGAACATGAAAATGAATTTTTTTCTTTAGGAGCAGTTTGTTTTTTAATGCCTCTTTTGTGACTTTGATTTTCCTTAGTAGTCAGTAATGAATCAGAAGATGGGACCTGTTTCATAGGATCAGATGACAGATCTTTGCTGTGAATGGATGATGATATATCTGGAGTAATAGCAATCACTTCAGTTGTATCTTGTAGGATCTCAAGATCATCAGATTTAAAAATTGAAGATGTCAGCTGTCCCCCTGATATCCTGGTACAGTCATCTACCAAGACAAAAAACAATTTTTCTTTCATAAAATATCATTAAGTTTTATATTTTTGAACATTTCTACTTAAAGAAGTTGTCCACTACTGTAACTTTTTTTTTTTCATAAATCTTGCTATTATGTGCCACTAAAAACATCCACTATGTTTATTTTAGCAATATTACCTTTTATCATGCTCCAGCTCTCATGGGGTTAATTGACAACTTTCTTTCTCCCGACTTACTGTGCTCTAATACTACAAGTTCCATGATGCATTGCACTGGCCTGTAAGCCAGCACCTAGCACACCCACTCCAAAACACACCCAAACCCCTCCCTCCTCTCTCTTCAATCTGAAGCATCTTATTGTAAGGGTCTGTGCACAAATTGCGGATTCTAATGCGGATCCACAGCAGATTCTCCTGCATTGTACAGTACCATTATAGTCAATGTAAAACAAAAACCGCTGTGCACATGGTGCAGAAAAATCAACAGCATAAACGCTGAGGGTTCATTTCTGTAGCATGTCAATTCTTTGTGCGGATTCCGCAGCGTTTTACACCTGCTCCATTATAAGAATCTGCAGGTGTAAAAACGCAGGGGAAAGCCGAACAAAATCCGCTATAAATCCGCAGGTCATTTTATCTGCGGATTTAGCAAAATCCGCACGGAAAAATCGGCAGCACAATCCGCCACGTGTTCACATAAAACACATTGCAAGCATCATGAGCGCACACTCAGGAGCGTGCACAGACACAGACGTTCTTAATAATAAGTCCCCATGTGCACACCGTTATAGTGCTGAGAGCTATAAGGCTGTGTGCACACCGGGCGGATTATTCCACACAGAATCCACAGCTCTTGGCAGAAAATGCAGGTGCGTTATTGATGCGTTTGTCATGCGGTTTTTCATGTGCTTTTTTACATGTGGATTGTATGTGTTTTTGTAACCTAAATAAAGATGTTATTTAACAAAAAAAAAGATTTGTGTTGCCATTTCTGTCCGACCTCCTCATTTACACTTGTCCATCCCACACTTCATTACACACATAGATAGATATGGGATAGATAGATAGATAGATATGGGATAGATATATGGATCTATATATAGATTTTTCCATAGATATTTTATTTCCATAGATATTTCCATATCCATGTTTATTAATGAACAATGTTTCATTTTAAAAAGTAAAAAAAAAATGGCGTGGGCTCCCGCGCAACTTTCTGCACCAGAGGAGGAAAGCCGACTGCCGGGGACCAATATTTTTTGCCTGGGAATGGGACAATACCCATGGCCCTTTCCCAGGCTATGAATATCAGCCCGCAGCTGTCTTCATAGCCTTTACTGGCTATTAAAATAAGGGACCCCCCAAAAAATGACGTGGGGGTCCCCCTAAATTTTATGCTGCAGGCTGATATTCATAGCCTAGGAAGGGGCCATGGATATTGGACCCCCCCAGCTACAAATACCAGCCTGCAGCCGCCCCAGAAATGGCGCATATATAAGATGCGCCAATTCTGGCACTTAGCCCCTCTCTTCCCACTCCCGTGTAGCGGTGGGATATGGGATAATAAGGGGTTAATGTCACCTTGCTATTGGAAAATGACATTAAGCCCGGTTTAACAATGGAGTGGCGTCAGCCTATCCATTATTAATCTTATAGTAATAAAGGGTTAAAAAAACACACATAAGAATAAAGTATTTTAATGAAATAAAACACAACATGGATATCATATTTTTATTGCACGCCCAGATCCAAGTGACGCCCTCGGTCTCCTCTAATAAAAAGTAAAAAAATAAACAAACCGTATACTCCCTGTCCGGCACAGTCCAATTAATAACGAGTGTCCCACGACGATCTCCCCTATAGAACAGTGACATCAGGTGATGTGACCGCTCTATAGCGCCTCCCAGTGGTGAACTGACAGGAGACAATGGCTCCTGCAGTGCATCACTGAGGTGACATGAGTTCAGGCTCTCACTTTCCAGCAATGCTGCATGAGAATTAGGGTTAGGGCTTGGGTTAGGGTTACGGGACCACTTTCCCGGCGGCGGAGGGATACACAGGGGAGGATTACCTCCGTCTATCATTTCATTGCTGGGGCCCCTGGAGAGCGGTCGCATCAGCTGATGCGGCTGCTCTACACGGGAGATCGTCGTGGGACCCTCGTTATTATCTGGACTACAGCGGAAAGGTGAGTATAGGTTGCTTTATTATTTTATTTTTATTACAGATCGATGGCTTCGGGGAACTAGGTGATTGGTAAGTATATACTCTATGTTATGTGTTGTATGTTATATGTATATTCTATATGTTGTATGTTCAGAATGTGTTTTTTTTTTTTTTTCACTTTCAACACATTAGCCGGATAATGGGACTACTTCTGTCCCATCATTGGCTAATGTGTCACTCACTGACAGTGTAGCAAGCATCACCTGATGGGACTTGTAGTCCCACTGGATGATGCTTGCCTGCATACACACGCACGCGCACACACCCCCGCATAGCCCCGGCACCGCCAGCACAGCACGCAGACTCCCCCGCACAGCCCTGGCAACACCCACACAGCCCACCCACCCTCCCGCAAAGCTGGCAGACCCCCGCACGGCCCGTCCACCCCCTGCACAGCCAGCATACAGCCTGCAGACCCCAGCACAGCCCGCCCACCACCCCCCGCACAGCAGCCCACAGACCCCCGCACGACCCTTCCACCCCCCGCAGAGCCGGCACCAGCAGACAGCCTGCATACCCCCACACAGCCCGCCCACCCTCCGCACAGCTGGCAGACAGTCCGCAGACCCCGCACAGCCCCTTCACCTCCCGTACAGCCAGCAGACAGCCTGCAGACCCCTGCACGGCCCCCCCCACACAGCAGCCCGCAGACCCCTGCATGGCCTGTCCACCCCTCGCACAGCTGGCAGACAGCCTGTCCAACCCCTACACAGCCCCATCACTCTTGATGGGTGAGGAGACAGACGCTGCAGAGTGACGGGGCTGTGATGTCTGGTGCAGCACCGCCCACACACTGCTGTGACTCTTGATGAGTGACAGCAGTGTGTTGATACTGGGTCACGCCTGCTGACGTCACATCAATTTCCATAGTCAGGAAATTGACGTGACATCAGCAGATGTTAGCGGCGGCTGTAGCCTGGCGGTCACATGACTCGGACTCAGCCGCCCGCATAGCGCCGCTCACAGGCAGAATTGGCAACGCAAGGTAATTACAAAAATCATTATGGGCCCCGGGGGGCTACAATAGGGGGGTTACTAAAAAGTAGTGGACAACCTGTTTAAATTGTCCGTAAAAATGGCAAGCTATGCAAAAAACTTTAACCGTGTTGCATTTTGGTGCGCTCGGCGCACCGTCAAAGGGACGCATGCGCCGGTAAATACATACCTGCGCACGGCCTGCGTACCCAATGCTAAAGATAGGATACGCAGGCCGCATGCAGCGTCATGCGCCCATAGGTGGAGCTGACCGGAGGAGGGGCGGCCATGCGCATCCCTCCACAGCTCCAGGAAATGCTAGTGTGAAAGTAGCCTTACAAGTGCTGCTGCCAAGAGCTGTGTCAGTCATTGATTTTGCAATAAAGTAAAAAACAGATAAGGCAGGTTAGGGTTAGTGCTATAGTTAGGGTTAGTGTTGGGACTAAAGTTAGGGTTACTGTTAGGGTTTATTCTAAAGTTAGGGATAGGGTAAAGAATTAGGCTTTTCTCAATTGCCTGCCCAATAATTTGGTCACGTCATGTCGTAGTTTTCTATTTACGAAAAAAAAAAAATAAATAAAATAAAATGGCCCGTCAGTATTATAGTGCAGAGGAGGCTTATGCACTTTTATGTTCTAACTGTGAAGAAAGTGCAGTGTCAGATGGTGATGTGGATTTCGAGGGCTTTAGTAGCAGCGATAGTGATAGCTCAGAAATGAGCAGTGATTCTGGTCCATCCTCACACACAAGGACCAGTACAACAAGAAGGACAAATAGCGCTTCTGGAGAAATGTCTCCAACTCAGGGAACAATGCCCAGTACTAGTGCTGTCCCTAGTGCTCGTGAATTGGCGCACACCAATGTCCAAGAAGCTTTGCCTCTTGATGTAGCATTTCCCAGATGGGAGGCTTCGGTTTCGGCTACTCCATTCATCCCTAATTTTAATGCCATTCCTGGTATAAATGTGGAGGTGGAAAATTTTGGACCAATTATTTTTTTAATATGTTTATGACAGATAGCTTGCTAGAGCATATTAGCCTACAAATTTATATGTGTCCCAATTCATCAGCCAGAATCCACAATCCTATTATGGTAGGTCACATTTATGGACACCAACTAGAAATGAAATTTTTTTTAGGACTTACATTCGCTATGTGTCTTGTTAAAAAAGCCCTGTTCAAGCCACCCCTATGTTTTTGCCGTTATTCCTAGGACCCGTTATGAAATGCTCATGAGATTTTGGCATTTTAATGACAATAGTCAATGCCTGCCCAGAAATGCCCCAGAACATGACAGAATATACAAAATCAGACCCATCATCGAAGACTTGACAGAAAAGTTCTTAAAGCTCTACACCCCAACAGAAAACATTTCCATTGATGAGTCCCTTGTAAAATTCAAAGGAAGACTGGACCTCAAGCAATTTATTCCTTCTGAGAGGGCAAGATTCGGAATTAAGCTCTATAAAATGTGCGTGAGTTCAACCGGATACACATCAGCTTTTCACATTTATGAGGGGAAAGATAGACAACTAATCCCACCAGGATGCCCTACTTATCTGGGGACATCTGGAAAAATCGTTTTGAGCCTTTTTTTACAAAAAGGCTAAAATCTGTATGTTGACAACTACTGTACCAGCATACCCCTATTTAAAAGTCTGGTTGAACATAACATAGGGGCTTGTGGGACCATTCTCAAAAACCATCAGGGGTTTCCACAATCATTGGTCAAAGAACATTTCCGAATGGGGCAGTCAGGGGCTTTATGCAATGGAGAGCTGCTTGTCCTTAAGTATAAGGATGAAAAATATATTTTTATCCTGAGCTCGATCCACACAGATGCCACAAGGGCCACTGCAGACCAACAGGGATCCACCACTCCAAAACCTGTGTCTGTCATTGACTACAACAAATATGTGGGGGTGTGGACCTTGCAGATCAGGTTCTACAGCCATACCAGGTATCAAGAAAATCATATATCTGGTATAAAAAGTTAGTCATGTATTTGTTTCAGGTGGCCACATATAATTCTTTTGTGTTATACAAAAAAGCCGGAAATGCAGATACTTTCCTTGATTATCAGGAAAAGGTCATGTAAATCTTGTTTTTGAAAATTTTGTCCCCACCAATCCTTTAGAATGTGAAGATGTGAGAAGACTCACTGAGCGACATTTTATTGCACTCATCCCAGTAACTGAAACAAGAAAGAACCCCCAGAGAAGATGTCGTGTATGTTCCTAGAGAGGAATGAGGCATGATACCCGCTATTATTACCCACAATGCCCATCATTGCCAGCCTTATGCCTCCATGATGGCTTTACAATCTCCACACAGAACCACGTTTTTGAACTGTTTTGACAATCAAGCATTTGGTTTATTTGGTGACAGACACTTTTGAGTAGAGCTGACTTAACAATTTCCGGGGGTAGGTGGGGGGAGGTCTCCAGAGACACAAGTTGGGCACAATATATTGGGCACTACAATGACATTTTTGCAATTTTTGCTCTAAAACTTCCACTACGTGTTTCTGGAAATCATCCATGTAGTGAAAATGGTCACTATATCCATAGATGAATTCCCAGAGGCGTGTCATTTCCAAAATGGGGTCACTTCAGGGGGAATTCTGTTGTTTTGGCACTTAGCGGCTCTCCAAAGTGCCACAACAGCAGAATCCTCCCTGAAGTGACCCCATTTTGGAAATGACACCCCTCTTGGAATTGGAAATGACACCCCTTGCAAATTCATCTATGTACACCCATAGATTTACCTATGATGACCATTTACCTATCTACCTATTTTCCAATGTAAAATCTGGGGTTAAAACAATATTTTAGTGGTTAAAATATAATTGTTTTTTCTTCACTGCCCAATTGTATAATTGTCTATGGAACAGCTGTGGTGTCAGTATGCTCACTGCACCACTAGAAGAATTCATTCAGGGAAGTATTTGGTAAAATGCAGTCACTTTTGGGGCCTATGCTGTTCTGGCACCTCAGGGGCTCTGACAATGTGACATGTCACCCACAAACAATTCCAGAAAAATCTGCTCTCCAATATGGCGCTCCTTCCCTTCCGAGCTCTGCCATGCACCCAAACAGTGGTTTACCCCCACATATGGGGGTGTCAGCGTACTCAGGACAAACTAAAATATATATCGAGGTAAAAAGATTTAGGAAAAATTTTATTTTTTTTATTTCCATGGCTCTACACTATAAACTTCTGTGAAGCACTTGGGGGTTCAAGGTGCTCAATACACATCTGGATAAGTTCCCTAAAGGGTCTAGTTTCCAAAATGGGGTCACTTGTTGGGGGTTTCCACTGTTTAGGTACATCAGGGGCTCTCCAAACACGACATGGCAACCGCTAATTATTCCAGCATATTTTACATTCAAAAAGTCAAATGACGCCGCCATCGCTGGTGACATTTTGCTGGATGTAATTTTTTTCTAAGCCTCACAATAGTCACAATATTATAGGCATTATCACCAATAATATCAATGCTATTATATGTATTATGTAATAATGGGGGGCAGGTCAGTGAGGGATCAGCGACCTGTCATAAGCCAATACAGATGAATATGTAATCAGACCACATAAAGCCCCGCCCACAGCCCCACCCACAGCACCGCCCCAGAGCACGAGAATCTCATTACTGAAAACTACAAATACAGATTAAACAACAGTAAACCAGAGTTGAATTCATTTATGGTGGACCATTGGAGCTACTATGAATCCTGACCAGAAGGTCAGAGAAAATAATAATAATAATAATAATAATAATAAATTTTATTTCTATAGTTCCGACATATTCCGCAGCACTTTACATTTCAGAGGGGATTTGTACAGACAATAGACATTACAGCATAACAATAATCACATAGATTATAACAAATGCCAAGAGGAATGAGGGCCCTGCTCGCAAGCTTACAATCTATGAGGAAAGAGGTAGACACGAAAGGTGGGTGGTAACAGTTGCCCTGATTGTATGGACCAGCCATAATGTTAAGTGTGTAACAGTACAGACACAGAGGGCTAATGGATGCATAAAGCATGTGGGAACATGATGCGGGGAACCTGGTTATGGTAAAACTTTTGGCTGTGCCACACAGGGATAGATTAGGTTAATGTGTTGAGTTGATAGGCCAGTCTGAATAAATGCGTTTTTAGGGCACGCTTAAAATTGTAGGGATTGGGGACTAATCGTATTGACCCGGGAAGTGCATTCCAAAGAATTGGCGCAGCACGTGTAAAGTCTTGGAGACGGGAGTGGGAGGTTCTGATTATTGAGGATGCTAACCTCAGGTCATCTGCAGAATGGAGGGCGCGGGTAGGGTGGTAAACTGAAACAAGGGAGGAGATGTAGGGTGGTGCTGAGCCATGGAGGGCTTTGTGGGTGAGGGTAATAAGTTTGTACTTGATTCTGGAGTGGATGGGTAGCCAGTGTAATGACTGGCAAAAGGTAGAGGCATCGGTGTAACGATTGGGGAGGAATATGATCCTGGCTGCAGCATTCAAGACAGATTGGAGAGTGTAGAGTTTGGTAAGAGGGAGACCGATTAGAAGAGAGTTACAATAGTCGAGACGAGAATGAATAAGAGAAACAGTAAGAGTTTTTGCAAAAGTAAGAAAAGGTCGAATTCTAGAAATATTTTTGAGGTGCAGATGACAAGAGCGAGCCAGTGATCGAATGTAGAGGGCAAAGGAAAGCTCAGAATCAAGTATGACCCCAAGACAGCGGGCATGTTGCTGGGGAGTAATAGCGGAGCCACACACAGAAATGGCAATGTCGGGTATAGGTACATTAGTAGAGGGAGGAAACACAAGGAGTTCAGTCTTTGACAGGTTCAGTTTCAGATATAGTGAGGACATGATGTTAGACACAGCGTTTAGACAATCGCTGGTGTTTTCTAGAAAGGCTGGTGTGATGTCAGGAGAAGCGTATAATTGGGTGTTATCAGCATAGAGACGGTACTGGAAACCAAATCTACTGATTGTTTGACCAATATGGGCAGTGTACAAGAAGAGGAGGGGGCCTAGAACCGATCCTTGAGGAACCTCAACAGTAAGGGGAAGGTGAGAGGAGGAGGAACCGGCAAAAGATACAGTAAAGGAGCAGTCAGAGAGATAGGAGGAGAACCATGAGAGAACGGTGTCCTTGAGGCCAATGGAACGGAGCATAGTGAGGAGGAGGAGCTGATGATCCACAGTGTCGAATGCTGCAGAGAGATCCAAGAGAATTAGCATGGAGTAATGACCATTTGGTTTAGCTGTTAGTAGATCATTAGAGACTTTATTGAGGGCAGTTTCAGTAGAGTGTAAGGAGCGTAAACCGGATTGGAGAGGGTCAAGAAGAGAGTTATCAGAGAGATAGTGGATAAGACGGGAGTGGACCAGGCGTTCCAGGAGTTTAGAAATGAAGGGAAGATTAGAGACAGGTCTATAGTTAGCGGCACAGTTTTGGTCGAGGGATGGTTTTTTAAGTAGTGGATGTATGATGGCATGCTTAAATGAGGAGGGAAAGATACCAGAAGAGAGAGAGAGGTTAAATATTTTAGTTAGGTGAGGGGTGACAGCAGGGGAAAGGGACTGGAGGAGATGTGACGGAAATGGGTCACTGATGCAAAAGGTTGGGCGAGAAGATTCAAGGAGCCTGCTTACTTCTTCTTCTATTACTGGTTCAAAATCAGAGAGTGAGCTAGATGCAGTGGGGGAGGGAGGACAGTGCATGGTATGAGGGGATTTGGAGATAATTTCCTGTCGAATCTGGTCAATTTTTTCTTTTAAGTAATTGGCCAGATCGTCAGCTCAGAGCTCTGTGGTTGGGGCCTGTACTCTTGGGTTGAGTAGAGAATGATAAGTGTCATAGAGACGTTTCGGGTTATTGGACAGTGAGGTGATGAGGGTGTTGAAATAGGTTTGTTTGGAGAGGTGAAGGGCAGTGTTGTATGTTCTAAGCATAAACTTATAATGGATGAAATCTTCGTGTAGATTGGATTTTCTCCACAGACGTTCGGCGCTCCTGGAGCCGCTGCAAACGTGTTTGCAGGGTGTGCCAGGATTGTCGCCGTCTGTGTTGTGGTGTTCTATTTATAGGAGATGCAAATTCATCCAGGGCACTTTGAAGTGTTTCATTGTAATGCTTCAATGCAGAATCAGGACATGAGAGGGAGGAGATAGGGGCCAATGAAGACTGAAAGTTCTTCATAAGTTTCTGGGAGTTAATGGCCTGTATGTTTCTATAAGTATGGACAGTGGGGGTGACCTGAGCAGCCTGGCAGTCCTTGATAGAGAATGAAAGAAGATTGTGGTCAGAGTGCGGGAGAGGGGAGTTTGCAAAATCATCCACTGCACAAAGAAAATAATATTGCTCCCCATTTCAGGAGAGATTGTGCAGTAATCTGAATTCCTTAGGATCAAAAACAATGTAATTGGTTGTAAGTTCTATAGAAAAGGGCTTTCACTGCCCAAAGTCATTTGAACAGTTTTGGGTGGAGGAGAATGTTGTGATCTAGAGGCAAAATGGTGATCATGGTAATATGGCCGGACTACACCACCGATAAAGTAGCCACAGCCGGTGACTGAGAGGAATCTGTGACTTCTCTGCATTCAGTGGTTACTACTCACCTGGGTAGTCATATGTGGGAATCTCCTCATTACACCACTCATCATCTCTCACATATGTCTCTGTAGTATTAATATGGGTCAGATCTTCACCCTGAAACAAATATTGTAAAAGTCACAGACAGATGGAGAAGTCCCATCTATGATCAGCTCTAATCCTGCCATCTCCACCGTTCTCATTACACAAGTATAAAACATATAATACTGGAGGATAAAACAAGACTGAGCACAAGACCTTCACAGCCGTCTACACATCATAGGGGAGATCTCCTGACACCTTCTCTCCATCTACCTGATGATCCTGAGGAGCACTGGGATCTTCTTGGCTACAGTCCTGTGGAAGAAGAGGACGGGGACATCTCTCTGGTGTTGTCCTCTTAATGGATAGAGCTGGAGGAAACACATACAGGGACTGAATTCATTCTCTACATACAGATAATTATAGGCCGTGTGTATTTAGTCCTGTCTGTTACCTGGTGATGTGAGGGGCTGGGGAACCTCCATTATGACGTCCTTGTACAGATCTCTGTGTCCTTCTAAATACTCCCACTCCTCCATGGAGAAATAGACAGCGACATCCTGACACCTTATAGGAACCTGACACATACAATGATACCGTCATCCCCCCAATCCCTTCATAGTGTTACTGTATAATGTCCCAGCATTCCCAGCAGTGTCACCTCTCCAGTCAGCAGCTCAATCATCTTGTAGATGAGTTCTAGGATCTTCTGGTGATTGATGCCCTCATGGATCAGGGGGTGAGGTGGAGGCCCCGTGATTGGGCTCAGGGGTCTTCCCCATCCCTCAGACACAGGGTCCTGACAGCGATCACTAGAGGTCTTCTTCACCACTGTGTAATCCTGGTTATGGAGAGACACATTAATAAATCTCACTACAGACATTTCCAGAGTCCTCACCTCTCCAGTTCTGTCCACCTGTTATTCCCATAGATAAGAATGATGTAATGTGACGTCATCAGAATCTCTCACCTCTCCAGTGAGACGGAAGAGGATCTCTAGGGTGAGGTGTAACATCCTCTCCGCCATCTTGGCTCTGTCCATATCCATCCTTGATGGGTAAATCAGGAAAATTCTCTTCTGTAGAAGATCTTCACTGAGAGGATCCGATATTGTAGAGACCTGAATGAGAAGAAGATGAGCCGATGTAACATCATAAGAATCCTGTGTAATAATACAATTACTGGAGATAATAAGGGAAACATATGAGGAGATTTATTATCTTACAGGGTTTAGTTTTCTCCCCTGACATCTACTAATGAAACCTATATATTTAGGCCACAGACAACAAGCAGTTTCCTCCTCGGAGTTGGCAGCTGAACACGTTCCTCATAGACTCATCTTCCATAACGCTAATTCTTGTCTCATTACCGACACTGGAATCGGCATTAGCAATACTGCAGGAGATATTCATTACATGCGACATGAGAAATAACTCCTTCATGATGAGGACGACATCTTCATCTTCTACTACGGCTCTAGAAACAGATTTGGCCAGAGTCGGTCACTGACTCCATCCCCACCGGCCGTCTATATGAATGTTTCCCGGCTTCCCCGCACTGTAATCTTCAATAATAATAATAATAATAATAATCTTTATTTATATAGCGCCAACATATTCCTCAGCGCTTTACAGTTTAACAGTTTCAAAACACAAGTCATAAGTAACAACGTTAACAATACAATAATTAAAGCAAAATAAGACGAAATAAGATGACCCTGCTCGTGAGAGCTTACAATCTACAATGAGGTGGGGGAGATACAAAGTACAGGTGTGAATTTACAATTGTATATTTACAATGAAGGTCCAGCCATCTTGAGGGAGTGAAGGATGGATGGAGATAGTGAATGGGCTACACACGCACACTTACACATAGAATGACTTTGATTAGCGAACGTGATAAGCCGCTCTGAACAAATGTGTTTTAAAGGAGCGCCTAAAACTATGCAAACTGTGGTTAGTCCTAATTTCTTGGGGTAGAGCATTCCAGAGTATAGGAGCAGCACGGGAGAAGTCTTGGAGTCGGGAGTGGGAGGTACGGATTAGTGCAGAGGTTAGTCGAAAGTCGTCTGCAGAGCGCAGCGATCGGCTAGGCCGATAGAAAGAAATGAGGGAGGAGATGTAGGGGGGTTGCCGCACCATGGAGAGCTTTGTGGGTGAGAACAAGTACTTTGAATCGGATCCTATAATGAATGGGCAGCCAGTGTAATGACTGACGAAGAGCGGACACATCCGAGTACCGATTAGCCAGATGGATGACACTGGCTGCTGCATTAAGTATGGACTGGAGGGGGGATAGTCGAGTGACGGGGAGGCCAATTAATAGAGCATTGCAGTAATCCAGGCGGGAGTGGATCAATGCTACAGTGAGGGTTTTTGTTGTTTCCATGGTGAGAAAAGGGCGAATTCTAGAGATGTTCTTTAGGTGTAAGCAGCAAGAGATTGTACATGGGATGTGAAGTAGAGATTGGTGTCAAACATAACACCCAGACAGCACGCCTGCTGCAGGGTTGTTATTGTGGTACCACCCACAGAGAGGGAAATGTCAGATTTAAGGGAGGTTAGTAGACGGCGGGAGCAGAAGTTCAGTTTTAGAGAGGTTGAGTTTCAGATAGAGAGTGGACATGACGTTGGAGACTGCGGACAGACAGTCACTGGCGTTCTGTAGTACAGAGGGGGTAAGGTCGGGGAAGACGTACATAGTTGTGTGTCATCAGCATAAAGATGGTACTGAAAGCCAAATCTGCTGATGATCTGTCCAATTGGGGCCGTGTAGAGAGAGAAAAGAAGGGGGCCAAGGACTGAGCCCTGAGGTACCCCGACAGCAAGAGGAAGAGGAGATGACGTGGAGCCAGAGAACAAAACACTGAAGGAGCGGTCAGAGAGATAAGAAGAGAACCAGGAGAGTGCAGTGTCCTTAATGCCTAGTGACTGGAGCCTAGAGAGTAGGAGATGGTGGTCAACAGTGTCGAAAGCTGCAGATAGATTGAGAAGAATGAGCAGAGAGTGGTCACCGTTACGTTTTGCTGTCAGAAGGTCATTGGTCACTTTGATAAGTGCAGTTTCAGTCGAATGTAGGGGGCGGAAGCCAGACTGTGAAGGGTCTAGAAGGGAGTGAGTGGAGAGGTAATGGGTAAGGCGGGAGTAAACTAGGCGCTCCAAAAGTTTAGAGATGAAGGGGAGATTGGAGACTGGTCTGTAGTTGTTTGTGCAGGATGGGTCGAGAGCAGGTTTCTTTAGTAATGGAGTAACAATGGCGTGTTTGAAGGAGGATGGGAAAATGCCCGAGGAGAGGGAGAGATTAAAGATTGTAGTTAGGTGGGTTGTGACAACTGGAGAGAGAGACTGGAGGAGATGTGAGGGCATGGGGTCGGTAGTGCATGTAGTCGGATGAGAAGAAGAGAGGAGTCTGGAGACTTCTTCTTCTGTGATGGGATCAAATGTGGAAAGTGAGCCAGGGAAGATGCAGGAAGGGATGGGAGTCACAGCACTTGGTGGTTGGGAGCAGATTTCCTGACGGATATTATCTATTTTTTCTGTAAAGTTGGAGGCCAGGTCATCAGCACAAATGTCTGTGATAGGGGCTTGTGCTTTTGGCCTGAGGAGGGAGTGAAAAGTGTCAAAAAGTTTCTTGGGGTTGTTGGCTAGTGAGGAGATCAGGGTGGTGAAGTAGGTCTGTTTGGCGAGGTGAAGGGCAGCGTTATAGGTTCTTAACATAAATTTGAAGTGGATGAAGTCTTCTGGTGTGAGGGTTTTTCTCCATAGGCGTTCAGCACTACTAGAGCATCGCTGGAGAAGTTGAGTTTGTGATGTGAGCCAGGGCTGTTTTACTCTGTGTTTGGAGGTTCTGAGGGTGAGGGGAGCTACTTGGTCAAGGGTGCTTCTAAGTGTGTCATTGTAGTGATGAACAGCCAGATTAGGACAGGAAAAAGTGGAGATAGGGGACAGTGATGAGTGTAGGGAATCTGAAAGTGTCTGAGGGTTAAGGGCTTGTAGATTTCTGACTGTGTGGGAGGTAGGAGTGAGCTGGGGTGGGTGAGGATTTGTGAGTGTGAAGGAGAGAATGTTGTGGTCAGAGAGTGGAAGCGGTGAGTTATTTAGGTGGGAGATTGAGCAGAGCCGGACAAAGACCAGATCAAGGGTGTTACCGTCCTTGTGTGTCTCAGAGGTTGAAAGCTGCGAGAGGCCTAGAGAGGTGGTTAGTGATAGAAGCTGGGATGCAGATGTGGAAGTAGGGCTGTTAATGGAGATGTTGAAGTCTCCCAGGATGAGGGTTGGAAGTTCTGAGGACATGAAGTGCGGCAGCCAGGCTGAAAAGTGGTCAAGGAAGTGGGTGGGTGAGCCTGGGGGCCGGTATATGACCGCTACCCTGAGGGAGAGGGGACGAAAGAGCCTGATGGTGTGGACCTCAAAAGGGAATAAGAGTGATGGAACTGGGGGGGGATGACCTGGAAAGTGCATTGTGGGGACAGGAGTATGCCGACTTCACCACCATGTCTGTTTGTGGGTTTCGGGGAGTGAGAGAATTGTAAGCCACCGAAGGAAATGGCAGCAGGAGAGACAGTGTCAGAATCCTGAATCCAGCTTTCAGTGAGGGCCAACAGATTAAGAGAGTTGTTCAGAAAGTAGTTGTGTAGGAAAGGAAGCTTGTTACAAGCAGACCGTGGATTCCAGAGGGCACAATTAAAAGATGGAGATGAGGGAGTGCAAGTAATGTTAATAAGATTATTACGGTTTCGATATGAGGTAGGGTAGGGGTTGAGGTTGGGGGATGGTGG
This sequence comes from Dendrobates tinctorius, assembly GCF_039654945.1. Taxonomy (NCBI): domain Eukaryota; kingdom Metazoa; phylum Chordata; class Amphibia; order Anura; family Dendrobatidae; genus Dendrobates; species Dendrobates tinctorius. The sequence continues at coordinate 149,874 of NW_027362163.1, read as the reverse complement.
ACCAGGGTTGGGGGAGATGTCCCCTGAAATCAGTAGGAGTAGGAAGATAAAGAGCAAATAGTTATTGGAATTGTACGTAGTTTTTTTCTGCGATGCGTTTGGGCAAGATGGGCTAGGGTTTCTCAGGAAGGTGAGTACATGTGAGCTGTACATGGGAAAGGGAAGTATAGAGGGGCTGATGTGTACGAGTCATGATGGAGGGGGGGTAGGGTGGTGAATGTGGATGGCAAGGGAACACAGTAGGATAAAAATAAAGCACATGGTTAAAGGGGAGAGCAAAGTGTGGGTTACCTGACTCCAGCCCTGACTAACTGCCATGTATAACTGCCGTTTTGCTGGTTGCTTAGCTTCTGTGATGCTTTGCTTATGGGATGCTTGCGTGCTGCACCCCACACTTTATAGTGAAGGGACAGGAGAGAGGGTCTGTTCCCAGGAGCTACAGTCTGAGGAAAGGGCTAAAAAGTAGAGTTGAGCGACTTTTGGTTTTTTAGGGTCGCGTTTCGTTTCGTGAAACCCGACTTTTCCAAAAGTCGGGTCGAGCAAGATCGTCCGATTATAGGGAAAAGTCGGGGTCGTCCCGAAACACGAAACCCAATGTAAGTCAATGGGGAATAAAAGTTGGCAGTGAGAGGAGGACAGGAAACACACCTACAGTGCCCATTTGAATGCCAAAAGCATCAATTCTTCTTACTTAAGCTTGTCAACCTTAATTAACTTCATAATACAAGTTACGCACTGAAAAATGGGGGTTATTTGGCTAAAGTTGTGGGGGGGGGGAGGGCTGGCTGCAGGTTTTCATGTGCCCTGGGCGAAAGAGCGCCCCTTTAACACATACCACAACTCATCATGCTCCGATACGGCAGATAAATAGCGGTATAGTACAATGAAAAATACCTCACTTTTTACATCTCATGACGAGGCCAACTATTTCTCCATACAGAATCATTGGTCCCATATAATGTTTGAAACAGTATATGATGAGCTCCACATAATGCTACAGTATATGTTGGTCCCCATGGATGAAGCTCCACTGTTTTATGGGCCCAAATAATGCTCCAAACATAATGGGCCCCATTTCTAATGCTCTAGTGTATAATGGGCCCTGTAAATGCTGCTCCAGTGTCTGATGTCCACCTTTGGAATGTTCCAGTGTATGGTGGGCCCCATCTATCATTCTCCAGAGTATAGTGCTCCCCAAAAATTGCTGTCCCAACATTGAAAACAATCAAATAAGTCTCCTCGCTAGGGAATCCCTGTACTTGTCTGGACAGGTGCTGTAGCTTGCTTAACAGCTCGCCAGCCGTTCTCACGCCCAGTATGGATTGCACGTGATTGCACAAAGGTTAGAAAGGGTACCGTATCCCTGGATAACATGTATGGATAGCGTACACATTCAAAATATATGTCTCAGGAGGCAGGCTCAGACGGTGTCAGGCCCAGTATGGATTGCACGTGATTGCACAAAGGTTAGAAAGGGTACCGTATCCCTGGATAACATGTATGGATAGCGTACACATTCAAAATATATGTCTCAGGAGGCAGGCTCAGACGGTGTCAGGCACAGTATGGATTGCATGTGATTGCACAAAGGTTAGAAAGGGTACCGTATCCCCGGATAACATGTATGGATAGCGTACACATTCAAAATATATGTCTCAGGAGGCAGGCTCAGACGGTGTCAGGCCCAGTATGGATTGCACGTGATTGCACAAAGGTTAGAAAGGGTACCGTATCCCTGGATAACATGTATGGATAGCGTACACATTCAAAATATATGTCTCAGGAGGCAGGCTCAGACGGTGTCAGGCACAGTATGGATTGCATGTGATTGCACAAAGGTTAGAAAGGGTACCGTATCCCAGGATAACATGTATGGATAGCGTACACATTCAAAATATATGTCTCAGGAGGCAGGCTCAGACGGTGTTAGGCCCAGTATGGATTGCACGTGATTGCACAAAGGTTAGAAAGGGTACCGTATCCCCGGATAACATGTATGGATAGCGTACACATTCAAAATATATGTCTCAGGAGGCAGGCTCAGACGGTGTCAGGCCCAGTATGGATTGCACGTGATTGCACAAAGGTTAGAAAGGGTACCGTATCCCTGGATAACATGTATGGATAGCGTACACATTCAAAATATATGTCTCAGGAGGCAGGCTCAGACGGTGTCAGGCACAGTATGGATGGCACGTGATTGTACAAAGGTTAGAAAGGGTACCGTATCCCTGGATAACATGTATGGATAGCGTACACATTCAAAATATATGTCTCAGGAGGCAGGCTCAGACGGTGTTAGGCCCAGTATGGATTGCACGTGATTGCACAAAGGTTAGAAAGGGTACCGTATCCCCGGATAACATGTATGGATAGCGTACACATTCAAAATATATGTCTCAGGAGGCAGGCTCAGACGGTGTTAGGCCCAGTATGGATTGCACGTGATTGCACAAAGGTTAGAAAGGGTACCGTATCCCTGGATAACATGTATGGATAGCGTACACATTCAAAATATATGTCTCAGGAGGCAGGCTCAGACGGTGTCAGGCACAGTATGGATTGCACGTGATTGCACAAAGGTTAGAAAGGGTACCGTATCCCTGGATAACATGTATGGATAGCGTACACATTCAAAATATATGTCTCAGGAGGCAGGCTCAGACGGTGTCAGGCACAGTATGGATTTGACGGCCCAGATTACACAGCGGAGGAGCAGGGAGAGGTAAAGATTGCAAATGCTGGGGCCCTGCCCAAGCAAGGGGGGCCCACTTGTGGGCGTCGGTACTGGCACTGGGCCCCTCATAGTACAGCGGTGTGTCTGACGGCGGGTGTGCACCACCACCGTCAGAGACACTTGATTGCACTATGAGGGACCCTGTGCCAGTGCCCGCGCCCAAGAGTCGGCCTACCCACCTGTCCAGGGCAACGGCACTCGCACGGTGTCGTGCGGTAGGTGGTGACCCCGGCCATGGGGGGGGAGGCAGCACAGTTAGGGAGTTTTAGAAAGTGGCATATGTTGATGTTGGACATTCAGCTGATGCAAAAGGCGAAATAGGTGAAGTACCAGGAAGAGATGGACCAAAGCAAGCCATTTTTCTGTCACCCTATGTGTCATCAGGGGAAGGTGGGACAAAATCCTTGGAAACCCATGCGTGGTTCATTTTAATGAAGGTTAGATCATCCACATTTTGGGTTGACAGACGGGTCCTTTTTTCTGTCAGGATTGATCCAGCTGCACTGAAGACTCTTTCCGATAGCACACTTGCAGCTGGGCAAGCGAGCTCCTGTAAGGCATATTGGGCCAATTCAGGCCAGGTGTCCAGTTTAGCGGCCCAATAGTCAAAGGGGAATGACCTGTGTGGGAGAACATCGATATGGGAGGAAAAGTAGTTTGTAACCATAGTTGACAACTGCTGTCTCCTGTCACTTTCCATCGATGCAGTATTACCAGTTGTGTGAGCGGTATTTGAAAAATCAGTCCACAACATTGTCATGAAACCCCTGTCTCCAACGCCACTTCTGCTGTGTGCATCACGAACACCTCTGCCAAGCTGCCCCCGGCCCGTACGGCTCGTGTGAGAACCATCACCGCTGCTGTGTGCTGGGAATGCCTCAAGCAACCGATTTACCAGAGTTGCTTGTTTATTAGCCAATATTAGGTCAAGGTTCTCCTGTGGCATGATGTTTTGTAATTTGCCTTTATAGCGTGGATCCAGGATGCTGGCCAACCAGTAGTCGTCATCGTTCATCATTTTGGCAATGCGGGGGTCCCTTTTTAGGATCCGCAAGGCATAATCTGACATGTGGGCCAATGTTCCCGGTGTCAATGATGCACTGCGAGTGCTGGGTGGAGGAGCACTTTCTGGCAAATCCACATCCCTCCAGTCACGCACAAACCCTGTACCAGACCTTGCCACGCCAACATTTTCACTTGCCCCACGAGATGCATCCTCCTCCCCTAAGTAATCATCCCCATCATCCTCCTCCTCCTCCTCTTCTTCCTCCACCTCGTCCAGGAGAGGTCCCTGAGCAGACAATGGCTGAATGTCATCAAGGATTCCCTCCTCTTCCTCCTCATCAACATTGGCTGCAGACGCCTGCTCCTTAAGGTGCGTCAAAGTTTGCATGAGCAGACGCATAAGTGGGATACTCATGCTTAGGATGGCGTCATCTGCGCTTACCAGCCGTGTGCATTCCTCAAAACACTGAAGGACTTTACAAAGGTCTTTAAGCTTCGACCACTGCACGCCTGTCAACTCCATGTCTGCTCTCAAAGTGCCTGGCCGTGTATCCTCCCACAAATGCATTATGGCCTGCCTCTGCTCGCACAGCCGCTCCACCATGTGCAGGGTGGAGTTCCACCTTGTTGCAATTTCGATAATGAGGCGGTGGTTGGGAAGGTGGAGCAATCGCTGCAGCTTCTGCATACGAACGGAGTGTACCGGCGACCGGCGGATGTGCGCGCACAGTCTTCGCACCTTCTGGAGCAGGGCTGTTAACTCCGGATAATTTTTGAGGAAGCACTGCACCACCAGGTTCAAGGTGTGAGCCAAGCAAGGTATGTGGCTGAGTTTTGAAAGGGCTATGGCTGCCACAAAATTACGGCCGTTATCACTAACTACCTTGCCTGCCTCAAGATGTACACTGCCCAGCCATGACTCAGTTTGTCGCTTCAAGTACTCGGCCAGCACCTCGGCGGTGTGTCTGTCACCCAAACACATCATCTGCAACACAGCCTGCTGACGCTTTCCACTAGCTGCTCGATAGGGGGACACATCGTGTGCAACAGTGGCAGCTGCAGATGGAGTGCTCGTACGACTGCGCTCTGTGGACGAGCTTTCGCTTCTGGAGGAGGAGGAGGAGGAGGGTCGAACGCCTACAGCCAACTGTTTCCTATACCGTGGGCTAGGCAGCACTGTCCCACCACCGCTGTCCCCTGTGGACCCTGCATCCACCACATTAACCCAGTGCGCAGTGATGGACACGTAACGGCCCTGGCCATGCCGACTGGACCATGAATCAGTTGTGAGGTGCACCTTTCCGCTCACTGACTGCTTGAGTGCATGGACAATGCGGTCTTTCACATGATGGTGGAGGGCTGGGATGGCTTTGCGAGAGAAGAAGTGGCGACTGGGTAGGTCATAGCGTGGTACTGCATAGGCCATGAGTTCGGGAAAGCTGTGCTTTCCACCAACCGAAAGGGCATCATCTCAAACGAGATTAGTTTGGCAATGTGGGCGTTCAAACCCAGTGTACGCGGATGAGAGACTGAGTACTTTCTTGACCTACTCATAGTGTCTGGGAGGGTGAGCTGGACTTGAGAGCTGCATATGGTGGAAGTAGCGGTGGACAGGGCAGACTGAGAGAGGGTTGATGATGGTGATGGAGTTGGTGTTCTTTCTGATGGCCTAGAATCAGTCTTTCGTTGATATAACAGTGGGATTCCCTGACTGCTGTGGTCTTACAACGACACCTCAACATTTGCTGCTGTGCTAACCGGTGGGCTTACAGTGGGGGAAACAATGTAGCGTTGCTGACTACCTTCGTTGTGATCAGTTGCACATGTGGCACTTGAGGTTTGGTGTTGTGTCCACGCTTGCAAGTGCATGCTGGTTAAATGTCTAAGCATGCAACTGGTATTCAAATTTTTCAGATTTTTCCCTCGGCTAAAGGTCTTTGCGCACTTCTTACAGATAACCTTGGCCTGATCATGAGGATTTTGTTCAAAAAAGTGCCACACTGCACTCTTCCTACTTTGGCAGACATTTTGCGGCCTAGCACGCTGTGATCTTTTGACCCTCTGGACAAGCTGTCCAGCAACTCTTTTGATGTTTGGAACCTGTCTTTGGAGTGCTCCGGGCCTGCCAGATAACAGCTGTTGCGATGTCGATGTCTGCTGTGGATGCTCCTCATCTGAGCTATTGGAAGCAGCACCCTCTTCCCCCAATGGATGCCAATCTGGGTCAACAACTGGGTCATCCATCACCTCCTCTTCTATGTCATGTGCACCTTTCTCTGTGTCACCGTGTATGGTGGTATAGTGTGCGGGAAGGGGCACCTGAGTCTCATCAGGGTCAAAATCTGGCTCTGTACACTGCGAGGACAATGTAGTGCTCTGAGTGAATGTACCAGCAGAATCATCCATCAGCGGCTGTGCATCAGTGCACTCCATGTCAGATTCATCTTGGCCTGGGTAATTCACCATTTCACTTGATAATCCAGGCATGGTATGTGAAAACAGCTCCATGGAGTAATCAGTAGTATGGCCTGCGTCATCCTTCAATCTTGGTTTGGGTGAAGGACACAAGGAAAGGTGTGGTTCATGAACATGAGCCTCCAATGACGACTCAGTGCTTTTACTTTTTACAACTGAAGAAGAGGAGGCGATAGAGCTGGAGGCTGAGTCAGCAATGTAAGACAAAACTTTTTCCTGATGCTCTGCCTTTAAAAGCGGTTTGCCAACTCCTAGAAAACTAAGCTTTCGAGGCCTTATGTAGCCAGACGATGAAGCAGGGTCAGCACCTCCTGCATTCGGTCCTATTTTGCTCTTGCCACTACCATCAGATCCACCACCAACACCATCATTACCAGCTGCCAACCCCCGCCCAATTCCACGGCCTCTTCCACCAGCCTTCCTCATTTTTGGTAGAAATGTAGACAAAATCCAACAAACTATATAGTAATGTAAAACAAGGTACAAGGTGTCTATAGGACATGGGAGATTTAGAATTTCTGCACACACTTGTGGACAGTGGACACTTTTGGATTGTGTGAGGCACACTGATATCTGAGCGCTATGTGACAGGCTCGATGGCACAGCTGCCTGTGACCAAAGTGACGAGAGGATAATGGAGATTTTGAATCTCTGCGCACACTTTTGGACACTGGACACTTGTGGATTGTGTGAGGCCCACTGATATCTGAGCGCTATGTGACACGCTCGATGGCACAGCTGCCTGTGACCAAAGTGACGAGAGGATAATGGAGATTTTGAATCTCTGCGCACACTTTTGGACACTGGACACTTGTGGATTGTGTGAGGCCCACTGATATCTGAGCGCTATGTGACACGCTCGATGGCACAGCTGCCTGTGACCAAAGTGACGAGAGGATAATGGAGATTTTGAATCTCTGCGCACACTTTTGGACACTGGACACTTGTGGATTGTGTGAGGCCCACTGATATCTGAGCGCTATGTGACACGCTCGATGGCACAGCTGCCTGTGACCAAAGTGACGAGAGGATAATGGAGATTTTGAATCTCTGCGCACACTTTTGGACACTGGACACTTGTGGATTGTGTGAGGCCCACTGATATCTGAGCGCTATGTGACACGCTCGATGGCACAGCTGCCTGTGACCAAAGTGATGAGAGGATAATGGAGATTTTGAATCTCTGCGCACACTTTTGGACACTGGACACTTGTGGATTGTGTGAGGCCCACTGATATCTGAGCGCTATGTGACACGCTCGATGGCACAGCTGCCTGTGACCAAAGTGACGAGAGGATAATGGAGATATTGAATCTCTGCGCACACTTTTGGACACTGGACACTTGTGGATTGTGTGAGGCCCACTGATATCTGAGCACTATGTGACACGCTCGATGGCACAGCTGCCTGTGACCAAATTGACGAGATGATAATGGAGATTTTGAATCTCTGCGCTCACTTTTGGACACTGGACACTTGTGGATTGTGTGAGGCCCACTGATATCTGAGCGCTATGTGACACGCTCGATGGCACAGCTGCCTGTGACCAAAGTGACGAGAGGATAATGGAGATTTTGAATCTCTGCGCACACTTTTGGACACTGGACACTTGTGGATTGTGTGAGGCCCACTGATATCTGAGCGCTATGTGACACGCTCGATGGCACAGCTGCCTGTGACCAAAGTGACGAGAGGATAATGGAGATTTTGAATCTCTGCGCACACTTTTGGACACTGGACACTTGTGGATTGTGTGAGGCCCACTGATATCTGAGCGCTATGTGACACGCTCGATGGCACAGCTGCCTGTGACCAAAGTGACGAGAGGATAATGGAGATTTTGAATCTCTGCGCACACTTTTGGACACTGGACACTTGTGGATTGTGTGAGGCCCACTGATATCTGAGCGCTATGTGACAGGCTCGATGGCACAGCTGTGACAAAAGTGACTAGAGGATAAGGGAGATTGGATTGCTTTTAAAAAAGCAGTTTGCGGAGCAGTGGGTAAACAGCAATGCCAGCGTGTCAGGAAGCCTTAAAAGGCAGCCCAACAACCAACACCACTGATACACCACAATATAGCCTCCCCTTGCACTGCACACACAGTGACTTGTGTGTTGTGCAGGCCAAATCGCTAGCAGCAGAAGCAGTTTTTTTGTCTTCTTCCCTGCCTAACGCTCTCCCTACAGAATCAGCAGCAACCTCTCCCTATACTAAGATCGGCAGAAGTAAGATGGCGGTCGGCGTGCACGCCCTTTTATATCCCCTGTGACGCCCACCAAAGCAAGCCAATCACTTGCATGCCCTTCTGAAAGATGGTGGTGACCCGTGCTTAGGTCATCACGTTGCCCAGTGTCCGTGGATCCTGATTGGCTGAAAAAGAGCGCAAAACAAACTTTTGAAACGCGACTTTGGCGCGTAAGTCGCCGACCTCGTGGCCGACCTCATCCTAGGGTCGGGTTTCGTTTCATGAAACCCGACTTTGGCAAAAGTCGGCGACTTTTGAATTTTTTCGACCCGTTTCGCTCAACTCTACTAAAAAGCCTTCACTAGACCCCTGTACAGCTGTATAATGAGACCAAGGCTTTATAGTGAAGGGACAGGAGTGAAGGCCTGATCCCAGGAGCTACAGTCTGAGGAAAGGGCGAAAAAGCCTTCACTAGACCCCTGTACAGCTGTATAATGAGACTCAGGCTTTATAGTGAAGGGACAGGAGTGAGGACCTGTGCCCAGGAGCTACAGACTGAGGAAAGGGCTAAAAAGCCTTCACTAGTCCCCTGTACAGCTGTATAAAGAGGCCCAGGCTTTATAGTGAAGGGACAGGAGTGAGGGCCTGATCCCAGGAGCTACAGACTGAGGAGAGGGCTAAAAAGCCTTCACTAGACCCCTGTACGGCTGTATAATGAGGCCCAGGCTTTATAGTGAAGGGACAGGAGTGATGGCATGATCCCAGGAGCTACAGACTGAGGAGAGGGCTAAAAAGCCTTCACTAGACCCCTGTACGGCTGTATAATGAGGCCCAGGCATTATAGTGAAGGGACAGGAGTGAGGGCCTGATCCCAGGAGCTAGAGACTGAGGAAAGGGCTAAAAAGCCTTCACTAGACCCCTGTACAGCTGTATAATGAGGCCCAGGCTTTATAGTTAAGGGACAGGAGTGAGGGCCTGTGCCCAGGAGCTAGAGACTGAGGAAAGGGCTAAAAAGCCTTCACTAGACCCCTGTACAGCTGTATAATGAGGCCCAGGCTTTATAGTGAAGGGACAGGAGTGAGGGCTTGTGCCCAGGAGCTACAGACTGAGGAAAGGGCTAAAAAGCCTTCACTAGACCCCTGTACAGCTGTATAATGAGGCCCAGGCTTTATAGTGAAGGGACAGGAGTGAGGGCCTGTGCCCAGGAGCTAGAGACTGAGGAAAGGGCTAAAAAGCCTTCACTAGACCCCTGTACAGCAGTATAATGAGGCCCAGGCTTTATAGTGAAGGGACAGGAGTGAGGGCCTGTGCCCAGGAGCTAGAGACTGAGGAAAGGGCTAAAAAGCCTTCACTAGACCCCTGTACAGCTGTATAATGAGGCCCAGGCTTTATAGTGAAGGGACAGGAGGGAGAAAAGTGGGGAAAGGAGCCAGAAGAGCCGGATTGCCCATCACTAACCTGCAGAGCCGCACTCCACATATATGGCTGCTCTGTGCGCACAGGACCTGTGATGAGGTCACAGGAGGGGGCCTCAGTGTGTGCAGGACTGCTGTGCTGGTTGTCATCCTGCTGGATGAAGGGAACTTATGTAAGACCTATATATTTAGGCCACAGACAACAAGCAGTTTCCTCCTCGGAGTCGGCAGCTGAACACGTTCCTCATAGACTCATCTTCCATAACGCTAATTCTCGTCTCATTACCGACACTGGAATCGGCATTAGCAATACTGCAGGAGAGATTCATTACACGCGACATGAGAAATAACTCCTTCATGATGAGGACGACATCTTCATCTTCTACTGCGGCTCTAGAGACAGATGTGGCCAGAGTCGGTCACTGCCTCCATCCCCACCGGCCGTCTATATGAAGGTTTGCCGTCTTCCCCGCACTGGAATCTTCTCTCACGTTAGATCTCAGCTCTGAGTCACACACAGAAGTTTGAGGCTTTTAGAAAAGATTTTTTGTTTCCACAAACACAACGGACAGAAATGATCTGACCCCAAAGTCTCCATGTACAGTGATTTATGGGGTTTATTTCTGGCCTTAGACTTTCCTATATTACAAGATGGATGTGAAGACTTTTCTGCCCAATGATGATATAACTATTCTCGGAGTGACGCCTTTATAACCAGATAATAGTATGTTTGCAGCTTGCAGAGCACAGCGGCTCCTTCTTCAGGCAGCTGGAACAATCCAGTCTCTCTCTCAGCACTGACAGCTTCTATGGCTGCTCTGGGGAGAAAACTGTTTATTTGTGGTAAAATGTAATTATTTTGGTATAAAATTCTGGGAGAAAGATGAGTAATTGAGAGGTGGCGGGTGTAACATGGCGCCTCTTATTGGGGGCTCTGATAATGTGACCCCCTAACACCATAAGAGCAGACCTGTCAGACGGCGCTCCTTCCCTCCTGAGGAGTGTCCGGCCCCTTATGGGGTATCGGCGCTCAGGGAAATTGTGGAACAAGTGGTTTCTGTTTTCTCCTCTTCTCCCGTGTGATAATTACAGACTTGGGGACAGAGCGACATTTTAGTGGGAACATTTCATTCCTCCGCTCAATGTTACACAATTCTGTGACCCCCTGAGGGTTAATAATCCTCCCGGCCCCCTAGATGAGCCCCCAGAGGTGGAGGGGGTAACATGGGGCCACTTGTGGGGTCTCTGCTGTTCTGGTGTCAGAGCTCTTCACACGTCACACGGCGTCCGCCGTCTATCCCAGCCACAATGGCGCCCCTTCCCTCCCGAGCCTGTGGGGTACCGGCCCTCAGGAGACACGGCGCACTGTGCGGCCTCAGCGCTCCTGTCACCTTTAGGACAATGATACATTGGGGGAAAGTCACATTTCTGTGAGGGAAACAGTAAAATTGTCATTTCTTCCTTCCACATTGCTGAAATTCCTGTCACACTGTCCGAATTCAGAGATTGTCCTGTCAGAAAGGAGAAGACAGGGAGCGAAAGGGTTAATAGGACTCACAGGAGGAACCGGCCCAGAAAGCAGAAGGTGCAGGAGCGTCCGCCACATATATGACTGCTCTGTGCACACAGGACCTGTGATGAGGTCACAGGAGGGGAGGAGTCAGGGGTCACATGATCAGGCGCCTCAGTGTGTGCAGGACTCTGCTGTGCTGGTTGTCATGGTGCTGGATGAGGGGAAGTTTATGTGTGGGGTCAGGAGGGGTTTACAGGGTGGATGTAGCAGAGCCGTGTGTGTACGAGGTGTACGGAGCGGAGCCAGATGTGTACGAGGTGTACGGAGCGGAGCCGTGTGTGTACGAGGTGTAAGGAGCAGAGCCGTGTGTGTACGAGGTGTACGGAGCGGAGCCGTGTGTGTACGAGGTGTATGGAGCGGAGCCGCGTGTGTGCGAGGTGTACGGAGCAGAGCTGTGTGTGTACGAGGTGTACGGAGCTGAGCCGCGTGTGTACGAGGTGTACGGAGCTGAGCCGTGTGTGTACGAGGTGTACGGAGCTGAGCCGCGTGTGTACGAGGTGTACGGAGCTGAGCCGCGTGTGTACGAGGTGTACGGAGCTGAGCCGCGTGTGTACGAGGTGTACGGAGCTGAGCCGCGTGTGTACGAGGTGTACGGAGCTGAGCCGCGTGTGTACGAGGTGTACGGAGCGGAGCCGTGTGTGTGTACGAGGTGTACGGAGCGGAGCCGCGTGTGTACGAGGTGTACGGAGCGGAGCCCTGTGTGTACGAGGTGTACGGAGCGGAGCCCTGTGTGTACGAGGTGTACGGAGCGGAGCCCTGTGTGTACGGAGCGGAGCCCTGTGTGTACGAGGTGTACGGAACGGAGCCCTGTGTGTACGAGGTGCACGGAGCGGAGCCGTGTATATACGAGGTGTACGGAGCGGAGCCGTGTGTGTACGAGGTGTACGGAGCGGAGCCACGTGTGTACGAGGTGTACTGAGCAGAGCCGCGTGTGTACGAGGTGTACTGAGCGGAGCCGCGTGTGTACGAGGTGTACGGAGCGGAGCCGCGTGTGTACGAGGTGTACGGAGCGGAGCCGTGTGTGTACGAGGTGTACGGAGCGGAGCCGCGTGTGTACGAGGTGTACGGAGCTGAGCCGCGTGTGTACGGAGCGGAGCCGCGTGTGTACGAGGTGTACGGAGCGGAGCCGCGTGTGTACGAGGTGTACGGAGCGGAGCCGCATGTGTACGAGGTGTACGGAGCGGAGACCTGTATGTACGAGGTGTACGGAGCGCAGCCGCGTGTGTACGAGGTGTACGGAGCGCAGCCGCGTGTGTACTAGGTGTAAGGAGCGGAGCCGCGTGTGTACTAGGTGTAAGGAGCGGAGCCGCGTGTGTACGAGGTGTACGGACCCGCGTGTGTACGAGGTGTACGGAGCGGAGCCTCGTGTGTACGAGGTGTACGGAGCGGAGCCGCGTGTGTACGAGGAGTACGGAGCGGAGCCGCGTGTGTACGAGGTGTACGGAGCGGAGCCGCGTGTGTACGAGGTGTACGGAGCGGAGCCGCGTGTGTGTACAAGGTGTACGGAGCGGAGCCGCGTGTGTACGAGGTGTACGGAGCGGAGCCGCGTGTGTACGAGGTGTACGGAGCGGAGCCGCGTGTGTACGAGGTGTACGGAGCGGAGCCGCGTGTGTACGAGGTGTACGGAGCGGAGCCGCGTGTGTACGAGGTGTACGGCGCGGAGCCGCGTGTGTACGAGGTGTACGGCGCGGAGCCGCGTGTGTACGAGGTGTACAGCGGTGGAGCCGCGTGTGTACGAGGTGTACGGCGCGGAGCCGCGTGTGTACGAGATGTACGGAGCGGAGCCGCGTGTGTACGAAGTGTACGGCGCGGAGCCGTGTGTGTACGAGGTGTACGGAGCGGAGCCGCGTGTGTACGAGGTGTACGGAGCGGAGCCGCATGTGTACGAGGTGTACGGAGCGGAGCCGCGTGTGTACGAGGTGTACGGAGCGGAGCCGCGTGTGTACGAGGTGTACGGAGCGGAGCCGCGTGTGTACGAGGTGTTCGGAGCGGAGCCCTGTATGTGGAAGGTGTATGGAGCGGAGCCATGTGTGTACGAGGTGTACGGAGCAGAGCCGCGTGTGTACCAGGTGTACGGAGCGGAGCCCTGTATGTGGGAGGTGTACGGAACGGAGCCTCATGTGTACGAGGTGTACGGAGCAGAGCCGCATGTGACGGGAGTATTCTCCAGAGCAAGGAGGGACAGCAGGCCTGGGAACTATCCAACAGATTCATTGACCAGAAAGCAGGAGCAACACGAAGGTAATTTGCAGAGTCCCAAAATAAGTCCACAGGAAAGTGATTTGGGGGCACCTCCCGACAATCCTTGTGCCAGGTCACAAAACCATAGTCCTTTAAGAGTCCCAGAAATCCACCACGATCACACAGGGGCCAAGGCTTCCTCATACAGCCTCGTCTTTCTCTTTCAGCATCCAACTCACATCTGACTGAGTTGCTCTGAGTTGCTCTGCTCCTGGATCAGCCCATGTGTGTAGTGGAGGAGGGTTCCACTCCTCCTATGCAATGGTTTGGCCCACAGCAAGGCACCACTGTGTCTACAAGGATTTGCACTGAAAGTAGTCCTCTGCTTACTAAACAACAGCTAATCTCTCCAAATCTGTTGACCAAGTTAATTACATTATAGTCTCAGGAATGAAGTCAGGTTAGTTACAGCTAATAGAACCAGAGAACAATTACACACATCACATGGCATTGCAAAGCATTGGGGGGAAGGGAAATATGGCTAACACAGCAAATGCAAGCAGAGAACAGTTACGTGGCATATTATACAAATACAGGACAGGGAAAAATATATACATCATGACAATCCCTTCCCCTCCCAATTTGTGTACGTACTAGGGACCTCTACAGGTCACTGGTTAAGTACACACAGGCATGGCGTAACTTACATGTGGCTTCATGCAGCCACGAATTGGCATCCTAGCTTTCCCACATCATTGCCCAGGAGAACAGCTGCAGGCAGACCACCCATCACCCCAACCACACATCGCCTGACCCCAAAACCAAAGTTCAGATCCATAGTGGCTGTGGGAATAGTCCTCCATTGTCCACCAGCCAGTTCAATGACAATCCCAGGTCCTCTATGGATTGCCTCAGGCCGAACCACTCGGGGATCAGCCATCGTGAGGAAAGCCCCTGAGTCACAAAATCCAACAAGTCTTTGTCCATCCAGCACGACCTCCTGCAAGTGCTTACCTCGATGAGCTGAAGTCGTCATAGCTGCGGGTCGCACACCATAAACTCCTAGTGGTGCAACATGGGTGGGTGAGGCACTAGGCCAGTCCTCATGTAGTGGTGACACGTCTTCCTCCATGGCACTTGGCTGTACATAATTAATAATATGATTGGGTACAGGATCAATCCTCATTTGAACAGCTGGGCAGGAGGCTTGCAGATGCCCCGGCTGCCCACATCGATAGCATCTGTGCTGTGTCTCACTCCATCCAATGCGTCCTCTTGGGCGAGGAGTAAGGGAACCTGCCGGTCGGCTCCCACCTGAAGGTGCTGTAGGGGGTTGAGGACGACTCCTCCATGGGCTGGCTGGACATGAGGCCTGCAGATGCCCCGGATGCCCACAACCATAACACCTGCGCTCTGCTACTTCCTTTCCTCGTCGTATTCCAGAAGGCGCAGTAGAAGCAACAGGAGGCACATTAACACAGGTATCAACACGAGGTGGTGGCTCAGAGGAACGGGGAACAATGGGGACAGAAGAACTGGGGGCCACCGGTGTTGTGGAGCAGGTAGGCCTCTCTCCATCCTCCAACAGAACTCTCCACTGAGGCTTGATGGTGAGAGCCTCATCAGCGAGAGATGCAGCTTCTTCCACTGTAGCAGGTTTCCTCTCACGCACCCATTCCCTGATCTCAGCGGGGCACTGGGCAAAAAATTGTTCTTTTAGGATAACCTGGAGACAGGTGTTCCAGGTTAAGGCCTCCTCTGCCTCCAGCCAGCGATTACATATTTGTTTGAGTTTATGGGCATACATCTTGAAAGACACTTCCTCATTACAGGCTAAAGTACGAAACTGGGTCCTGTAAGTGTCTGGGGTCACAGCATAATGTTCTAGAACAGTCCGTTTAATCTCTGCATACTCACAGTTCCACCGAGGGTCCATAGCTCTATAGGCTGCGGCAGCTCCACCCTCTAAGAGCCCCACCAGATGTCGGACGCGCTCCCTTTCCGGGACTTCCATTAATCGACACTGATGCTCAATGTCCTGGAAGAAGCCCTCAATGTCACCGGAAGCCTCATTAAACGGCTTGAAGTCTTTGCGGGACACTCTGGGGAGTTCCCTCATGGGGGATGCTGTGGGTACAGTCTGTCTGGAGCTTCTCGCTGCCTCCAAAGCGATCTCCCTCTCCAGCATTGCCCTCTGCCCCTCTAGCAATGCCCTCTCCTCCATCCTGCACTGCCTCTCCTCGGCTCTGCGCATGACCTCCATCTTATATTCTATGGAGACCTCTTCTCCCAAGCAAGGCCATCTCCTCCTCGTACCACACAACCCACTGACTTTTTTGGGTATTTACCTCCGGCTGCCGTCTTTCCTCTCTTTGCTGTGAGGATCCTTCCTCAGCATCGTCTTGCAGGCGAACTGCTTCCAAAGCCTCAATCAGCTGCTCCTTGGAGAGTCCCTTGTAGCTGACTCCCAGTTCACGGGCCTTTGTTTGTAGGTTCTTCGCAGTCCAGTTCTTGTACTCTGAGGCTCTGGTTCCAGAAGTTGATGGGCCGTTGTCCTCCATTTCTTCTGCTCTGATCCCACCGCTGCCAACCAGTTTGTGACGGGAGTATTCTCAAGAGCAAGGAGGGACAACAGGCCTGGGAACTATCCAACAGATTTATTGACCAGAAAACAGGAACAACACGAAGGTAATTTGCAGAGTCCCAAAATAAGTCCATAGGAAACTGATTCGGGGGCACCTCCCGACAATCCTTGTGCCAGATCACAAAACCATAGTCCTTTAAGAGTCCCAGAAATCCACCACGATCACACAGAGGCCGAGGCTTCCTCAGACAGCCTCGTCCTTCTTTTTCAGCATCCAACTCACATCTGACTGAGTTGCTCTGAGTTGCTCTGCTCCTGGATCAGCCCATGTGTGTAGTGGAGGAGGGTTCCACTCCTCCTATGCAATGGTTTGGCCCACAGCAAGGCACCGCTGTGTCTACAAGGATTTGCACTGAAAGTAGTCCTCTGCTTACTTAACAATAGCTAATCTCTCCCAATCTGTTGACCAAGTTAATTACATTATAGTCTCAGGAATGAAGTCAGGTTAGTTACAACTAATAGAACCAGAGAACAATTACACACATCACATGGCATTGCAAAGCATTGGGGGGAAGGGAAACATGGCTAACACAGCAAATGCAAGCAGAGAACAGTTACGTGGCATATTATACAAATACAGGACAGGGAAAAATATATAGATCATGACACCGCGTGTGTACGAGGTGTACGGAGCGGAGCCGCGTGTGTACGAGATGTACGGAGCGAAGCCGTGTGTGTACGAGGTGTACGGAGCAGAGCCCTGTGTGTACGAGGTGTACGGAGCAGAGCCCTGTGTGTACGAGGTGTACGGAGCAGAGCCGCGTGTGTACGAGGTGTAAGGAGCGGAGCCGTGTGTGTACGAGGTGTACTGAGCGGAGCCCTGTGTGTACGAGGTGTACGGAGCGGAGCCCTGTGTGTACGAGATGTATGGAGCGGAGCCGCATGTGTACGAGGTGTAAGGAGCGGAGCCGTGTGTGTACGAGGTGTACGGAGCGGAGCCGTGTATGTACGAGGTGTACGGAGCGGAGCCCTGTGTGTACGAGGTGTACGGAGCGGAGCCCTGTGTGTACGAGGTGAAATGTTTTAAACTCAAATTTTTACATTTCACAGAGAGTAAAATGGAGCCACAATTTACACAGAAATTTCTCCCAAACCTGAGGTCAGGAATGACTGCACACGGCCGGGCTCCAATGGCGAGAGTCACTGTTTTGCTGTGTAAGGAGCGGAGCCCTGTGTGTACAAGGTGTACGGAGCGGAGCCGTGCGTGTACGAGGTGTATGGAGCGGAGCCGTGTGTATACGAGGTGTACGGAGCGGAGCCGTGTGTGTACGAGGTGTACAGAGCGGAGCCGTGTGTGTACAAGGCGTACGGAGTGGAGCCCTGTGTGTACGAGGTGTTCGGAGCGGAGTCATGTGTGTACGAGGTGTTCGGAGCGGAGCCATGTGTGTACGAGGTGTACGGAGCAGAGCTGTGTGTGTACGAGGTGTACGGAGCGGAGCCTTATGTGTACGAGGTGTAAGGAGCGGAGCTGTGTGTTTACGAGGTGTACGGAGCGGAGCCCTGTGTGTACGAGGTGTACGGAGCAGAGCTGCATGTACGAGGTGTAATGTTTTAGAATCCAATTTTTCAATTTCACAGAGTAAAATGGAGCCACAATTTACAGAGAAATGTTTCCCAAACCTGAGGCCAGGAATGACTGCACACGGCCGGGCTCCAATGGGGACAGTCACTGTTTTGCTTTTGGAGCACTAATTTGGCAGTTCTCGCTTGTGGGGGCCAATTGTAAAGTCCCCGATGATTGTGGACAACATACAACCCCCTAAAGTGACCCCATTTCAGACACTGTACCCATCAGGAAGTCATCTAAGGGTGTAATGGGCATTTTTATCTTACAGGTGTCACTGATTTCTTTACCACTTGCTGTGAAGATAATATGACATTTGTTCCGAGGTGCAGCACAGGTGGGGAAACATCTGAGTGGGCTCCTAACCAGGTGTTATGGTGGTCCCTCTCAGCGCCTCCCTACTCACTATGGTCACTGCAGCTTTTCAGCATGTTGCTTCCATTTAGCCTTGGGGGATTGGCCAGTCTCTAAAGGAATTTAACCCTGCTGTGTCCTTCACAGATTAGGTTCCCCAGCCTATCCTGTGCCGGCAGGTCCTATATTAGGCAGCTCCACCATCTGCTTTCTGCTGGATGTTGGTTCCTAGGCAGTTCACTTTACCTGTTGTACTTGTGTCTCTGACCCACCAATCAGCTGAGGTAGTCTTGGGGACTACCGTGGAGTAGTTCCTGGTGTCTACCGGCTGTCCGGCCTATCCTCTCCACCAGTAGCTCTAGTGAAGACCTGGTGGACACCCAGTTACACCTCTCTAGGGTAAGCCTGGCTGATGGTGCAGTGGGTCCACATCCACCAGTGTTACACCAAGTAACTGTGCACACCTCACAACTTTTGAAGCACAGATAGAGGCACAGAGCATGCGGCGCACATAGCAGCAAATTTTGGCCTCACCCTAATCCACGGCCATTTACCACTTCTTTCTCCCCCGGCAGGAGGAGTTGTCAGAGGGGCGCTGGTAGTGTGGGAAATTCAGCAGACGCCTGAGACTGCAGGACGTAGACCCAATTCTGGGACTGACTGCTGTATCCAGGACAGTTGGGACTAGAGATGAGCAGGTGGATTCATGGGTCTCTGGTCCAGCGTGCGTGGGACCTGGGGAATATTTTTTGTGCCGTCATTCACAGTCGGAGCCTCCAGAACGTTCTCCTCTTTATGTAGCGTCACTATACGACATCCGGCTTATTTGTGCCTGTAAGGCCGTGTTCACACATTGTAGAAATACGGTGTTTTTTGTTTTCTGCAGGATCCGCACCATCTGCAATAACGATCTTCTCCCCCTTATTTGATGCGTTCTTGGTGCAGAGGTGAAGCCGCGGTTTTAATGCGCTTTTTAGAGGACAGAAAAGCTTTGATTCTGCACTTAATAAAGTTTCTGCAGTTTTTTACCTGCGATTTTATTAGAGAGAAAAGCCCCAAATCAGCACAGATCAGCCGCGTGCCTTGGGCGCACAGCGGGCGCCTTTTAAGGTAAAGTAGTTTTTATTAAGGATTTATTTACATAAATGGGGTAAAGAAAAAAGGGGAGAGACACATTATAAATACCCAGTAATACAGACAAGAACCAAACAACAGCAAAAAAGAGAAATGTAAAGTCATGAAAGAGAGAGGCGGGAGAAAGGGTTAAGGAGGAGAATGGGGAAGGAAAAATAGGGTTTGTTAACCCCTTAGAGACCTTGCCCTTTTTCATTTTTGCGCTTCTGTTTTTCGCTCCCCTTCTTCCCACAGCCATAACTTTTTATGTTTCCGTCAGTATGGCCATGTTAGGGCTTGTTTGTTGCGGGACAAGTTGTGCTTTGGAATGACATCATTGGTTTCACCATATCGTGTACTCAAAAATGGGAAAAAAATTCCAAGTGCGATGAAATTGCAAAAAAAGTGCAACTCCCCAACTTTTTTTTTATTTTCTTTTTACCATATTCACGAAATGCTAAGACTGCCCTGCCATTATGATTCTCCAAGTCATTACAAGTTCATAGACACCAAACATGTCTCAGTTCTTTTGTATTTAAGTGGTGAAAAAAAATCAAAAATTTGTTGGGAAAAAAAAATGTGCCATTTTCTATGATCCGTCACATCTCCATTTTTCATGATCTTGGGTTGGGTGAGGGCTTATTGTTTGTGCGCCGAGCTGATGTTTTTATTGATACCATTTTGGTGCAGATACGATCTTTTCATCATCCATTATTGCATTTTAATTCAATGTCGCGGCGACCAAAACACCTTAATTCTGGCATTTTTACTTTTTTTTCTCACTACACCGTCTAGTGATCAGTTTGTTCCTTTTTTTATTGATAGATCGGGCGATTCTGAACTCGGCGATACCTAATTTGTGTATGTTTGATTTTTCTATTGTTTTATTTTGAGTGAGGTGAAAGGGGGGGATTTAAACTTTTATATTTTTTATATATTTTTAAAAACTTTTTTTTACTTTTGGCCTGCTTCAATAGTTTCCATGGGAGACTAGAAGCTGCCATAACTCGGTCGGCTCTGCTACGTACAGGCGATGATCAGGTCACCTGTATGTAGCAGAATACCTCACTTGAGCTGACGTGTGCTGGGAAAGATGCGGGCTCACCGCCGGAGCCGACATCAAAGGGAGAGAAGCTACCTGCGCCGTACTAGGACGGTCATGGAGGGGTTAAGGAAAATGGGGAAAAGGGAAAAATGAAAGGGATAGAAAGAAAATGAAAAAGATTGGTCTGCACAGGATAGGCCAGGAAAGGGGTTGCGGGACACATGTAATACCTTATATATAAAACATTTAAGAGGCAGGAGGGGAAGAGAAGGAATGGGAAAGGCGAGGATAGAAAAGGGGAGAAAGGAAGAACAGCTGTAACCAGGCGGAGAGACGAGAATCTAGAGGAATCCTGACTGTTACACCATGGAAGATACTGATTGTTGGAGTCTGATAGCGCCGCAGTTCTCATGAAATCTGCGCTCTCTGTGGTCTGAAGACCCTGCGGACCTCCGGGGCTTTGATGCATTTTCCCTTTATAGGCTTCTTCTGAAAAAAACATATTAAGAAAAAAAATGTATGAAGAGAAAACCGCCTTCACATTTATAAGCGCAGAATCAAAGCTTTTCTGTACTAATAAACAAGTGTTAAACGCGGCTTCATATCTGCCAAAAAAGCATCAAATATGGGGGAAAATGCAAAAAAGAAGAAACGCAGCAAACGCACAATAATCAGGGAAGATTGTCACTACATCATCTGGGTCAGACATTTACAGAAGAAAGAACGCAGCATTTACGCTACGTGTGAACACGTCCTCCGCATCACAGCTTTATCACATTATTTTATGGGTTTTATAGAGAAAAATATCAATTACGCCATTTTGTTTCTCCCGTAATTTACCGATTCCTGTAAATAATCTGATCGCTGCATTCTGCGGGTCATTACAGTTATATTGGCACAACTATGTCCGGGTTATTCACTGATCTGTGATGCTTATTATTTAAAAAACGCATTAAAATGACATTTTTTTCATTATCAGGTGTTTTTCATTATTATTAGTAATTTTATGGGATGAAAAAATCTCTTATTCTCCTCTAGAATTCAGAAACATCCATTGTACACAGCAGTGTATTTCTATCTGAATAATCTGCCTGTAGTCAGAGCCTGGAATATGGATCAAGTGCACACAATCCTGCAGTCACTTCACCGGAGCTTGTGGCTCAGCAGCTTACAGTGCCTGTCAGTAATGTTGAGGCTGTGGGTTCAGGATCTGGGAGGCTAACGTTAAAAAATACATTTTTGTAAATTGCTTATTATTTTAAATACTTTTATAGGAACAAAAATATATTTTTTTCTTCACCTCAGTATACAGGCACCATAAAAAAAGCATTCTTATACACAATGTATTGCTATGGATATGTATACTCTGCTTCTGAGTTCATTGCCGGCAATATAGCGGTCAATATGACCAAATTCTCCCATCTCCAGCATCGTGAGCTGTGGCTCACTGGTAAATCAGCAGCCTGTGGATACTGAGATGGAAGCTCATAGTCCTGGGGAGACCAATCACTGAAGTGAGAGGAAGTGAATCTATAATCTAATTTATGCACTTAGCATAAGAGAGACTTAGCAGAGAGAAGCGGCCAATCCCTCCGAGCAGGAGGAGCTACAGGAGCGATGAAAATGTCGGAGAGGAATATAGAGGTTGGGAGAACAGCTGAGACGGGACATGACAGTCCAGCTGAATCTGGGATGGTTGGGAGCTATGCATTTGAGATGCTGTTGTGTCATTACCTTAAAAAGGCGGTCCATGCTCGGAAATTCTACTAAGATGAGTAGTCAAAATTCCTCCAGAAACTCACTGCCAATTATTGCAAGCACTTGATTGCAGTTGTTGCTGCTAAGAGTGGCCCAACCAGTTATAAGATTTAGGGGCAATCACTTTTTCACACAGGGCCCTGGAGGTTTGGATTTCTTTTTCCCTATATAATAAAGATCTTCATTAAAAAAACTGCATTTTGTGTTTTCTTTGGCTAATATTTACATTTGTTTGGTGATCTGATACATGTAAGTGTGACAAACATGCAAAAGAATAGGAAATGTGTATGCATATGTCTATGTATACATATATACAGTGTGTGTGTATATACATATGGTGATGGTGAGGAGGCAGGGAGGAGTTTGTGTGGAAAATGGAGAAGGCGTGCTAAGTGCTGGCTCACAGGCCACTGCAACGCATAACGGAGCTTGTAGTATTAGAGCGCAGTACGCCGGGGGACAAGAAGTGACTGATAAACATCAGAGCTGCATCTGGCAGACACCAAGTGATGCTATCTGCCTTATAAAGGTATATATTACTATAATAAGAGTATGGATCCATTACTGGCACATAATAGTAAGATTAATGAATACAAAATTAAACGAATTAGGGTAGTGGATAACTTTTAATATTTGGTACAGAAACCTTTGTTTGTAATTACAGAGGTCAGATGTTGCCTGTAGTTCTTGACCAAGTTTGCACACACTGCAGCAGGGATTTTGGCCCATACTTCCATACAGATCTTCTCCTAATCCTTCAGGTTTCAGGGCTGTCGCTGGGCAGCATTGATTTTAAGCTCCCTCCAAAGATTTTCTATTGGGTTCAGGATCAGAGTTTGGCTAGGCCACGCCAGGACCTTGAAATGCTCCTTAGTTCCTCTTGCTGTGTTTTGGGTCATTGCCATGCTGGAAGACCCAGCCACGACCCATTTTCAATGTTCCAACTGAGGGAGGAGGTTTTTGGCTAAAATCTTGCGATCCTTGACCCATCCATCCTCCCTTAAATACGGTGAAGTCATCTTGTCTGTTTTGCAGAAAGACACCCCTAAAGTATGATGTTTCCCCCCACCGTGCTTCATGGTTGGGACGGTGTTCTTGGATTTGCAATCATCCTTCTTCTTCCTCCAAACATGGCGGGTGGTGATGATAGCAAAATGTTCTATTTTGGTCTTATCTGACCAAGTGACATTCTCCCTTGTCTCCTCTGGATCATCCAGATGGCCATTGGCAAACTTCTAATGGGCCTTGACATATGCTGGTGTGAGTAGCAGGACCTTGCGTGCCCTGAAAGATTTTAATCCATGATGGCATAGTGTGCTTGTAGCTCTATTACTGGCACCCCTGCATGGTGGGATGCCAGCTTACTCACTGCCTCAGACCCTCGGCACAATCCCCAGCGTTCTCCTGCTTCCTGGTTGTGTGAGAGCCGCAGCTCTAAGCAATGCACCTAGTACACACATGCGCGCACGCCCCCATTCTTAAAGGGGCAGAGCAAGTATATACTAAATACTCTTAGCTTGTTGCTCAGAGATATTTAGTATAATTACTACACCTGGAAGATGGCTTCCAGCTAATTGCTGGGAGTCATCCTATATAAAAGACTCCCTCTCCCTTAGGGATTCGCCATGCAACGTGTAGAATCATTAGTCAGTAAGGTGTACTACTAGTGAGTTATGAGGTCCCCTGGTCCTGGTTTGGCTAGTGTCCTAAACCTGTATTCCTTGCCTCAGTGTGGCCAGTCCTGAATCCATCATCCCCTGGTCCCAGAGTAGCCAGTGTCTGAAACTCATTCCGGTGTGGCAAGTCCTGTATCCGTAGTCCCCTGGATCCAGAAAGGCCATGGCTTGAATCTCATTCCCGGAGCGGCCAGTGCTTGAAGCTTGTCCATGAGTGGCCAGTGCCTGAACATTGTCATCTGGTCTGTGTTCGCCCAAACCCTGTTCCAGTATCATAGACCAGAGTGTCTTAACCTTGCCCTAATCAGTGTCAGTAACCATTCTGTAGAGGTACCAGAACTTACTAGTCTGAACAGAGACCTATCCCTATTCAGTGTCAGCGAACCTGACCCCTGGGGTCTGCAGCTGCAATATTGGGTTCTGCCCCGGAGTGGTACCTGGCGGCTACCTGCAGGTCAGTCTGTATCCACCAGTGAACACTAGGTAGCTGATTAGCTATGCACACTTCCTGAGCAGGCCCAGTCCTGTGATCCCAGCTCTCTTCAGGTCATTGACCAAGTCTTACCATGTAGTTCTGGGCTGATTTCTGACCTTTCTCCGAATCTTCCTTACCCCACGAGACGAGATCTTGCATGTAGCCCCAGACCGAAGAAGACTGACAGTCAACTTGTGTTTCTTCCATTTTCTAATAATTTTGTCAACAATTGTTGCCTTTTCACCAAGCTGCTTGCCTATTGTGCTGAAGCCCACCCCAGCCTTGTGCAGGTCTGCAATTTTGTCCCTGGTGTCCTTAGACAGCTCTTTGGTCTTGGCCATGGTGGAGAGGTTGACGTGTGACTGATTATCTGGAAAGGTGTCTTTTATACAGGCAACAAGTTCAAACTGGTTGCAATTAATACAGGTAACAGCAGAGTAGAAGGGCTTTTTAAAGAAAAACTAACAGGTCTGAGAGAGTCTGAATTCTTGGTGGTTGGTCGGTGATCATACACTTATTTCATGCAATAACATGCAATTTCATTATTTTAAAATCATACAATGTGATTTTCTGTTTTTTTTTATTTTTAGATTTTCTGTCACCGTTGAAGTGTACCTGTGATAAATATTACAGACTTCTCCATTCTTTGTAGGAGGCAAAACTTGCAAAATCGGCAGCGTATCAAATACTTATTTTCCGCACTGTGTCAGGATCTTGGCTGTACATGTCCTTAAAGATTCATTTCTTACATTCGCATCAAGACATGTTTCAACCAAACTGAAGTCGTGAGCGATGAGCACGGTGAGAGATTTCACCAAGATATTGCATCTATGGAAAAAAGAGATCAGGGACAATGGAATCCATCAATGCTTGTAGATAACGTTGGACCATTGTAGGAGATGACCCGGTGCAGGAGTACAAGAGACAAGAAAAAGAGCTGTCACTGAATGAGGGCCACAGCTTATAATGCAATTTCTGTGACTGTGTGTAATCCGTAATAGTGTTTAGATATGTCTTAGATATTGGAATTGCTGCTAAGCTTCCTCTAAGTATCAGACAATTGGCCTAACAAAATATCACGCATCTTTATATTTGCAAAAATAATGTTTCCGAGTCCTGAAACTTTTATGTATCAATAACATGTAGCGGTAAAAGGAAAACTTGTAGATATCGTAGAAACAAGGGACAAGTAAAATTGTCATTGTCAGATCTGAATTCAGAAGGGGAGAATCATGAGGACACGGCTCGTTTCATAACCCAACCGGACAGCTTCTTTATAACCAATGAATTATTAAATGTTAAACAGCTACAAGTCCTACAGTCAGCGCAGAGACCATAGAGTCGGTGATAGGGGCATCACATATGACTTGTCTCCTAGAGAAAAGGAAAAACAAGGAAAACTGAAGCACAAAAAATAGGGATCATACGAACTAAGGGAAGGTAAGAGGGAAAGGTAGACATTGCTCCATGAAACTTTAAGCTGATTTTCATCATGCCGTAATTATTTAGTTTCTAATGCAGCGTAATACAATAAATAAGAGGGGTGGTATTGTGTTTAACCCCTTTCTGACATCAGACGTACTATTCCGTCCATGTGCCCTGAGCCAATTTGACCATTGACAGAATAGTACGTCTCGGCGATCGGCCGCGCACACAGGTGGTGTGCGGCCGATCGTGGCCGGGTGTCAGCTGATTCTCACAGCTGACACCCAGCACTAAGTGCCAGGAGCAGTCACAGACCACTCCCGGCATTTTAACCCCCAAAATACTGCAATCGAACACGATCACAGCATTCCTGGCGCAGTCAGAGGTCTGACAGTCCCTCTGCCTTTGGATCGGAGACCCCACAACGTGACGTGAGGTCGCGATCACTGCCATGGTAACCTGATGTTGTCACGACCAGAGCTAAGAAACTTCCTGGTCATGCGCAGTGCAAGTCAGGCAGTCTCTCAGTGTCAGGGCACTGAGTGCAGCGCTGACAGCTTCTATAGCAGGGGTGGGGAACCTCAGGCCCCAGGGCCATTTACGGCCCTCGATGACCTTTTATCAGGCCTCCGAGCAGATTCTCAGGGACTGCATTCTTGGGCAGGGAGCTGTATTTTGATTGCCAGAAGCTCATTAATTTCTTCTTGCTCTGTTAGCACACACACGCAGTGTTCACTACTGAACATTGAAGGGCATGCAATGAAAGATTAAGTCATGAAACCAGTGCCAGAGTCAGGATGTACTTTGTGGGCGGAGCTTGTACAGCCCCCGAAGGATGGTATAAATATCCAAATGGCCCTTGGAAGAAAGAAGATTCCCACCCCTGTTCTATAGCATGGGGATGTTGCTTCATCTGCCTGCCATAGAAGCGATCAGCCTGCAAAAAATGACTGTCCCATAGTGGGACAAAGTGTAAAAGATAGAATGAAATGAAAAAAACATGTAACTAATTGTAGAAATAAAAAAAATAAATAGAAAATAAAAAAGTCAATATTTATTCTAACATTAAATAAATATTTGAATTAAAAAAAATCTAAACAGTAAAAGTACACATATTAGGTATTGCCACGTTCATAACGACCCAACCTATAAAACTGTTCGACTAGGTAACCCCTTCAGTGAACACCATAAAAGCAAAGGCAAAAAAACAATGCTTTGTCATCATACCGCCAAGCAAAAAGTGGAAAAACACGTGATCAATAAATAAACATGGTACCGCTGAAAACGCCATCTTGTCCCGCAAAAAAAAGCCCCCATACAGTGTCATCAGCGGAAAAATAAAAAAGTTATAGCTCTCAGAAAAAAGCGATGAAAAAATAATTTTTTTTTATATAAAATAGTTTTTATTGTATAAACATAAAAAATGATATAAATGAGGTATTGCTGTAATCATAGTGACCCGAAGAATAAAACTGCTTTATCAATTTTACCACACCTGGAACGGTATAAACGCCCCCCCAAAAGAAACTCATGAATTGATGGTTTTTCTTCATTCTGCATCCAAAAATCAGAATAAAAAGCGATCAAAAAATATCAAAAAATTATAGCTCTCAAAATGTGGTGATGCAAAAACTATTTTTACAATGAAAAGCATCTTTTAGTGTGTGACAGCTGCCAAGCATAAAAACCCGCTATAGCACCTCATTCACATGTCCTGATATTTCTGGTACTGGTACTGTGCCGGAGATCGACACAAGCAGGGGAGAATGGTGAGTCGTGTTCAGCACCTGGCACTGGGGAACAGCGCTTACTGTAAGGCTTCTTCCCCGGTGCCAATGCGTGTCACATGAATGATATCAATGTGATTTATGTGTGCACGTATGCTGTTTTATGGCCCATGCTGACATTAAAAATGGACGTCAGCGTGGTTTGCTCATGGACACACGGTCCGTGGAAACACTCTGACATGTGCACAGACCCATTCACTTGAATAGGCAAATAGTGCTCCGGTCCTCCCGAGTCTCTCCGCATGGCTGCCCAATGGTATAAAATTCTGTGACACACCCATGGTGTCTATATGATCACTGCAAACCCTAGATGAATTCATTGAGGTGTAATTCATAAAATGGGGTCACTTATAGGGGGTTCTGCTGTTCTGGCACCTCATGGGCTCTCCCAGTGTGTCATGGCACCTGCAAACCATAACAGTAAAATGTGGTGCTCCTTCCATTCTGAGCTCTGCCATGCACCTAAACTGTGGTTTACCCCAACATATGGGGTATCAGCGTACTCAGGACAATTTGCACAATAACTATTGGAGTCCAATTTCTTCTGCTACCCTTGAGAAAATAAAAAATTGGCTTAGAAAATATCATTTTTGTGGAAAAAAATATTTTTTACTTTTATGGCTCTACGTTATAAACTTCTGTGAAGCACTTGAGGTTCAAAGTGCTCACTACACATTTAGATAAGTTCCCAGGGGGGGTCTTATCTAAATAAGATAAGTTCCCTGGGGGGGTCTAGTTTCCAAAATGGGGTCACTTGTGGGGGATTTCCACTGTTTAGGCACATCAGGGGCTCTCCAAACGTGACATGACACCGCAGACCATTCCATCAAAGTCTGCATTCTAAAACGTCACTACTTCCCTTCCGAGCCCCAATGTGCACCCATACAGTAGTTTTCTGCCACATATGGTGCATCAGTGTACTCAGGACAAATTGGACAACAACTTTTGGGGTCCAATTTCTACTGTTACCCTGGGGAAAATAAAATATTGGGGACTAAAAATCATGTTTGTGGAAAAAATGATTTTCATATTTTCACTCCCAGACGCTATAAACTTTAGTGAAACACCTGGGGGTTCAAAGTTCATATCACACATCTAGATAAGTTCCTTGGGGGGTGTATTTTCCAAAAAGGGGTCACTTGTGGGGGTTTCCACTGTTTAGGCACATCAGGGGCTATCCAAACGCAACATGGCGTCCAATCTCAATTCCAGACAATTTTGTGTTGAAAAAGTCAAACGGCGCTCCTTCCCTTCCAAGCTCTACCATGCGCCCAAACAGTGGCTTACCCCCACATATCAGGTATCAGCGTACTCAGGACAAATTGCACAATAACTTTTGCAGTCCAAATTCTCCTGTTACCATTAGGGAAAAAAAATAATTGGATCTGAAGTAAAGTTTTTATAAAAAAAGTTAAATGTTCATTTCTTTTTTAAAACATTCCAAAAATTCCTGTGAAGCACCAGAAGGGTTAATAAACTTCTGACATGTGGTTTTGAGCACCTTGAGGGGTGCAGTTTTCAAAATGGTATCACTTTTGGGTATTTTCTATCATATACACCCCTCAAAGTGACTTCAAATGTGATGTGGTCCCTAAAAAAAAAATGGTGTTGTAGAAATGAGAAATCACTGGTCAACTTCTAACTCTTATAACTTCCTAACGAAAAAAATTTGGTTCCAAAATTGTGTTGATGTTAAGTAGACATGTGGGAAATGTTATTAAGTCTTTTGTGTGACATAACTCTGTGATTAATGGGCATGAAAATTCAAAATTGGAAAATTGCAACATTTTCCACCAAATTTCCATTTTTTTCACAAATAAACGCAAGTCATGTCAAAGAAATTTTACCACTAACATGAAGTACAATATGTCATGAGAAAACAATGTCAGAATCACCAGGATCCATGGAAGCGTTCAAGAGTTATGACCTCATAAAGGGACAGTGGTCAGAATTGTAAAAATTGGCCCGGGCATTAAAGTGCAAACCACCCTTGGGAGTAAAGGGGTTAATGGCTAACTGAAAAGATGGTAACACATTGCAAGCTTTCCAGACTACTCAGGTCTCTTCAGGCATAGAATAATACAAAATCTGAAGAATCACATAGCACAGACATAATGCAATAGGTAAGACAAATGACGTGAAGTAGAACTATCATTATGGGGGAGGGATAAACAGTGGTGGCCATAAATATTGGAACAGTTCATAGATTAGGAGTGTGAAAGTTTTATTGTCCCCTGATAGGGGTCTGGTTCTGTGTTGTGATGCCCCACAATGTCTGAGGAGAAAATTCCTTAATTGATATTAGACATGAATCCATGCGACACATTCATTCCTGCATTGAGAGTGTCAAAGACTGTCATGAGTTTATACTCCCAGATCCTTCTGTTTCTCTGAGATTTGAAGTTACCTTTTTCATACAAGTAATTTCATGTCCATGGTGCTGTGATCAGGGCTACAAAAATGTTTTGCCACAGGTAGATCTATTCTTTTTTCTCTTATTGTGTAGTTGTGAGAATTCATCCTTGTTCTAAGCTTTTGCCCTGTCTCTCCCACATACAGACCCCCCAGTTGGACAGTTGGTACAAATAATTAAGTACACCACTCTTAATTCTTTGACGCCCCCGGAAGAAGCAGGCGGCGAAACGCGCGTCGGGGTGAGGGGACGCTGGATCAGACGCTTGTAATTAGAGGTAATATTACTTTTTCATTCCTTGTGCTCTGTGCATATCGGCATATTTATGATCAGGATTCTTGACGTTCTCATTGTGTCCGTGTTATTTTACACGGTTATAGTATATATGCCTTTAGCCTCTGAGTGGTTTCCCTTATACCCTTAGGGGAGGGATATTTTGGATATCATTGATCTTGTTCAGACATTGTATATGGGTTCTGACTGTATGGAATAAATATTATAATTATTGATATAAGAATTGATATGTACTGTCATGTGATTGGTTCATACATGTCAGTCTTACATTGTCTCCTCATGATTACTTAAGTGTGTACGGTGTCCCCTATTACGGCATTATGCTTTTGTCATTTTTAGAATTTTTGAATAAAATGAATTTTTAATATTATTGGGATTTCTTCCTTGTTCCATGTTTATATTGATGGGATTTGTGATACGGATTTGCGTGATTTGCCCTTTTGGATTAGGTTTTGGGACATTGTAGTTATTCTATTTGTACACTTAACAAGTGTCCCTCATTTAGTATTTACATAAAGGGTAAGAATGGAGATGAGAACAAGTAGCATTACTTGATTAAACTATTTGCATAGTTTTTCCCTCTCTGCTTTAGAAGTCAACAAACTGGCTCCATAACACAATGCATAATTAGCATACATCACCAGTGATCAAGGATAAGCGCACAATAAAAGTCAATATTACCGACTTACAAACAAAAGTCTGTTTTCTTGACCAACTAGAAATTAAACATTTAAAATTAAGGCCAACATACAGATAACATTCTATTATTCTTTATTTGCTAAAAATAGTTGTCTGGTTAATTAAGGAACAATGCTGTATGTCTTCACAATGGCAAAAGTAAAAAAAAAAAAGTTTATAAAAATATTAAAAAAGTAAAAAAAAATATGAAAGTTCAAATTCCCCTTTTGCCCCATTTAAAATAAAACAATAAAAAATACATATTTGGTATTGCTGCATTCAGAATCACCCGATCTATCAACATAAAAAAAGAATTAACCCGATCACTAAATGGCGTAATGAGATAAAACGTAAAAAATGCCAGAATTAAGTTTTTTTGGTCGCCACACTATTACATTAAAATACAATAACAGGCGATCAGAAGATTGTATCTGCACCAAAATGGTATCATTAAAAACGTCCGCTCGGTCCACAAAAAATAAGTCTTCACCTAACCCAAGATCATGAAAAATGAAGATGCGACGGGTATCGGAAAATGGCGCAATTCTTTCATACTTTACCTAATTAAGATGAGTTAATTTTACTGATAAATGTTTGTTTTTGGTCGTTTATTTTCTGTTGGTATTTGGTTTATTCTATAAAACTCCCATATAATATATCATTCTTGAACACACGCCACGCGCATCATGTTTTTGTACAATTTGTGAATAATATATATAGGTTCTCCTCGTCTGAGTTATTTTTGATGGCCCACAAAATACGATTTTCCTGTAACTCATTTCTCACACTCTAGGTATAATAATGACTTTTCCCCGTGTGGAATTTTTGATGTTTGAAAACGTTGTCGGTACCTGCTTTCTGGGGTCTCTTGAGGTTTTTATGTCATGTGAGCCCTGTGCCCAATCAGCGCTGACATCACTGTCCCCACCTTCGGACAAATCAAGCATCATGAGGCCGTCAGAGAGCAGCCGCAGCCCTGGCTTCCTGCTGATGTTCAGACCAAAGGAAGGAGCAGTGAAGCTGCCGCTGATTGGGTGCAGGGCTCGTGTGATGTGAGAACCTCACATTAGCCCCGGGACCGTGAGTCTCAACACCACTGAAGTGGAGCCGGCCCGCCAGTGGAGTGTGTTTTTATTTTAATGAGGTCAAATGTGAGGAATGAGTTCACTGAGAAAAAAAAAAAGATATATATACTGTATTTTTTGGACTATAAGACACACCTAGGTTTAGAGGATATTAGGAAAAAAAAATTGAAGCAAAAATTGTGGTTAATTCTGTACTTAATATCCCCTATCCTGGTATATATGGTCCCCTCATCCCTACCCTGGTATACATAGATCCCTCATCCCTATACTAGTATGCATGGCCCCATCCTTATCCTGGTTTGCAGGGCTCCCATCATGTCGTAGTATGCATGGCCCTCATCCTTATCCTGGTATGCAGCGTCCCCATTTTGTCCTAGTATGCAGGGTCCCATCCCTATTCTGGCATGATTGGCCCCATCCCGCTCATGGTATGCATGGCCCCCATCCTTATCCTGGTATGCAGGGCACCATCACTATTCGGGTATGACTGGCCCCCCATTCCAGTCCTGGTATGCATAGCCCAATCCTTATAATTGGCCCCATCCTGGTATCCATGGCCCCAACACAAAACATTAAAAAAAAGCATTACACTTACCTACCCGGCGCTCCCTTGCTGAATCCTGCTCTGATACCAGCAACTGCTTTATGCTTGTAAGCAGCACATGGCAGGGACATAATGCGTTGCTCACAAGCAGAGCACAGCTGCCAGAGTACTCGCCTTTAAAACTATATCAACATTATGAACATAAAAAAGGCTTCTCCCCTATGTGATGTCTCTAATGTTTATTAACAGTTGATTTCCAAGTAAAATATTTCCCACATTAAGAAAATGAAAACGGCTTCTCCTCTGTGTGACTGCTCTGATGTCTAACAAGAAGCGCTTTCCGGTTAAAATATTTCCCACAATCTGAACAGGAAAAAGGCTTCTCCCCTGTGTGAGTTCTATGGTGTTCATTAAGATTCCCTTTCTGGTTAAAACATTTCCCACATTCTGAACAGGAAAAAGGCTTCTCTCCTGTGTGAGTTCTTTGGTGTATATCAAGATTACATTTCTGGTTAAAACATTTCCCACATTCTGAACATGAAAAAGGCTTCTCCCCTGTGTGAGTTCTCTGGTGACTAACAAGATGCCATTTCTGGTTAAAACATTTCCCACATTCTGAACAGGAAAAAGGCTTCTCCCCTGTGTGAGTTCTCTGGTGAATAAGAAAAAGTTTTTTTTTGTGAAAACATTTCCCACATTCTGAACATGAAAAAGGCTTCTCCCCTGTGTGAGTTCTCTGGTGGGTAACAAAATCTGATTTATGTGTAAAACATTTCCCACATTCTGAACAGGAAAAAGGCTTCTCCCCTGTGTGAGTTCTATGGTGAGCAACAAGCAGTGATTTACGTGCAAAATATTTCCCACATTCTGAACATGAAAATGACTTCTTTGCTTTAGGAGCAGTTTGTTTTTTATTGCCTCTTTTGTGACTTTGATTTTTCTTAGTAGTCAGTAATGAATCAGAAGATGGGACCTGTTTCATAGGACCAGATGACAGATCTTTGCTGTGAATGGATGATGATATATCTGGAGTAATAGCAATCACTTCAGTTGTATCTTGTAGGATCTCAAGATCATCAGATTTCAAAATTGAAGATGTCAGCTGTCCCTCTGATCTCCTGGTACAGTCATCTGCTAAAATAAAAAAACAATTATTTTTAATAAAATATCCTTGAGTTTTATATCTTTGAACGTTTCTACTTGAACTGTCCATAAAAATGGCAAGCTATGTAAAAAACTTTAATTATTTACCAAGACAATGAGAGTTCACAGTCTAATAGAAAATCTTGTTGGATGAGCCAGTAGTGTGCGGTGTTCAACTGTTGGTTCATTCTGCCTCCCAAATATCGAATAAAAAGAAACCAATCAATGTTATGTAGGCGAAAATAATACCAATTCTCATCTCACAAAAACAAGTCCCCACTCAGGTCCATCATCTGTCAATGGAAAAACAGAGGTTCCCGCACTATTAGTGGCTCAAAGGCTGTTGAAAAGCAACAAGGTTTCCATAAACCAATCCCGCAAAATCCGCTCTCACTTCGGAGTCTTGCAGTGTGCGCAAACAACATTTAGGATTCCTGTATTTAGCAATATTATAGTGAGAAGAATCCACTTAATTTGTGGTGTGTGTCTCCTGGAGCACAATCTGGGCACTATGTGCTGGGTAATAAAATGGCAAATGTGTAATTTTCACTCCAACATCCACTGCGTGTTAATTTCCGGAAAGGGGCTGTGGAGTCAAAATATTCACTCCTCCTACACACGTGGTCAAAATTGTTGGTACCCCTCGTTTAATGACAGAAAAACCCACAATGGTCACAGAAATAACTTTAATCTGACAAAAGTAGAAATAAATCAAAAATCTATGAAAATGAGCAGATGAAAGTCTGACATTGCTTTTCAGCCAGGCTTCCACAGAATTTTTTAAAAATTAAAACTCATGAAACCACCATGGTTACTTACCGGTAGCCGGTTTTTCCGGAACCCATGACAGCACCACATGAGAGAGGGATCCGCCCCGCCAGGACAGGAACCTACTGAAACATAAGGGGCGGCACCTCTCCCCCGCTTCAGTTGGATTACAGAGCACCTGAGAGGACTTCCCGGTTAGTTACATATTTATCCAACACCACATCACACAAATACACCCGACTATTGTGCACACCCAAACGGTGAAAAGGGGGGGAAATATACGGGTGCTGTCATGGGTTCCGGAAAAACCGGCTACCGGTAAGTAACCATGGTGGTTTTCCCTTCACCCATGACAGCACCACATGAGAGATTCTGGAGACTTCGAACACCTTAGGGAGGGACCACCGCTTGCAGCACCCTTCTACCAAAGGTCAAGTCAGCCGAGGAGGATAGATTTAGTCTATAGTGTCTAAAGAAAGTTGAGGGTGAGGCCCAGGTAGCGGCCTTACAAATTTGATCTATTGACACCTCTGCTTTCTCAGCCCAGGAGGTCGCCACGGCTCTGGTGGAATGAGCCTTGATGCCGTCAGGAACCGGGACGCCACTAGCTGAATAGGCTACACTAATGGCCTCCCTAATCCATCGGGCAATAGTCCCTTTTGACACTCCATAACCTTTGCTAGCACCCTGGAAGGCTACAAATAGGGACTGGGACCTCCTCCACTGGCTGGTTATAGACATATACTCTACTAGGGTTCTTTTAACGTCTAGGCTATGAAATTTCTCCTCCCCTGGGTTTTTCGGATTCTCGCAAAAGGAAGGGAGGACAATTTCTTGATTTCGGTGAAAGTTAGTTACTACTTTCGGCAAGTAAGCAGGGTCTGTTCTCATCACCACCCTATCCTGGTATATCTGGGTATATGGTGGGTTGACTGAAAGGGCCTGCAGGTCACTAACTCTATGTGCCGACGTTAGAGCTACCAAAATGATGGTTTTTAGGGTGAGATTTTTAGTTGAAATCTGCTGTATGAGTTTAAACGGCTCCTTCGTAAGGGATTCCAGTACCAGATTTAGATCCCATGGAGCTATTTTCGGTAAGGAAACTGGCCTAGATCTGTGGCAAGATTTTATGAACCTGGCTACCCATCTGTCTGCTGCTATGTTGCAATTGTATAATGCACCCAGCGCTGAAACCTGTACCTTTAGGGTATTAACCGCCAGGCCTAGCTGTAAGCCTGCCTGCAAGAACTCCAAGATGGACTTGATTGGGGGTTCTTGACCTAACGGTTTTCCCAGGAATTGAAGGAATTTCTTCCACGTCCTGCCATATAAGTTGGTTGTTATTGGTTTCCTACTTTTCATTAGAGTAGTCACCAACCCCGGGGAAAACCCTTTATCTCTCAAAAGCGCCCTCTCAAATTCCACGCCGTCAGATGGAGCCCCTTGACTTGTTTGTGGAATATCGGCCCCTGAGCTAATAAATCTGGAATTTCTGGCAGTACCCACGGGTCAGAGAGAGACATCCTTTGTAGTAGTGAAAACCACGGTCTTTTTGGCCAGAACGGGGCTATGAGGATTACTCTGGCTTGCTCGTCTCTTATCTTTCTTACCACTGCCGGGATTAACGCTATCGGGGGAAAGGCGTAGCTTAGTTTGAACCGCCACGGGATTTGTAGAGCGTCTACTGCCCACAGGTTTTCCCTTGGGTTTAATGAGCAGAACCTTCTCACTTGCCGGTTGTTTTTGGTAGCAAAGAGGTCGATCACTGGTTGCCCCCATACCTGTACTATCCTCTGGAATATTATACGATTTAAGACCCACTCTCCCTGTTTTAATTTGTTGCGGCTTAGAAAGTCGGCTTGAACATTTTCTGTCCCTCTGATGTGTAGGGCTGTTAGGGAGGTTAGATGTTGTTCTGCTTTGAGGAAGATTCTTTTGGCTTCGTCCATTAGGGAGTTTGACCTTGTCCCTCCCTGGTGGTTGACATACGCCACTGCCACCCTGTTGTCTGACATAATCCGGACATTTTGACCCTGAAACATGGGGATAAATGCCTCTAGGGCTTTGTTTATCGCTCTTAACTCTCTTAAGTTGGAGGAAGCCTTCTGCTCTATGTGACCCCAGGACCCTTGGGCCATATGTTCTCTCAGGTGTGCCCCCCATCCCGAGGAGCTTGCGTCCGTCAATATTACATCGGACACGGGCCTGTGCCACAACGTTCCTCCTGCTAAATTTGTGCCGTCTAGCCACCAAGTGAGAGAGTTTTTCCCCCTTTCGGAAAGTTCCAGCTTCCCCTCTAAACGCCCTTTCAATCGTCTCTGGGCTGACAAGATTTCCGCCTGCAGTTGCCGGGTATGAAACTGTGCCCAGTTGACCGCCGGGATACAGGCTGTTAGCGTGCCCAACAGGGACATTGCCCTTCTTAGGGTCATGTGAGGATGCTGTATTGCCGTAAGGGTCATTTCTCTCACCTTCTCTAGTTTTTTCTCTGGCAAGAGACAAACTTGACGGTCGGAGTCCAAGACGAAACCTAGAAATGTTTGTTTCCTTAGGGGTTGGAGTTTTGATTTTTTTAAGTTTACCATCCAACCCAGTTTTTGCAGGGTCTCCGTTATTTTCTCTACCTGATGTGCGCAGTGATGTTCTGAATTGCCAATGACCAAAAAATCGTCCAAGTAAGGCACCATAATCACATTGTGGATTCGAAGGAAAGCTGTCATTTCCGCTATTACTTTTGTAAAAATCCTTGGCGCTATGGAGATGCCGAACGGAAGAGCTGTAAATTGAAAATGCCTGAGGTCGCCCTGGATGTATAGGGCTACCCTCAGGTATTTCTGGTATTCTTGGTGCATCGGGATATGGTAATAGGCATCCTTCAAATCTATTACGGCCATGAAGCAGTTGTGGTGTAACAGCTTTATGGCCGAAGTCACTGATTCCATTTTGAATGTTTGGTTCGTAATCCATTGATTGAGGCGCCTGAGATTTATTATCGTTCTGAAGGAAAGGTCGGGTTTTTTTATTAGGAAGAGGGGAGAATAGAACCCCCTTCTCTCTTGGTCTTTTGGGACCTCTATCAGAACTTGTTTCTCCAACAGTCCTAAGATTTCTGTTTCTAAGGCTGATTGCTCTTCTGGTTTCTTCCTGACGAGGGTCACCACAAATGAAGCTCTTGGATGCTGGAAGAAGGGGATTTTTAGGCCTTTCTTTATAATGTTCAAAATCCAATTGTTGGCCGATATTTTCTCCCATTCTTGGAAAAAGAGCCTCAATCTTCCCCCCACAGGAGGGCTGGTGTCATTGCGGGGATTTTTTGGCGGTTGAGGTAGTTCCCCCAAACATGAATCCTGGTTCTTTTTTCCTCTTGTCGTCCCACCTTTTCCGCTCTCCCGGGGGACGGCCTCGATTGAACCTTCCCCTCCGAAAGGGCGGTCTCCTTTGATCACCCATGTATCTGGGGAAGCCCTTCTTTTTATCACCGGCTTTTTCCAGGATGTCATCCAGGTTTTTTCCAAACACGAACTGCCCATCACATGGTAACAAACATAATTTCGCCTTAGATTGAATGTCCCCAGGGCAGCCTTTGAGCCATAACGCCCGTCTTGCGGCGTTCGATAGCCCCGCTGCTCTTGCCGTTAACCTCATCGAGTCGGCGGAGGTGTCAGCCAAGAAGGCGGCAGCTCCGTGTAGCAGGTACATTTCTCCTAATATTTTCTCCCTTGGTACTTTGGAGACTAATTTCTCTTCGAGTTGTTGCAGCCAGACCATTAATGACCGGGCTGTGCAGGTGCCGGCTATTGCTGGTTTCAGACCCCCTGCCGCTGCCTCCCAAGTGTGCCTTAGGTATGAGTCCGCTTTTTTATCCAAGGGATCTCTCAAAACCACTGAATCCTCCAGGGGCAGGGCCGACTTCTTGGAAGACCTAGACACTGCTGCGTCAATCTTTGGGACCTTGTCCCAGACGTCCGTGTCTTTAGCCTCGAAGGGGTATCTGCGCTTTGAAGAGGGAAGGCTACCTGACTTCTCCGGTTTCTTCCACTCTCTCTCGATTAGGGCTTGAACCTTGTCATTGACCGGAAAGGTACGCTTTTTCCTTTCTTGCAGGCCGCCAAACATTACATCCTCCAGTGATCTCTCTACTTTCTCCTCTTGCAGGCCCATAGTGGACCTGATGGCTTTAAGGAGAGCGTCCGTATCTTCTACGGGAAAGCAAGGTCTGCCCCCCGTATCACTGTCTGAGGATGAAGATGACCCCTGCTCAACTTGATACTCCGAAGAGGAGGAGCCTGATGAGGAACTCGGGGAGGCTTTCCTACTCTTCTTTTTTAATAATTTTTTAAGTGAGCCCCGTACCTCAGATTTTATTATCGATCTGAGGTTTGTTGCCAGGTTCGGCACCTCTTCAGCCATAGTCCGCTGAATACAGCTGACACATAAGTCCTTTGGGTAGTCTTTGGCTAAAGGGCTGTGGCATATGGCACATTCTCTATTTTTCTTTTTACTTATGGCTTTTTTGGCTCCCTAAGAAAAACAAAAAAGACATAGGAAGGCCTATTATAATACTGCCTAACTTTCACGGAGATCACTCACCACCCAGGAAAGACTGATACCGGGCTCTGGGGCTGCGAAGGAGCGTGCTCCCTGCGCTCTTTTGACCTCGAGGAATCCCTCGATCGGTGACTTGGACGGCTGCTGCTTTTGCCGCTCGAGCGGCTCTTGCGACCAGAAGCTTGCGATCGGGGCAGGGACAATGGGGACGGTGAGCGATCCTCCTGAGACGCCATTGTCACCCCTGCAGCCGCTTCTGCTCCTTCTTTTAACAGTGAGTGAGCCCCACATTACCCCTCCCCCCCGCTACCGCCAGCCGCTCCTGGCCGGCGTCGCGCCCGGCGCCATGACCGTCGCGTCCTGATGACGTCAGCGGTCGCGCTCCCAGAATTCTCTGCGCCGCTGACGTCAGACGCCGGTCCCCGCCCCCGGCTTCCCCTGCATGCAGGCGAAGGACGGGCGCGCGGAATGGGAGGGCGGCACGAGGAGGACCTCCGAAGGGAGGACATCAGGACGTGCCCGCACGAACCCGGGGCCCGAATCAGGCAACACCCCGGGGACTGCGCTACCAGCTGCCGACGGCCGGCGTTGCAGGTAAGTCAGCCCTGCAATCCTTACACGCTGGGACGGCCCTGGGTCTTTCATTCTGACAGGCACCGCCGCTGTCAGAGGGATTCCTTTCCAGGACAGGAACCCAACTGAAGCGGGGGAGAGGTGCCGCCCCTTATGTTTCAGTAGGTTCCTGTCCTGGCGGATCCCTCTCTCATGTGGTGCTGTCATGGGTGAAGGGAAAATAGGCCTTAACGTAATCGGTTCATGACCGCCAATGGTAGATAATCGCCAGCGCTAGCAGGGCTTTGTGCAGCGCAGTCGTTTGTCTACGGTCGGCAGTTTTGTGCTCATCGGGACCCCACGTACCTTATAACTAGGGGATTCCACCGCAAAATGCTTCCTGCGACCCCCTACCTCATTGAGACCTGATCGGTACAGGTCCTTATGACGTCAGTGTCACACCAGCCAATGAGACAAATCACTAGGAAAGTTTGTTGTAGCAGCGAACTTTTCCTGGCAATCTGCCCCATAAAAACGCTGTTTCTCCTCAGATCTCCTGTCAGTGAGAGATTAGAGGAGAAACAGTGTTACAAGTGCTGCTGCCAACAGCTGTGTCAGTCAGCGATTGTGCTATAAAGTAACAATACAGATAAGACAGGTTAGGGTTAGGCTAAAGAATTAGGTTTTTCTCAATTGTTTCCCCAATAATTTGGTCACGTCAGAGTTTTCTATTTCCGGGAAAAAAAATAAATAAATAAAATGGCCCGTCAGTATTATAGTGCAGAGGAGGCTTATGCACTTTTATGTTCTGACAGTGAAGAAAGTGCAGTGTCAGATGGCGATGTGGATTTCGAGGGCTTTAGTAGCAGCGACAGTGATAGTTCAGAAATGAGCAGTGATTCTGGTCCATCCTCACACACAAGGACCAGTACAACAAGAAGGACAAATAGCGCTTCTGGAGAAATGTCTCCAACTCAGGGAACAATGCCCAGTACTAGCGCTGTCCCTAGTGCTCGGGAATTGGCGCACACCAATGTCCAAGGGGCTTTGCTTCTTGATGAAATATTTCCAAGATGGGAGGCTTCAGATTCAGCTACTCCATTCATCCCTAATTTTAATGCCATTCCTGGTATAAATGTGGAGGTGGAAAATTTTGGAACAATTAATTTTTTAATTTGTTTCTGACAGATAGCTTGCTAGAGCATATTGTCCTACAAATTTATATGTGTCCCAATTCATCAGCCAGAATCCACGATCCTATTATGCTAGGTCAAATTTATGGACACCAACTAATGTCCTAGAAAGTAAAACATTTTTAGGACTTACATTCAATATGGAGCTTGTTAAAAAAATGAGCATTCAGTCCTATTGGTCCAACTGCCCTGTTCAAGCCACCCCTATGTTATTTCCATTGATGAGTCCATTATAAAATTCAAAAGGAAGACTGCATCTTAAGCAATTTATTCCTTCTAAGAGGGCAAGGTTCGGCATAAAGCTCTATAAAATGTGTGAGAGTTCAACCGGATACACATCAGCTTTTCACAATTATGACAGCAACCTGAACCCACCAGGATGCCCTACTTATCTGGGGACTGTCAGGGTCCTGACAGCGCCAGCGTACAGCCTCCACTAAGCAGGGACTCACCCGCACCGTAGGGACCCCTGGGGACAAGAACAGCCGGAAAATAAAGATGAACAGGACCTGAATGTAGAAGTTTAGCAAGCCGGCATAGGACCTATGGTCATGTGAACGGCCATGTGACTGCAAGGGGGCAGGGCTTAGTGTCCTGCTTTCAGAGGAGGTAGAAAACTCAGAGTCAGGCAAAGCGGGGGTCAAGCACAATACAGGCAAGCGAGGTACCTGAGGGATAAACAGACGGAAGGTCAGACAAAGCCAAAGGTCATACACAAGATATCAGTACAGTACCAGGGATGAGACAGAACGGACAGTCAGGGCCAAGCAGAGATCAAAACCAAACAGACGTAGAAGGTACCAGGCAGAATCCAAAGCGATATCCAGAGAACAGACCGAGTCATACACAGAGAATCAAGTAACCAGAACACAGCACTAACACACTCAGGGGTCACCACACAATGCCAAGGGCGAAAGTATAACTGACGGGGGATGGGAGCTTCCTGAGGCTATAAGAAGCCTCCCCAGAAACAATGAGAGGCCACCTTAATAGGTCCCAGGTGTGCAGGTGAGAGT
The DNA here is from genome assembly GCF_039654945.1 of Dendrobates tinctorius. Classification (NCBI taxonomy): domain Eukaryota; kingdom Metazoa; phylum Chordata; class Amphibia; order Anura; family Dendrobatidae; genus Dendrobates; species Dendrobates tinctorius. The sequence goes on along the minus strand of NW_027362163.1, from coordinate 108,224 downwards.
CTGCACTGCGATAAGAACATTAACCCCAGAAGTGCCGGTCACCCAGCACTAGTATCATGACAGTAACCCCCTCTCAACAGGGGGGGCCTCTGGACCCCCAGGCTTGCCCGGGTACCTAGCATGGAAAGCCCGAACCAGACGATCCGCATGCATCAACCGGGCCGGCACCCAGGACCTGTCCTCCGGCCCATACCCCTTCCAATGAACTAGGTACTGTACTGACCGCCGTACCAACCTAGAATCTACGATGTGACCAATCTCATATTCCACATGTCCCTCAACCGAAACCGGAGGAGCAGCGGACTCGGATTCTCCCCGGACTGCTTCAAATGGCTTCAGTAGAGATCTATGGAAGACATTAGGGATCTTGAAAGAGGGTGGAAGGCACAGCCTGTACGCTACTGGGTTGATTTTTTCCACAATCTTGTACAGGCCAATGAATTTGGGGCCCAACTTGGCTGACGGAATCTTTAACTTAATGTTTCGCGTGGAGAGCCAAACTTTCTCTCCCACCTGAACCATGGGACCAGGTGTTCGTTTCCTGTCCGCGAAAAACTTATACCTGCCTTGAGACCTAGATATACGCTGCTGGACTTCTGCCCATGTATCTTTTAACCGCTGAACAGAGTTCACAGCCCCGGGGCACCCCGAATCCAGACGAGAAAACTCACCAAAATGAGGACTGAACCCATAGTTGATCAAGAAACGGGACATACCAGTGGATTGACTCACCCGACTATTGAAGGCAAATTCAGCCAACGGCAGTATATCACACCAGTCATTCTGTCTAGCAGAAGTCAGACATCTGAGGATCTGTTCCAGAGACTGATTAGTGCGTTCCGTCTGACCATTACTCTCAGGATGGTATGCAGACGAAAAGGACAGAGATATCCCTAATTTTTTGCAGAAAGCATGCCAAAACTTAGCCACAAACTGCACACCACGATCAGGCACCACATTCAGGGGTACCCCATGCAAGCGGACCACATGCTGCACAAACAATCTGGATAAGATCTCAGCAGAAGGTAATGCGGACAGGGGTATAAAATGAGCATGCTTTGAAAATCTGTCCACCACTACCCATACCACCGTATTACCCCTGGAAGAGGGAAGATTGGTAATAAAATCCATGGACAGATGGGTCCACGGTCTTTCGGGAGCTTCCAAGGGCATCAGCTCCCCCGCCGGCCGGCTATGGGAGCTTTTAGAACTAGCGCAGACCCCACAACCAGAAATGAATTTCTTTATATCAGAACCCAGAGTAGGCCACCAGAAGACCCTAGCCACCACCAGTCGTGTGGCTGATATACCAGGGTGAGCACACAACTTGGATTCGTGGAACTCTTGCAAGAGTTTAAGGCGAAGTTGCTCTAGGACAAACAACTTGCCCCCTGGCTTGGCCGCAGGAGCCAGCGACTGGGCCCCCTCAATTCCCCGTTCCAATTCAGACAAGATCCCTGCTAACACCACCCCAGGGTGCAGAATGGAGGACGATGGCTCAGGGACAGACACAGGGTGAAAACTATGAGATAAGGCGTCAGCCTTGACATTCTTTAACCCTGGATGGAATGTAATAGTAAACTGGAAACGAGAAAAAAAAAGTGACCAACGGGCCTGTCTGGGCGTTAATCTTTTAGCAGACTCGATGTAAGACAAATTTTTGTTATCAGTGATCACAGTAAGCGGGTGACTGGCCCCCTCCAAAAAGTGCCTCCATTCCTCAAACGCCAACTTAACCGCAAGAAGCTCTCTATTGCCTACATCATAATTTCTTTCAGCAGCAGAGAACTTCCTGGAAAAGAAGGCACATGGCCTGAGTTTGGTTAGAGTGGCAGGCCCTTGGGACAACACCGCTCCCACCCCCACCTCGGAGGCGTCTACCTCCACCACAAATGGCTTGGAAGGATCTGGCTGTACAAAGACAGGAGCAGACATAAAACATTTTTTCAGCGTCGCAAAGGCCTCTTTTGCGAGTGAGGACCAATTTCTCACATCCGCACCTTTGCATGTTAGATCTGTGAGAGGTTTGACCACTTGCGAAAACCCCCGGATAAATTTGCGGTAATAACTGGCAAACCCCAAGAAGCGCTGAAGACCCTTAAGATCTTGGGGTTGCACCCAATCCGCAATGGCCTGCACCTTCTTGGGGTCCATGCGAAAACCCTCACCGGATACAATTAATCCCAAAAAAGACAATTCTTGCACACAGAATACACATTTCTCCAATTTGGCATACAGATGATTTTCTCTCAGTCTTTGGAGAACAGATCGTACATGTTCCAAATGAGAATGCTTGTCGGAGGAGTATATCAAAATATCATCTAAGTAGATAACGACAAAACGACCAATGAGATCTAAGAATACCACGTTGATGAAATTCTGAAATATGGCGGGGGCGTTGGTAAGACCAAACGGCATGACTAAATCTTCAAATAGTCCCTCGGTCGTGAGGAACGCGGTTTTCCATTCATCCCCCTCTCGGACCCTTATCAAATTATATGCCCCCGAAGATCCAGTTTAGAAAACCACTTTTCCCCTGATAGTTGGTTACATAAGTCGGGAATCAACGGAAGGGGGTACGTATTCCATACAGTAATCTGATTAAGCTCCCGGAAGTCGAGACAGGGACGTAACCTGCCATCTTTTTTCTTTACAAAAAAGAAACCTGCCGCCACAGGTGAGACTGAAGGACGTATGTGTCCTTTGCGCAGACTTTCAGCAATGTACTCCTTCATAGCCAAGGCTCAGGACCGGACAAATTAAACAGACGGGCTTTAGGTAATTTAGCCCCCGGGACCAGCTCAATAGCGCAGTCAAAGGGTCTAAGTGGCGGTAACGTCTCGGCCTCGCTTTCGGAGAATACATCTTCGAAGTCCTTCAGGCATCCCGGAATACCTTTCAGCTCGACAGATGATACAGACACAGATTTAACAGGTTCAACCAGCAGTGCGGATTTATCACATAACTTAAAATCATTAAACCCCCATTGAACAATCTCCCCCGTTTTCCAGTTAATAACTGGGTTATGGTGTTGTAACCAGGGCATGCCCAACACCAACCCTGCAGGTAGATTGTCCAGCACAAAACAACTTAGGTTTTCCACATGAGTAGCGCCCACTCTGAGCGAAAACAAGTCAGACATAAAGAGAATTCCCTCCTTAGTGAGGGGAGAGGAGTCAATGGCCATCACCTTGATCGGAACCTTGAGCCTAACTGTCCCTATCTTGCAGTGTGTGACCAATTGGGAGTCAATGAGATTAGTCGATGACCCGCAGTCCACGAAGGCTGTAGAGGAAAAAGAACTACCGTCCACAAACAGTTCCAGAGGCAGTAACACTTTAGAAAACGAGGAAAAGGGTACCTGAGGGTCTGAGTAGTCTCCCTGTTGACTACCTAGACCTAGTTGTTTCCCGCTGACCGGGTTGAAGATGGGCAATCAGGACACTCCCTTTTCCAATGTCCCGTTTTACCGCAGTAAAAGCATAACTGCTTGTCCTTCCGGCGTTTCCTCTCTGTATCCTTCAGGGAGAGGGCGCCTACATCCATGAGCTCAGGGGCAGTCTCTTTTCCACTGGGGAACAATGGAGTCTCCACCTGCATCACCCCTCTGGCCCACAGCCTGCGGTCCATCCAGACAGCCTGGGTCATGGCGTCCTCGAGAGAGTTAGGTGGGGGATGTAATGCCAAGGCATCCTGCAGCCGCTCGGACAAGCCTCTGCGAAAGAGTCCTCGGAGTGCGGTGTCGTTCCAAGAGACCTCTGCGGCCCAGTGGCAGAATTCAGTACAAAACCACTCAGCTGAGTGTTTCCCCTGACAGACACTCATCACCATGTCCTCTGCCAATCGCACTCGGTCAGGCTCAACATAAATGTGCCCGAGGGCCTCAAAAAATGCATTCACAGACACTCTCTCAGGGGCAGTGGGAGAAAGGGAGAAATCCCAAGCTTGTGGGGACCATTTTAACAGAGACATAACAACCCCAACCTTCTGACTTTCGTCCCCAGAGGAACGTGGTCTCAAACTAAAAAAAAGTTTGCACCCCTCCATGAAGACCCTGAACTCCTTTTTGTTTCCAGAAAAAAAGTCAGGCAGTTTAACAGGTGGTTCTGGGGACACCAAAGCAACATCACTCGTTCCAGCCCCCAGAGACCCAGCAGCTAAAGCCCCCCGCACTGTCTCAGAAACCTGCTGCTGAGAACGAGCCAGAGCTTGCTGCTCCAGAGATAAACTCTGAAACATCTGACTCAGACTTTTCATCTTGTCATATGGGAGCCATAACTCTCTGCATAAAAAAACCCCCAAAAACTTAATGGTCAGTTATAATGTCAGGGTCCTGACAGCGCCGGCGTACAGCCTCCGCTAAGCAGGGACTCACCCACACCGTAGGGACCCCTGGGGACAAGAACAGCTGGAAAATAAAGATGCACAGGACCTGAATCTAGAAGTTTAGCAAGCCGGCATAGGACCTATGGTCATGTGACTGCAAGGGGGCAGGGCTTAGTGTCCTGCTTTCAGAGGAGGTAGAAAACTCAGAGTCAGGCAAAGCGGGGGTCAAGCACAATACAGGCAAGCGAGGTACCTGAGGGATAAACAGACGGAAGGTCAGACAAAGCCAAAGGTCATACACAAGATATCAGTACAGTACCAGGGATGAGACAGAACGGACAGTCAGGGCCAAGCAGAGATCAAAACCAAACAGACGTAGAAGGTACCAGGCAGAATCCAAAGCGATATCCAGAGAACAGACCGAGTCATACACAGAGAATCAAGCAACCAGAACACAACACTAACACACTCAGGGGTCACCACACAATGCCAAGGGCGAAAGTATAACTGACGGGGGATGGGAGCTTCCTGAGGCTATAAGAAGCCTCCCCAGAACCAATGGGAGGCCACCATAATAGGTCCCAGGTGTGCAGGTGAAAGTCTGCACTGAGATCAGAACATTAACCCCAGAAGTGCCGGTCATCCAGCACTGGTATCATGACATGGACATCTGGAAAAATGGTTTGGGAGATGATAACTCCATTTTTACAAAAAGGCTACAATCTGTATGTTGACAACTACTACACCAGCATACCCCTATTTAAAAGTCTGGTTGAACATAACATAGGGGCTTGTGGGACCATTCGCAAGAACCATCAGGGGTTTCCACAATCATTGGTCAAAGAAAAGTTCTGAAAGGGGCAGTCAGGGGCTTTACACAATGGAGAGCTGCTTGCCCTTAAGTATAAGGATAAAGATATTTTTATCCTGAGCTCGATCCACACAGATGCCACAAGGGCCACTGCAGACCAACAGGGATCCACTACTCCAAAACCTGTGTCTGTCACTGACTACAACAAATATATGGGGTGTGGACCTTGCAGATCAGGTTCTACAGCCATACCAGGTATCAAGAAAATCATATATCTGGTATAAAGAGTTAGTCATGTATTTGTTTCAGGTGGCCACATAGAATTCTTTTGTGTTATACAAAAAGCCGGAAATGCAGATACTTTCCTTGATTATCAGGAAAAGGTCACTGAAAATCTTGTTTTTGACAATTTTGCCCCCACCAATCCTTTAGAATGTGAAGATGTGAGAAGACTCACTGAGCGACATTTTATTGCACTCATCCCAGTAACTGAAACAAGAAAGATCCCCCAGAGAAGATGTCGTGTATGTTCCTATAGGGGAATAAGGCATGATACCCCCTATTATTACCCACAATGCCCATCATTGCCAGCCTTATGCCTCCATGACGGCTTTACAATCTTCCACACAGAACCACGTTTTTGAACTGTTTTGACATTCAAGCATTTGGATTATTTAGTGACAGACACATTTGAGTAGAGCTGACTTAACAATTTCCGGGGGTAGGTGGGGGAGGTCTCCAGAGACACAAGCTGGGCACAATATATTGGGCACTACAATGACATTTTTGCAATTTTTGCTATAAAACTTCTACTACGAGGTTCTGGAAATCATCCATGTAGTGAAAATGGTCACTATACCCATAGATGAATTCCCAGAGGGGTGTCATTTCCAAAATGGGGTCACTTCAGGGAGGATTCTCTTGTTCTGGCACTTAGCGGCTCTCCAAAGTGCCATAAAAGCAGAATCCCCCCTGAAGTGACCCCATTTTGGAAATGACACCCCTCTGGGAATTCATCTCTGGGTGTAGTGACCATTTACCTATCTACCAATGTAATATCTGGGGTTAAAAAAAACATTTTAGTCGTATAAATGTACCATATTATTCGGACTATAAGACGCACTTTTTCCCAAATATTTTTTGGGGAAAATAGGGGTGTGTCTTATAGTAGGAATATACTTACAAATGATGCAGTGGCGCTCTGTGCTGCGTGGAGGGCTCCGCCAGCATTTTGTCAAAGCCCAGAGGCCCCTGCAGCTCCATTGCTGCGATGCGGTGGTCTCCAGAAAAATGGCCGCTGTGGGCGGCTCATGCTCAGATTCAGATCTCGCCCCAAGATCTCGTTGCCGATCTCGTTGCTGAATCTGAGCATGCACCGCCCCCAGCTGCCATTTTCCCAGAAGCCACCGCATCGCAGCAATGGAGCTGCAGAGGCCTCCGCTTTGACAAAATGGCGCCGCCGCCCCAGCACAGAGTGCTGCCACCGTCGCAGGTAGAGCGCTGCCGCACCAGCATAGAGCGCTGCCGCCACCCCAGCACAGAGCACCGCTGCCGCACCAGCCTGGGATGGGATTTTCCGGAGGCCACTGCACCAGCATAGACCACCGAACAACCTCTTTGATCACTCTTGCACCTGTGCTGATCCCCCCGGTAAGCTGAATTCAGACTGTAAGACGGACCCCCATTTGGCACTTTTTTCCCCTATTCTCGTTTTGAAAATTTGGGGTGCATCTTATGGTCCGAAAAATACAGTAATTTTTTCTTCACTGCCCAATGGTATAATTTTCTATGGAACAGCAGTGGTGTCAGTATGCTCACTGCACCACTAGAAGAATTCATTCAGGGAAGTATTTGGTAAAATGCAGTCACTTTTGCGGCTTATGCTGTTCTGGCACCTCAGGGGCTCTGACAATGTGACATGTCACCCACAAACAATTCCAGCAAAATCTGCTCTCCAATATGGCGCTCACTCCCTTCCGAGCTCTGCCATGCACCCAAACAGTGGATTACCCCCACATATGGGGTGTCAGAATACTCAGGACAAATTGCAAAACAACTTTTTGGGTGCAATTTCTCCTGTTACCCTTTGGAAAAAACATTTGAGGTCGAAAAGTTAATTTTTTGTCGAAAAAATATGATTTTTTATTTTCACAACTCTATGTAACTAACTTCTGTGAAGCACTTGGGGATTCAAAGTGCCCATCACACATCTAGATAAGTTCCTTGGGGGGTTTAGTTTCCAAAATGGGGTCACTTCACTGTTTAGACACGTCATTGTCTCTGACAATGTGACGTCACCCACAAACAATTCCAATATGGCGCTCCTTCCCTTTCAAGCTCTGCCATGCGACCAAACAGTGGTTTCCCTTTTTATTTCCACGGCTCTACATTATGAACTTCTGTGAAGCACCTGTGGGTTCAAGGTGCTCAATACACATCTGGATAAGTTTCCTAAGGGGTCTAGTTTCCAAAATGGGGTCACTTGTTGGCGGTTTCCACTGTTTAGGGACATCAGGGGCTCTGCAAATGCGACATGGCAACCGCTAATTATTCCAGCATATTTTACAGTAAAAAAAAAATGAGAATTTGCAAAACAAAATGTATCATCCATTTTCTCCTGTTACCCTCGTGAAAGTAAAAAAAAAATTAGGTGTAAAGGAAAATTTTTGTGAAAGAAAAGTAAATGTTTATTTTTTCCTTCCACATTCCATTCATTCCTGTGAAGCACCTGAAGGGTTAATAAACTTCTTGATTGTGGTTTTGAGCACCTGGAGGGGTGCAGTTTTTAGAATAGTGTCACTTTTGGGTATTTTCTGTCATATTTACCCCCCAAACTCACTTCAAATGTGAGGTGGTCCCTAAAAAAATGGTTTTGTAAATTTTGCTATAAAAGTGAGAAATCGCTGTTTAACTTTTAACCCTTATAACTTTCTAACAAAAAAAAAATTGATATAGTTGATATAGAGGCTACTGCGCAGGCGCCGCCATCACTGGTGACATTGTGCTGGATGTAATTTTTTTCTAAGCCTCACAATAGCCACAATATTATAGGCATTATCACCAATAATATCAATGCTATTATATGCATTATGTAATAATGGGGGCAGGTCAGTGAGGGGTCAGCGACCTGTCATAAGCCAATACAGAGGAATATGTAATCAGTGCACCACATAAAGCCCCGCCCACAGCCCCACCCACAGCCCCGCCCCAGAGCACGAGAATCTCATTAACTGAAAGCTACAAATACAGATTACACAACAGTAAACCAGAGTTGCCCTCATTTATGGTGGATCATTGGAGCTACTATGAATCCTGACCAGAAGATTAGAGATAATAATATTGCTCCCCATTTCAGGAGAGATTGTGCAGTAATCTGAATTCCTTAGGATCAGAAACAATGTAATGTATGACGTGGAGAGAATCCATGACACCAGGGCTGGAGCCAACACATCTCCTGCAGGCGGGAATAAATGTATATTACAGCCCTCAGCCACGCACAGCTTAGAGATCTATCAGGGCACAGGTGGAATGTTTGTCCTGGAGATTATCACAATCCTCCTGGAAGTTAGTTGGTTTTAATACAAATGGAAAAGTCAGGATAAAGGGAAACTCTGCTGCTATTGGACAGAAATTCACACTTGGCCTCACTGCACATTTACTGGTGTCGCTCACAAAAGGGAAGTTTGGCCAGAAAGACTGGACCTGGTCTTGTAGGGACCATGAGACATTCAGCAGCACAGAAGGGAGAGAAGATTCATCCGATAAGATCTCAGGGATCTAGGAAGCCAACAGCATCATTACCCTCCGCTTTCTCTTACAGGCCCAGCATAAGATTTTTCTACAAGTGATTTTCTATCTTGTCAGCACATTCTACGTACGCTGTCATTTGGCTTTATAGTTACAGATCTGGGCAGGTAACGGTCAGCGTCTCCTAATGTGATGGAGAGAATGGCTATTTCGTTTCTTTTGAGAATAAACTTGAGTTTTGTGCAAGCTTTACTGAGAAGAGTAGACATGTAAAGCCGGGATCACACTACTGTGTGTGATGTGAGAAACTCGCACGAGTCTCTCGCATCAACACCCGGCACTGCCACCGATACTCAGAACCGGAGCTGTGGTTGCATGTATTTCTATGCATTTCTATGCAGCCGCAGCTCCGGTCCTGAGTACCAGCAGCGGTGCTGGATGTTGATTACGAGAGATTCGTGCGAGTTTCTCGTATCACACAAGGAAGTGTGATTCCGGCCTAACTGTGTATTCGGTGTGACTCTTTAAGCGTGCACTCAGCCTATATTGGGTTAGTACAAGGAATCATATAGGTATTGCTTTAAGGGATCACCCTCACACTAATACCAGGGGGTAGGTGGATCCTCCAGTTTGTAAGTTCTATACAAAAGGACTTTCAATGCCCAAAGTCATTTGAACAGTTTTGGGTGGAGGAGAATGTTGTAGTCTAGAGGCAAAATGGTGATCATGGTAATACGGCCGGACTACACCACCGATAAAGCAGCCACAGCCGGTGACTGAGAGGAATCTGTGACTTCTCTGCATTCAGTGGTTACTACTCACCTGGGTAGTCATATGTGGGAATCTCCTCTTTACACCGCTCATCACCCCTCACATATGTCTCTGTAGTATTAATATGGGTCAGATCTTCACCCTGAAACAAATATTGTAAAAGTCACCGACAGATGGAGAAGTCCCATCTATGATCAGCTCTAATCCTGCCATCTCCACCGCTCTCATTACACAAGTATAAAACATATAATACTGGTGGATAAAACAAGACTGAGCACAAGACCTTCACAGCCGTCTACACATCATAGGGGAGATCTCCTGACACCTTCTCTCCATCTACCTGATGATCCTGAGGAGCACTGGGATCTTCTTGGTTACAGTCCTGTGGAAGAAGAGGACGGGGACATCTCTCTGGTGTTGTCCTCTTACTGGATAGATCTGGAGGAAACACATACAGGGACTGAATTCATTCTCTACATACAGATAATTATAGGCCGTGTGTATTTAGTCCTGTCTATTACCTGGTGATGTGAGGGGCTGGGGAACCTCTATTATGACGTCCTTGTACAGATCTCTGTGTCCTTCTAAATACTCCCACTCCTCCATGGAGAAATAGACAGCGACATCCTGACACCTTATAGGAACCTGACACATAGAATGATACCGTCATCCCCCGATCCCTTCATAGTGTTACTGCATAATGTCCCAGCATTCCCAGCAGTGTCACCTCTCCAGTCAGCAGCTCAATCATCTTGTAGATGAGTTCTAGGATCTTCTGGTCATTGATGTCCTCATGGATCAGGGGGTGAGGTGGAGGCCCCGTGATTGGGCTCAGGAGTCTTCCCCATCCCTCAGACACAGGGTCCTGACAGCGATCACTAGAGGTCTTCTTCACCACTGTGTAATCCTGGTTATGGAGAGACACATTAATAAATCTCACTACAGACATTTCCAGAGTCCTCACCTCTCCAGTTCTGTCCATCTGTTATTCCCATAGATAAGAATGATGTAATGTGACGTCATCAGAATCTCTCACCTCTCCAGTGAGACGGAAGAGGATCTCTAGGGTGAGGTGTAACATCCTCTCCGCCATCTTGTCTCTGTCCATATCCATCCTTGATGGGTAAATCAGGAAAACTCTATTTTGTAGAAGATCTTCACTGAGAGGATCCGATATTGTAGAGACCTGAATGAGAAGAAGATGATCCGATGTAACATCATAAGAATCCTGTGTAATAATACAATTACTGGAGATAATAAGGGAAACATATGAGGAGATTTATTATCTTACAGGGTTTAGTTTTCTTCCCTGACATCTACTAATAAAACCTATATATTTAGGCCACAGACAACAAGCAGTTTCCTCCTCGGAGTCGGCAGCTGAACACGTTCCTCATAGACTCATCAGCGTCACCATCAATTACCATCAGAGTGAAGGAACATCGCTCCTCTATTCAGCTCTATGGATCCAGGATGAAATCCACTGCGGTCCCTGCAAGAAAAGAGCGAAGTCTGGTGAGACCCCCGAGGCCGGAGATTTCTACAGCTGCTCTGTGCACACAGGACCTGTGATGAGGTCACAGGAGGGGAGGAGTCAGGGGTCACATGATCAGGGGCCTCAGTGTGTGCAGGACTCTGCTGTGCTGGTTGTCATGGTGCTGGATGAGGGGAAGTTACTGTGTGGGGTCAGGAGGGGTTTAGGCTGTGTGCACACGCTGCGGATTAGGTGCGGATTCACCCGCGCGGATTTTGTAAAATCCGCAGGTGAAACCGCAGGTCAAAATACCTGCGGTTTTACCTGCGGATTGCTCTGCGGTTTTGCCCTGCGGTTTTTCATCTCCTCAATGGAGGAGATGGCAAACCGCAGGCGAATCCGCAGAAAGAATTGACATGTCAATTCTTTCTGCGGATTGAAAACCGAACATAATACGCAGGGTGTGCACACAGCCTTACAGGGTGGATGTAGCAGAGCCGTGTGTGTGCGAGGTGTACGGAGCGGAGCCGTGTGTGTACGAGGTGTACGGAGCGGAGCCATGTGTGTACGATGTGTACGGAGCGGAGCTGTGTGTGTACGAGGTGTACGGAGCGGAGCCGTGTGTGTACGAGGTGTACGGAGCGGAGCCGTGTGTGTACGAGGTGTACGGAGCGGAGCTGTGTGTGTACGAGGTGTACGGAGCGGAGCCGTGTGTGTACGAGGTGTACGGAGCGGAGCCGTGTGTGTACGAGGTGTACGGAGCGGAGCCGTGTTTGTGTGGACCCCTCTGTGTACTCTGTATACCCCCATCTTCAGTCACAGACCCCACAGTGTACACTGTATACACCTATATACCCCCAGCTTTGGTTGCAGACCCCTCTGTGTTCACTGTATACACCTGTTTATCCCCAGTTTTGGTCGCAGACCCCTGTGTACACTGTATACACCCATATACCCCCAGCTTCAGTCGTAGACCCCTGTGTACTGTATTCACCTGTATACCCCCAGCTTCAGTCACAGACCCCACGTCTCACACTGTATTCACCTGTATACCCCCAGCTTCAGTCTCAGAACTCTGTGTGTATGCTGTATACACCCGTATACCCCCAGATTCGGTCACAGCCCCCTGTGTTCACTGTATATACCTGTATATCCCCAGTTTTAGTCGCAGACCCCTGTGTACACTGTATACACCCGTATACCCCCAGCTTCAGTCGTAGACCCCTGTGTACTGTATTCACCTGTATACCCCCAGCTTCAGTCACAGACCCCACGTCTCACACTGTATTCACCTGTATACCCCCAGCTTCAGTCTCAGAACTCTGTGTGTATGCTGTATACACCCGTATACCCCCAGATTCGGTCACAGCCCCCTGTGTTCACTGTATATACCTGTATATCCCCAGTTTTAGTCGCAGACCCCTGTGTACACTGTATACACCCGTATACCCCCAGCTTCGGTCGCAGATCCCTGTGTACTCTGTATACACCTGTATACCCCCAGCTTTGGTTGCAGACCCCTCTGTGTATGCTGTATACACCCGTATACCCCCAGCTTTGGTTGCAGACCCCTGTGTACACTGTATACACCCGTATACCCCCAGCTTCAGTCGTAGACCCCTGTGTACTGTATTCACCTGTATACCCCCAGCTTCAGTCACAGACCCCACGTCTCACACTGTATTCACCTGTATACCCCCAGCTTCAGTCTCAGAACTCTGTGTGTATGCTGTATACACCCGTATACCCCCAGATTCGGTCACAGCCCCCTGTGTTCACTGTATATACCTGTATATCCCCAGTTTTAGTCGCAGACCCCTGTGTACACTGTATACACCCGTATACCCCCAGCTTCAGTCGTAGACCCCTGTGTACTGTATTCACCTGTATACCCCCAGCTTCAGTCACAGACCCCACGTCTCACACTGTATTCACCTGTATACCCCCAGCTTCAGTCTCAGAACTCTGTGTGTATGCTGTATACACCCGTATACCCCCAGATTCGGTCACAGCCCCCTGTGTTCACTGTATATACCTGTATATCCCCAGTTTTAGTCGCAGACCCCTGTGTACACTGTATACACCCGTATACCCCCAGCTTCGGTCGCAGATCCCTGTGTACTCTGTATACACCTGTATACCCCCAGCTTTGGTTGCAGACCCCTCTGTGTATGCTGTATACACCCGTATACCCCCAGCTTTGGTTGCAGACCTCTGTGTACACTGTATACACCCGTATACCCCCAGCTTCGGTCGCAGACCCCTGTGTACACTGTATACACCCATATACCCCCAGCTTCAGTCGTAGACCCCTGTGTACTGTATTCACCTGTATACCCCCAGCTTCAGTCACAGACCCCACGTCTCACACTGTATTCACCTGTATACCCCCAGCTTCAGTCTCAGAACTCTGTGTGTATGCTGTATACACCCGTATACCCCCAGCTTCGGTCACAGACCCTTCTGTGTATGCTGTATACACCCGTATACCCCCAGATTCGGTCACAGCCCCCTGTGTTCACTGTATATACCTGTATATCCCCAGTTTTAGTCGCAGACCCCTGTGTACACTGTATACACCCGTATACCCCCAGCTTCGGTCGCAGATCCCTGTGTACTCTGTATACACCTGTATACCCCCAGCTTTGGTTGCAGACCCCTCTGTGTATGCTGTATACACCCGTATACCCCCAGCTTTGGTTGCAGACCTCTGTGTACACTGTATACACCCGTATACCCCCAGCTTCGGTCGCAGATCCCTGTGTACTCTGTATACACCTGTATACCCCAGCTTTGGTCGCAGACTCCTGTGTATGCTGAATACACCCGTATACCCCCAGCTTCGGTAACTGACCCCTGTGTACACTGTATACACCCATATACCCCCAGCTTTGGTCGCAGACCCCTCTGTGTATGCTGTATACACCCGTATACCGCCAGCTTCGGTCACAGACCCCTCTGTGTATGCTGTATACACCCGTATACCCCCAGCTTCGGTCACAGACCCCTCTGTGTATGCTGTATACACCCGTATACCCCCAGCTTCGGTCACAGACCCCTCTGTGTATGCTGTATACACCCGTATACCCCCAGCTTCGGTCACGGACACTGCATCTCTCACCCTGTAGAACTGACGCCGGACACACACGGTAAAACTGCGGTCGTCGGTCTCTCATCTCTCGCACTTATACTGATAACATAAGATGGAGTCAGACGAACCCTCCTACAAAACGTGAGAACAAAGTCATTACTACAGGACTGTGTGAGAAAGGGATTTATTCTACAAGAAACGCTGGGGCCACAAATGAGAATAACATAATGTCGCTCATCTTCTCTTTCACCATAGATATTGACAGTGAGGGCGACTTCCACTTTGCCGCAATGTGGATTTTAGTGGCCATACATAAGTAGTTTACTAGCTTCTGAAAGCTTTCTGGAAGCTGGGAAGGCCTGGTTCCCAGTAAAAGAGTAAAAGGTTCCAGAACAACCGGTCCACCATACATCTGTGCTATCAGACGCTTCACCTTCTCCCAAAGCCCAGAAACCACCGTACAAGACCACCAAATATGTCTCATGTCACCAGATATTCCACAGCCCCTAATACAGTCTCCCGAGATTTTAGGAAAAATGCTGTGAATTTTTTCCTGTACATAATAGACTCTGTGCAATAGTTTTAAGGAGGTCTCCACAAGGGAAGTCTGGTGACTACCTCATGATATGGTGTCACAGCTACAATACCATTCATCAATTGACTGTTCAAACCCCAAATCCTCCTCCCACTGTAACACAGTGTATACTTCAATTTTTTATCATCTTTTGGAGAATTTATAGCATAGTAGATCAATGAGATCGTTCCCCTGCCCAAAGGGTCATTTAGACATTAATTTTCAAAACTGGTTGCCCTGAGAGTAGTACCGCTCGGGAAGATCTGCTTTGCAAAGTGGGAGATCTGGTTCAAGCGCATTACCTCCCTAACTGGAGGGTCAAATTTTTGAACAAATTCCTGTCTGTCAAGTAAGATATTAAATGGGGAACACAAATGTTTAAGTATATGAATACCTTTCAGCTTCCACCAAGAAAAAATTAGTGGCTCAAGACCTGGCGGGAACATGGGGTTTTGTAATATAGCTGTCAGGGGAGAAGGGCTTGATTGTAAGTTATATTTAAACCAGACTTTTCTCCAAAGAAGCAACGAGTGGACTGTAAAAGGAGCCACATTCATTAACCCCCGTGGAAGTCGGTCTGTGGTCCACATTAGGCCTGATAAAGAGAATGGTTTGGAGAGAAATGATTCCAGAATAACCCATCTCGGACTATTGGGATATGAACACGCACTTATTAATGGAGCAATCTGTGCCGACTTGTAATAAAGTGTAAAATTAGGGAGGGATAAACCCCCTTCTTTTCTGTGACGGAACATACGTTTTTGCACAATTCTGGGTTGTTTTCCGAGCCAAAGAAACTTAGACATCATAGAGTGTAAATGAGTGATCGTTCTGGCTGGTACCATAATTGGGAGGGACCTAAATAGATGTAAGAAGCGAGGCAGTGACACCATTTTTAATGCATGTATTCTGCCGAGCCAGAATAACTTTGAGGAAGCCCATCTATCCAGGTCCCTCTGGAAGTTTTGGATCAGTGGAGTGTAATTCCACCGAAACAGAGGTGACCTGTTGGCTGTTAAGTTGATACCCAGATATGTTAGATAATGTTCTTTGTGTATAAACCCAAAATGGGAGGCTATATTAGTTTGCTCTGTCTTAGGAAAATTTACAAATATTGCTTCGGATTTATCAATGTTAATCTTTAACCCTGAGATCTTCTCAAATTCGTGAAGGAGGGAAAACAAGTGAGGGAGTGTAGTGTGGGGACTTATTAATGTTAGCAGGAGATCATCCGCAAAGAGGCTGACTTTATATTGGTCTCCCATATTCTCAGGGCCCAGGATATTCTGATCTCTCCTTATTGCTTCCACAATGGGTTCCATTGCAAGTGCAAAAAGATCCGGAGATAGAGGACAGCCCTGCCTGGTACCCTCTGAATATTAATTGGAGGGGGATGTGGTGACGGGAGTTTTACATAAGCGATAGGGCTGTCATATAACAATTGGAGGCACTTTATAAGTTTAGGGGAGAATCCGACTTCCGATAGAACCGTAAAGAGATATGTCCAGGACGCCGAATCGAAAGCCCTCTCAATATCTAATGCAAGCAGGAGAAGTCGCTTTCGTTGTAGGTTAGTTGTATGAATAATATTTAACGCTCTCCTAATATTATCTGGGCCTGTCGCGCTGGTATAAAACCAACCTGACCCCGGTGGATGAGGTGAGGGAGGATTTTATTGATCCTGTCACAATGGATGTAAAGATTTTGAAGTCAATGTATAAGAGGGATATAGGTCTATAATTTGTTGTGAGATGATCTTTCTTAGGATTAGGGATTACGGTTACATGCGCCACGTAGAGCTCAGGGGGCAGCTGTGAGCCATTTAGTAGTGAATTACAGAGGTTTTTATATGTGGTGTCAGCACATCGCTGCATATTTTATAATATATTGCTGTAAGACCATCCGGCCCCGGGGACTTTCCTCTTTTTAGTTTTTTGATTGGTGAAACTATTTCCTCCTCAGAGATGTGTAAATGGAGTTGTTGTGCCGCGGACTCAGTCAGGTTAGGTAGATGTAGTGTGTGAAGGAATGACTCCAGTAGTGAGGGGGGTGATTGTGGGGGGAATACAAACTCTGGGGGTATTCATTATAAGTGCTATACATGACATCGGGGTGGGCTGAGGTCTGACCCTTAGGGTCTTTTATAGAGGAGATTATCTCCAGTGACTCTCTCATTCTGAGCTTACGAGCGGCATCTTATTAGGCTTATTGGCATGGTGATAAAACGCGGCTTTACTCCAAGTTAGCGCCTCTCCGTTCTGGTGGTGAGAATGGCGTCTAATTGTCATTTCATATCTTGTATTTGTGTAGATAAGTATAGGGGTGAAGAGCGCTGATTGGCCAATTCTAACTCCTGCAGTTTCTCCTCCAGTCTGGGCTGTAATTCAGACCTTTCTTCTTCCTGTCGGCCGCTAACTTAATCACAGAACCGGGAATAGATTTTCTGTGCGCGAGTCACATTGCTCCAAGTGAGGCCTCCTCCGCTGTGTGAGTTTAGGGGAAATTTGTTATATCTTCTCTTATAGCGGTTACATTAGAGATTTGGGCATTTTAGCTCCTGGTGTGGAGTCGATAGCACAATCATATGCCGCCATATAGTAGACGGCCGGTAACTGGTGAGAATTCCCTCATGTGTGGGGTCTATTACCCTCCAGAGAAATCACACGTTACATTCCACACATAACACTGTGTAGAGAAGGCGGCGCGGAGTAATTGTGCCAGTAGTGAGGGGCGAATAATGGCGGGAATGTCACTGACTGAGGAGAAGGCTCCATGGTGGTCTGCACTCCGGAGATCATGTGACCCCTGACTCCTCCCCTCCTGTGACCTCATCACAGGTCCTGTGCACACAGCAGCCATAAATGTGGAGTGCGGCTCTGCAGGTTAGTGATGGGCAGTCCGGCTCTTCTGTCTCCTTTCCCCACTTGTCTCCCTCCTGTCCCTTCACTATAAAGCCTGGGCCTCATTATACAGCTGTACAGGGGTCTAGTGAAGGCTTTTTAGCCCTTTCCTCAGACTGTAGCTCCTGGGCACAGGCCCTCACTCCTGTCCCTTCACTATAAAGGCTGGGCCTCATTATACAGCTGTACAGGGGTCTAGTGAAGGCTTTTTAGCCCTTTCCTCAGACTGTAGTTCCTGGGTACAGGCCCTCACTCTTTTCCCTTCACTATAGAGCCTGGGCCTCATTATACAGCTGTACAGGGGTCTAGTGAAGGCTTTTTAGCCCTTTCCTCAGACTGTAGCTCCTGGGCACAGGCCCTCACTCCTGTCCCTTCAATATAAAGCCTGGGCCTCATTATACAGCTGTACAGGGGTCTAGTGAAGGCTTTTTAGCCCTTTCCTCAGACTGTAGCTCCTGGGCACAAGCCCTCACTCCTGTCCCTTCACTATAAAGCCTGGGCCTCATTATACAGCTGTACAGGGGTCTAGTGAAGGCTTTTTAGCCCTTTCCTCAGACTGTAGCTCCTGGGAACAGGCCCTCACTCCTGTCCCTTCACTATAAAGCCTGGGCCTCATTATACAGCTGTACAGGGGTCTAGTGAAGGCTTTTTAGCCCTTTCCTCAGACTGTAGCTCCAGGGCACAGGCCCTCACTCCTGTCTCTTCACTATAAAGCCTGGGCCTCATTATACAGCTGTACAGGAGTCTAGTGAAGGCTTTTTAGCTCTTTCCTCAGACTGTAGCTCCTGGGCACAGGCCCTCACTCCTGTCCCTTCACTATAAAGCCTGGGCCTCATTATCCAGCTGTACAGGGGTCTAGTGAAGGCTTTTTAGCCCTTTCCTCAGACTGTAGCTCCTGGGCACAGGCCCTCACTCCTGTCCCTTCACTATAAAGCCTGGGCCTCATTATCCAGCTGTACAGGGGTCTAGTGAAGGCTTTTTAGCCCTTTCCTCAGACTGTAGCTCCTGGGCACAGGCCCTCACTCCTGTCCCTTCACTATAAAGCCTGGGCCTCATTATACACCTGTACAGGGGTCTAGTGAAGGCTTTTTAGCCCTTTCCTCAGTCTGTAGCTCCTGGGATCAGGCACTCACTCCTGTCCCTTCACTATAAAGCCTGGGCCTCATTATACAGCTGTACAGGGGTCTAGTGAAGGCTTTTTAGCCCTTTCCTCAGACTGTAGCTCCTGGGATCAGGCCCTCACTCCTGTCCCTTCACTATAGAGCCTGGGCCTCATTATACAGCTGTACAGGGGTCTAGTGAAGGCTTTTCAGCCCTTTCCTCAGACTGTAGCTCCTGGGCACAGGCCCTCACTCCTGTCCCTTCACTATAAAGCCTGGGCCTCATTATACAGCTGTACAGGGGTCTAGTGAAGGCTTTTTAGCCCTTTCCTCAGACTGTAGCTCCTGGGCACAGGCCCTCACTCCTGTCCCTTCACTATAAAGCCTGGGCCTCATTATACAGCTGTACAGGGGTCTAGTGAAGGCTTTTCAGCCCTTTCCTCAGACTGTATCTCCTGGGCACAGGTCCTCACTCCTGTCCCTTCACTATAAAGCCTGGGCCTCATTATACAGCTGTACAGGGGTCTAGTGAAGGCTTTTTAGCCCTTTCCTCAGACTGTAGCTCCTGGGCACAGGCCCTCACTCCTGTCCCTTCACTATAAAGCCTGGGCCTCATTATACACCTGTACAGGGGTCTAGTGAAGGCTTTTTAGCCCTTTCCTCAGTCTGTAGCTCCTGGGATCAGGCACTCACTCCTGTCCCTTCACTATAAAGCCTGGGCCTCATTATACAGCTGTACAGGCGTCTAGTGAAGGCTTTTTAGCCCTTTCCTCAGACTGTAGCTCCTGGGAACAGGCCCTCACTCCTGTCCCTTCACTATAAAGCCTGGGCCTCATTATACAGCTGTACAGGGGTCTAGTGAAGGCTTTTTAGCCCTTTCCTCAGACTGTAGCTCCTGAGATCAGGCCCTCACTCCTGTCCCTTCACTATAAAGCCTGGGCCTCATTATACAGCTGTACAGGGGTCTAGTGAAGGCTTTTTAGCCCTTTCCTCAGACTGTAGCTCCTGGGAACAGGCCCTCACTCCTGACCTTTCACTATAAAGCCTGGGCCTCATTATACAGCTGTACAGGGGTCTAGTGAAGGCTTTTTAGCCCTTTCCTCAGACTGTAGCTCCTGGTCTCCATGTGATCTCACCATAACCCTAACAAGCGAATTAAGGTGTGAAATCTTGATCAAAATTATCTCAGTACACAAATCTCTAAATGTGCCCAAAGTTTTGCATCGCCCCTTTTACTTTTTGCAATTATGAAATTGTCTATATATATATATATATATATATATATATATATTTTTATTATTGTTGCCTAAAATACAAAGGCCATGTGTCATCTTAGAGGTTCGGCCTTTTAGAGATCATTTCATCTTCATCTTACTGCTGCTCACAATAACGGTCATTTTGACCAGGGGCGCCCACACTTTTACATGCCGCTGTCAATGCTTCATCCCACTGGTGCTCAATATTTAATAGGGTCTTGCTATTAATCTTAATGAAAATTTCGGTTAATTTCTTTGAGCTGTTATTACTAGAGATGAGCGAATATTGTCGGAGAAGTTGTTATTGGCTAATATCCCTTACCGGATAGCTGCATCGGGACCCCGGATCCCTGGAGCGCTCCCGATAATCAGCTGCATGTGTCGCTCTCCATGCAGGTGCTGTGACTATCACACAGCGCGACACACGCAGCTGATTATCAGGAGCGCTCCAGCACACTGAGTCCTGCACACACTGAGGCCCCTGATCATGTGACCCCTGACTCCTCCCCTCCTGTGACCTCATCACAGGTCCTGTGTGCACAGAGCAGTCATATATGTGGCAGACACTCCTGGTCTTCTGCTTTCTGGGCCGGTTCCTCCTGTGAGTCCTATTAACCCTTTCGCTCCCTGTATTCTCCTTTCTGACTAGGACAATATCTGAATTCGGACAGTGTGACAGAAATTTAAGCAATGTGGAAGGAAAAAATGACAATTTTACTTTTTTCCTCACAAAAATGTGACTTTAGCCCCAAAATTGGCAGCGTAACAAATCCTTATTTTCCCCACTGTAGTTTGTAGACTCCATATACAGATCCCTTAAGTGAGAAAAGAGCTGAATTCCCCACTTAAGTTATTGCATTTTGGAAATTGCCCCCACTGGGAATTTATCTCCAGGTAAAGGCACAATTGTGTCTCCATGGGGGTTGTGCTCGCAGCCCAACATCGTGTGACCCTCCAAAGAAATGCCACCCCGCACCATTACTGACCACTGCCAAACCGGTCATGCTGAAGGATGTTGCAGACAGCAGATCGCTCTCCACGGCGTCTCCAGACTCTGTCACGTCTGTCACATGTGCTCAGTGTGAACCTGCTTTCATCTGTGAAGAGCACAGGGCGCCAGTGGTGAATTTGCCAACCCTGGTGTTCTGTGGCAAATGCCAAGCGTCCTGTACGGTGTTGGGCTGTGAGCACAACCCCCATCTGTGGGCATCGGGCCCTCAGACCATCCTCATGGAGTCGGTTTCTAACCGTTTGTACAGACACATGCACATTTGTGGCCTGCTGAAGATCATTTTGCAGGGCTCTGGCAGTGCTCCTCCTGTTCCTCCTTGCATAAAGGTGGAGGTAGCGGTCCTGCTGCTGGGTTGGTGCCCTCCTACGGCCCCCTCCACATCTCCTGGTGTACTGGCCTATTCCTGGTAGCGCCTCCAGCCTCTGGACACTACGCTGACAGACACAGCAAACCTTCTTGCCACAGCTCGCATTGATGTGCCATCCTGATTGAGCTGCACTACCTGAGCCACTTGTGTGGGTTGTAGAGTCCGTCTCATGCTACCACGAGTGTGAAAGCACAACCAACATTCAAAAGTGACTAAAACATCATCCAGAAGCATTGGTACTGAGATGTGGTCTGTGGTCCCCACCTGCTGAACCACTCCTTTATTGAGGGTGTCTTGATAATTGCCAATAATTTCCATCTGTTGTCTATTCCATTTGCACAGCAGCATGTGAAATTGATTGTCAATCAGTGTTGCTTCCTAAGTGGACAGTTTGATTTCACAGAAGTTTGATTTACTTGGAGTTATATTCTGTTATTTAAGTGTTCCCTTTATTTTTTTGAACAGTGTATATAGATAGATAGATTTTTTTTCTTTGCATTGGAGGGTCCAATTCCAGCTATTGCTGTGGGATCTGTGATTTCTATCTACTCCACTGTGTACAGGATAATAGAGTATAATAAAGTAGTTATGGACGAGACGTAACTAACATTGTGCAGTGACTCTGCTTTCCATATAGTGATGGATATTTCTTGTTGATGAAACTGTGATTTTTTTTTCCACTTCAAACCTTTTTTTAAACCCCTCTGATCAGTGCGATCATACAACATACAAGCCTCTGATGGCTCCGGTGATGCCCTGTACTACTGTAGTGCCGTGTATCATCACTGCCTGTCAGTGTAATACTAACGGCCCCATACACATGAGATCAGAGTTGGCTGAACGGTCATTTGGCAGACGGCGATCTCTCCCGACTCCCCCATACACACAAATATTCCAGCTTTCCTGTGGTCTGTATGAGAGAGTCGCCTCCAGACTCCTCTAGAGGAGGATTATCTACAGGAAGAACAAACGGATTATCCTCTGAAATTCAGGATGCCGGATCCTTCTCTGCCCTGACATCATCTGTCTGGAGGCCCCCAAATACATTGTATGGTCGGCCAAACCCCCCGAAGTCAGTGCTTTCATGGAACTTTAGTCTAATGTGTATGGGGGCGTTATAAGGTAACTTATTGGACGCTGCCTCTGGCCCGACCTAATAGACCTTCATACATTGCAGCCCAGACCCCGTTATTAGGCATGTAAGTATCGCAGTAACTAGGCCGCCCCATACTATCGAGTACTTGGAGGCGGGGGGCATTCAGCCAAACTCTGTCACACCTTCTTAGATGTCATGTTTGCTTTTCAGGGTTTTTGTTGCAGCCTCATCTGTGCCGTCCCTGCGGTGTACATCTATGTTCTGGGGCCCAAAAAGATTCATTTCTTTTTAATAAATGTTTAACATGTTAAAAACTATAAAATGTGTTTTGCTTTTTAAATATTTTTTTCTTCTTACAAGAATTGTTGGAGCCAATTTTCCTTAGAAACATTTAAATTTTGGCTTTTTCTGGAGTTTTTCTTGTAACATAGGAAAGCCTAAGGCCAGAAATAATCCCCATAAATCACTGTACATGGAGACTTTGAGATCAGATCATTTCTGTCCGCGTTGATTGTGGAAACAAAAAATCTTTTCTAAAAGCCTCAAACTTCTGTGTGTGACTCAGAGCTGAGATCTAACGGGATAGAAGATTCCAGTGCGGGGAAGACGGGAAACCTTCATATAGACGGCCGGTGGGGATGGAGGCAGTGACCGACTCTGGCCAAATCTGTCTCTAGAGCCGCAGTAGAAGATGAAGATGTCGTCCTCACCATGAAGGAGTTATTTCTCATGTCGCGTGTAATGAATCTCTCCTGCAGTATTGCTAATGCCGATTCCAGTGTCGGTAATGAGACGAGAATTAGCGTTATGGAAGATGAGTCTATGAGGAACGTGTTCAGCTGCCGACTCCGAGGAGGAAACTGCTTGTTGTCTGTGGCCTAAATATATAGGTTTTATTAGTAGATGTCAGGGGAGAAAACTAAACCCTGTAAGATAATAAATCTCCTCATATGTTTCCCTTATTATCTCCAGTAATTGTATTATTACACAGGATTCTTATGATGTTACATCGGATCATCTTCTTCTCATTCAGGTCTCTACAATATCGGATCCTCTCAGTGAAGATCTTCTACAAAAGAGAATTTTCCTGCTTTACCCATCAAGGATGTATATGGACAGAGACAAGATGGCGGAGAGGATATTACACCTCACCCTAGAGATCCTCCTCCGTCTCACTGGAGAGGTGAGAGATTCTGATGATGTCACATTACATCATTCTTATCTATGGGAATAACAGATGGACAGAACTGGAGAGGTGAGGACTCTGGAAATGTCTGTAGTGAGAGTTATTAATGTGTCTCTCCATTACCAGGATTACACAGTGGTGAAGAAGACCTCTAGTGATCGCTGTCAGGACCCTGTGTCTGAGGGATGGGGAAGACCCCTGAGCCAAATCACGGGGCCTCCACCTCACCCCCTGATCCATGAGGACATCAATGACCAGAAGATCCTAGAACTCATCTACAAGATGATTGAGCTGCTAACTGGAGAGGTGACATTGCTGGGAATGCTGGGACATTATTACTATTTATTTATAAAGCACCATTGGTTCCATGGTGCTGTACATGAGAAGGGGTTACATAGAATTACAGATATCACCGACAGTAAACAAACTAACAATGACAGACTGATACAGAGGGGAGAGAGGACCCTGCCCTTTCGGGCTTACATGCTACAGGATGGTGGGGAAGGAGACAGTAGGTTGGGGGGTTGCAGCAGTTCCGGTGTTGGTTGAGGTGATATCTGCGGTAGTGGTTAAGAGGTAGTGGAGTCATTGCAGGCTGTAGGCTTTTTTGAAGAGGTGGGTTTTCAGGTTCCGTCTGAAGGATCCGAGTGTGGTTGATAGCCGGACGTGTTGGGGCAAAGAATTCCAGCGAATAGGGACACTTCGGGAGAAGTCTTGGAGGCGGTTGGGTGAGGAGCGAATAAGTGTGGAGGAGAGAAGGAGGTCTTGGGAGGACCAGAGATTACGTGAGGGAAGGTATCAGGAGATTAGTTCAGAGACATATGGGGGAGACAGGTTATAGATGGCCTTGTAGGTCAGTATTAGTAAATTGAATTGGATACGCTGAGGGAATGGGAGCCAGTGAAGAGATTTGCAGAGGGGAGAAGCAGAGGAGTAGCGAGGAGAGAGATGAATTAGTCAGGCGGCAGAGTTAAGGATGGACTTGGGAGATGCAAGGGTGTTAGCAGGGAAGCCACAGAAAAGGATGTTGCAATAGTCGAGGTGGGAGATGATGAGGGCATGCACAAGTAGTTTAGTAGATTGAGAGTTGAGGAAGGGACAGATTCTGGAAATATTTTTGAGCTGGAGGCGGCAGGAGGTGGAGAGAGCTTGGATGTGCGGTTTGAAGGACAGGGCAGAGTCAAGGGTTACTCCCAGGCAGTGGACCTTGGGTAGGGGGGAAAGCGTGATGTCAATTGTTATAGAAATGTCAGGTAAGGAAGATCTGTGAGATGGGGGAAAGATGATGAGTTCAGATTTGTCCACATTGAGTTTGAGGAAGCGAGAGGAGAAGAAGGAGGATATGGCTGATAGACACTCTGGGATTCTGGAGAGCAGAGAGGTGACGTCTGGGCCAGAGAGGTAGATCTGAGTATCATCGGCATAAAGGTGGTACTGGAATCCATGGGACTCCATGTTGCCCCAGGCCAAGTGTATAGATTGGGAAGAGTAGGGGTCCTAGAACAGAGCCTTGGGGAACTCCAACAGAGAGAGGGTGGGATGAGGAGGTAGTGTGGGAGTGGGAGACGCTGAATGTGCGGTTGGAAAGGTATGAGGAAATCCAGGATAGGGCGAGATCTTTGATGCCGAAGGAGGAGAGGATGTGTAGTAGGAGGCAGTGGTCAACTGTGTTGAAAGCAGAGGACAGGTCTAGAAGGAGGAGTATAGAGTGTTGTCCCATAGATTTGGCTGTAAGTAGGTAATTGGTAATTCTGGTCAGGGCTGTCTCAGTGGAATGATGGGGGCGGAAGCCAGATTGTAGATTGTCAAAGAGCAAGTTAGATGAGAGGTGGGAGGAAAGGTGAGCGTGGACATGCTGCTCCAGGAGTTTAGAAGCGAATGGGAGCAGCGATATTGGGCGATAGCTAGATGTGGCTATTGGGTCGAGGGTCGGCTTTTTAAGGATAGGCGTGATTGTGGCATGTTTGAAAGCAGAAGGGAAGGTACCAGAAGTAAATGATAGGTTGAAGAGGTGGTTTAGGGATGGAATAAGAGTGGTGGCGAGGTTGTGGAGGAGGTGAGATGGCATAGGATCAAGTGCACAAGTGGTGAGGTGTGATTTGGAGAGATGAGCAAGCTCCCCTTCAGTGATGTTATATAGGGAGGTTATGGGGTTTGGGCTTTGGTCTGGTGTGTAAAGGGGTTGTGGTGGTTGAGCAATAAAGACATGCCATGTTTGGGCCATCTTGTTTTTGAAGTGTGCGCAAAGTCCTCGGCAGAGATGAGGGAGGTTGGAGGGGGCAGTGGTGGGTGGAGGAGGGAGTTAAAAGTACTGAACAACTGTTTGGGGTTGTGGGATAAGGAAGATACAAGGGATGTAAAGTAGGCCTGTTTAGCAGAGGTGAGGGCAGATTTGAATGCAAGTGTTGCTTGTTTGAGTGCAGTGAAGTCGTCTTGCGAATGCGTTTTCTTCCAGCGCCGTTCTGCAATTCTGAATGCTTGCCGACGCTTTTTAGTGGTGTTATTGTGTCAGGGTTGTCTATTGATTCGTCGCACTCTGTTATGCATGACAGGGGCGACCGAGTCGATGGCTGATGCAAGAGTGGCATTGTAGAAACTAGTGGCAGTGTCTGTGTCGTGGAGTGAAGATATGGAGGACAGTGGTAGAATAGAGTAAGAGAGTTTGTGAGTGTCTAGATGTGTGAGGTTTCTGTGGGGGTGCGCATGCTGCTGGACATGGGTGACAGGTGAGGAGGACAGGGATGAGAAAGTGCGTAGATGGTGGTCAGATAGAGGGGAGGTGGTGAAGTTAGAAAGACAGCAGAGGCGGGTGAAAACCAGGTCTAATGTATGTCCGTCTGTGTGGGTGGCTGAGGAGGACCACAGAGTAAGTCCAAAGGATGATGTAAGGGACAGGAGTTTGGAGGCTGCTGAATGGTGGTTGTCAATGGGGATGTTGAAGTCACCCATGATGATGGTGGGAATGTCAGCAGAGAGAAAGTGAAGGAACCAGGTGGAGAATTGGTCAATGAAGGCAGTGGTCGGACCTGGAGGTCGGTATAGGACGGCCACTTGGAGGTTGGAGGGAGAGTAGATGCGGACAGAGTGGACTTCAAAAGAGGGGAGGATAAGGGAGGGTAGAGGTTGGAT
This sequence comes from Dendrobates tinctorius, assembly GCF_039654945.1. NCBI lineage: Eukaryota > Metazoa > Chordata > Amphibia > Anura > Dendrobatidae > Dendrobates > Dendrobates tinctorius. The sequence continues at coordinate 81,384 of NW_027362163.1, read as the reverse complement.
TGGGTTGAAGCTGCAATTGGAAGAAAGGAGAAGGCCCACTCCCCCGTCATGTCTGTTGCCAGGGCGAGGAGTGTAGGTGAAGTGGAGGCCGCCGTAACCTAGCACAGCAGGGGAGGCAGTGTCGGAGGGTGTCAGCCATGTTTCGGTGAGGCCAAGGAAGGAAAAATTACGAGAGGTAAAGAGGTCGTGAATCACATGGAGTTTATTGCAGATGGAGCTGGCATTCCAGAGTGATCCAAAGAGTGGGAGCAGGGTGGTGGGTGTCAAGGGCATGGATTTGAGGTGGGAAAGATTTCTGGTGTTTGTGTTGATTTGGGAACGATAGAAGGGGGTAATAATGGGAGGTATGGGCTGTGGGGGTCCAGGGTTGAGAGATATATCGTCAGCAGTGAGGAGAAGCAGAGAGAGGGAGAGCATGTGGGAGAAGGAGGGTGGGTGGCTTGTTTTGTATTTTATTAGGAGAGCTCTGAGGTCAAGGAGCAGGTCAGCAGAGGAGGTCAGGTGGGGAGGCAAGAGGGAAGGAGAGATTATTATTTGGTTAGCGGGTGATGGGGTTTGCGGATAGCGAAGGAGAGTGAGGAGTAGTGGAGCCAAAACTGTTAGTGCGTATGTCAGCATGGTGAGAGTAATATAAAAGGCAAAAGAAATTTAGTACATCTAAATGCAGCAGTTAGTCATACCTTCTGGTCACTTCAGGCTCATTTCAGATGTTATCCTTAGAAAACATCCTTGCAATGACAGACCGAGGTCAGACAGACCTCTTAGTCTGAATTTATACTAACTTAACAGCACATGAAAGGGCCCAGGTGTGATCAGAAAGGGAGGAGCAGTAGGGAGACTGGATGCAGACACAGGAGACGATTAATTAAAGTCACAAGAGGAAATGCAAAGGGAGATAGTATTGCAGCCAGAACACATACCAGTGATAGCAGACAGATACAGGGGTGATTGGGGTTCAGGAAAGCTGGGTGATGATGGTACTGCAGCCTGAACACATACCAGTGATAGCAGACAGATACAGGGGTGATTGGGGTTCAGGAAAGATGGATGATGATGGTATTGCAGCCGGGATACATACCATTGATATCAGACAGATACAGGGGTGATGATGGTATTGCAGCCGGGATACATACCATTGATAGCAGACAGATACAGGGGTGATTGTGGTTCAGGAAAGATGGGTGATGATGTTATTGCAGCCAGAACACATACCTGTGGATGAAGCAGATCAATTGTCAGAGTGATAGTAATAGTGAAGCATAGTAATAATAATAATGAAGCATCTAGAGCAAGGGAGTCATTTTCAGGCATATTTCAGATGTTATCCTTAGAACGACATCCTTGGAATGACAGACTGACATTATACAGTAACACTATGAAGGGATCGGGTGATGACGGTATCATTGTATGTGTCAGGTTCCTATAAGGTGTCACGATGTCGCTGTCTATTTCTCCATGGAGGAGTGGGAGTATATAGAAGGACACAGAGATCTATACAAGGACGTCATAATGGAGGTTCCCCAGCCCCTCACATCTCCAGGTAATAGACAGGACTAAATACACACCGCATATAATATATGTAGAGAATGAATTCAGTCCCTGTATGTGTTTCCTCCAGATCTATCCAGTAAGAGGACAACACCAGAGAGATGTCCCCGTCCTCTTCTTCCACAGGACTGTAACCAAGAAGATCCCAGTGTTCCTCAGGATCATCAGGTAGATGGAGAGAAGGTGTCAGGAGATCTCCCCTATGATGTGTAGACGGCTGTGAAGGTCTTGTGCTCAGTCTTGTTTTATCCACCAGTATTATATGTTTTATACTTGTGTGATGAGAACGGTAGAGATGGCAGGATTAGAGCTGACACCAGTGACCGGAGGTAAACTTTTTACCTCTAATCACAGCTGAGCGGTTATGCTGTGTTCTGACAACGTGGGAACCACGGCTCTGTGACCGGCGGGGATGATTTTACCGCCAATCAGAAGCTCTACACCGGTGTTTACCGCACCTTCACACAGCTTGGGAAACACCGGCTTTTGTGCTGTGCATGATCGGCTATATTCTGCTATTAAATCAGCAAAAGTGTTGTGCCTGCCATCTGATGTATATACTTCTCATCAAGTTCTTGTTAAGTGAAGGAAAGTCTATTTTTTAACTTTGGTCTCCCTCATTCATCTCCATACTATCTGGTCTGGGCCTACAACGACAGCATGCAATCTCCGGAGTCGGGAGATATGACTCTGCTATAATGTATGTATATATATATATGTATATATATATATATATATATAATTATACTATACTAGATGGTGGCCCGATTCTAACGCATCGGGTATTCTAGAATATGTATGTAGTTTATTTATGAAGATTTAAGAATAATGCAATGAATGTTCGGGCGGTGTAGAAAATTGCTTTGGAAAGGCTTCTGGAATCGACTTTGGGATTGCCCCTTGCAGACCTGGGGGGCTGGACCCTCATCTGACCTTGTTTTCACTGGGCACACCGCTGGTGAAGGTTCCCTCTCTGCCTGCTGCACGCGCCATCTTCTTCCTTTGTGGTGACGTCACCGCTACCCGATGTTCGGCCGGTGTGGAGATTTCCTTCTGAACAGTATCTGCATCCTGCCTTAGGCTTGATCTTTGCCGACCGGGGGTTTTTCGCCCTCCTCTGCTCAAGTTAAGGCAGGGCACATCGTTGGTGAAGTTCCTGTGGAGGACTGCTGCGGCGCCATCTTCCTCCACCTTCAGTGTCGTCCCCGGGCGCGACCAATCAGCGACGCGGGATTTCCGTTACAGACAGAATTAGACGAATATATGTATATACTAGATGGTGGCCCAATTCTAACGCATCGGGTATTCTAGAATATGGCCAAATTCGCATGCGTTTTGCCACAGAAAACATGCGTTTTTCACGCGCGGAATTCAAGCGCATACCAAACGATTTGAAGCATCGCTTGGAATGTGATTGACAGGTTGGTCACACTTGTGAAGCATAGTGTTTTTGACAATTGTGATCAACTTTTTACTATTGATTGAAACCACAATTTTTTGCAAGTATTTAAATAGGCACTTCAACACATGAATCCACACTTGCGGGTAAAAAAGAATATTACTCCTTCTTATCCAAAATGAAGCGAACCACAATTATATTACAAACATGTAACTTTATTAAACAAAATAAAGACATTTAAAATTGGCTACATATTCATTGTTTCCTGATAACCTACCCCAAAAGGGGAAAAAAACAGCAGACAATTATCTCTGTTTTGTTTAATAAAGTTACATGTTTTTAATATAATTGTGGTTCGCTTCATTTTGGATAAGAAGGAGTAATATTCTTTTTTGTCCGCAAGTGTGGATTTTTACTATTGATGATGCCTATGCAGCATCAATAGTAAAAGATAGCATGTAAAAAAGAATAAAAAAAAATTAAAAAAAGGTTATTCTCACCTTCCGACGGTCCCCGGACTCTTTCTTTCCTCTCCACGCTCCCGGCATCTTCCGTTCCCAGTTATGCTTAGCGCGAATTACCGGAGATGACGTCACTCTCGAGAGCGCGATGCTTGCGAGATTGCGACGTCATCAGCGGTCTTTCTCGCAAAGCATTACTGGGAACGGAAGATGCCGGCTGCGTGGTTAGAGGCGGGAGAGCTCCGGGGGCCGTCGGAGGGTGAGTATATCACTATTTTTTGCTTTAATTCTATTTTTACAGGTTTATGGTACCCACGGTCCAGAGGAGTCTCCCGACTCCTAGCGCCGCTGATCTCCCGACGGTAGCGGTGGCGTGTCCTTCAAATTCCGTACTGCGCCTGCGCACTGCGCCTGTCGCTGATTGGTTGCGGCCTGCCGGCCACGACCAATCAGCGACACGGGATTTCCGTTACAGACAGACAGAGTTAGACGATTATATAAATAGATATATATATATATATGTTATATATAGCTGACCCGTGGAAGCGCTGATAGGCCGTCATCAGAGTTTACTCACTCCTTTCTTCAGCCTCCCGGCCATGAAGTTTTAAACTTTTGCTACAAATAAACTACGGACTTTCAATATGGATCGGTGAGTGCTTCAGTCCTTACTTTCTTTGATGGTGAAATTATATATATAGATATATTCTGTATATATGTGTGTATGTGTATATATATATGTTTGGCAGAGTCATATCTCCCGACTCTGCAGATTGCTGCTGTCATTGTATTATTACACAGGATTCTTATGATGTTACATCGGATCTTCTTCTCATTCAGGTCTCTACAATATCGGATCCTCTCAGTGAAGATCTTCTACAAAAGAGAACTTTCCTGATTTACCCATCAAGGATGGATATGGACAGAGACAAGATGGCGGAGAGGATGTTACACCTCACCCTAGAGATCCTCTTCCGTCTCACTGGAGAGGTGAGAGATTCTGATGACGTCACATTACATCATTCTTATCTATGGGAATAACAGATGGACAGAACTGGAGAGGTGAGGACTCTGGAAATGTCTGTAGTGAGATTTATTAATGTGTCTCTCCATAACCAGGATTACACAGTGGTGAAGAAGACCTCTAGTGATCACTGTCAGGACCCTGTGTCTGAGTGATGTGGAAGACCCCTGAACTCAATCACGGGGCCTCCACCTCACCCCCTGATCCATGAGGACATCAATCACCAGAAGATCCTAGAACTCATCTACAAGATGATTGAGCTGCTGACTGGAGAGGTGACACTGCTGGGAATGCTGGGACATTATACAGTAACACTATGAAGGGATCGGGGGATGACGGTATCATTGTATGTGTCAGGTTCCTATAAGGTGTCAGGATGTCGCTGTCTATTTCTCCATGGAGGAGTGGGAGTATTTAGAAGGACACAGAGATCTGTACAAGGACGTCATAATGGAGGTTCCCCAGCCCCTCACATCTCCAGGTAATAGACAGGACTAAATACACACGGCCTATAATTATCTGTATGTAGAGAATGAATTCAGTCCCTGTATGTGTTTCCTCCAGATCTATCCAGTAAGAGGACAACACCAGAGAGATGTCCCCGTCCTCTTCTTCCACAGGACTGTAACCAAGAAGATCCCAGTGCTCTTCAGGATCATCAGGTAGATGGAGAGAAGGTGTCAGGAGATCTCCCCTATGATGTGTAGACGGCTGTGAAGGTCTTGTGCTCAGTCTTGTTTTATCCACCAGTATTATATGTTTTATACTTGTGTAATGAGAACGGTGGAGATGGCAGGATTAGAGCTGATCATAGATGGGACTTCTCCATCTGTCGGTGACTTTTACAATATTTGTTTCAGGGTGAAGATCTGACCCATATTAATACTACAGAGACATATGTGAGAGATGATGAGTGGTGTAAAGAGAAGATTCCCACATATGACTACCCAGGTGAGTAGTAACCACTGAATGCAGAGAAGTCACAGATTCCTCTCAGTCACCGGCTGTGGCTGCTTTATCGGTGGTGTAGTCCGGCTGTATTACCATGATCACCATTTTGCCTCTAGACCACAACATTCTCCTCCACCCAAAACTGTTCAAATGACTTTGGGCAGTGAAAGCCCTTTTCTATAGAACTTAAAACCTGGAGGATCCTCCTACCCCCTGGTATTAGTGTGAGGGTGATCCCTTAAAGAGAGATCTATATGATTACTTGTACCTAACCCAATATAGGCCGAGTGCGCGCTTAAAGAGTCACACCGAACACAGAGTTAGATGTCTACTCCTTTCTCAGCAAAGGCTTGCACACAACTGAAGTTTATTCTCAAGACAAAGAGACGGGAAATGGGTGTCACACCATCTTCTGAGTAGCCAGTGTCAGTCTATGATAGGTCCATTTCAGCTTCACTTCCATATATGGTATCCAGTATCTCAGCTTCTGCATTCCAAGGATTCCTTCCAAGGTGTTGTCTGAAGACACAGACGCCATCTTGGTACACCATATCTGAACTGACTTATATAAGGTTAGCTGCGTTGTACAGTACCATGAAAGTGAATGTAAATTGAAAAACGCTGTGCACATGCTGCAGAAAAATCTGCGTGGAAACGCTGCGGGTTCATGTCAATTCTTTGTGCGGATCTGCAGCGTTTCTGCACCCATTGACTTGCATTAAGTCGGGCATATCCGGAGCAAAACCGCAGATCTAAAAAATATCTGCGTTTTTGCTGTGGATGAAACGCTGCAGATCGGGAGGGGGGGGAAGAGTGGGGGCGGCGTGTCGGCGGAGACTGTCTGCTTGTGTATGTGTGTGGGCGGTGACTGTGTGCGTGTATGGGCCTGTGTGTGCGGGGGTCATCAGGCGGTCTGCCGGGCTGTGCGAAGGTCATTAGGCATATGTCAGGGCTGTGCGGGGGTCATTAGGCATATGTCGGGGCTGTGCGGGGGTCATCGGGCGGTCTGCTGGGCTGTGCGTGGGTCATTAGGCATATGCCGGGGCTGTGCGGGGGTCATTAGGCATATGTCGGGGCTGTGCGGGGGTCATTGGGCGGTCTGCGGGGCTGTGCGGGGGTCATTAGGCACATGCCGGGGCTGTGCGGGGGTCATTAGGCATATGTCGGGGCTGTGCGGGGGTCATCGGGCGGTCTGCTGGGCTGTGCGTGGGTCATTAGGTATACGCCGTGGCTGTGTGGGGGTCATTGCGCGGTCTGCCGGGCTGTGCGGGGGTCATTAGGCATATGTCGGGGCTGTGCGGGGGTCATTGGGCGGTCTGCCGGGCTGTGCAGGGGTCATTAGGCATATGCCGGGGCTGTGCGGGGGTCATTGGGCGGTCTGCCGGGCTGTGCGGGGGTCATTAGGCATATGCCGGGGCTGTGCGGGGGTCATTGGGCGGTCTGCGGGGCTGTGCGGGGGTCATTAGGCATATGCCGGGCTGTGCGGGGGTCATTAGGCATATGCCGGGGCTGTGCGGGGGTCATTGGGCGGTCTGCCGGGCTGTGCGGGGGTCATCAGGCGGTCTGCTGGGCTGTGCGGGGGTCATTAGGCATATGCCGGGGCTGTGCGGGGGTCATTAGGCATATGCCGGGCTGTGCGGGGGTCATTAGGCATATGCCGGGGCTGTGCGGGGGTCATCGGGCGGTCTGCTGGGCTGTGCGTGGGTCATTAGGCATACGCCGTGGCTGTGCGGGGGTCATTGGGCGGTCTGCCGGGCTGTGCGGGGGTCATTAGGCATATGTCGGGGCTGTGCGGGGGTCATTGGGCGGTCTGCGGGGCTGTGTGTACTACAAGTCCCATCGGGCTATGCCTGCTACACTGTCAGTGCTTATACACTTAGATTGGAAGGAAGGATCATCCCCGCGCTGCCGCAAGAAGAATTCCAGAAATTGTAGAGGTGTTAACGTGGTTTCTTCTACGTGTTTGGGGGGTTCAGGTGACCCCTTCATCAGGACATACCACAAATATTGTACCAAATCATTCTCAAACACTATCCGAAACCAGGAAACATCTAGAAAAGATTAAATTACAAATTAATCTAATTTAAAGATAAAACCACTGCTGCCCCGAAGACACTGAGAGGTAATAATAAATCTGGGACCAAAGGAGCCAACTCTAATTCGGATCTGTCCAGTTCTCTCCCTCTTTCACTTCTTGAGTTATCCATTCATGATACCACTCCAAGCATGTTGGTACCTTCACTAACCACTATCTCATTAGGTCCTGACGACCCTGATACCTCCACTCCACCAGCCCCACCAATGACACTATTGTAGTGGGTCATTCAGATGCCTCTAAATCCGGGACGGTTCCTCTTTTACCCCGGGCAATAAAAAAACTCCCAACTGAACCAATTTTTTGTACCCAAAACCGTAAAAATAAAAAGCACTACAGAGGAACTAGGGGAGGGAGAAAAAGAGGAAAAATACCACCTTAACCCCTCCATCGCTAATGAATTAACTTCTAATATTTGTAATCTTTCTGACTACAAACTCTCTGAAAGTGAGGAATCCCTCCTATCTAGAGGATTGTCCTTCTGTCTCTCCAACAAACCTAAGGATTTTAATTTATTTTTAGATTTACAAATTTTCATAAGGAAATTAAACCTTAAAAGACATTTCTTTATTAAGGAAAATAAATCCAACCCTCCAACCAACACAGAAAATACTGAAGAAACAGATGAATGTTTTCACCTGAACGTACCTGCTAAGTCTAAATTTTATCCTGTTGAGGACAAAAGCCACCATCTATCTATTATCTATCTATCTATCCTTCTATCTATCTATCTATCTATCTATTATCTATCTATCTACCCTTCTATCTATCTCTCTATCTATCTATCCTTCTATCTATCTATCTATCTATCTATTATCTATCTATCCTTCTATCTATCTCTCTATCTATCTATCCTTCTATCTATCTATCTATCTATCTATCTATCTATTATCTATCTATCCTATAGCTATCTATCTATTTCTCTATTTATTTATCCTTCTATCTATTTATCCTTCTATCTATTATCTATGTATCTGTGTGTTATGGAGTGTGGGTTGGACAAATGTAAATGAGGAGGTTGGACAGAAATGACATCACAAATCTTTTTTTTTTGTTAAATAAGATATCTTTATTTAGCTTACAAAAACGCATACAAATCCGCCTGAAAAACCGCAGCAAAAAGGCATCAAAGACGCAACTGAGTTTTCTCCCAAGAACTGTGGATTTTGTGCGGAAAAATCCGCGGCAAAATCTGCAACGTGTGCACGCAGCCTATATGTTGTTTGCGCACACTGCAAGACTCAGAAGTGAGAGCGGATTTTGCTGGATTGGTTTATGGAAACCTTGTTGCTTTTCAGCAGCCTTTGAGCCACTAATAGTGCGGGAACCTCTGTTTTTCCATTGACAGATGATGGACCTGAGTGAGGACTTGTTTTTTGTGAGATGAGAATTGGTGTTATTTTCGCCTACATAACATTGATTGGTTTCTTTATATTTGATACTAGATGTGTGCCCGATGCTATCGCATCGGGAGGGCAGTAACATCACGATGGGGGCAGCTTTGTGGTGCTGGGGGTGGTGGCCCACCCACTTCCATGCAGTCACAACTGGCAGGAAAGACTTTGTTTTGCGATCTGTGCTGGAGATGGTGTGCGGTGCTTCCAGAGGGTGGCCGCACCCAATCTCCAGCACAGGCCTCAAGTCGCAGTCTTTCCTGGTGACTGTGACTGCATGGAGGTGGGTGGGGAGGCAGCGGTGGGATCCGGCGCATGTAGTCAGACAGTGGGTCCTGGCGGGGGTCTGGCGGTGGCATCCCTCTCATTACTCCCCCCTCATTACACCCTCTCATTATACCCCCTTTATTACACCCCTCTCTTTATACCCCCTCGTTACACCCCTTTAACAGCCTCATGATCGCAGTGATGGCCGGTATCCGAGCGGTGGCCGGGATCCGAGTAGCGGTCGGGATCCCAGCGCCGGTAGGGATCACAGTGGCAGCCTGGATATAAGCGGCAGCTGGGATCCCAGGGGTATTCGGGATCGCAGCTGCGTCCTGGATCTGAGCGGCATCACTTGGGTGTACCAAAATAGCGGTCGGCGTACTTCCGGTGCGGCGCAGTGGATTGTGGGATTCGGGGACATCCAGATGGAAGTGGATGACAGACAATTTAAGGCAATTATATATATACATTTGGGAGGCAGAATGAACAAACAGTTGAACACCGCACACTACTGGCTCATCCAACAAGGTTTTCAATTAGACTGTGAACTGTCATTGTCTTGGTAAATAAAGTTTTTTACATAGCTTGCCATTTTTTAAGTAGAAGTGTTGAAAAATATAAACCTCAAGGATATTTTATTTAAAAAAATTGTTTATTATGTTAGATGACTGTACCAGGAGATCAGAGGGACAGCTGACATCTTCAATTTTTAAATCTGATGATCTTGATATCCTACAAGATACACCTGAAATGAATGCCGTTACTCCAGACACATCATCATCCGTTCACAGCAAAGATCTGTCATCTGAACCTATGAAACATGTCCCATCTTCTGATTCTTTACTGACTACTAAGGAAAATCAAAGTCACAAAAGAGGCATTAAAAAACAAACTGCTCCTAAAGCAAAGAAGTCATTTTCATGTTCAGAATGTGGTAAATATTTTACACGGAAATCAGATTTTGTTACTCACCAGAGAATTCACACAGGGGAGAAGCCTTTTTCATGTTCAGAATGTGGGAAATGTTTTAATCATAAAGGGAATCTTAATGAACACCATAGAACTCACACAGGGGAGAAGCCTGTTTCATGTTCAGAATGTGGGAAATGTTTTATCAATAAATCAGTTTGTGTTAAGCACCAGAGAATCCACACAGGAGAGAAGCCTTTTTCATGTTTAGAATGTGGGAAATGTTTTGCACATAAATCACATTTTGTTACCCACCAAAGAACTCACACAGGGGAGAAGCCTTTTTCCTGTTCTGAATGTGGGAAATGTTTTGCACATAAATCACATTTTGTTACCCACCAAAGAACTCACACAGGGGAGAAGCCTTTTTCCTGTTCAGAATGTGGGAAATGTTTTAACACTAAATCAGAATGTGTTACGCACCAGAGAACTCACACAGGAGAGAAGCCTTTTTCATGTTTAGAATGTGGGAAATGTTTTAACACTAAATCAGATTGTGTTATGCACCAGAGAACTCACACAGGAGAGAAGCCTTTTTCATGTTCAGAATGTGGGAAATGTTTTATCAATAAATCAGTTTGTGTTAAGCACCAGAGAACTCACACAGGGGAGAAGCCTTTTTCATGTTCAGAATGTGGGAAATGTTTTAACCTTAAAAGGAATCTTGATGAACACCATAGAACTCACACAGGGATGAAGCCTGTTTCATGTTCAGAATGTGGGAAATGTTTTAGCAGTAAATCAGCCTGTGCTAAGCACCATAGAATCCACACAGGAGAGAAGCCTTTTTCATGTTCAGAATGTGGGAAATGTTTTATCAGTAAATCAGCTTGTGCTAAGCACCATAGAATCCACACAGGAGAGAAGCCTTTTTCATGTTCAGAATGTGGGAAATGTTTTAAACTTAAAAGGAATCTTGATGAACACCATAAAACTCACACAGGGGAGAAGCCTGTTTCATGTTCAGAATGTGGGAAATGTTTTATCAGTAAATCAGCTTGTGTTAAGCACCAGAGAACTCACACAGGAGAGAAGCCTTTTTCATGTTTAGAATGTGGGAAATGTTTTAACAGTAAATCAGATTGTGTTAAACACCAGAGAACTCACACAGGAGAGAAGCCTTTTTCATGTTTAGAATGTGGGAAATGTTTTAACCAGAAAGGGAGTCTTGATGAACACCATAGAACTCATACAGGGGAGAAGCCTTTTTCATGTTCAGAATGTGGGAAATGTTTTACAAGGAAATCAAATTGTGTTAAGCACCAGAGAACCCACATACAGGAGAAGCCTTTTTCCTGTTAATGTGGGAAATTTTTTAACCAGGAAGCGCTTCTTGATCGCCATCAGAGCAGTCACACAGAGGAGAAGCCATTTTCATTTTCTTAATGTAGGAAATATTTTACTTGGAAATCAACTGTTAATAAACATCAGAGATGTCACATAGGGGAGAAGCCTTTTTTTATATTCATAATGTTGGAATAGTTTTAACCAAAATTAAATGTTCTTAAATGGGTTGTCTCTTGTCATTCCTCATGTTTGCTGACAAAAGGATAAAACTAAACTTTATTAATTCCAAATATAAAGCTATACCCATAATTCACCCCCTGAAGATTAGTCAGAAGGTGACTAATAGAAAAAACATATACCCCACATCTCAGTATATAGGGTGAGGTGAGGTTTACACACTCACTCTCCAAGCCTCTCATTTCTGCGGGTTTCATCGTCCTCACCAAAGGCGACTCATCAAGAGACTATTTAATATTGACCTATATTCAAGCGAGACTAAGCGGAAAAAAAAAACTATAATCATGTATCATGTTATTCAGAACAGTCAGAAAACTAGCCACATATTGGCAGATCCCAGACCTCAAACTATATACTTCGGAAGGTTATAAGCCCCTCCAGTGTCAGGAATAGATAGTATGAATTTGAATTTACCAAATGGCTGCAATGAAACAAAGAGTGAAAAATTTAAAGCGGTCTGAATACTTTCCATACCCACTGTATCAGTAAAAATAACTCCTCTTTATTAGGTAAAGTATAAAAGAATTGCGCCATTTTCCGATATCCGTCGCTTCTCCATTTTTCATGATTTCAAGTTGGGTGAAGGCTTATTTTTCATGTCAAGCTGACTTTTTTAATGGATGCCATTTTGGTGCAGATACGATCTTTTGGTCGTCCTTTACTGAATTTTAATGTTGCGGTGACCAAGAAAAGTAATTCTGGGGTTTTGACATTTTTTCTCGTTACGCCATTTAGCGATCGGGTTAATTCTTTTTTATATTGATAGATCGGGCGATTCTGAATCCGGCTATAACAAATATGTGTATGTTTGATTTTTTATTGTTTTATTTTGAAAGGGGCGAAAGGGGGGTGATTTGAACTTTTATATTTTAGTATTTTTAAAAACATTTTTTTCTACTTTTGGCATTGTGAAGACATACAGCATTGTATCTTAATTAACCAGATGACTATTTTTAGCAAACGAAAAATAATAGAATGTTATCTGTATGTTGGCTTTAAATTTAAGTGCTGATTTCTGGTTGGTCAAGAAAACAGACTTTTGCTTGTGTAAGCCGGTAATATTGACTTTTATTGTGCGCTTATCCTTGATCACTAGTGATGTTTGCTGATATGCTAATTATGCATTGTGTTATGGAGCCAGTTTGCTGACTTCTAAAGCAGAGAGGGAAAAACTATGCAAATAGTTTAAATAATCAAGTAATGCAATAATCTCATCTCCATTCTTACCCTTTATGTAAACACTGAATGAGGGACACTTGTTAAGTCTAAAAATAGGTTACATGCCTCTGTATAAAGAGACTGAGAGAGAGAAACAGCCAGAGAGATTCTGCCAAGACATCTATACATCCAAAGGACAAGAGACAGGACAGCAGCCATATTTTCACAAGGGACATGGACCTATCATTCTATAGGAAACAACCTAGGGGTTTTCAGCCTTGGTTGGAAGAATACAGATCTGCTCCATTGACCATCACTGAACCATGGATACGTTCGGAGAAGCCAGATTGTGGTCTTTGGATCAACTGGCCTTGTACCTTGTATGGACTCAATGGACTGTCATCTTCCTACACTTATTGTTACATCCTCTCTGTGTGCGGGCCACAGGTGGAGTAGTCGACCCTGGAAGATGAAGCCAGGTTGTGATCCTTGGATCAACTGGCCTTGTATGGACTGTCATCTTCCTACACTTGTTGTTACCTCCTCTCTGTGTGCGTGCCACAGGTGGGGTAGTGACCCTGGAAGGTCTGAAGTCACAGCTGCTATTATCCCGGCGGGTTAGTGGAGGGTGAGACTCTGTAATGTCCACCATCTTGGGTACTGTGCTGGGACTGTTCTTTGTGTTATCTGCCTGTTTTGTAGTTCAATAAAGCATTGCCACACTTTTATCCTCACCCTGTGTTGTCTGAGTAGCGTTTTGAACATGTTAAAAGGAGAGCGGGAGTTCAGCAGGACAATGCCTGGTCCATGTGGTTTTGGCTAGCGGGCGGCGCTCATAGCATTCCGGCAGTGCCAAGCATAGAGGTCTGCTGGAGACCTCTGGTTGTCATGCCAGCCCATCGGTGACGAGGTCACCGATGGTGGGATTTCCGGAAATCTTGCTGGAAGTGCCGCTGTCAGAGGCTGTTAGGGGCAAATGGCAGATGTTCAAAACAGCTGACATGTGCCGGAAAAGATGTGGGCTCACCCCCGGAGCCCACATCAAATGGAGGAAGTACATTTACGCCCGATGTCAGAGAGGGGATTGTTTTTACAGAGACAAAAGTAATTAATCATGTACAGTATACATACAATTACAAAAATACACAGCTTCTAATGGTAAATAGTATAGAGTTACGACAAGAAAATATAATTTGTGTAAACCATGTGTAGATATAAAAATTCAGGCAAATGTATATATCACCTGGAGGCTGTGCTGGGCTGCATGCTCTTATCATCTCCCACGTCGACTACTGCAACCTCCTACTCTCTGGCTCCCCTCTAGCACTCTGGCTCCGCTCCAGTCCATCCTACACTCTGCTGCCCGACTAATCCACCTGTCTCCCCGCTATTCCCCAGCCCCCCCCTATGCCAGGCCCTTCACTGGCTTCCTATTGCCCAGAGGCTCCAATTCAAAACCCTACCCATGACATACAAAGCCATCCACAACCTGTCTCCTCCATACATCTGTGACATGGTCTCTAGGTACCTACCCGCATGCAACCTTCCATCATCTCAAGATCTCCTTCTCTACTCCCCCCTTATCTCTTCTTCCCACAACCGCATACAAGACTTCTCCCGTGCTTCCCCCATACTCTGGAACTCTCTGCCTGTAAAAAATGCGTATTCTTGTAAAATACTTAGGACTAGTTACCAGATGAAAATGTAGTGGTTTATGTGAATTCTTCCATCAAAGAAGATTATTACAGAAAAACATAAAAATAGGTGAAAGATTGTCCATTAGTTCATAGCATGTATTCTTCTTTCTCTGGGATCTCACATGGCAAATGGCGTCTGTCTCTCTTAGGCTTCTTACGTAGTAAAGTTGCATCTCAGCTGTCTGTCCATTCAATGCTATGTCCGTGCAGAGATGACATCTTCGCGTCTGTGTCTCATGATGGGGAGGGAGCAACAGCGACCTCTAGAGTAAACCCCCACCTTAAATATACATCTTTCAAAGCATGTGATCTCCACATATGGAGTTGTCTTTATCATGAGCTAAACTTAAATATGTAGTGGAGTTGACATTTAACATGAGCTAAACATGCTAAAATAACACATGCAGTGTCAGCGGAAGGCACTGTTCAGCACAGAACTGAGTGTAATAAGAAATTAACGGATTATTAATATTTAACAATTCCCCCTTTTGAGGGAGACAGACATTAATTGGAACCCTCAAAATATAATGAGATCTTCTTTCTTCTTTTCTTCTTCTTTGATAAAATAGTTTAATATCAATAATAATAATATCAGATTATTGTTATACGTACTCGATGACATAATTGATGTGAATTCATGTTATGGTAAGCCGTGAACAATATTCATATAAAATATGTATAATTATACTTCCCTAAACCTAAATTGAAGCATCTCAGGTTCAGTCATCATCATCTGATGTCATCCGGTCTTCATTTTGATGTCTTCTTGGTTCTTTTAAAAAACACAGTTTTTCGATAGCATATAGATGTTGTAGAAATCGTGTTGTGTCAAGTCAAAGTCCATAAATTCAAATGTTGATAACAAAGTCTATAGATGAAATGCAGCTTTAATATCTGTGCAGTGTCACCTTTAAAAACCTGGGCTTACATTGGCTCGCCTTGGATATTCTGGAATCCTCCATCGGTACTGGTCTTTGAACAGCTGTGATGTCTTTGGTCAGCAAAGCAAGGGTTAAAATGACTCTTCCTTGCTAAACATAGCACCATAACCAGTCCTCAGTCCCAGTGGCGGATCTTAATAGGGGCGGATGGGGCGGTCGCCCCGGGCCCAAGGTTTTTTGGGGGCCCAGGGAGCAGGGGCGGGCTGGGCCGGGTGGCAGAGAGGCAAATGCCCCCCCCCGGGCCACTCCCCCAGCACCTGTACAGGGCCGGCCGTGCCCTGTGCTGTGACGCCGCCGGCAGCAGACAGCCGCCCGCGTCACAGTCTATGGGGCCGGCCGGGTCCGGGAGCTGTGCACGGCCGTCGCAGTCATCTTCGGCTGCTCAGCTCCGGCTCCCTCCGGCTGCACTTCCGGGTCAGATGTCGGGCATGCGCAATGACGTCATCGTGCACGCCCGACATGTCCCGGAGGATGCTGAAAGCAGAGGCGCTGCTGGGGAGCGAGCCGGCTGTGAGGTAAGTATGGGGAACTTTTTTATTTATAAAATGAATTAAATGGGGGAGGGGGTGAGTGGGGGCTGTACACAATGAAGGGGGGGTGACTGGGGCCTGTATCTGATGAAGGGGGGTGACTGGGGCCTGTATATGAAGGGGGGTGACTGGGGCCTGTATCTGATGAAGGGGGGGTGACTGGGGGCTGTATATGATGAAGGGGGGTGACTGGGGGCTGTATATGATGAAGGGGGGGTGACGGGGCTGTATATGATGAAGGGGGGTGACTGGGGGCTGTATCTGATGAAGGGGGGTGACTGGGGCCTGTATCTGATGAAGGGGGGTGACTGGGGGCTGTATATGATGAAGGGGGGTGACTGGGGGCTGTATATGATGAAGGGGGGTGACTGGGGGCTGTATATGATGAAGGGGGGTGATTGGGGGCTGTATATGATGAAGGGGGTGACTGGGGGCTGTATCTGATGAAGGGGGGTGACTGGGGCCTGTATATGATGAAGGGGGGGTGACTGGGGCTGTATATGATGAAGGGGGGTGACTGGGGGCTGTATATGATGAAGGGGGGTGACTGGGGGCTGTATATGATGAAGGGGGGTGACTGGGGGCTGTATATGATGAAGGGGGGTGACTGGGGGCTGTATATGATGAAGGGGGTGACTGGGGGCTGTACGTGATGAAGGGGGTGAGTGGGGCTACACAGGATGAAGGGGGTTGAGTGGGGCTAGACATGATGAAGGGGGTGAGTGGGGTTGTACATGATGAAGGGGGTGAGTGGGGGCTTCACATGATGAAGGGGGTGAGTGGGGCTGTACAGGATGAAGGGGGGGTGACTGGGGTTGTACGGGATGAAGGGGGTGAATGGGGGCTTCACATGATGAAGGGGGTGAGTGGGGCTTCACAGGATGAAGGGGGGATGAGTGGGGGCTTCACATGATGAAGGGGGGTGAGTGGGGCTGCACATGATGAAGGGGGGGTGAGTGGGGCTGCATATGATGAAGGGGGGTGAGTGGGGCTGAACATGATTAAGTGGGGGATAAGTGGGGCTGCACTTGATGAAGTGGGGGATAAGGGGGACTGCACATGATGAATTAAGGGGTAAGTGGGACTGCACATGATGAATTAAGGGGTAAGTGTGACTGCACATGATGAATTAAGGGGTAAGTGGGACTGCACATGATGAATTGGGGGTAAGGGGAACTGCACATGATGAATTAAGGGGTAAGTGGGACTGCACATGATGAATTAAGGGGTAAGTGTGACTGCACATGATGAATTAAGGGGTAAGTGGGACTGCACATGATGAATTGGGGGTAAGGGGAACTGCACATGATGAATTAAGGGGTAAGTGGGACTGCACATGATGAATTAAGGGGTAAGTGTGACTGCACATGATGAATTAAGGGGTAAGTGGGACTGCACATGATGAATTGGGGGTAAGAGGAACTGCACATGATGAATTAAGGGGTAAGTGGGACTGCACATGATGAATTGGGGGTAAGGGGGACTGCACATGATGAATTGGGGGTAAGGGGCACTGCACATGAAGTGGGGGTAAGGGGGACTGCACATGAAGTGGGGGTAAAATTAGCTGCACATGATGATGGGGGAGTGGGGCTGCACATGAAGTTGGGGGGGAAGGGGACTGCACATGATGAAATGGAAGGGGGGATAAGGGGCTGCAAATGATGAAGCGGCACTGCAGATGAAGTGAGTGGGTGATAGGGGACTGCAATGGATGAAGTAAGGGGACTTCAAATTAAAGTGGGGACATTAAAGTGGATCCCCTATGGCCAGGATCACGTTGGGCGATTTTGTGCGTATTGGCCATAGGCCTACAGCTTATGTGCAACGTCTTTTTAGGCCGTGTCCACACGTGGTGGAATGGTGGCGGGTTTTCCGTATGGACCCGCAGCAAACCAAGTGCTGCGGTCCGTACGGCTGTCAATTCCCGCACGGGGACCGCAGCGCTCAGGTGGGAAGGGGGGTACAGGGGCCCAGGTTTTATGAACAGCCCCGGGCCCATAGTCCACTTAATCCGCCACTGCTCAGTCCTAATGCACAGGACATATGTCAGGGTTGTAGCTTCCTGACAATTACCTTATTGTTCACCAGCCTTCATTGAAGCTTTTCAGGTGGAACTTGGTAAGAACGTGATAACACCGTTCATCTCAGCATCATAGGATTATCGTCCTCTAGTTGTCAGGTTAGATACTTAATTGTGACTGTCAGTGGTGGATACTGCACTTGTGGCTGTCAGTGGTGGATACTGCACTTGTGACTGTCGGTGGTGGATACTGCACTTGTGGCTGTCGGTGGTGGATACTGCACTTGTGACTGTCGGTGGTGGATACTGCACTTGTGACTGTCGGTGGTGGATACTGCACTTGTGACTGTCGGTGGTGGATACTGCACTTGTGACTGTCGGTGGTGAATACTGCACTTGTGGCCGTCGGTGGTGGATACTGCACTTGTGGCCGTCAGTGGTGGATACTGCACTTGTGGCCGTCGGTGGTGGATACTGCACTTGTGGCCGTCGGTGGTGGATACTGCACTTGTGGCCGTCGGTGGTGGATACTGCACTTGTGGCCGTCGGTGGTGGATACTGCACTTGTGGCCGTCGGTGGTGGATACTGCACTTGTGGCCGTCGGTGGTGGATACTGCACTCGTGGCCGTCGGTGGTGGATACTGCACTCGTGGCCTTCGGTGGTGGATACTGCACTCGTGACCGTCTGTGGTGGATACTGCACTCGTGACCGTCTGTGGTGGATACTGCACTTGTGGCCGTCGGTGGTGGATGCTGCACTTGTGGCCGTCGGTGGTGGATACTGCACTCGTGACTGTCAGTGGTGGATACTGCACTCGTGACCGTCTGGTGGATACTGCACTTGTGGCCGTCGGTGGTGGATACTGCACTTGTGACTGTCGGTGGTGGATACTGCACTTGTGACTGTCAGTGGTGGATACTGCACTTGTAATTGACACAGTCTATTACTCAGAAATCATAGCTTTGTTACCTTCTGGGACTTCTGGATCGCGGTGTTTTTCTTCTTGCTACTGGTAAGAATCAATTGAATTTAGAAATATGAAAAGTCTTTATTAACATAATTTCAGTTCTTGCTTGAAGTCTTCATTCCCTATTCTATACCAAACCTGGTAATTTTCCTAACCTATAATATCACAGCGTACCATAGCAATCAGTAACATCCATATAATTATTATCAGAATTTGTACCATATATGGATTTCAAAAACAATAATAAACCAATAATAAGTGATGATACATTATTATCCATATTCTTCATGTGTTAGAACATTTTTATGTCATAGGTGTAATTACCTTTTTCAACCCATAGGTGTCAATGTGTTTTATGTAACCAGTGTTTTCATCTTTATTATTCAACTTTATTAATAGAATATATTTATTATACTAATAATATGTAGGAATGTATAGCCATGAACCAAAATAAGAATATATAAATGAATGAATAAAAGAATTGTTGCATAGAATTCAGAACTGAAACATTTTCCTTTGTAATAGAACCATATCATCGCTATATTTAATGAAGCAATATTCTATACTAGACATTACTTTATTAAATATTGATGGTTTTTTTCTTGATTGACAGAAAAAATAAAAATTTAGGAATTCAAATAAAAATAGAATAATAAAATTGAAAATGAAAAACAAGAATAAAAATAAGGCCTTTATATTGATACCAAATGCAGAGTAGTTATGTCCTCAGTAACATATACTCTTAATATTTCCATGATCTCGATTATTTCATAATTGTCATAAACTTGTTACCAAAATATCCAAATTATGCAACTTTGCATGTAATACTCTTCTCAGTGTAAATAAATGACTCTTTATAATACTTAATGTTATTATACCCAATACTTATACCATTGTACCTTATTAATATTTCTTTTTTATTAAAATGTGTGAAGAAGAGGTATTAATCTAATGTGATGATGAAGTCAGGATCAAAAACATATTTCCCCCTTAATACCAAAAAATATTGTTTTATGAAATAATTCATTTATCAAACCAAAATGAAAAATAATTAATTTATAAATTATGTGAATTTATACTTGCTTATACCATTATTTGTCTGAAGATGTGTAACCATTAAAATTAATTTGAATATCATAAAATTATCCTTTGGAAAAATTAATTTAAATGTAGATTTTCTTAAACCATTTTGATGTGCGATTGCACCTATCCACAATTAACTAAATCAAGAAATAATTACTAAAGAAATCTAGAAATATATGCTGTGTAGATAATATTTCATTATATCTTAATATTCTAAGAATTTAACTGATCTGCATATTTCTCCTAAAGACAAAGTTTTTCCTCATACAGAACCTCGAGGCGTCTCATACATCAAATGTATCACATTACTCCTAAGCAGCTGCTCATACACGCATCATCTGTCACTCAGACTGTGTCACATATAAGTTCACACCACAGATTTCACATACGAAGGTGTATTTTAACCCAAATTATCCTAATTATCAATGCGCATTGTAAACTATTACATTTAGTATCTTAATATTTCTTGGTAAATTCCCCAAATACACATGACATAAATATATGTTGTATAGCTATACTTGAAACTTTAGGCCTAGGAAAAAAAATTCCTTTGATATGCAAAAGTTGAGACTCCTTAAAAATTCTTTTTCTAAAGAACAAGGACATGGTATACTGGTATACTTATTATTAGAACAAAGTTCAAATTTCACATGCTGTAGTTGTCATTCATGCCATGCAGTAAAGGCATACACACAGAACACATTTTAAATTGTTAGTTATATGAATATTATTTAAGTGTTAAATATATAAAATCATGCAATTATTATAACTTCCTGTGTAAATAAAGGCATAAATCCTTGTAAGAGAATTTTTCGCGATTAAGTCCTGCTTTGAAATGAAAATTCTAAGGAAAAATAAAAGAGAAGGTTAATATATTCATAATTCTAAATATTACTGGAGTAGATTTTAATTTTCACTACAAAATACAGTTCTACAAATTCAAATAAAGAATCTTTTTGTGACGCAATAACACGAGATGCAGGATTTAAAAACCAAAATTTGGTTACAAAAGTCTTTATGAGGGACTGTATCTTGACATTCTCACTCAGCATTCTATACAGGCGTTCATATATGGACATGAATGTGTAGGTACATTCCTTCCGACCAATCCTTAATTTTTGAAGAATATCAATATCTGGATAATTTTCATTTGATGCACAAAAAATCAGAATTTTTAATCTGTCTTTATCATTTAAGTTCTCATGTGTTTCACCAGATAACTTTAAAGTCAATCTCCTAGCAAAATTTACAGGGATCCACATTTTGAACAACTGATTCTTCTCTTCGTTAGTTAAATCAAATTTCTCAGCACAGCTTTCAAAAACCTCAGAGTTTCTACAAACATGGATTTTGTTATCACATGCAGGAATGATTTTGCATATTTTTAACACATTTTTCCTTACTTTACTTCAGAGTTGGGCCTCTGAGTGGTCTATTCTTAGTGGTCCGTCTTTCCCTTGTACGTCCTCTACATCAAATCTGAAGTCTCCTCCTACTTCTCCATCTTGTTCCACGTCTGCAAGGTCACCTTGAATGGCTGCTACAGACACTTGATTACAGTCTTGTTCAATCTCCCTAACTTTACAGCCAATCTCGGGAACATCACTATTTTCCTTCACACAGCAATCATCTTTGGATTTCTCTGACACCGACCTATGAAATATACCATTTGTAGAATATTTTTTAATCTCTTTCTCTATTGAAAAGCTTAGTATCTATCTTTAGATTTTCCACTTCACATTCTGCATATAAGCTGAGCCATAATACTTCTGAATTAGACTCATCTACAGACTTAAATTTCAATTTACTCTGCTTAGAATAACAAGTAATGACATCCATATTTCTTACCTTGAAATATCTCAGCTTGTCGTTCCTTTGATGGACAACGCTGGGCTCTTGTCTTCACACGTCTGGCTTCAGCACGTCTGGCACTTGTAGTACTTCTCAATCCATCTGGCAATTCTTAGTCCTCACTTCTAGGTTCTGTCTGATTCTTGTGAGTAGTGGAGTTCCTCATAACTTGCACATATGACTGACGTTAGCAAAGTTCAATCCCCCTTTTGGGCAAGTTGAGGGAAATCCGAAAAAAAAGTACAAAAATTCAGATCCTGGCTGGCTCGCCAATGTAAAAAATGCGTATTCTTGTATAATACTCAGGACTAGTTACCAGATAAAAATGTAGTGGTTTATTTGAATTCTTCCATCAGAGAAATAACTATTACAGAAAAACATAAAAAATAGGTGAAAGAGAGATTGTCCATTAGTTCATAGCAAAGCAACATGTATTCTTCCTCTCTGGGATCTCACATGGCAAATGGCGTCTGTCTCTCTTAGGCTTCTTACGTAGTAAAGTTACATATCAGCTGTCTGTCCATTCAATGCTATGTACGTGCAGAGATGACATCTTCGCGTCTGTGTCTCAAGATGGGGAGGGAGCAACAGCGACCTCTAGAGTAAGCCCCCACCTTAAATATACATCTTTCAAAGCACGTGATCTCCACATATGGAGTTGACCTTTTACCATGAGCTAATCTTACATATGTAGTGGAGTTGACATTTACCATTTGCTAAAATAGCACATGCAGTGTCAGTGGAAGGCAATTGCCAGAACAGAACTGAGTGTGATAAGAAATTAACAACCAAATTATTAATATTTAACATCTCGTCCCATTATTAATAGATAATGTGTCGGATAGAAGGCCGTCTCCCCTAATTATCAGTTTAGGGTCAGTGTATAAGGAGAGAATGATACATAACAAGAAAAGTCCCAACCCAATATGTCATAGAGTGATCTTGAAGAAAGTCCGGGCACTATGTCCAACGCTTCTTCAGTGTCGGCAGAAACAAGGCACATTGGGATCCCCGGGGTTTCCGCATTTGACATTAATAACAATGTTTTCTCACGAGCTTCTCTGTCCTTAATAAAGCCAACCTGATGGTCGGTAACAATTGGGGGCAGGTAGTGGGAGAGCCGGGCTGTAATCACTTTAGAGAATATTTTCACATCTACAGTAATTAGTGATATTGGATGAAAATTAGGGCAGACATTTGGTTCTTCTCCAGGCTTTCAAAAACAATGTTATGTCAGCCTCAAGTAATTAAGGGGCAGAGAGGGAGTCTTCTGAGATATTACTGAACACTTCTCCTAAAATGGTAATAACTGGGGTGCAAACCTCTTATAAAATCTATTATTGCCTCCATCTGGCCCAGGGTTCTTCCCGATAGGGTATGATTTAATGGCCTCTCCGATCTCTTCCTCAGTGACAGCTTTGTCTAGTTCCTCCAGCTCAGGGGTCTGTAAGGAAGGAAGAGCAGCGTCCATAATATATTTGTCAATTTGTCTTTCCAGAATATTAGGTGGCATGTCGTGGTATTATCCATGGATATTATAGAGCGAGCTATAACAGCAACAACATGCCTCAGCTTTATTTTCTTTATTTTGGATACATACGTATGTCCCTTGCATGCATGGATATAACCTCCTTGCCAATGAGAGACCACATTTATCTGTGGATTCGTACGAGTACCTTCTCATGTGATCTTGGTATTTTCTATACGTTTCATCTATTAACAACTTTATCGTCTTTCTTTTTTCAATCAGATAATTTTTATTGAACAAAACAAAGAATTACTAACATTTTGTTTTTCTTATACAAACATTGTGAGAAAAATAATAAAAAAAATAAAAACCAGTAAACAATACAACAACCGGTTACAATGATATAAATCCCAATTTCGCTCTATAGTAGAGGGTGTACAGCAGTGAATAACGCTGTGCATCCCCTGTAGTCCCAGAGCGTCTCTCCCAAACCCCCCTCCAGCCCCCTTCTCTCTTTCTCCCTACAGTCAGGTTAGAAGTTGAGAGTGAGTGGGAAGGGGCCGATTACAGCACAGCAGAGCAAGGTTGAGGTTGCCCGTGTTGAGTCCAATTACGCCGCAGGCTCCACTCCTGGTGGTGCCCTTCTGGACATTCCTTTAAGGTTCAGCTTTGCAACCATACTGGCCACGTCAAACAAAAATGTTGCCTTCATGGACGCTGTTTGGAGGGTCGTGAGTCATGGGAATCATGCCGCCCAGTCAGTTAACCTGCTAGAGAGATCCTTCGTTGCTCCCAAGCATGACATCACACTCCCTAGGAGGAAGGTTATGCCACTGTGGCGACCATACTCCTGGGGGCGCCACAAGTGCACTGATGCCCAGCCACTGCTCAATGATTCTGCTGGTACATTGACCCAGACCACTACATTCCCCTCGCACTCTACACAGCCTGAATCTGACCCTGATGAAACTCAGGTTACACTTCTCATATAATGTTCCACCTTACACGGTGACAAAGAGGAAGCTGCAGATGAAAGTACAGGTTCAGCCCACCTGCCGTCAGAAACACCGCCGTACTATCAGGGGCCCTGTGCCAGAGCCGTCGCCAACGAGTGGGCCCCCCCTGCTTGCTCAGGATCACAGCACTTGCAAGGTTGAAATACTTACCTCTCCCTGCTCCACCGCCATGACGTCTTCCGCGTTTCCTGACACTGATATTCTGATCAGAGAGCACAATGACATCACGTCTGTATGCCCTCTGCCTAAACAGCCAAGTGCAGTGGGATGGAAGATGGGGACGACAAGGAGTCCTGACTAGTACAGGGATTCCATAGCGAGGAGACTTATTTCATTGTTTTCAATGTTGGGACTGCTATTTTTGGGGAGCACTATACTCTGGAGAATGATAGATGGGGCCCACCATACACTGGAACATTTCAAAGGTGGACATCAGACACTGGAGCAGCATGTACAGGGCCCATTATACACTAGAGCATTAGAAATAGGGTCCATTATGTATGGAGCATTATTTGGGCCCATAAGACAGTGGAGCTTCATCCATGTGGACCAACATATACTGTAGCATTATGTGGAGCTCATCATATACTGTTTCAAACATTATATGGGATCAATGATTCTGTAGGGAGAAATAGATGGGCCTCATTACTCTGTATAGTGCACTATGCGGTGGCCATAATACTGTATGGAGTAATATACTGTCCACTTTTGGAGCTATTGGAGAATTTTAAATGGATATCAGTCATGAGATGTAAGAAGTGAAGTATTTTTCATTGTACTATACCACTATTTCTCTGCCGTATCAGAGCATCATGAGTTGTGGTATGTGTTAAAGGGGCGCTCTTTGGCCCAGGGCACATGAAATCCTGGAGCCAGCCCTACCCCCCCCCCCCGCAACTTTAACCAAATAACCCCCATTTTTCAATGCGTAACTTGTATTATGAAGTAAATAAAGGGTGACAAGCTTCAGGAATAAGAATTTATGGTTTTGGCATTCAAATGGGCACTGTAGGTGTGTTTCCTGTCTTTTTCTCACTCCCGACTTTTCTTCCCCATTGACTTACATTGGGTTTCGTGTTTCAGTCTGTACGAAACCCGACTTTTTCCGTTAGTCGGCCGATCTCACTCGACCCGACTTTTGAGAAAGTCGGGTTTCGCGAAACCCGACTCGACCCGAAAAAAGGCAAAGTCGCTCATCTCTAGTCGCAATAATAGGTGTAGTGTCGCTGTGGGTGTATGGTGCTGCGGGGGCTCTGCCGACATTTTGTGGAAGGCCAGAGCCCCCGCAGTTTATATATTTATTTTTACTCATTTATATAGCGCTATTAATTCCACAGCGCTTTACAGACATTAGTGGCATTGTCCCCAATGAGGCTCACAATCTACATTCCCTATCTTTAGAGACGGACATGGGGCGCGTCTTTCCAGATCACAACATGTCTATTTATCTTTTGGAGATGTGATAAACCTCACCCGTACAATGTATTGGATGCAGTGAATCCGCACGGTTCAGTGATCACATGTGGAGTCACCTATGTTCAATAGCCGGCAGCGGACATGTGCTGCATCCAAAGCGCTGCCAATTCCTGATCGTGTGCACCCGGCCTAAGGAAATAAATCAGTCAATTTCAGAAAAAAAACAAATTCACACAGACACCAGCCAGACACGGACAGCAGCCAGACACGGACAGCAGCCAGGCACGGACAGCAGCCAGGCACGGACAGCAGCCAGGCACGGACAGCAGCCAGGCACGGACAGCAGCCAGGCACGGACAGCAGCCAGACACGGACAGCAGCCAGACACGGACAGCAGCCAGACACGGACAGCAGCCAGACACGGACAGCAACCAGACACGGACAGCAGCCAGGCACGGACACCGGCCAGACATGGACAGCGGACAGAGACGGAGAGCAGCCAGACACGGATGTCGGCCAGACACGTAAACCGACCAGACACGGATGCCGGCCAGACATGTACAGCAGCCAGACACGGAGAGCGGCCAGACACGGAGAGCGGCCAGACACGGACACCGGCCAGACACGGACACCAGCCAGACACGTACAGCAGTCAGACACGGACACCGGCCAGACACGGACAGCGGCCAGACACGGACACCGGCCAGACACGTACAGCAGCCAGACACGGACACCGGCCAGACACGGACAGCGGCCAGACACAGACAGCGGCCAGACACGGACACCGGCCAGATACGTACAGCAGCCAGACACGGACACCGGCCAGACACGGACACCGGCCAGACACGGACAGCGGCCAGACACGGACACCGGCCAGACAAGGACACCGGCCAGACATGGACACTGTCACTTTTTTTTTATAAATCTGTTGCTGTCGTCTTTCAGCATTTCTGCATCATTTTTTTCCCTGTTCAAATGAATGGGACACAAAAATTCAAGTGAAAAGGCTGCAAAAAAGCAGAAAATTTCCTGCCAACACTGTAGATCAATCCACAGCAACAATGGTGAGTGTGAACAGACACAACAGGGGATTTCTGAGAATGTAAAAATAATTAGCATGAACTGATAAATCCCCCACGGCTCCAGCACTGATGCTCCGGGGGTCTCTGCCAGTCTCCGCACTGGGCTGCAGTGGTCTTGTGGCTCTGGGGGTCTCTGCCAGTCTCAGCACTAGGCTCCAGGGGTCTTGTGGCTCCGGGGGTCTCTGCTAGTCTCAGCACTGGGCTGCAGTGGTCTTGTGGCCCCGGGGGTCTCTGGCAGTCTCAGCACTGGGCTGCAGTGGTCTTGTGGCCCCGGGGGTCTCTGGCAGTCTTAGCACTGGGCTGCAGTGGTCTTGTGGCTCGGGCAGTCTCCGTCAGTCTCAGCACTGGGCTGCAGTGGTCTTGTGGCTCCTGGAGTCTCAGTCAGTTTTAGGACTAGGCTGCAGTGGTCTTGTGGCTTTGGCAGTCTCCATCAGTCTTAGCAATAGGCTGCCAGGGTCTTGTGGCTGTGGGGGTCTCCATCAGTCTCAGCACTGAGCTGCAGGGGTCTTGTGGCTTCACCTTATATTATGTGACTGTACGGCCCCTTCACACGACCTATCATGTTTATCACAGATGCCACGTGTCCCCTATTTGACTTATGGTGCTGCTCTCATGTCCGTGTTTCCCCAGCAGCACAGATGACAAAGGGCCAATACAAGTCTATGGGTCCGTGTAAACGTGCCATCCGTGTGCTGTACATATGCCATCCGTGTGCTGTACATGTGCCATCCGTGTGCTGTACGTGTGCCGTACATAAGCCGTCCGTGTGCTGTACGTGTGCCGTCCGTGTGCCGTACATAAGCCGTCCGTGTGCTGTACATGTGCCGTCTGTGTGCCGTACGTGTGCCGTCCATGTGTTGTACATGTGCTGTCCGTGTGCCATACATGTGCCGCCCGTGTGCCATACATGTGCCGCCCGTGTGCCGTAAATGTGCTGTCCGTGTGCTGTACATGAGCTGTCCGTGTGCCGTCCGTGTGCCGTAAATGTGCTGTCCGTGTGCTGTACATGAGCCGTCCGTGTGCTGTCCGTGTGCCGTCCGTGTGCTGTACATGTGCCGTCCGTGCTTAACATGGAAAGTCTATGAGAAGCTTTGTAATTCCATTTCCATTGTCCATACGGATGACCAAGATCAGAGTCTCATTATCCTGAGTAGAGAAGCTCCAGGGACAAAGACCCCGTCTGGTCCTAACACGCTGGGGGTCCGGAGTATCCAGCCACGGGGCCCGGATTCCCTCTTTTGTGGCCCCAGCGTTTCTTGTAGAATAAATCCCTTTCTCACACAGTCCTGTAGTAATGACTTTGTTCTCACGTTTTGTAGGAGGGTTTGTCTGACTCCATCTTATGTTATCAGTATAAGTGCGAGAGATGAGAGACCGACGACCGCAGTTTCACCGTGTGTCTGGCATCAGTTCTACAGTGTGTGAGACATGGGGTCTGTGACCAAAGCTGGGGGTATATGGGTATATAGAGCATACACAGGGGTCTGTGACTGAAGCTGGGGTATACAGGTGTATGCAGTGTACACAGAGGGGTCTGTGACCGAAGCTGGGGGTATACAGTGTACACAGGCGTCTGCGACCGAAGCTGGGTGTATACAGTGTACACAGGTGTCTGTGACCGAAGCTGGGGTATACGGGTGTATGCAGTGTACACTGAGGAGTCTGTGACTGAAGCTGGGTGTATACAGTGTACACAGGTGTCTGTGACCGAAGCTGGGGTATACAGGTGTATGCAGTGTACACAGAGGGGTCTGTGACCGAAGCTGGGTGTATACAGTGTACACAGGTGTCTGTGACCGAAGCTGGGGTATACGGGTGCATACAGTGTACACTGAGGAGTCTGTGAATGAAGCTGGGGGTATACAGGTGTATGCAGTGTACACAGAGGGGTCTGTGACCAAAGCTGAGGGTATACGGGTGAATACAGTGTACACTGAGGGGTCTGTGACCGAAGCAGGGGGTATACGGGTGTATACAGCATACACAGAGGAGTCTGTGACCAAAGCTGGGGGTATACGGGTGTATACAGCGTACACTGAGGGGTCTGCAACCGAAGATGTGGTATACGGGTGTATACAGTGTACACAGGGGTCTGCGACTGGACCTGGGGGTATACGGGTGTATACAGTGTACACAGGGGTCTGTGACCGAAGCTGGAGGTATACGGGTGTATACAGTGTACACAGAGGGGTCTGTGACTGAAGATGGGGGTATATGAGTTTATACAGCGTACACAGAGGGGTCTGTGACCGAACCTGGGGATATACGAGTGTATACAGTGTACACAGGGGTCTGTGACTGAAGATGGGGGTATACGGGTTTATACAGCGTACCCAGAGGGGTCTGTGACTGAAGATGGGGGTATTCGGGTTTATACAGTGCACACACAGGGGTCTGTGACCGAACCTGGGGGTATACGGGTTTATACAGTGTATACAGGGGTCTGCGACTGAAGCTGGGGGTATACGGGTGTATACGGTGTACACAGAGAGGTCTGTGACCGAAGCTGGGGTATACGGGTGTATACAGCGTACACTGAGGGGTCTGCAACCGAAGATGTGGTATACGGGTGTATACAGTGTACACAGGGGTCTGCGACTGAACCTGGGGGTATACGGGTGTATACAGTGTACACGTGTCTGTGACCGAAGCTGGGGGTATACGGGTGTATACAGTGTACACAGAGGGGTCTGTGACTGAAGATGGGGTATACGGGTTTATACAGCGTACACAGAGGGGTCTGTGACTGAAGATGGGGGTATACGGGTTTATACAGCGTACACAGAGGGGTCTGTGACTGAAGATGGGGGTATACGGGTATATACAGCGTACACAGAGGGGTCTGCGACCGAAGCTGGGGCTATACGGGTGTGTACAATGTATACAGGGGTCTGCGACCAAAGCTGGGGGTATACGGGTGTGTACAGTGTATACAGGGGTCTGCGAGTGAACCTGGGGGTATACGGGTGTGTACAGTGTATCCAGGGGTCTCCGATTAAAGCTGGGGGTATGCGGGTGTATAGTGTACACAGGGGTCTGCGACTGAACCTGGGGGTATACGGGTGTATAGTGTACACAGGGGTCTGTGACTGATCTGGGGGTATACGGGTGTATAGTGTACACAGGGGTCTGCGACTGAAGCTGGGGGTATACGGGTGTATAGTGTACACAGGGGTCTGCGACTGAAGCTGGGGGTATACGGGTGTATAGTGTACACAAGAGTCTGTAACTGAAGATGGGGATATACATAGTACAAAGAGGTGTCCGCACAAAGGCGGCTCCGCTCTGTATACCCTGTACACACATGGCTCTGCTCAGTACACCTCGTACACACACGGCTCCACTTTGCACACCTCGTACACACACAGCTCCGCTCTGCACACCTTGTACACATACGGCTCCTCTCCGTACACGTTATACACACACGGCTCCGCTCCTTACACCTCGTACACACGCGGCTCCTCTCTGTACACGTTATACACACACGGCTCCGCTCCGTACACACGGCTCCGCTCAGTACACCTCGTACACACGCGGCTCCGCTCCATACACCTCGTACACACGCGGCTTTGCTCCGTACACCTCATACACACGCGGCTCCGCTCCGTACACCTCGTACACACAGGGCTCCGCTCTGTACACCTCGTACACACGGCTCCGCGCCGTACACCTCGTACACACACGGCTCCGCTCCGTACACCTCGTACACACGCGGCTCCGCTCTGTACACCTCGTACACACACGGCTCCGCTCCGTACACCTCGTACACACACGGCTCCGCTCCGTACACCTCGTACACACGCGGCTCCGCTCTGTACACCTCGTACACACACGGCTCCGCTCCGTACACCTCGTACACACACGGCTCCGCTCCGTACACCTCGTACACACGCGGCTCCGCTCTGTACACCTCGTACACACAGGGCTCCGCTCCGTACACCTCGTACACACACGGCTCCGCTCCGCTCCGTACACCTCGTACACACACGGCTCCGCTCCGTACACCTCGTACACACAGGGCTCCGCTCCGTACACCTCGTACACACACGGCTCCGCTCCGTACACCTCGTACACACGCGGCTCCGCTCCGTACACCTCGTACACACACGGCTCCGCTCCGTACACCTCGTACACACGCGGCTCCGCTCTTTACACCTCGTACACACAGGGCTCCGCTCCGTACACCTCGTACACACGGCTCCGCTCCGTACACCTCGTACACACGCGGCTCCGCTCCGTACACCTCGTACACACACGGCTCCGCTCCGTACACCTCGTACACACAGGGCTCCGCTCCGTACACCTCGTACACACACGGCTCCGCTCCATACACCTCGTACACACACGGCTCCGCTCCGTACACCTCGTACACACACGGCTCCGCTCCGTACACCTCGTACACATGTGGTAGGGGGCTGGGCTAGGGGGGTGGACCACTGCTTACCAGACGAGGCAAAGACGAGACGGAGACAGCTTCCACTTCCACTTGTAACAGTTCCGGATTTATTTGTCGTCCTCTGATGACCACCAAACATGCACCGCAGCTTCTTTACACCACTGTATCACCAGGCCCGGGTACCTATTCTTCAGCTCCAGTAATGCATCTCGCGGATCTTTCACTGGGGGCTGTCCTAGACCAATCTACCCCCAGCGCTTCACCTGCCCGAGGTCGTCTTCGAATCGGTACCCCCGGGGCCTCGTCTGTCCTGCGGTCCGTTGAGTCAGGGTCTCCCCCTGACTGTCTCTTCTCCTTGCCTGTCCTGCAGTCCGTCAGGTCAGGGCCACCCCCTGACTGTCTCTCATTTGTCCGTCCCCCTGGCCGAGCTCTTCTCACTTTCTCCGTCTTCTTCTGAGCTCCTCCCGGGACTAGACTCTCCTGGAGCCCCGCCTTCTTCTATTTATCCCCTCTCACAGGGGAATTTCCCACCCCGGCTCCTATCTCCCCGCCCCCCATGACTATGCAGTTTCTATAGCCCTAAGCTGATGTAAAGTCCTGTACTACTCTCCCCTGCCATCTTGTGGTCATTTCACAGTACTGCACTCCCTTTTCTGTCTTTCCCTACTGTTACCTCTCTAACCTGTCAATCTCTGTCCCTAGTGCACAAACCGTCCCCTCCTTCTACCAGTCACATCTGTCCGTAAAGTCACCTTCCCCACACACACGCGGCTCCGCTCCGTACACCTCGTACACACATGGCTCCGCTCCGTACACCTCGTACACACATGGCTCCGCTCCGTACACCTCGTACACACACGGCTTTTCTACATCCACCCTGTAAACCCCTCTTGACCCCACACATAAACTTCAAAGTCCTGCACACACTGAGGCCCCTGATCATGTGACCTGACCCCTGACTCCTCCCCTCCTGTGACCTCATCACATGTCCTGTGCACAGAGCAGCTGTAGAAATCTCCGGCCTCGGGGGTCTCACCAGACTTCGCTCTTTTCTTGCAGGGGCCGCAGTGGATTTCATCCTGGATCCATAGAGCTGAATAGAGGAGCGATGTTCCTTCACTCTGATGGGAATTGATGGTGACGTTTGTCCAACATCCACGTTACCGAGTAAATCCCCCCAGGACTGCAGCCGGTAAAGACCCCGATATCCACAGGTGTCCCCTCTAATTGGGGGAAAGGGATAGGAAAGCCTCTTATCCCGAGGGGAAACCCTGTACATGGAGACATCGGCCTCAGATCTCTCCTGTCCTGTTCTTCCAGAAAAGCCTCAAACTTCTGTGTGTGACTCAGAGCTGAGATCTAACGGGAGAGAAGATTCCAGTGCGGGGAAGACGGGAAACCTTCATATAGACGGCCGGTGGGGATGGAGGCAGTGACCGACTCTGGCCACATCTGTCTCTAGAGCCGCAGTAGAAGATGAAGATGTCGTCCTCATCATGAAGGAGTTATTTCTCATGTCGCGTGTAATGAATATCTCCTGCAGTATTGCTGATGCCGATTCCAGTGTCGGTAATGAGACGAGAATTAGCGTTATGGAAGATGAGTCTATGAGGAACGTGTTCAGCTGCCGACTCCGAGGAGGAAACTGCTTGTTGTCTGTGGCCTAAATATATAGGTTTTATTAGTAGATGTCAGGGGAGAAAACTAAACCCTGTAAGATAATAAATCTCCTCATATGTTTCCCTTATTATCTCCAG
This sequence comes from Dendrobates tinctorius, assembly GCF_039654945.1. NCBI lineage: Eukaryota > Metazoa > Chordata > Amphibia > Anura > Dendrobatidae > Dendrobates > Dendrobates tinctorius. Next base: position 48,365 of record NW_027362163.1, on the reverse strand, counting down.
TAAGTGTATTATTACACAGGATTCTTATGATGTTACATCGGATCATCTTCTTCTCATTCAGGTCTCTACAATATCGGATCCTCTCAGGGAAGATCTTCTACAGAAGAGAATTTTCCTGATTTACCCATCAAGGATGGATATGGACAGAGACAAGATGGTGGAGAGGATGTTACACCTCACCCTAGAGATCCTCTTCCGTCTCACTGGAGAGGTGAGAGATTCTGAGGACGTCACATTACATCATTCTTATCTATGGGAATAACGGATGGACAGAACTGGAGAGGTGAGGACTCTGGGAATGTCTGTAGTGAGATTTATTAATGTGTCTCTCCATAACCAGGATTACACAGTGGTGAAGAAGACCTCTAGTGATCGCTGTCAGGACCCTGTGTCTGAGGGATGAGGAAGACCCCTGAGCCCAATCACGGGGCCTCCACCTCACCCCCTGATCCATGAGGACATCAATGACCAGAAGATCCTAGAACTCACCTACAAGATGATTGAGCTGCTGACTGGAGAGGTGACACTGCTGGGACATTATACAGTAACACTATGATGGGATCGGGGGGATGACGGTATCATTGTATGTGTCAGGTTCCTATAAGGTGTCAGGATGTCGCCGTCTATTTCTCCATGGAGGAGTGGGAGTATTTAGAAGGACACAGAGATCTGTACAAGAACGTCATAATGGAGGTTCCCCAGCCCCTCACATCTCCAGGTAATAGACAGGACTAAATACACACGGCCTAAAATTATCTGTATGTAGAGAATGAATTCAGTCCCTGTATGTGTTTCCTCCAGATCTATCCAGTAAGAGGACAACACCAGAGAGATGTCCCCGTCCTCTTCTTCCACAGGACTGTAACCAAGAAGATCCCAGTGCTCCTCAGGATCATCAGGTAGATGAGAGAAGGTGTCAGGAGATCTCCCCTATGATGTGTAGATGGCTGTGAAGGTCTTGTGCTCAGTCTTGTTTTATCCCCCAGTATTATCTGTTTTATACTTGTGTAATGAGAACGGTGGAGATGGCAGGATTAGAGCTGATCATAGATGGGACTTCTCCATCTGTCTGTGACTTTTACAATATTTGTTTCAGGGTGAAGATCTGACCCATATTAATACTACAGAGACATATGTGAGGGGTGATGAGTGGTGTAAAGAGGAGATTCCCACATATGACTACCCAGGTGAGTAGTAACCACTGAATGCAGAGAAGTCACAGATTCCTCTCAGTCACCGGCTGTGGCTGCTTTATCGGTGGTGTAGTCCGGCCGTATTACCATGGTCACCATTTTGCCTCTAGACCACAACATTCTCCTCCACCCAAAACTGTTCAAATGACTTTGGACATTGAAAGCCCTTTTCTATAGAACTTACAACCTGGAGGATCCACCTACCCCCTGGGATTAGGAGACGCTGACCGTTACCTGCCCAGATATGTAACTATAAAGCCAAATGACAGCGTATGTAGAATGTGCTGACAAGTTAGAAAATCACTTGATGAAAAATATTATGATTGGCCTATAAGAGAAAGCGGAGGGTAATGATGCTGTTGGCTTCATAGAATCCTGAGATCTAATTTCAGGGCTGAAATCTCATATCCTGAGATCTTGTTACCGAGATCTCCATCTGCGCATGTGCCGCCCCCCAGCAGCCATATTCACAGAGTCCACCACACAGGAGGAAACCACGGACATGCGGGGGGCTCTGGACTTTCACGAAAAGTCAGCAGAGTCTCCCCGCAGCGGCGGACTCTCCAGGCAGCAGCAGCGGCGGACACCCAGAGCAGCGGCAGCAGCATTGGCGGTGGCCACCCCAGGCAGCAGCGCCAGGCACCCCAGCAGCACCAAACACTCGCAGCGGGGAACTGCTCATCGGACACCCCCTCATCCCACCCTGCGGCCAGCAGCATCACTCCCCACTCCTGCCTCCTCCAGCAGTGACCCTGGGACCCCGCTTCACCATAGCAGTAAGACGCATGGATTATAAGAAGCGCCACCATGTTATTAAAAAAAAATATTCCTATTTTTCTCCTCAAAATTTGGGGTGTGTCTTATAATCCAAAAAATACCTCCAACATGTTTTTTTATTCTAGTTCTTTTTGTACAGGTTCATTTTGTATGGTAGTCTGATGATGGTGGGGTCGGCCTGCCTCACTTATGTGAGTCTGCAACTACCTGGTAGCCTTTAAAATAAGGTCTCCATTACCTCTGCCAAATGGCTGAGATCTAAATTTAAGACACATCATCTCTGCACTATTATAAAAAGTTCTCTATGAATGTTTAATCTTTCTTCTTGAAACTCATCTGACAGAAAATATTGGCCCTTACGATAGTTTAGATTGCCAAGAACCACCGAGCCCCATACTCTAATTACCCAGAGAGTTTTCACCAGGATAATAGGAAACAAATGGACCTTACAAATTATTTCCCAATGTCTCTTCAATCCAACAATCCCCTATATATGGTTGTACACTACTTTCTGGGCACATGGTAGGGGTAAGAAAGGAAGGAGCGCCATTTAGCTATTCGCACACAGATCTTGATGGAATAGTTTACACACACGATGTATTGGGAGCACTGTTAGTGATCACCTGTCATATGAAAAGATGGCCACCACGAGAAGGCTTGGCTCTATCTACTCTATTTTCCAGATCCCAGTGATTGCCTTGCGCATCATCCTTTAACCCCTCTTCATGGATCTGGACTTACACAGAGACCCCTAGGCTTGGACCATGGTGTTACCTGCTACTCTGTGGGGTGAGATGGCAAGAAGAATAGTCAGGTAGCTGGCCATAACCAGGAGGGCAGAGAAAATACAAAATCAGAAGACACAAGTGTAGTCAGTAAGCGGGCTGGGATTACACCAGGAAACAAATACACCAGCTGAGCACAGAGGACTGAACCAGAGGAGAACAAGGCTGTATCTGGCAGATTCCGGGAATATGCTTCAAGCTTTAGGAGGGTTTGGTGCTTTCTAATTGGCTTAAGCAGGTAGTAGATTGCTACCAGATTGCTGGACAGCACACAAACCCATACTGCCAGGCTGGATGAAACTACTGGTCTCAGGCACCCTAATCTTAGTGGCTGGACAGAGCCAGCGCCCCCCCAGAGCTTCTGGTTTCGACGTCTCTTCTATTACCAGCAACGCCTGCACAATAAATAAGGCGCTGCTTGGTGATGGAATCAAACATCGCAGGAGCAGATTCCAGTGGAGAGGGGACACACCATCTGCAGATGCCCTAATATAACAAAATTACAGGAAACTAAAGCAGTAGAAATCCCCATAAAGTGACTCCATTATGGAAATTATAACCCTCAGTGAATTATTCTATGGGAGTAGTGACACTTTACGGAAATTAGCTCGCACTGGATGTTGCAACATGAAAATTGCACATTTGCCATTTTATTATCCAACACATAATGCCCAGATTGTGCTCCAGGAAACACACACCGTAAATTAAGTGGGTTCTTCTCACTATAGTAATGCCAAATATATGGATGCTAAATATGGTTTGGGCGCACTACAAGGCTCAGAAGAGAGTGGATATTTGACTTTGGGAGAGCGGATATTGCTGGATCGGTTTATGGAAGCCATGTTGCTTTTCAAGAGCTTTTGAGCCACAAATATTGTGGAAACCTTTTGGTTTTCCTCTGACAGATGATGGACCTTAGTGGTGTCTTGTGTTTCCGTGAGATGAGTAGAAGTTTTATTGGTATAATTTTTACCTATATAACATTGTTTGGTGGCTTTTTATTCCATGTTTGGGAAGCAGAATGAACAAACCATTGAGCACCATGATGCGATGGTTCATGCTATGAGGCTTTCGATTAGACTGTGAACTCTCATTGTCTTGGAGAATAATTCAGTATTTTTAAAAAGCTTGTATTTTTTATGGACAGCTTAAGTAGAAATGTTCAAAAGTATAAAATGTGAAGATATTTTATTCAAAATTATTAATTGGTTTTATTTTTAGCAGATGACTGTACCAGGAGATCAGAGGGAACGCTGACATCTTCAATTTTTAAATCTGATGATCTTGAGATATCACAGGACCCAATTGAAGTTAATGCCATTACTCCAGATATACCATCATCCCTTCATAGCCAAGATCTGTCATCTAATACTTTGAAACAGGTCCCATCTTTTGGTTCATTACCAACTACTAAGAAAAATCAAAGTCACGATATAAGCATTAAAAAATTAATTGATTCTAAAGGAAAGGAGCCATTTTCATATTCAGAATATGGAAATAGTTTTCTTGAAAAGACTTGTCTTACACATGAAAAAATTCACATAACAGACAATAGATTTTCCTGTTCACAATGTGGGAAATGCTGTACAAAGAAATCACATTTGGATAAGCACCAAAGAACTCACACAAGGGAGAAACCTTTTTGCTGTTCAGAATGTGGGAAATTTTTTAACCAGAAATCAGATTTGGTTAGGCACCAAAGAACTCACACAGGGGAGAAGCCTTTTTCCTGTTTAGAATGTGGGAAATGTTTTGTGAGGAAATCATCTCTTCTTAGTCACCAAAAAACTCACACAGGGGAGAAGCCTTTTTCATGTTCAGAATGTGGGAAATGTTTTAACCAGAAATCTAATTTTGTTACACACCAGAAAACTCACACAGGAGAGAAGCCTTTTTCATGTTCAGAATGTGGGAAATGTTTTAACCAGAAATCTAATTTTGTTACACACCAGAAAACTCACACAGGAGAGAAGCCTTTTTCATGTTCAGAATGTGGGAAATGTTTTAACCATAAAGGGAATCTTGTTACACACCAAATAACTCACACAGGGGAGAAGCCTTTTTCATGTTCAGAATGTGGGAAATGTTTTAACAAGAAATCTAATTTTGTTACACACCAGAAAACTCACACAGGGGAGAAGCTTTTTTCCTGTTCAGAATGTTGGAAATGTTTTAGCCAGAAATCAGATTTGTTTAAGCACCAAAGAACTCACACAGGGGAGAAGCCTTTTTCCTGCTCAGAATGTGGGAAATGTTTTATCCAGAAATCAGATTTGTTTAAGCACCAAAGAACTCACACGGGGGAGAAGCCTTTTTCCTGTTCAGAATGTGGGAAATGTTTTAACAAGAAATCTAATTTTGTTACACACCAGAAAACTCACACAGGGGAGAAGCTTTTTTTCCTGTTCAGAATGTTGGAAATGTTTTAGCCAGAAATCAGATTTGTTTAAGCACCAAAGAACTCACACAGGGGAGAAGCCTTTTTCCTGCTCAGAATGTGGGAAATGTTTTATCCAGAAATCAGATTTGTTTAAGCACCAAAGAACTCACACAGGGGAGAAGCCTTTTTCCTGCTCAGAATGTGGGAAATGTTTTATCCAGAAATCAGATTTGTTTAAGCACCAAAGAACTCACACAGGGGAGAAGCCTTTTTCCTGTTCAGAATGAGGGAAATGTTTTGCACATAAATCACATTTTGTTACTCACCATAAAACTCACACAGGCGAGAAACCTTTTTCCTGTTCAGAATGTGGGAAATGTTTTAACCAGAAATCAGATTTGGTTAGTCACCATAGAACCCACACAGGCGAGAAGCCTTTTTCCTGTTCAGAATGCGGGAAATGTTTTACCCAGAAATCAAATTTGATTAAGCACCAAAGAACACACACAGGGGAGAAGCCTTTTTCCTGTTCAGAATGTGAGAAGTATTTTAACTGGAAATCAGATTTGTTTAAGCATCAAAGAACTCACACGGGGGAGAATCCTTTCTCCTCTTCAGAATGTGGGAAATGTTTTGTGAGGAAATCATCTCTTCTTAGTCATAGTAACATAGTAACATAGTTTTGAAGGCTGAAGGAAGACCTTATGTCCATCTAGTTCAGCCTATTTTTAGTGCAGCTGTTCTGCATTGTTGATCCTGGGGAAGGCAAAAAACCCACAGAGTAGAAGCCAATTTTCTCCATAGGGAAAAAAATTCCTTCCCCTAAGCTGGGTCAACCATCTACCTATAATATTCTGTTATTCGTAACCTTCTATACTGTTACTCACAAGAAAAGCATCCATTCCTTTCTTAAATTCATTCAGTGAGTTGGCCATCACCACTTCCTCAGGAAGAGAACTCCAGAGCCTCACTGCTCTTACCGTGAAGAACCCTCTTCTATGCTGGTGCAGAAATTGTCTTTCCTCCAAACGAAGAGAATGCCCCCTTGTTCTTGTCACAGTCCTTGGTACAAACAGTTCATTGGAGAGATCTCTGTATTGCCCTCTGATATACTTGAACATATTTATTAGTTCTCCCCTAAGTCTTCTCTTTTCTAGAGTAAATAGACCTAATTTTGATAACCTTTCTGGGTATTGTAGTGAACCAACTCCATTTATTATTTTAGTAGCCCGCCTTTGAACCCTTTCAAGTTCAGTAATGTCTTTCTTGAGCATCGGCGTCCAAAATTACACACAATACTCCTAGTGTGGTCTAACGAGTGATTTGTACAGAGGGAGAATTATGTTTTCATCTCGTGTCCCCAGACCTCTTCTAATGCATACCATGACCCTATTTGCTTTGGTGGCAGCTGCCTGACACTGGGCACTCCAATTTAGCTTCTTATTGACTAAGATGCCTAAGTCTTTTTCCATGCCTGATTTCCCCAGCAGTTTCCCATTTAGTAAGTAATTGTAGCATCTGTTTCTCCTTCCCATGTGCATAACCTTACACTTATCTGTGTTAAACCTCATTTGCCATTTTTCAGCCCAATTCTCCAATTTACTCAAATCTGTCTGTAGTTGCAAACTGTCCTTTGTGTTAGCTACCTTACATAGTTTTGTATCATCTGCAAATACTGATATTTTACTGTGTAAGCCATCCACTAGATCATTAATAAATATATTAAATAGTAGGGGGCCCAATACAGAACCCTGTGGTACCCCACTAGTAACCCTGGTTGTTGTGAGCTCATTTTCTCGTTCACCTTTGATGTCCGATTAACTCCCTCTGCTGGTGAAAGGAGGTGGTGAAACTGATTTGGATGGGAGAAACCTGTCACCTGAACAGGGGGATTGCGATTGGAAATCCGGAATCTCTGAGTGGATATAAGGCAGCCGACGCCCTGTAGGTTTGCTGGTGATTTCTTTGCTCTGAGCTCTGGCCTCCAGTTCAGTTCCTGTCTTCTAAAGCTAAGTTTTGCTCTGTTATTGTTCCATGAGATTTTGTCTGATTTGCTTAGTTTTGTGTTCTGCCAGCCCCGGCTGGGGCTCTGCTGAATTTCCATTTTTGTCCCTGATTGGTTAAATCTCTTTGCTCTGTTTTCAGAATATACCTGAGTGCTGATATAGGGATTTTGAAGTCTAGTGACTTCAGGGCCGTTTTTTCCTATCAGACGTGTTGGGACATTTTTGGTAGGGTTTTTGCGGATTGCAGCCAGCATCTTTTCTGTCCTTCCTATCTAGTTAGTTGGGCCCCATCGTTTGCTCTGCCAGTCTTTCTGTCTACGTTTGTGTTTTCATCTGTTTTCACCGACAATACATGTTGGGGGCTGTCTATTGCTTTGGTGTCTGCTCTGGGGCAGTTTAGATTTCCCCTTTCTTTCTTTAGGCTTATTTAGTTCTCCGGCTGTGAAGAGCCATCTAGGACCACCGTAGGAATGCTCCATGGCTACTGTTAGTTGTTGTGAATAGGATCAGGGGTCTGCAATCCGCTAGCTACCAACCTCTCCTGTTTTCTGGACTTAGCTTGCATTTTTGTTTTTTCCTCCTCCGGTGACTCATTCATAACAGAATCACCAGCCATACCGCAGATTCTAGGGTACTCAATAGCAGGAAAGAATTGTAAAAAAAAAAAGTGTCAGAATTTTTTTTTTTTTTAATGTATATTTTTTTCCTCTTTTTCTCTGGGGCCGTAGGAGGAATTTTTTCTGATCGTGTGGAGCAGCTCGCTGCTGAAGTGTGGGGAATTTCTGCCTATCTTGCTCATTCACGTTTTGCTGAACCAAAGATCCCTACTCCTGATGTGTTTTTTGGGGATCGGTCTAAATTTTTGAATTTTAAGAATAATTGTAAATTATTTCTTGTCTTGAAACCTAGCTCATTGGGGAGCTCTGCGCAGCAGGTTAAAATTGTCATCTCTTTGCTGCACGGCGATCCCCGTTTTCTTTGACACCTGATGATCCTATTCTAACTAATGTGGACGCATATTTTCAAGCCTTGGGGTTGTTGTATGATGAACTTAATGCTATTGATCGAGCTGAAAAAGCCCTGTTGGCATTGAGCCAGGGTCAGGATTCTGCAGAGTTGTACTGTCAAAAATTCTGAAAGTGGGCGGTCCTTACTACCTGGAATGATGGTGCCTTGGCAGCTCTCTTTCGGAAGGGTTTGTCGTAAAAGATACTATGGTGGGATTTCCTGTTCCCTCCGGTCTTGATGATTCTATGTCATTAGCCATTCAGGTTGATCGGCGTTTACGTGAACGTAAAATTACACGAGAAATGTTGCCACCTGTTGAACAAATGTCTGAACCTATGCAGTGTGATAGAGTTTTGTCTAGGGCGCAACGTCAGGAGTTCAGAAGGCATAATAAACTGTGTTTTTTCTGTGGAGATGCCTCTCATAATATTTCTGTCTGCCTTAAACGAGAGAAACATTTTGCACACACATTTGCTGTGGGTGTGCACAACTAAGTTTCTTCTGGCAATTACTCTGATCTGCTCCCTGTCCACATTTTCCGCTAAGACTTTTGTGGATTCAGGAGCGGCTCTGAACCTGATGGACTTGGATTTTGCTAAACTTTGTGGGTTTCCTATGGCACCTCTGCGGACTCCTATCCCTTTGAGGAGTATTGATGCTACTCCTTTGGCGAAGAAAAACCTCAGTTTTGGACCCAGGTGGTAATGCGGGTCGCCCAAGACCATCAAGAAAATTGCAGATTTTTGGTGTGGCATAATTTGCATGATACCATTGTTCTGGGGTTTCCCTGTTTGCAAATCCATAATCCAGTTGTGGATTGGAAATCTGTGTCTGTGGTGAGTTGGGGTTGTCAGTGTGCTCTTAGTGACACTCCTGTTTTCTCCACCTCTCCACAGTCGCATGATGTTCCTGACTATTTGGCTGATTTTTATGATGTATTTAGTGAGAATAAGTCTGCGTCTTTGCCTCCTCATAGGAGTTATGACTGTGCAATTGAGCTGAGCCCTGGGTGTAAATTTCACAAGGGTCGACTTTTCAATTTATCTGTACCCGAGCATGAGGATATGCGATCTTATATTAAGGAGTCGTTGGAGAAGGGTCATATTAGACCATCCTCTTCTCCCTTTGGTGCTGGTTTTTTTTTCGTGGCCAAGAAAGATGGTTCATTAAGGCCTTGTATTGACTATCGTTCCCTCAACAAAATTACTGTTAAATATCAGTATCCGTTACCCCTGATTTCTGATCTATTCTCCAGAGTTAAAGGTGCTTGCTGGTTTACCAAGCTTGACCTCAGGGGGGCGTATAATCTTATTCGCATTAAGCATGGGGATGAATGGAAGACGGCGTTTAATACTCCGGAGGGATATTTTGAGTACCTGGTGATGCCTTTTGGGCTCACTAATGCCCCTTCTGTCTTCCAGTGCTTCATGAATTATATTTTCCGAGACTTTGTGGATAAATTTTTGATCATCTATCTGGATGATATTTTGATCTTTTCCAAGGATTGGGACTCTCATGTGGAACATGTTCGGACTGTGTTCCGGATTTTGAGGGAGAATTCCCTGTATGTCAAGGGATCGAAATGCCTTTTTGGTGTACAGAGGATTTCATTTTTGGGATTTATTTTGTCTCCGTCAACTATTGAAATGGACCCGGCCAAGGTACAGGCCATTTATGATTGGGTTCAGCCCACTTCTTTGAAGGCTGTCTAGAAGTTTTTGGGTTTTGCTAATTTTTATCATAAATTTATAGCTAATTTTTCTGGTATTGCCAAACCATTGACTGATTTGACTAAGAAGGGTGCTGATGTGCTGAATTGGTCTCCAGAGGCTGTTTCTTCTTTTCAGGAGCTGAAGCGGAGGTTCACTTCTGCTCCAGTTTTGCGGCAACCTAATGTCTCACTCCCGTTTCAGGTAGAGGTGGACGCTTCAGAGATTGGTGCAGGAGCTGTTTTGTCCCAAAAAGATCCGGTAACATCTAAAATGAATCCCTGTGCTTTCTTTTCCCAAAAGTTCTCCCCATCTGAACGCAACTATGATGTGTGTATTCGGGAACTGTTAGCCATGAAATGGGCATTTGAGGAGTGGAGACATTGGTTGGAGGGAGCTAGACATCAAGTCGTGGTCCTCACTGACCACAAGAATTTGATTTACCTTGAGTCGGCCAAACGCTTGAATCCTAGACAGGCTAGGTGGGCCTTGTTTTTCACACGTTTTGATTTTGTGGTCTCTTTTCTTCCGGGCACTAAGAATGTCAAGGCAGACGCCCTCTCTAGGAGTTTCTTTTCTGATTCTCCTATTGAGACCAAGTCTGCTACCATCTTAGGTGAGGGGGTAGTTCTTTCTGCCATCTCGCCCGATTTGAGACGTGCTCTGGAAGAGTTTCAGGAGGACAAACCTGAGCGTTGTCCCATTGGAAAATTGTATGTTCCTGACCAGTGGAGGAAGAGAGTAATGTCTGAAGTTCATTGCACCGCATTGGCTGGTCATCCAGGTATTTTTGGTACTAGAGATTTGGTGAGTCGATCTTTTTGGTGGCCCGCCTTATCTCGTGATGTCAGGAATTTTGTGCAGTCCTGTGGGACTTGCTTCCGGTCTAAACCTTGCTCTCGCTTTAGTGGGTTGTTGATGCCTTTGCCCAGGAGGCCATGGACCCATATTTCAATGGGTTTTATTTCTGATCTGCCTGTCTTTCAGAGAATGACTTATCTGGGTGATTTGTGATAGATTCTCTAAGATGGTCCATCTTGTACCACTCCCTAAGTTGCCATCTTCCTCAGAGTTGGTGCCCTTGTTTTTGCAACAGGTGGTTCGCTTGCATGGGATTCCTATGAACATTGTATCTGACAGAGGAGTTCAGTTTGTCTCTAGATTTTGGAGGACTTTTTGTTCCAAGCTGGGAATTCAGCAGTCCTTCTCCTCTGCGTTTCACCCTCAGACCAATGGGCAGACGGAGAGAACAAACCAGACTTTGGAGTCTTATTTGAGATGTTTTATCTCTACTGATCAGGATGATTGGGTCTCATTTTTGCCTTTGGCCGAATTTGCTTTAAATAATAGATCTAGTTCTGCCACTTTGATGTCACCTTTTTTTTGTAACTTTGGGTTTCATCCTCGATTCTCTTCAGGGCAGGTGGAGTCTTCTGCCTGCCCAGGTGTTGACACTGTGGTGGAGAGAATGCACCAGATTTGGGACCAAGTGGTGGATAAGTTGTCTCTCTCCCAGGAAAAGGCCCAGCGGTTTTCCAACCGGCATAGGACGATTGGTCCCCGGTTTAAGGTGGGTGATATGGTTTGGTTGTCATCAAAGAATATCTCTATGAAAGTGGCTTCTCCAAAGTTTAAACCTAGATTTATTGGACCTTACAAGATTTTGGAGATTCTTAATCCGGTCTCTTTTCGATTGGCTCTTCCTGTTTCATTTAAGATCCATAACGTGTTTCATAAGTTTCTGTTGAAGAGGTTTGTTGAACCAGTAGTTCCTGTGGTGGCACCTCCTGACCCTGTATTGGTTGAAGGTATTGTGGAATATGAGGTTGAGAAGATACTGGATTCTCGTCTGGCTAGACGGAGACTCCAGTATCTGGTTAAGTGGAAGGGTTATGGCCAGGAGGATAATTCTTGGGTCTTAGCATCTGATATTCATGCCGAAAGAATGGTTCGTGCTTTTCATCGGGCCCATCCTGATCGGCCTGGTGGCGTGGATGAGGGTTCGGTGACCCCTCCTCAAGGGGGTGGTACTGTTGTGAGCTCATTTTCTCGTTCACCTTTGATGTCCGATGAACTCCCTCTGCTGGTGAAAGGAGGTGGTGAAACTGATTTGGATGGGAGAAACCTGTCACCTGAACAGGGGGATTGCGATTGGACATCCGGAATCTTTGAGTGGATATAAGGCAGCCGACGCCCTGTAGGGTTGCTGGTGATTTCTCTGCTCTGAGCTCTGGCCTCCAGTTCAGTTCCTGTCTTCTAAAGCTAAGTTTTGCTCTGTTATTGTTCCATAAGATTTTGTCTGATTTGCTTAGTTTTGTGTTCTGCCAGCCCCGGCTGGGGCTCTGCTGAATTTCCATTTTTGTCCCTGATCGGTTAAATCTCTTTTGCTCTGTCTTCAGAATATATCGGAGTGCTGATATAGGGATTTTGAAGTCTAGTGACTTCAGGGCCGCTTTTTCCTCTCAGACGTGTTGGGACATTTTTGGCAGGGTTTTTGCGGATTGCAGCCAGCATCTTTTCTGTCCTTTCCTATCTAGTTAGTTGGGCCCCATTGTTTGCTCTGCCTGTCTTTCTGTCTGTGTTTGTGTTTTCATCTGTTTTCACTGACAATACATGTTGGGGGCTGTCTATTGCTTTGGGGTCTGCTCTGGGGCAGTTTAGATTTCCCCTTTCTTTCTTTAGGCTTATTTAGTTCTCCGGCTGTGAAGAGGCATCTTGGACCACCATAGGAACGCTCCACGGCTACTGTTAGTTGTTGTGAATAGGATCAGGGGGGTTAGGGACGGTGGAACACGCTAAATAAAAATATAATTAAAGGGTGTTCGCCACCCAGGGTCCACCGTGCGGCAGGTGTAAAAAGTGCTGCTAGAGAGGCAGAGCACAAGGGCGGTAATGTGCACAGGGTTCTAACTGCACCCAGTGCACTAAAGCAAGCTCTGTTAGAGACACAGAGCTGCAAGCTTTAAAGCATGCAAAACCGCTGAGTCTGTTCTAGGTCACAGACTCCAGCGGAGCAGACACGGTATTTAAAAGTCACTGGAGTAGCCTTAGATGTCAGGACTACTCCATCTAGACCTACCGTAAACTGAAAAGCGGAACGTTGCAACTGTGAACGTCCAAGAAACTGCAACCGCAGCGCAGCGATAACTGAGCCGCAGGAAAAGCACCGCTATGCTGCAAGCGCGATGCAGGATGCTAGCTGCTGGCAGAGATGAAGCTTGAGCACGCTGGCACTAATACTGGCTGATGCCCAATCATTCACACAAACGTATTATCAGAGGGAAGGGGTTTCATAATAAGTCAGTCACCAGTCCAAGCATCCATCACTATACACGCAGCAGCAGTATGAAAAATACTAGCGCATGGCGGAACAGTCATGCGCACTTTTTATAGTGACCGGGACCTTCCGGAAATCTCCAGAGCCCTGAGCTGAACCAATGGAATCAGGAGCAGGACCTGAGCACCTGACTCCTGAACTCCAATGGGAGTACATTCCAGGAGCATGCTCTGAAGCTGGCTGAAAGGACTTAGCCTCTGGAGACAAATGTGAGGATCTGGATCTCTGCATAAGTATGGCAGGACACAGATTCCTAACATTACCCCCCCTCCTAAGGCCCCCTCCTCCCCGAGCCCTCCGGAATACCTTGTGCCCTACGGTGGCATAGGGCTCAAACTCGTCTGAGGGCGAGCTTGGTGTCCAGGTAGGGGTTATAGTAACCCGAGACACCTGGAAGGCATCAGAGGAACCGAGGTCACCAGATTTCAAGAGGGACACTTGGGAGATAGTAGGAGCGGGAGTGACAGAGGCACGCTGCCGTGTGTCGGCAGATGTCACCACCCTCTGTCTAGGAGGGTTAGACTGAGCACATAAGGTGCAAGCCTGAATAAATTTTTTTATGTCCCGAACTCTATGGGGCCACCAATACACATCAGCCAACAGTTTTGAGATCTGCATATAGCCCTGATGGTGGTGCGTGTTAGGCGCATGCGCCCAGGTGAGCACCTGAGCCCTGAGATGAGGAGGGACAAAGGTCTCGACAGCCGGTTCAGACTCCAACCTTTGTGGGGAGCTGGCTTCCGGAGAAACCGCACAGACATGGTGACAACCGCAGATGGATTCCTGGTCAGAGTCTGTATTAAAGTTGGTGCGAGACACCTCCATGGGCTCAGGAGGTAGAACCTCCAGCTCGTCTAACTCAAGGGGTACAAAAAATTTGGAAGCCGAAACGGATTTGTGCTTGGAGTGAGCCCGCTCCATACCGCGTTCCGAAAAATGGAGATCGATACGTGAGGAGACTCAGATTAGCTCTTCCAAGCTAGTGGGAATCTCTCTAGTAGAGAGAGCATCCTTCATATGCTCCGCTAGACCTCGCCAAAAAACGGGGATTAGGGCCTTGTCGGACCATTCCAACTCAGACGCCAGTGTCCGAAAATGGACGGCATACTGGCTAACCGAGAGTGACCCCTGAGTAAGGGCGAGTAACTGCAGGGACGTATCATGCGTGACCCGAGGACCGAGAAAAACTTGCCTGATGGCAGTAAGCAAGTTAGCCGGGGACCGAATCTCGGGGTCACCAAGCTCCCACAGAGGCGTAACCCATTCCAGCGCCTTGCAAGACTGTAGGGAGATAACAAAAGCCACCTTAGCCCGCTCCGTAGGGAATTGCGCAGTCAGCAGCTCCAGGTGTATCGAGCACTGGCTGATAAAACCCCTACAGTAGGCGCCATCCCCAGCATATTTATCGGGCAACGGGAGGCGCGTAACTGTCGGTGCAAGGGCGGACATGGACATACGTCCTACCGCATCTGTGAGTGCCTGTACGGCAGCATCTGTAGCCTGCGCAGCTGCGAGAGACCTCTCCAGGGTAGCAAGACGAGCCTCGAGCTGACGCACAAGCTGTAACAGCTGCTGCTGATCTGCCATCTCTAGCCAGACCCTGGCGCTAGTATTGTGTTAGGGACGGCGGAACACGCTAAATAAAAATATAAATAAAGCGTGTTCGCCGCCCGGGGTCCACCGTGTGGCAGGTGTAAAAACCGATGCTAGAGGGGCAGATCACAAGGGCGGTAATGTGCACAGGGTTTTAACTGCACCCAGTGCACTAAAGCAAGCTCTGTTAGAGACACAGAGCTGCAAGCTTTAAAGCATGCAAAACCACTGAGTCTGTTCTAGGTCACAGACTCCAGCGGAGCAGACACGGTATTTAAAAGTCACAGGAGTAGCCTTAGACGTCAGGACTTTCCATCTAGACCTACCGTAAACTGAAAAGCGGAACGTCGCAACTGCGAACGTCCAACAAACTGCAACCGCAGCGCGGCGATAGCTGAGCCGCAGGAAAAGCATGGCTATGCTGCAAGCGCAATGCACGACGCTAGCTGCTGGCAAAGATGAAGCTTGAGCGCGCTGGCGCTAATAGTGGCTGATGCCCAATCACTCACACAAACGTATTATCAGAGGGAAGGGGTTTCATAATGTCAGTCACCAGTCCAAGCATCCGTCACCATACACACAGCAGCAGTATGAAAAATACTAGCGCATGGCGGAACAGCCATGTGCACTTTTTATAGTGACCGGGACCTTCCGGAAATCTCCAGAGCCCTGAGCTGAACCAATGGAATCAGAAGCAGGACCTGAGCAACTGACTCCTGAACTCCAATGGGAGCATGCACAGAAGCTGGCTGAAAGGACTTAGCCTCTGGAGACAAATGTGAGGATCTGGATCTCTGCATACGTATGGCAGGACACAGATTCCTAACAAGGGGTCTGCAATCCGCTAGCTACCAACCTCTCCTGTTTTCTGGACTTAGCTTGCATTTTTGTTTTTTCCTCCTCCGGTGACTCATTCATAACACCTGGCCCAATCTGAGTATGCACAATTAATAACCACTCTTTGTTTTCTATCACTAAGCCAGCTACCTACCCATCTACACACTTTTTCCCCTAGCCCAAGCTTTCTCATCTTACTTACCAATCTTTTATGTGGGACAGTGTCAAATGCTTTAGTGAAGTCGAGAGAAATGACATCCAATGATTCTCCTGGGTCCATTTGAGAGCTTACATCCTCATAGAAGCTGATCAGGTTAGTCTGACAGGAGCGATCCTTCATAAATCCATGCTGATATGGAGTTAAACATTTATTAACATTGAGATATTCCATAACGGTATCCCTTAGAAACCCTTCAAAAATTTTACCCACAACAGATGTTAAGCTTACCGGCCTATAGTTTCCAGGTTCCCTTTTACACCCCTTTTTGAATATTGGTACCACATTTGCTTGCCGCCAATCAAAAGGAACAGACCCTGTTTCTATAGAGTCTTTAAATATAAGGAATAGAGGCCTGTCTATCACATTACTTAACTCCCATAATACCCGAGGGTGAATG
Organism: Dendrobates tinctorius; assembly: GCF_039654945.1. NCBI lineage: Eukaryota > Metazoa > Chordata > Amphibia > Anura > Dendrobatidae > Dendrobates > Dendrobates tinctorius. Next base: position 32,123 of record NW_027362163.1, on the reverse strand, counting down.
TCATCAGGGCAAAAAAACTCAAACAGGGGAGAAACCTTTTTCCTGTTCTTAATGTGGGAAATGTTTTCTACTGAAATCAACTCTTAACCCCTTCACCCCCAAGGGTGGTTTGCACGTTTATGACCGGGCCAATTTTTACAATTCTGACCACTGTCCCTTTATGAGGTCATAACTCTGGAACGCTTCTATGGATCCTGGTGATTCTGACACTGTTTTCTCGTGACATATTGTACTTCATGTTAGTGGTAAAATTTCATTCAAATAACTTGCGTTTATTTGTGAAAAAAACGGAAATTTGGCAAAAATTTTGAAAATTTCGCAATTTTCCAACTTTGAATTTTTATGCCCTTCAATCACAGAGATACGGCACACAAAAAACTTGATAACTAACATTTCCCACATGTTTACTTTACATCAGCACAATTTTGGAACCAAAATTTTTTTTTGTTAGGAAGTTATAAGGGTTAAAAGTTGACCAGCGATTTCTCATTTTTACAACACCATTTTATTTTTAGGACCACATCACATTTGAAGCCACTTTGAGGGGTCTATAGGATAGAAAATACCCAAAAGTGACACCATTCTAAAAACTGCACCCCTTAAGGTGCTCAAAACCACATTCAAGAAGTTTATTAACCCTTTAGGTGCGTCACAGGAATTTTTTTGAATATTTAAAAAAAAATGAACATCTAACTTTTTTTCACAAAAAAAATACTTCAGGTTCAATTTTTTTTATTTTACCAAGGGTAACAGGAGAAATTGGACTGCAAAAGTTATTGTGCAATTTGTCCTGAGTACGCTGATACCTGATTTGTGGGGGGGAACGACTGTTTCGGCACATGACAGAGCTCAGAATGGAAGGAGCGCCGTTTGACTTTTTCAATGCAAAATTGGCTGGAATTCAGATCGGACGCCATGTAGCATAGTAACATAGTAACATAGTTATTAAGGTTGAAGGGAGACTTTAAGTCCATCTAGTTCAACCCATATCCTATCCTAACTTGCCCTAACATGTTGATCCAGAGGAAGGCAAAAAAAACCCATGTGGCAACAGTAAGCTTCACATTGGGGAAAAAAATTCCTTCCCGACTCCACATACGGCAATCAGACTAGCTCCCTGGATCAACGCAATATTAAGGAGACTAGTGTATATACCCTGTAATATTATACTTTTCATAGTATGTCACGTTTGGAGAGTCCCTGATGTACCTAAACAGTGGAAACCCCCTACAAGTGACCCCATTTTGGAAACTAGACCCCCCCAAGGAACTTATCTAGATATGTGGTGAGAACTTTGAACCCACAAGGGCTTTACAGAAGTTTATAACGTACAGCGGTACAATTAAAAAATCATATTTTTTCCACAAAAATGATCTTTTCACCCCAATTTTTATTTTCCCAAGGGTAACAGGACCCTAAAAGTTATTGTGCAATTTGTCCTGAGTATGCTGATACCCCACATGTGGGGGTAAACCACTATTTGGGCGCATGGCAGAGCTCGGAAGGGAAGCAGCGCCATTTGACGTTTTTGGCTGGAATTGAGATCGGCCATCATGTCGCGATTGGAAAACCCCTGATGTACCTAAACAGTGGAAACCCCCCACAAATGACACCATTTTGGAAACTAGACCCCCTAAGGAACTTATCTAGATGTGTGGTGAGAACTTTGAATCCCCAAGGGCTTCACAGAGGTTTATAACATAAAGCCGTACAATTAAAAAATCATATTTTTTCCACAAAAATGATCTTTTCACCCTCAATTCTTATTTTTCCAAAGGTAACATCACCCTAAAAGTTATTGTGCAATTTGTCTTGAGTATGCTGATACCCCACATGTGGGGGTAAACCACTATTTGGGCGCATGGCAGAGCTCGGAAGGGAAGCAGCGCCATTTGACGTTTTTGGCTGGAATTGAGATCGGAGACCATGTTGCGATTGGAAAACCCCTGATGTACCTAAACAGTGGAAACCCCCCACAAATGACACCTTTTTGGAAACTAGACCCCCTAAGGAACTTATCTAGATGTGTGGTGAGAACTTTGAACCCCTAAGGGCTTCACAGAAGTTTATAACATAAAGCCGTACAATTAAAAAATCATATTTTTTCCACAAAAATGATCTTTTCACCCTCAATTCTTATTTTTCCAAGGGTAACAGCACCCTAAAAGTTATTGTGCAATTTGTCCTGAGTATGCTGATACCCCACATGTGGGGGTAAACCACTATTTGGGCGCATGGCAGAGCTCGGAAGGGAAGCAGCGCCATTTGACGTTTTTGGCTGGAATTGAGATCGGAGACCATGTTGCGATTGGAAAACCCCTGATGTACCTAAACAGTGGAAACCCCCCACAAATGACACCATTTTGGAAACTAGACCCCCCAAGGAACTTATCTAGATGTGTGGTGAGCACTTTGAACCCCCCAGTGCTTCACAGAAGTTTATAACGCCCGGGCATGAAAATAAAAAATTCGTATTTTTTCCACAAACATGATCTTTTAGTCACCATTTTTTTATTTTCCCAAGGGTAACAGGAGAAATTGGACCCCAAAAGTTGTTGTCCAATTTGTCCTGAGTATGCTGATACCCCATATGTGGGAGAAAACTACTGTATGGGAACACGTCGGGGATCGGAAGTGAAGTAGTGACGTTTTGGAATGCAGACATTGATGGAATGGTCTGCGGGTGTCATGTTGCCTTTGGAGAGCCCCTAATGTACCTAAACAGTGGAAACCCCCCACAAATGACCCCATTTTGAAAACTAGACCCCCTAAGGAACTTATCTAGATGTGAGGTGAGCACTTTGAACCCCCCAGTGCTTCACAGAAGTTTATAACGCCCGGGCGTGAAAATAAAAAATTCGTATTTTTTCCACAAACATGATCTTTTAGTCACCATTTTTTTATTTTCCCAAGGGTAACAGGAGAAATTGGACCCCAAAAGTTGTTGTCCAATTTGTCCTGAGTATGCTGATACCCCATATGTGGGAGAAAACTACTGTATGGGAACACGTCGGGGATCGGAAGTGAAGTAGTGACGTTTTGGAATGCAGACATTGATGGAATGGTCTGCGGGTGTCATGTTGCCTTTGGAGAGCCCCTAATGTACCTAAACAGTGGAAACCCCCCACAAATGACCCCATTTTGAAAACTAGACCCCCTAAGGAACTTATCTAGATGTGTGGTGAGCACTTTGAACCCCCAAGGGCTTCACAGAAGTTTATAATGCCAGGGCATGAAAATAAAAAAATCGTATTTTTTCCACAAACATGATCAATTATTCCCCAATTTTTTTATTTTCCAAAGGGTAACAGGAGAAATTGAACCCCAAAAGTTGTTGTCCAATTTATCCTGAGTAAGCTGACACCCCATATGTGGGAGAAAACTACTGTATGGACACACGTCAGGGCTCTGAAGGGAAGTAGTGACGTTTTGGAATGCAGACATTGATGGAATGGTCTGCGGGTGTCATGTTGCCTTTGGAGAGCCCCTAATGTACCTAAACAGTGGAAACCCCCCACAAATGACCCCATTTTGAAAACTAGACCCCCTAAGGAACTTATCTAGATGTGAGGTGAGGACTTTGAACCCCCAAGGGCTTCACAGAAGTTTATAATGCCAGGGCATGAAAATAAAAAATTCGTATTTTTTCCACAAACATGATCTTTTAGTCACCATTTTTTTATTTTCCCAAGGGTAACAGGAGAAATTGGACCCCAAAAGTTGTTGTCCAATTTGTCCTGAGTATGCTGATACCCCATATGTGGGAGAAAACTACTGTATGGGAACACGTCGGGGATCGGAAGTGAAGTAGTGACGTTTTGGAATGCAGACTTTGATGGAATGGTCTGCGGGTGTCATGTTGCCTTTGGAGAGCCCCTGATGTACCTAAACAGTGGAAACACCCACAAATGACCCCATTTTGGAAACGAGAACCCCTAAGGAACTTATCTAGATGTGTGGAGAGCACTTTGAACCCCCAAGGGCTTCACAGAAGTTTATAATGCCCGGGCATGAAAATAAAAAAATCGTATTTTTTCCACAAACATGATCAATTAGTCCCCAATTTTTTCATTTTCCCAAGGGTAACAGTAGAAATTGGACCGCAAAAGTTGTTGTCCAATTTGTCCTGAGTACGCTGACACCCCATATGTGGGAGAAAACTACTGTATGGACACACGTCGGGGCTCGGAAGGGAAGCAGTGCCATTTTGGAATGCAGACTTTGATGGAATGGTCTGCGGGAGTCATGTGCGTTTGGAGAGCCCCTGATGTACCTAAACTATTGAAACTCCCAACAGGTGACCCCATTTTGGACACTAGACCCCCCCACGGAACTTATCTAGATGTGTGGTGAGCACTTTGAACCCCCAAGTGCTTCACAGAAGTTTATAATGCTCGGACGTGAAAATAAAAAAAATCATATTTTTGCCCCCAATTTTTTATTTTCCTAAGGGTAACAGGAGAAATTGGACCCCAAAAATTGTTTTGCAATTTGTCCTGAGTAGGCTGATACCCTACATGTGGGGGTCAAACACTGTTTGGGCGCATGGCAGAGCTTGGGAGGGAAGGAGCACCATATGACTTTTTCAACTCAGAATTGGCTGGAATTGAGATCAGACGCAATGTTGCATTTGGAGAGCCCCTGATGTGCCCAAACAGTGGAAACCCCCAATTATAACTCCAACCCGAACCCCAACACACCCCTAACCCTAATCTCAGCCCTAACCCTAGCCCTAACCCTAGCCCTAGCCCTAACCCTAACCCTAGCCCTAACCCTAACCCTAGCCCTAATGGAAAAATGGAAATAAATACATTTTTTAAATTTTATTATTTTTCCCTAACTAAGGGGGTGATAACGGGTGGTTTGATTTACTATTTATGGCGGTTTTTATGTTTGGCGGCTGTCGCACGCTAAAAGACGCTTTTTATTGTAAAAATAGTTTTTGCATCACCACATATTGAGAGCTATAATTTTTCCGTATTTTGACCCACCGAGTCATGTGAGATCTTATTTTTTGCGGGACGAGTTGATGTTTTTATTGGTACCATTTTCGGGCACGTGACATTTTTTGATCGCTTTTTAATCCGATTATTGGGACGCAGAATGAACAAAAACCAGCGTTTCATGAATTTCTTTTGGGGGAGTGCGTTTACACCGTTCCGCGTGCGGTAAAATTGATAAAGCGGTTTTATTCTTCGGGTCAGTACGGTTACAGCGATACCTCATTTAGGTCGTTTTTTTATGTTTTGTCGGTTTTATGCAATGAAAACTATTTTATATAAAATATAATTATTTTTGCATCACTTTATTCTGCGAGCTATAACTTTTTTATTTTTTTGCTGATGATGCTGTGTTTGGCTCGTTTTTTGCGGGACAAGATGACGTTTTCAGCGGTACCATGGATATTTATATGCGTCTTTTTGATCGCGCGTTATTGCACTTTTTGTTTGGCGGTATGATAATAAATCATTATTTTTTGCTTCGTTTTTATTTTTATTTTTTAAGGGGTTCACTAAAGGGGTTAACTAATGGGACAGTTTTATAGGGTGGGTCGTTACGGACGTGGTGATACCTAATATGTGTACTTTTATTGTTTTGGGTTTTTTTTATTTTCAAAAAATGAATTTATTGGGGAATATTTTTTTTTTTTTTTACTAATTTATTTGGCGATTTTTTTTAAATTATTTTTACACTTTTTTTTAATTTTTTTTTTACTTTATTACATAGTCCCAGGTGGGACATCACTGTCCTGTGACAGATCGCTGATCTGTCACATCACAGATCACTGTGACAGATCAGCAATCTGTCACAGGCAGTGCACAAGGCTTCCTCATGCCTGCGCTTTGCAGGCACTGAGGAAGCCAGCTTCCTCCAGGCCCCCGAAGGCCCCCGTCGCCATCTTGGATCCGGGGGCCTGGAGGAAAGGAGTCCCCCGCAGCAGCGCTGCACATTGCGCTGCCATGGGGGGCTCAGGGAAGCATGGAGGGAGCCCCCTCCCTGCCGATGCTTCCCTTTAACTCCCGGTACACCGCGATCATGTTTGATCGCGGTATGCAAGGGGTTAACGTGTCGGGGGCGGTCCGTGACCGCCCCTGACACATAGTGCCGGGTGTCAGCTGTGATAATCAGCTGACACCCGGCCGCGATCAGCGGCGCTCACCATGTGGGCGCCGCTGATCGCGCTAGACGTACTATCCCGTCCATGGGCATAGGGTCCCGGGTCCCATGGACGGGATAGTACGTCTGATGTCAGGAAGGGGTTAATAAACATCAGCGAAGTCATACGGGGAGAAGCTTTTTTCATGTTCAAAATGTTGGAAATATTTTACCTCAAAATTGTATCTTCTTAAAGGTGTTGACCACTACTAGGACAACAGAAAAATAAGGAAAAGGTAGCGCTGAGCTTGTTAAACACACAGGGACACAGCGGCACACGTACGGTAGCTGAACACAGGAGTAGTTAAAGTTGCACTACAACCAAATGGACTTACCGTGAATGAGCGTGTGCACGGCGTCGCAACTGCGAACGCCACAGAAGTCTGCAACCGTAATAACACAAGCGCGATGCAGGACGCTTTGCTGCTGAGATGGCTGAAGCTTGAGCGTGCTGGCGCTAGCGCTGCTACTGGCTGACCCAATCACTCACATACTCGTAATAACCGAGGGAAGGGGTTTCATAATAAGTCATACACCAGACCAAGCATCCATCAACAAACATACAGCAGCAAGTATAGAAAATACTAGCGCATGGCATAGCGGCCATGCGCACTTTTTATAGCGTACGGGACCTGCCGGAAATCTCCAGAGCCCCGAGCATAACCAATCAAATCAGGAGCAGGACCTGAGCACCTGACTCCTGAACTCCAGTGAGAGCTCGTCCCGTGAGCATGCTCAGTAGCAGGGAAAAAGGACTTAGCCTCTGGAGACAAATGTGAGAATCTGGGTTGCTGCATAAGCATAGAATTGTTGTGGATTTACTTTTGATTTGGGTAGATTTACCCCTGTGCATACTGTGGCCTGTCCTAATTAGACAGAGTCTTATTGAGCGCTCATAAAGGAAAGATGCCAGACGTGGTTGGCAGCAATACCTCCCAGCAAAACTCTGGAAGTTTATTCAATATACTTGGTTTTATCAGTTGTACAGAAAGGCTTTACTTCTTAGCTAATTGGTCAGTTTTAATGCATAAACATATATGGGTGTCGACCTAAGGTGACTTAAGCATCAGATGATATACTGCTCTTTGTCTTACAATGTCAGCAATGTTCTGATATCGGCTGGCACATCTGGCCTAAACTTCCTCTTTCTATGTCTGGGACAAATATCACAAGACAATGCTATCATAAGATACCATCTGCTCCCCAGACTCTCTCATGGGGGGGGCAGTAGGTCATTTCCACCAACTAGTTACAAGGTTCAAACTGTGAATATGCATCTGTGTATATATGAGTATATAAGAATACATGAGTATATAGCAGTATATGGAGTATATAGCCTATAGCAGGCAAGTGAGATCTATATGAAATACATATATATTTCCATAACAGAATGACCCAGATTCCTAACACCCGTTGTCATTCCTCATGTTTGGCCATGTTAAAAAGCACTCATTGTACGAGAATGATCAGTAGTAAATATATTGAACAGCCATGTCAGACTGAGCTGCCATCTTAGAAAAACTTTCGCTAACTAACTTTGCAGCTAATGAGATGACCTTATGGGAGCTCTAGCCAGAATGGCGACATAAATGACATCAGAGCCATTAGCAGGTATGGTTGGCATACACAAGGGTTAATAGGAGTAGCTGCAGGGCATTGTGAGAGTAAGTAATGGTGTCACATGGTAGAAAGTAGTGTCTGTGATGAGGACAATACAGTAGTCAATATGTGAAGAGTTATGTGAGTAATGACATTAGATAAAAGGGACATGGGGATTTATGGATTGTAATGGAGTTTGGTGAAATACTCCTAAATATTGTCATTTTGTGTTATCACTTTCTTTAGTATTCTAGAATACATGTCTTTCCTGCAGTATGAGGTTATCATGTATACACCTTTTGCTGCTATATGTAGTTCGCTTGTCTAACCATATATATAAAAAGCCCAAATGAGGTCCTCCATATATTCAGTAGTAGAAAACAACAACACAGCCTACAAACGTTACTCCCATAAACAACATTTCAGTATGAAATATATCTGTATTTCAACAAAACACATAAAAAATGTAAAAAGAAGAGATTATGCAGAGAAAAATCATCAGGTATGTATATAAAACGTATCTAAATCTGCCCCAAAGTATAGTTTAGAAAAATCCTTTACATATATATATATAATTGTAAGTGGAAAGTCCATATGGAAGAAGTATAACAATTAAAGTGCCTCGCGAAAGTATTCGGCCCCCTGGAACTTTTCAACCTTTTCCCACATATCATGCTTCAAACATAAAGATACCAAATGTTAATTTTTGGTGAAGAATCAACAACAAGTGGGACACAATTGTGAAGTTGAACGAAATTTATTGGTTATTTTAAATATTTGTGGAAATACAAAAACTGGAAAGTGGGGCGTGCAATATTATTATTATTTGGCCCCTTTACTTTCAGTGCAGCAAACTCACTCCAGAAGTTCATTGTGGATCTCAGAGTGATCCAGTGTTGTCTTAAATGACTAATGATGATAAATATAATCCACCTGTGTGTAATCAAGTCTCCGTATAAATGCACCTGCTCTGTGATAGTCTCAGGGTTCTGTTTGAAGCACAGAGAGCATCATGAAGACCAAGGGACACAACAGGCAGGTCCGTGATACTGTTGTGGAGAAGTTTAAAGCCGGATTTGGATACAAAATTATTTCCAAAACTTTAAACATCCCAAGGAGCACTGTGCAAGCGACCATATTGAAATGGAAGGAGTATCATACCACTGCAAATCTACCAAGACTGGGCCATCCCTCTAAACTTTCATCTTAAACGAGGAGAAGACTGATCAGAGATGCAGCCAAGAGGCCCATGATCACTCTGGATGAACTGCAGAGATCTGCAGCTGAGGTGGGACAGTCTGTCCATAGGACAACAGTCAGTCGTACACTGCGCAAATCTGGCCTCTATGGAAGAGTGGCAAGAAGAAAGTCATTTCTCAAAGATATCCATAAAAAGTGTTGTTTAAAGTTTGCAGCAAGCCACCTGGGAGACACACCAAACATGTGGAAGAAGGTGCTCTGGTCAGATGAAACCAAGATCAAACTTTTTGGCAACACTAACAAACGATATGCTTGGCATAAAGGCAACACAGCTCATCACCCTGAACACCCCATCCCCACTGTCAAACATGGTGGTGGCAGCATCATGATTTGGGCCTGCTTTTCTTCAGCAGGGACAGGGAAGATGGTGAAAATTGATGGGATGATGGATGGAGTCAAATACAAGACCATTCTTGAAGAAAACCTGTTGGGGTCTGCAAAAGACCTGAGACTGGGACAGAGATTTGTCTTCCAACAAGAGAATGATCCCAAACATAAAGCAAAATCTACAATGGAATGGTTCACAAATAAATGTATCCAGGAGTTAGAATGGCCAAGTCACAGTCCAGACCTGAATCCAATCGAGAATCTGTGGAAAGAGCTGAAAACTGCTGTTCACAAACGATCTCCATCCAACCTCACTGAGCTCGAGCTGTTTGCCAAGGAAGAATGGGCAAGAATTTCAGTCTCTCGATGTACAAAACTGATAGACATACCGCAAGCGACTTGCAGCTGTAATCGCAGCAAAAGGGAGCACAAAAAAGTATTAAGTTACAGGGGCCGAATAATATTGCACACCCCACTTTTCAGTTTTTGCATTTCCGCAAAAATTTAAAATAACCAATAAATTTAGTTCAACGTTACAATTGTGTCCCACTTGTTGTTGATTCTTCACCAAAAATTTACATTTGGTATCTTTATGTTTGAAGCACGATATGTGGGAAAAGGTTGAAAAGTTCCAGGGGGCCGAATACTTTCGCAAGGCACTGTATATAGCATATCATCCTATATCGTCACATATCTCAGGTGTAAGGTCTCCGCCGAATTGTAAATAGCAATTCACAATAAACCCAGATACAAAGAATATATAGAACGTGTTTACAATCCACACATGAATAAATATTAAATTGTAGACTCATAAAGTGACAGTGCTCATGGAAACAATCAAAAAATAGTACAAACAATGAATGTAATAAAGCCGATTCCATAGGGCATGTGTGGCATTATGGGCATGACATGGTCACGGCTTCACATAGAGTCTTCATTGCTGGTGCATAAATCCAGAAGCAGCAGAACGGGGCAAACTGCACATTACCCGCGTTTCTCTTGTAGAAACCCCTTTTTGAGGAAGCATTACAAGCGAAACGTGCTTAAAAGAGCGCCTCTGGGTAATGTTCCATCTCTATAGATCGGTCTTGTCTGTGTCTGCCTCTTTGGTATGTGGACATTGTGGGGTTCGCCACGTTCTCCTGCTTCTGGATTTGTGCACTAGCAATGAAGACTCTATGTGAAGCAGTGACCGGGTCACAATACTATTTTGTCTTCACACTCACTCCCTGTGATTGTGGATGTGTCTGGCCTAAGAGACAATCAGCAAGTGGGTTATAAATTAGGTATAAATATAATATATATGATCAAATATATTGTATTTCCCCCTCTTTGTCTCCCATAAGAAGATTCTTGCCGGTAGAATCAGCGCGGATGAGCTCCTACTGTGCTCTCTCCCTGGCCACAATTCCCCATCTTACTTCCATCCTCACCCTTTCCCCCCCAGCCATCTTTTCCCATCTAGATATATATCTACCATCCGACTATAGTGATAAGCTATCTGCAGATTAATGATATACTATATCGGTCTGTTGTTCCTGGAGGATAGCTTCTGCTCCACTAGATACCATTGATAAGATACATGGTGCTTCACGTCCAGCATTTATGGTGAATATTATATATTATTATGGGCAGCTGTTCTTTCAGATCGGTAGATTTAACATATGTCAAACTAAAAAGCGGGTCTGTAATATCCCGAAATTTCAAAGGTTCTGGTTACAATCGATAACTTCCTTGACAATTCCTGAACCTGGTGGGAAAATTATATTTCCACCTTATTAAAACCAAGCCAAGTATATATTGAGCCTAATATGAAAAACTTACCCATCAGCATTTTCTCTTGTCTTCTTTTTTCCATAAATTCCTTGATATTCCTGATTTCTAGTTTTTTAACAGGACATCGGGGGCCCATATGTCCTGGAACCCATGTTTCTCTCTGTGCCCTAGTACACTGTGCTTCTGGTCTCCCATTCATACTGCTATTACTGAGCAGAACGAATTCCCAAAATATTGAACTCCGTTCACCTCAATTTCGAAAGTGATGCAGCGTTCGGCTCATTCTGGTGATTTACTGCCCTCTGCACCTGCTCCTCACACTGTGAAGTTTGAGTTTATAATTATTTTCATTATAAACAACTAAAATAAAATCTACATAACATTAACATGGTTAAAATATTTATACATTTAAATTGCCACAAAAATACACATCAGTACATAAGAAATGATTCAAACATTTATTCTGGACCTCATAATTTTGAGCCTGATATCTTACCTCTCTGGTAGCCTGTCCATGACCCTGGTATATTACCTCTCTGATTTCCTGTCCATGACCCTGGCATATTACCTCTCTGGTTTCTTGTCCATGACCTTGGTATATTACCTCTCTGGCTTACTGTCCATGACCTTGGTATATTACCTCTCTGGCTTACTGTCCATGACCCTGGTATATTACCTCTCTGATTTCGTGTCCCTAACCCTGGTATATTAACTCTCTGATTTCGTGTCCATGACCCTGGTATATTACCTCTCTGATTTCCTGTCCATGACTCTGGTATATTACCTTTCTGTTTTCCTGTCCATGACCCTGGTATATTACCTTTCTGGTTTCCTGTCCATGACTCTGGTATATTACCTCTCTGGTTTCCTGTCCATGACCCTCGTATATTACCTCTCTGGTTTTCTGTCCATGACCCTTGTTTATTACGTTTCTGGTTTCCTGTCCATGACCCTTGTATATTACCTCTCTGATTTCCTGTCCATGACTCTGGTATATTACCTTTCTGTTTTCCTGTCCATGACCCTGGTATATTACCTTTCTGGTTTCCTGTCCATGACCCTGGTATATTACCTCTCTGGATTCCTGTCCATGACCCTGGTATATTACCTCTCTGGTTTTCTGTCCATGACCCTGGTACATTACCTCTCTGATTTTCTGTCCATGAATCTGATATATTACCTCTCTTTTTTCTTGTCCATCACTCTGGTATATTACCTTTCTGTTTTCCTGTCCATGACCCTGGTATATTACCTTTCTGGTTTCCTGTCCATGACCCTGGTATATTACCTCTCTGGTTTCCTGTCCATGACCCTGGTATATTACCTCTCTGGTTTTCTGTCCATGACCCTTGTTTATTACGTTTCTGGTTTCCTGTCCATGACCCTGGTATATTACCTCTCTGATTTCCTGTCCATGACTCTGGTATATTACCTTTCTGTTTTCCTGTCCATGACCCTGGTATATTACCTTTCTGGTTTCCTGTCCATGACCCTGGTATATTACCTCTCTGGATTCCTGTCCATGACCCTGGTATATTACCTCTCTGGTTTTCTGTCCATGACCCTGGTACATTATCTCTCTGGTTTTCTGTCCATGACTCTGGTATATTACCTCTCTGGTTTCTTGTCCATGACCCTGGTATATTACCTTTCTGGTTTCCTGTCCATGACCCTAGTATATTATCTCTCTGGTTTTCTGTCCATGATCCTGGTATCTTACCTCTCTGGCTTCTTGTCCATGACCCTGGTTTCCTGTCCATGATCCTGGTATCTTACCTCTCTGGTTTCTTGTCCATGATCCTGGTATCTTTCCTCTGGTTTCCTGTCCATGACCCTAGTATATTACCTCTCTGGTTTCCTGTCCATGACCATGGTATCTTACCTCTCTGGTTTCCTGTCCATAACCGTGGTATATTACCTTTCTGGTATCCTGTCCATGATCCTGGTATCTTACCTCTCTGGTTTCCTGTCCATGACCCTGGTATATTTCCTTTCTGGTTTCCTGTCCATGACCCTGGTATCTTACCTCTCTGGTTTCCTGTCCATAACCCTGGTATATTTCCTCTCTGTTTTCCTGTCCATGACCATGGTATCTTACCTCTCTAGTTTCCTGTCCATAACTCTGGAATATTACCTTTCTGGTCTCCTGTCCATGATCCTGGTATCTTACCTTTCTGGTTTCCTGTCCATGACCCTGATATATTACCTTTCTAGTATCCTGTTCATGACCCAGGTACATTACTTCTCTGGTTTCCTGTCCATGACCCTAGAATATTACCTTTCTGGTTTCCTATCCTTGACCCTTGTATATTACCTCTCTGGTTTCCTGTCCATGACCCTGGAATATTACTTTTCTGGTGTGCTGTCCATGATCCTGTTATATTACCTCTCTGGTCTCCTGTTCATGTCCCTGGTATGTTACCTCTCTGGTTTCCTGTCCATGACCCTGTTATATTACCTCTCTAGTTTCCTGTCCACGGCCCTGGTATATTACCTATCTGGCGTCCTGTTCATGACCCTGGTATATTACCTCTCTGGTTTCTTGTTCATGACCCTGGTATCTTACCTCTCTAGTTTCCTGTCCACGGCCCTGGTATATTACCTATCTGGCTTCCTGTTCATGACCCTGGTATATTACCTCTCTGGTTTCTTGTTCATGACCCTGGTATATTACCTTTCTTGTTTCCTGTCCATGATCCTGATATCTTACCTCTCCGGTTTCCTGTCCATGATCCTGATATCTTACCTTTCCAGTTTCCTGTCCATGATCCTGATATCTTACCTCTCTGGATTCCTGTCCATGATCTTGGTATATTACCTCTCTAGTTTCCTGTCCATGACCCTGGCATATTACCTCTCTGGTTTCCTGTCCATGATCCTGGTATATTACCTCTCTGCTTTCCTGTTCATGACCCTGGTATATTACCTCTCTGCTTTCCTGTTCATGACCCTGGTATAGTACCTCTCTGGTTTTCTGTCCATGACCCTGGTATATTACCTCTCTGGTTTCCTGTCCACGACCCTGGTATATTACCTCTCTGGTTTCCTGTTCATGCTGTTGTGAGCAGAGTGAAATGTGAGACATTATTGAATTGAGTTGATCTTACTCTTTGAGCTCGGCACTAAGGGGAATTCCTTCCCAGAGCTTCCATCTGATGTGGCGATCGGCTCCTTCTTTTTCTCCGTTCTCGGTGCTTGCTCTTCTGGCAGTGAAGTAGGAGCTCACTATGCTTTTTATTCAAATAGGTATTTTTACTGAATTTTGTTAAATGTTAACTAAAATGAACAGGGATATAAATATTTATAAATGCGCTAAAACACATATCAGGAACTTCTGGTGTGACAAGAGCTCCGTAAACCAGCCTCTGCCAGTGTGATTCCTGGGACCTATTCAACCTTGCGACTGGCTAATTGTCTGTCAGTGAGACTCTCCAGACATCTCCATCGGCGTATGGAGAGATTTCTTAACAGAAGCGGGTCCCGGAAAAGTTTTAATCCCCACACACCACTAGAGGCGTGCAACAAGATGGCGCCGGATGCACCAAAAGCAAAGAAATCTAGTAAGTCCCCGGGCACAGCACCGCATACGATACAGACGGGGGAGGAAGAGGGGGAACTACCAGCAGGACTTAATATACCATATAAAGCTCTGGCTGCAGAGGTGGCTAAAATATTGGCACCAGACATAAAAAAGTCTCGAACAAACAGTTTCTGCATCATTGCAGCAGCCGCAGGCTTCCATCACCCAGCGGTCTGAAAGGCTTGATATAGCTGAGCACAGATTGAGTGCAGCAGAGGATGAACTTCAGAATATACAACTAAAGCTGAGAAAAGCCACAAAATTGAGCCTGCAATTGTCTGAAAAAGTAAATGATCTAGAAAACAGATAGAGGAGAAACAATCTAAGGATAATACGTCTCCCAGAATCTAGAAAACAGATCGAGGAGAAACAATCTAAGGATAATACGTCTCCCAGAATCTATCCCCCCTACTCATTTAATGAAGATTTGTATGGAGGAACTTCCCAGATCATTGGGGATACAAAACAGTATGAAAGTAGAAAGAGCCCCCAGAGTGGGTCCACCTCTGCCACAGCAGCACAATTCTCCCTCTCCTAGTAGACCGAGACCGGTAATTGTGAAATATCTGGACTTTGTGGATAAATCTGCCCTTCTAAAACATGACAGAAAAAAGTCGACTCAAATCAATATTAGAGGGCTACAAAGGTTTATTATTCAACGATTATTCCGTAGAAGTCACAAAGAAAAGGAGAGCATTTAGTGATCTGTGTACTGAACTGGTGGGAAAAAAGGTCAGATTCGCGCTGCAATTTCCTGCTACTCTGAAGATATTTCCCCCAGAAGGAGGTAGAGGATGCTTTAATGCACCGGACATGGCCAGAGAATATATAAAGAAGTTGCTTCAGAATAATGGCGGATGAGTCCCTGGATGAGACCCAGATGGAGAGAGACTATAACAATCTGTCGTATTAAGAGGTGATGGCAAAATCTGTTAGAAGATGGCACATTTTTTCTTTTTTTTCTCCTAAGGCACGCATTGCAAAATAATAAATTGTATGATATGTTTGATTTTGGGGGTTAAAATGGAGGAGATGGAGGCTGAGTTCTAAAGGAGGGGGGAAAGTCTAGCTTTGGTGAAAGGCTGGGTTTACAGAGTGCCCACAGATACATGTGCGAATAAAGTGAGGTCAAAAAAAGACTTAATACTCTTTAGGTTTTAAACTGTTTAATTCAACAGACTGTTTCGTTAAAAAATATTTAATTTCTTTTTATACATTTAATATGAAAGTAGTAGCATGGAATGTCAAAGGGCTTCAATCCCCACATAAAAGAACGATGGTTTTCAGACACCTTAAGAAACTTAAAGTAGACATTGCGATGCTACAAGAAACGCACATAAAAGAGCAAGATTTCTGCAGGATGGATATAATGTGGGTGGGTTCTGTTTTGGGATCTTCGTCGGTGAATAGGATAGCAGGTGTACTGATTTTAGTAAGCAAACAGGCGAAGTGTAAAGTAATATCTTGGGATTCAGATAAATATGGAAGGAAGATAAGAGTATTATTAGGCACCCCGGTGGGCAGGGTTAGATTATATAACATATATGCTCCAAATGGGAACAATAAAGCTTTTTTTAGAGAGCTGGAAACTCAAATATTGGATGACGAGGAGGAAAAGATAATCATTGGTGGTGATTATAACACAGTTGTGAGTAACATTGAAGATAGATCTAGAGTGAAACAGACAGACAGTAGTAGATCAAGTGACAGAGTGGTGGCACCATTCCTAGCACGGGGTTGATAAATATCTGGCGCACATCTCATCCAATAGATCGAGAATTTACTCATTTTTCACAGGTTCACAACTTTTGGTCTAGAATAGATTATTTTCTGATCTCTCAAGACTTGGTGAATAGGCTGAATGATATTAACATTCTAGATCTAATTATTTTGGATAGAGTTGAACGACTTTGGTCAGATCGGGTTTCGTGAAACCCGAATGAAACAAAATTTGTCGGAAAAAGTCGGAGTTTCGTCCGAAACATTCATTCACTCAATGCCGACTTTTATTCCCCATTAACTTGCATTGAGGTCGGGTTTCGGACGAAACTCCGACTTTTTTTGCCCTAGTCGGACCAGTTTCTTCTGACTCAAATTTTGTTTCATTCGGGTTTCACGAAACCCGATCCGACCAAAGTCGTTCAACTCTAATTTCGGATCATACCCCGGTCTCGTTATCCTTGCAGGACACTTTCCCAAAAGGCTCTGATATCTTATGGAGATTTCCGACGTTCTTGGCACAAGATGAAAATGTTCAAAAAATCATAAAAAATTGGTGGTTAGAGTTTGACTTAGATAATAGAGAACATAGGGGTTCAGTGCATTTATACTGGGATACAGCAAAGGCTGTTGTGAGGGGGAGAATAATTGGAGATGTAAATTCTTTATAAAAGAAAACAAGGATAGCCGATAATGAAGCAAGTCAGAAAACTAGAGTAAGTTACACAGAATATATCAATAATCCGCCAGTTTCCAATAGAGATAGAAGGTTACAATCCAAATCAGAATTTGACCTTTGGTTGGAAAGGTCAGAAAAATTAAAGGGGCAAAGAAAATTGGCAGAATTCTTTAAATTTGGGAATAAGGCCGGATCTCTTATGGCAAAAATGGCTAGAGGTAAAAGGCTCATCCCTTATATAATCTAAGAGACTCTGAGGGTATTATACAGGGTGACCCCAAAAAATAACTAAAGTTCTTAGCAATTTCTATTCACCCTTATACAAAGAAGGAGACGTGAATATGGCGGAGGGGACTCGCTTTCTTGACTCCTTACAATTGCCTCAGCTTAATGAAACAGACAGAGAGAAGATAAACGGATTAATAAAGAGAGAAGAACTAGTCAAAACGATGACACATGTGAAGAGTAATAAGGCCCCGGCCCGGATGGACTTCCAGGGGAGTTCTATAAATTGCTTAAGGATGATATAACTAATACTCTTGTCAAAGTTTTTAATTTCACGTTACAAAACAAAATTTTGCTAGACTCAGGAAACGTGGCTTATATTAAAGTTCTCCACAAACAAGGAAAAGATGAGAAAGAGTGTTAGGTGTCGAGTTTCTCCCACTGCACAGGGGGAATCTCAAGCCATGTCCTCTGTGGCTGCAGAGATTCCTGCTCAGCAGAAGCGTTGGTCCAGACGTCTTGCCCAGGCTAATGCTAGGCATCTGGTTGCTCCTTTAGGCTCTGCTGCAACACCATGCTTGAGTCAGCAGCAAGCAGACGCTCCAGGGACTATGTCCTGTATTTTGCCTACTGAGCATGCCCGTGGGACGACATCTCATTGGAGGTCGGAGGTAACAAGCGCAGGTCCGTTCCTGCTCTGATTGCTCCACTACTGGGCAGGTCCCGGAAGGACCCCGCTATAAAAGAGTCACATGGCCGCTCGACCATGCACTAGTATAGACTCTTATGCTTAAGGTGTGTATGATGATGGATGCATGTATCTGGTGACTGACTCATTGGAAACCCCTACCCTTGGTTGTGCCTGTTGTTAGGGTCTAGTGGTTAGAGTCAGCGCCTGTCAGTGGCTAGGCTTTAGGCCACAGTGCTCCTGGTCAGCATATCACATAGCGCCATATTGTGCCATCCAGCGCAAGACACAAAAGTACCGCATCTACTGTGGCGCCGAGTGCTGGTGAGTCTAAAGGGACTCCGACCCTGTGTCTTGGGGCAGAGTCCTGTGACTTTACACCAGTGCTCACTTCGCCGAGCTCTGTGAGCTTAACGTGCTTTGGCACTTATATTCGGCGGTAGTGCGGCTCTGTGAGGCAACAGAGTCTGCCTTGTACACACCGGGTGACGTTAACCCGCGTGTGTTCGCTTATTATACCGCCATATAGTATCTGCCATTACTTAGCTGCAGTATTCCATCTCTGCACAGTGGACCCCAGGCTGCGGACGCACCTCATTATCATTTTGTTATTTGGTGCGTTCCACCAGCCTAACAAAGAGCCAGGGTCATATAGACCGATTTTGCTGATAAACCAGGATATAAAAATTCTGTCAAAAATATTGGCAGATAGACTTGCTGAATTATTCCCAGACTTGATCGGCTCACATCAAGTAGGTTTCATAAAAAACGGGCAGCGGTATTTAATATTAGAACAGTATTAGCGGTCCAAGATCGTCTGTATCGGGAAGGGAAAGGGATGGAAAATTCAGCTCTCTTGGCACTAGATGCTGAGAAAGCTTTTGATAACATACAATAGGGATGGTTATATAATGTATTGGATAAGTTTGGAATAACAGGGACTTGTAGAAATGATCTTACTGCTTTGTATACTGCACCGCAGGCCAAGATTTACCCCCCAGGTTTTCTATCTGAGACAATTCATCTGCATAAAGGGAACAAGGCAGGGGCGCCACTATCACCGGTATTGTTCACCTTAGCCATAGAACCTCTTGCCCGATTTTTGATTAATTCAGAGTGTTTTGAAGGCATAAAGATGGGGGATGGAGAAGTTATACATGTTTTGCAGACGATATGCTGTTGTTTATGGCAGGCCCGGGGAGACACTTGCAGGGATTACTCGATAAATTGACAGATTTTGGCTCATTTTCAGGATACAAAGTAAATGTAAGTAAATGCCAGCCCTTATATCTGACACAAAAAATAGCTGATCCTGGGATAACTGCTGGAGTCTCAGTAGCACAGAAACATATAACCTACTTAGGGGTGAAAATAGGGAGAGATGTGAGATCTCTATATAGATTACATGATTCTAGTTTAGTTGAAAAAATATTGTTAGAATTGGAAAGATGGAGAAATCTAAACCTCTCGTTGTTTGGGAGAATGCACTTGCTAAAAATGGTTAGCTTTGTATGACTTTTATACCCAATGCAGACCATTCCATTACTATTAAAGCACTCTGACACGAAAACCTTACAATCGGCCTTCACTAGGTTTATAAAGGCCAAGGATAGCTTACAGTAAACTGGCTTTGAGATAAGATGATGGGGGATTGCAGGTGCCCTTGATTAGAATCTATGATTTGGCAGCTTTGATGAGACACATTAGAGACTGGCTACAGGACACATCAGATTATTCCAATCTAGTGCTGGAGAAGGGACGAGCCGGTCCTTTGTACCTCAGCACAATCTCACATACAGAATGTGCCCATCTACCGAACTCTGTAACAGCGAGCAGTTTGCTCAGAGACACATTGGGGGCATGGAAAGCTATTAGGAAACTGTTCTCTCTCCCTTTCTGTGTCTCCAAATATTTGATGATTTGGAAAGACCTGAACTTTTCACAAGGAACACAGAAACTTTTTAGATAATGGAAGGAAAAAGGAATCTGGGTTCTGGGGGATATCTTACAACCGGCAGAGGGAAGATTATTGAGTTGGTCGGAATTTTCGGGCAAATTTGGAATACAAAATAATCAATATTTACAATTTATACAAATCACCAAACATTACACAAATTTGGTGAAAGGCCTGGGGAAGGTAGAAAGAATAAACAATTTTGATTCCATGATGGGGCAGAGTGCAGACCTGGAATCGCTTTCCAGCATCTATGACTGTATTCGTGTCCAGATTCAGTCACCATGGTGCTCAAAAAGATTTACAACCTGGTATAAATCTATTCCAGATGAAGACTTAGGTAACAAAATACTGATCGGGTGGAAAAAATAAGAAAGGTAATGATTAATGAGCAGTGGAGAGAGATGCATTACAAACTGATACACCAAGCGATAGACGCTTTTAACCCTAGAACGCATACCGGGGGCCTCGCAGACCTGCTAGGTTAATTGTTTTCTATTTTCTGCAAGATTACTTTAGATAGAATTCTGAAACTTTAGGTATTCTTCAGGTATATAGTTGTTAGTAATTTCCAGTTATTCATATATTTTTGTTACAGGCATTTCGGTATAACAACTCTTTTTTGGGAATACCCCACATTCACATACCTGGGGCCTTTTAGGCCTGTACCAGGTTTACATGTGATCCTCAGTCTTTTTGTCTTTACTGTTGCTAGGGAAGACTTTTGTCATGATCTCAGTGCAGGTTTTTGAGCTGCACACCTGGGGTTAATGTCTGGAGCTCGGTGCAGATTTTGACCTGCACACCTGGGGTTAATGATTGTGGCCTCTTTCTGGTTCTGTGAGAGCTTCTTAAACCCCTGGGAAGCTTCAATCCCTGCCAGTTATACTTCTGCCTTTGGCCTAGTGTGCTGACCCCCGTGTGCCTGTATATTGCTATAGCTTGTTTATATGGTTCTGACCCGGTTCTGTTTCCCGTTGTGAGTTTGCCTGTTGATTTTGTACTGCGTTATTATCTCTGTGTATGACTCATTGCCTGTGACCTGACTACTCTCTGCTCGCCCCTCTTGTACCTTTGCAGCTATCTCTGTGTGTGACTCATTGGCTATGTCCTGACTATCCTCTCTGTCTATGCCTCATGGGTAACTTTGTCTCGCAGTTACCCTGCTAGGAGTTCTCTTGCAGCTCCTAGCTCTCTGGAGTTTAGGCCATGCCCCCAGCAGTCACGTGATTCAGGTCCTGCGGCTCTGAAGTGCGCATCTACTGGGCTGCTGCCTGCTCCACAGGTATCTTTGAGCACTGTTCGCTTTACTCAGGAGTCAGGACACGTGTGCTGGCTCAGTGAGCAAGTTCAGTGCGGTGTTCTTGACATTATAACTGGCCTACAATTTTTTTTTCTCTCCTCACTTCTGCAGCATGGACCCAATGTGTGCTTTATCTGAGCAGGTGAAATGCTTGACTCAGTCGCTGCAGATGCTAAGTTTGGAACACCAAGCTCTGGCCCAGTCCCAACGGCGGGTGGAGGACTCAGTTTAGGGGGTGCTTTCCGCAGGCTTCCAGCAGGTGGGGAATAGAGATGTCATTTTGGTCCCACCCGAATCCCCGGTTAAATTGCCAGATACATTTTCTAGTAACAAGGATGATTTCAGGGCATTTAAGGAGGGCTGTAAGCTCTTTTTCTCTTTGAGACCCCCCTCCTCTGGGGATGAGAAACAGAGGGTGTGGGTGGTGATGTCCCTGCTTAGCGGGTCCCCACAAGCCTGGGCATTTTCGCTTTCCTCTTCTGCCCCTGAGAGAATGTCTGTGGATGCGTTTTTTTGAAGCCTTAGGGCTTATTTATGATGAGCCTGATAGAGTGCGGTTGGCTGAGGACAAGGTGATGAGTGTCTGTCAGGGGGAGCACTCGGCCGAATGGTTCTGTACTGAATTCAGACGTTGGGCAGCCGAGATTTCCTGGAGTGATGCCGCCCTTCGGGGGCTGTTCCACAGAGGCCTGTGTGAACGTCTGAAGGATGCTTTGGCACTTCATCCTCTGCCTGACTCCCTGGAGGATGCCATGATCCAAGCGGTTCGCATGGATCGCAGGCTGCGGGCTAAAGGCATTATGCAATGAGAAACACCATTTTTCTTCAGTGGAGATGAGACCCGGACTCTTCCTATGGCTATCGAGGTGAGCGCTGTCACCTGTGAGGGAAAGGAAAGAAGATGCCGCCGGGTAAAGCAGTTGTGCTTCTATTGTGGGAAATCTGGACATTGGAAGAAGGACTGCCCCTCCTGTCCGTCATTCTCCAAGATGGCGGGAAACGACTAGGTCTGGGTAGTAGTCGAGGAGGCTACCCAGACCTTCAGGTACAATTTTCCTCATGTGCAAAAATGGTGCTGCAGGTGGAACTTGGTTATGGTCCTGTTCAGACTACTGCTTTTATTGACTGCGGTTCTGCTGTGAACCTGATTGATACCAAGGTTATGACTCTTAATAAGATAGGGACAGTCAGGCTTCACGATCCTGTTAAACTTGTGGCAATTGACTCATCTCCTCTTACCCAGGGCGGTATCTGTTGCAGGTCTGAACTTTTTTCTCTAAAAATGGGTTCCACTCATGTGAAAAAACTAAGTTGTCTTGTGCTAGATAACTTGCCTGCAGGACTGGTACTGGGGATGTCTTGGCTTCAATGCCATAATCCTACCATTGATTAGGTTACAGGGGAAATCACTCAATGGGGATGCAATAATACATGTGGTAACCTGGGATTTCTTGTTAACGCTGTTAAATCCGTGTCTGTGTAGTCTGTCGGTCTGGAAGGTATTCTGGATTACCTGAAGGATTTCAAAGACGTTTTTTCCAAAAGTGAGGCTGAGGCGCTGCCACCACATAGACCCTACGATTGTGCCATTGATTTAGTACCCGGGAGCCAAGTTACCTAAGGCTCGATTGTTCAATTTGTCTGGGCCTGAGAACCAAGCCATGAAGGAGTACATAGCTGAGAGCCTCCGCAAAGGGCATATCAGGCCTTCTGTGTCACCTGTGGCAGCAGGGTTCTTCTTTGTGAAGAAAAAAGATGGTTGTTTTGCGGCCGTGCCTCGACTTTCGGGAACTGAACAAGATAACGGTTAGGAACTCTTCCCCTCTTCCCCTCATCCCAGACTTATGTAACCAGTTAGCTGGGGCCCAATGGTTCTCCAAGTTAGATCTGCGGGGGGCCTACAATCTGATAAGGGTTCGGGAAGGGGAAAACGGCATTCCTCACATCAGAAGGACTCTTTGAGAACCTGGTAATGCCGTTTGGGTTAACTAATGCACCCGCTATTTTCCAAAATTTCATCAATGTTGTGTTTTCTGATCTGATAGGCCATTTTGTTATTATTTGTTTGGATGACATTTTGGTGTATTCCCCGGACAGTCAATCTCACTTGCAACATCTAAAGACAGTTCTCCAGAGACTCAGGGAGAACCAATTGTTCGCTAAATTGGAAAAATGTTCGTTTTTTGTACAGGAGCTGTCTTTTTTGTGGTTGATTGTGTCCTGTGAGGGGTTTTGTATGGATCCTAAGAAGGTGCTGGAGATCGCTGACTGGGTTCAGCCTCGAGATCTCAAGGCGCTCCAGCGCTTCTTAGGATTTGCGAACTATTACCGGAGATTCATTAAAGGTTTCTCACAAGTGGATAAACCACTCACGGATCTTACCCAGAAGGGTGCTGATGTAAAGAATTGGTCTGTACTCGCTAAGGAATCCTTCTCAGCGATTAAGAAATGTTTCATGTCTGCCCCGTTGTTGGTACAACCTGACCCGTCCAAACTATTCATTGTGGAGGTGGATGCTTCTGAAGTGGGGGTGGGGGCTGTGCTGGTCCAGCCACCCTTACCAATCGCAAACCCTGTGCCTTCTCCAAGAAGTTCTCTTCAGCTGAGAAAAACTATGATGTAGGCAATAGGGAACTTCTTGCAGTCAAGCTGGCGTTTGAGGAATGGAGGCACTTTTTGGAAGGGGCGGCTCACCCTATCACGGTTGTCACGGATCACAAAAATTTGGCATACCTTGAATCTGCTAAGAGGCTTACTCCTAGACAAGCCCGTTGGTCACTTTTTTTTCGCGATTTCAGTTCTCCATTACTTTTCTACCGGGGTCCAAAAATGATAAAGTGGATGCCCTGTCCAGAAGTTTTGATCCAGTGTCTCCCCCTGAGCCGCCGTCCTCCATTCTTCCCCCAGGGGTGGTAGTGGCAGGGGTCTCAACTGAGTTGGAACAAGAAATTCTAAGGGCTCAGGTCCTAGCTCCGGCAACCAGGCCAGGGGATAAACTGTTTGTTCCAGATTCATTGCAGCCTAGACTTCTGCAGGAGTTTCATGAGTCTAGGCTGAGTGCTCATCCAGGTATCACGGCCACTAGAGAGGCAGTAGCCAGGGGTTTTTGGTGGCCTTCATTAAGGTCCGATGTCAAGGAATTTGTTTCTGCTTGTGGCATGTGTGCCCATTCCAAAAGCTCGCATAACCGAACGGCTGGGGAACTCATACCTTTACCGGTTCCTGATAGGCCATGGACTCATCTTTCCATGGATTTTATTACGGGCCTTCCACCTTCCACGGGCAATACCGTGATCTGGGTGGTGGTGGATAGGTTTTCTATAAAGGCCCATTTCATTCCCTTGGCAGCATTACCTTCAGCAGAAACATTGTCAAGGTTGTTTGTGCAGCATGTGGTCCGATTGCATGGGGTACCCCTGAATGTTGTGTCTGACAGAGGTGTGCAGTTTGTGGCCAAATTTTGGAGGTCGTTCTGTATGAAATTGGGCATCTCACTCTCCTACTCGTCGGCATATCACCCGGAGAGTAATGGTCAGACAGAACGCACCAATCAATCCCTGGAACAAATTCTCAGGTGTCTGACCTCCGCCAGACAGGAGGATTGGTGTGATGCGTTATCGTTGGCTGAATTCGCTTTTAACAACCGGGTGAGTCAGTCCATCAACATGTCCCCATTCCTGATTAACTATGGGTTTAATCCGCATTTTGGGGAGTTTTCTCAGGTGGATTTCGGTTGTCCAGGGGCAGAGGGGTCCATTCAACGGTTAAAAAACCTCTGGGCGGAAGTCCGGCGTAATATCTCTCGGGCCCAGGGGAGATACAAATATTTTGCTGACAAAAAGAGAGCCTCGGCAGACATGTTTCAGGTGGGAGAGAAGGTCTGGCTCTCCACACGTAACATCAACTTAAAGGTACCATCAGCAAAGTTGGGACCAAAGTTCATTGGTCTGTACGAGATTATGGAGATAGTCAACCCAGTGGCATATAGGTTGCGTCTCCCCGCCTCCTTAAAAATATCTAATGTGTTCCATAAATCTCTGTTGAAACCCACAGGATCGGTCAAAGAGAACTCTGAGTCTGTTGTTCCTCCAGTGCTGGTGGAGGGTCAATTGGAGTATGAGGTCGGACATATTGTGGACTCTTGGCGGGGGCGCTGGTCATTGCAGTACCTGGTCCACTGGAATTGATATGGACCAGAGGAGTGCTCATGGGTCCCTGCTCGCTCGGTACATGCAGATCACCTGGTTCGGGCTTTCCATGCCAAGTACCCGGGGAAGCCTGGGGGTCCAGAGGCCCCCCGTTGAGAGGGGGGTACTGTCATGATCCCAGTGCAGGTTTTTGAGCTGCACTCCTGGGGTTAATGTCTGGAGCTCGGTGCAGGTTTTGACCTGCAGACCTGGGGTTAATGATTGTGGCCTCTTTCTGGTTCTGGGAGAGCTTCTTAAACCCCTGGGAAGCTTCAATCCCTGCCAGTTATACTTTTGCCTTTGGCCTAGTGTGCTGACCCCTGTGTGCCTGTTTGTTGCTATAGCTTGTTTATTTGGTTCTGACCCGGTTCTGTTTCCCGATGTGAGTTTGCCTGTTGATTTTGTACTGCGTTATTATCTCTGTGTATGACTCATTGCCTGTGACCTGACTACTCTCTGCTCGCCCCTCTTGTACCTTTGCAGCTATCTCTGTGTGTGACTCATTGGCTACGTCTTGACTAGTGTTGAGCGACTTTTGGTTTTTTAGGGTCGAGTTTCGTTTCATGAAACCCGACTTTTCCAAAAGTCGGGTCGAGCAAAATCGGCCGACTATAGGGAAAAGTCGGGGTCGTGCCGAAACACGAAACCCAATGTAAGTCAATGGAGAATTAAAGTCGGCAGTGAGAGGAGGACAGGAAACACACCAACAGTGCCCATTTGAATGCCAAAAGCATAAATTCTTGTTACTGAAGCTTGTCAACCTTAATTAACCTCATAATGCTAGTTACGCACTGAAAAATGGGGGTTATTTGGCTACAGTTGTGGGGGGGAGGGCTGGCTCCAGGTTTTCATGGGCCCAGGGCCAAAGAGCGCCCCTTTAACACATACCACAACTCATGATGCTCCGATACGGCAGAGAAATAGCAGTATAGTACAATGAAAAATACTTCACTTCTTACATCTCAAGACTGATATCCATTTTAAATTCTCCAATACCTCCAAAAACGGACAGTATATAACTCCATACAGTATTATGGCCAGCGCTTAGTGCGCTATACAGAGTAATGAGGCCCATATATTTCTCTATACGGAATCATTATTCCCATATAATGTTTCAAACCGTATATGATGAGCTCCACATAATGCTACAGTATATGTTGGTCCCAATGGATGAAGCTCCACTGTCTTATTTGCCCAAATAATGCTCTATATATAATGGGCCCCATTTCTACTGCTCTAGTGTATAATGGGCCCTGTAAATGCTGCTCCAGTGTCTGATGTCCACCTTTGGAATGCTCCAGTGTATGGTGGGCCCCATATATCATTCACCAGAGTATAGTGCTCCCAAAAAATTGCTGTCCCAACATTGAAAACAATTACATAAGTCTCCTTGCTAGGGAATCCCTGCACTACTCTGAACTCCTTGTCGTCCCCATCTTCCATCTCACTGCGCTTGGCTGTTTAGGCCCTCCCACCGGCAGAGACACTTTTGCGTACTATGCGGTGCCCTGTGCCAGTGCCATCGCCCATGAGTATGCCCCCCACCTGCTCAAGGAACCTGCACTTTCATCTGCACCTTCCTCTTTGTCACCGTGTAAGGTGATATAGTATGCGGGAAGGGGAACCTGAGTTTCCTCTGGGTCAGATTCTGGCTGTGTAGAGTGCGAGGGGAATGTAGTGGTCTAGGGGAATGTAGTGGTCTGGGTCAGTGTACCAGCAGCATCATCCAGCAGTGGCTGGGCCTCAGTGCACTTGTGGCGTCCCCAAGAGTACGGTCGCCACTGTGGCATTGCCTTCCTCCTAGGGAGTGTGTTGTCAAGCTTGGGAGCAACGAAGGATCTCTCTAGCAGTGAAACCAACACACAACACATTTCCCACTCCAGGCCAGCAGGGAGACCTCTGAACCTGACTGCTGAGGAGTTGCTCTCTGTGGTCGGGAGGAGGTAAGTTATGGCACTCTGTGCAGGGAAGGGGAAGTGTGTGGACGTGAGAAGGGGAGCTGGAGGATGAGCAGAGTTAAGGCTCACTCCTAGCTGGAGCGCATGGTCCGGATTCCGGTCTCCGAGTTTGTAGGGACACTGACGTTCCTGCAGCAGAAACCGGGGGAAGTAGCAGCTATAAATGCTCTGTACCCAACTAAGGCTCGGAGGCCCCAGCATCGACGTGTGCGAGGCAGAAGTTAAAGGCTAAAGCTGTCTGCCATACAAGTAAAGTCTGAGGAACATCTGTTAGACAGGAGGCGTTTCAGTGAACCACGGTCCTGTGAGTGCTTCCCCCACAAGCGCTAGAAAGGAGACGTTCAGGAAGGTACATGTTGGCGGAGTGTTGGAAGGGAGCTTTTCATTCTGGTCCCGGAGGTTGGCAGTGGTCCTGACCCGGAGGACACAGCACGGAGGCAGGCATCTGTGTAACCTGCAGACTGTGAGTAAAGCTTTGGAACTGCACGCTCTGGTGTCCTACAGTTATTCCAGTACCGCTACATCTGGGTACCAGCACCTACACCACCTGTGCCTTTCCCCCATCACTACATCTACACTTCCCTGGGACTCCAGCTCCACCTGTGGGGAGCTTCACCATCTTTGCTGCACAACACCATCAGTCCCAGAGGATCTGCATGCAGCGTCGGCCTAACATCTATGTTGCCAAACACCACAGGTGGCGTCAAACTATCTATATAAACTCTTTACCATTATACCACGCCATTTACATGGGAGCCCAGGGCCACCGTCCGGGTCACCGCTGCTGTGACACATCCCACTGACACCGGCCCGGTACCGAGTACCCCACAGCCCTGGGAGGGCGATCCATATGCCGACTGCTGATCGGGTGGCGTTATTCCCACGAACCTCCAAACAGCGTCCCTGAAGGCAAAGTTTTTGGTTTCCGGGGGCAGTATGATTGCAAAGCTGAAGCTTAAAGGAATGTCCAAAAGGGCACCACCAGGAGTGGAGCCTGTGGCTTAATTGGACTGTACCCGGGAAACCACTACCATACAAGCTACAGAAAAGATGGACAGATTGCAAGCTTTGTTGATTCTGTGTGTGGTGTGGTATGTCCGTTTGTAGTTGTGCTAGCGATTTCTCAGCTTTATTCCGTTAACGACCGAGACTCCGGCATGGCCCCGCGGTACGCGTCAAGCTTACTAGAGGGATACGCGAGGCTGTGGCACGTGAGATCGAGCAATAACAGGTCTAGCATTCCAGTACATGTCTGGGGCTGCATGCACGCTACACTGAAAGGACCAGCTTTTGTCGCTTACAGGTGCAGATAACCTGCTGAACTCCGTTAGTGATGGGGATCTGGGATTCAGATTATTCCCCGCGAACAATGATTTCCCAGTAAGTTCAGGTCAACCGCAATTCCGGAGTTAGGCCTAACCGTCATTCCTGAAAAAATTACGTGTCCAAACCACAGGTGCTGTAGCGTGCTTAACAGCTCGGCAGCCGTTCTCAGGCCCAGTATGGATTCAACAACATTGTAGAAAGTTGATAAAGGGTACAGTTTCACCGGATAACACGTATATATGTAGCCTAGTTTACACATTAAAAATATATGTCTATAGATCAGGAGGCAGACTCAGATGTTCTCAGGCCCAGTATGGATTTGACCAGATAGTACAAAGTTGAGAAAGGGTACTTTATCACTGGATAGCAGGTATATATAGCATAGTTTAAACATGTAAAATCTCCGTGTTCTCAGTATGGATTACACAGCAATCTAAAAAGTGGAAAAAAGGAAATGCATCTGAGGCATACACAACTATATACTTTTGGTGTTATTTTTAAATCTTCATATATATTTCTGTCTCAGTAATACAGTCCAGCCTCTCCGCAATAGGAAATGAGATGCATACAATTAGTGACATAAAGGCTATTGATTGCAGAAATCTAGGAATTATTATTCACGGGAAAAACTTCTGTCACAATTCTCATTGGCGATGCTGACCCTCAATTAATTTGTGTGTTGAGACAGTGAAAACATTTTTTTTGTGAATAAAGTCTTGCTGTATCGCACTTCCGTTGATTCCATTACTGTTACTCATCTCAATCCAATTTTTATCACAGGGAGCGATGTAAACATGGTGCTGACTGGCTATCATGATCTGTCACGTATCTTTGGAGTGCAAAAGACAGAAGCCACAGGCCGTAGGCGATTCTATTTGATTGGCATGAGAGGGCACATTTTGAAATGTGCGCCGGAATGTCACATGTTTGTGAGTAGGAAAACTGTGAAAGCTGATGATAAACCACCACTGCATGTAATTGTGAGTCGACGTCCATAAGAAATGGAAGCCACTGATCATCTGGAGCTAGAGCCCGGCCAGCAGGACAGGGCATAGCTACATCTTAACCATCATCGTTCAGTTCAATCAATTTGTAGTGGCAGTCCCAGTGAAGGATTTGACAGCCCAGACTACACAGCGGAGGAGCAGGGAGAGGTAAACATTGCAAATGCTGGGGCCCTGCCCAAGCAAGGGGGGCACACTCGTGGGCGTCGGTACTGGCACTTGGCCCCTCATAGTACGGCGGTGTGTCTGACGGCGGGTGTGCACCACCACTGTCAGAGACACTTGATTGCACTATGAGGGACCCTATGCCAGTGCCCGCGCCCAAGAGTCGGCCTACCCACCTGTCCAGGGCAACGGCACTCGCACGGTTTTGTGCGCTAGGTGGTGACCCCAGCCATGGGGGGGCGCCCACTTAGGGAGGTTTACAAAGTGGCATATGTAGATGTGGGTCATTCAGCTTCTGCAAAAGGCGAAATAGGTCAAGTTCGCGGAATAGGAGGAGGACCAAAGCAAGCCATTTTTCTGGCAACCTATGTGTCATCAATGGAAGGTGGGACAAAATCCTTGGAAACCCATGCATTGTTCATTTTAATGAAGGTTAGATCATCCACATTTTGGGTTGACAGACGGGTCCTTTTTTCTGTCAGGATTGATCCAGCTGCACTGAAGACTCTTTCCGATAGCACACTTGCAGCTGGGCAAGCGAGCTCCTGTAAGGCATATTGTGCCAATTCAGGCCAGGTGTCCAGTTTAGCGGCCCAATAGTCAAAGGGGAATGACCTGTGCGGGAGAACATCGATATGGGAGGAAAAGTAGTTGTTAACCATAGTTGACAACTGCTGTCTCCTGTCACATTCCATCGATGCTGTATTAACAGTTGTGTGAGCGGTCCGTGAAAAATCAGTCCACAACATTGTCATGAAACCAGAGTTGCTTGTTTAGTAGCCAATATTAGGTCAAGGTTCTCCTGTGGCATGATGTTTTGTAATTTGCCTTTATAGCGTGGATCCAGGATGCTGGCCAACCAGTAGTCGTCATCGTTCATCATTTTGGCAATGCGTGGGTCCTTTTTAGGATCTGCAAGGCATAATCTGACATGTGGGCCAATGTTCCCAGTGTCAATGATGCACTGCGAGTGCTGGGTGGAGGAGCACTTTCTGGCAAATCCATATCCCTCCAGTCACGCACAAACCCTGTACCAGACCTTGCCACGCCAACATTTTCACTTGCCCCACGAGATGCATTCTCCTCCCCTA
This sequence comes from Dendrobates tinctorius, assembly GCF_039654945.1. Lineage (NCBI taxonomy): Eukaryota > Metazoa > Chordata > Amphibia > Anura > Dendrobatidae > Dendrobates > Dendrobates tinctorius. The sequence goes on along the minus strand of NW_027362163.1, from coordinate 1,126 downwards.
AGTAATCATCCCCATCATCATCCTCCTCCTCCTCTTCTTCCTCCATCTCGTCCAGGAGAGGTCCCTGAGCAGACAATGGCTGAATGTCATCAAGGATTCCCTCCACCTCTTCCTCCTCATCAACATTGGCTGCAGACGCCTGCTCCTTAAGATGCGTCAAAGTTTGCATGAGCAGACGCATAAGTGGGATGCTCATGCTTAGGATGGCATCATCTGCGCTTACCAGCCATGTGCGTTCCTCAAAACACTGAAGGGCTTTACAGAGGTCTTTCAGCTTCGACCACTGCACACCTGTCAACTCCATGTCTGCTCTCAAAGTGCCTGGCCGTGTATCCTCCCACAAATGCATTATGGCCTGCCTCTGCTCGCACAGCCGCTCAACCATGTGCAGGGTGGAGTTCCACCTTGTTGCAATGTCGATAATGAGGCGGTGGTTGGGAAGGTGGAGCAATCGCTGCAGCTTCTGCATACGAATGGAGTGTACAGGCGACCGGCGGATGTGTGCTCACAGTCTTCGCACCTTCTGGAGCAGGGCTGTTAACTCCGGATAATTATTGAGGAAGCACTGCACCACCAGGTTCAAGGTGTGAGCCAAGCAAGGTATGTGGCTGAGTTTTGAAAGGGCTATGGCTGCCACAAAATTACGGCCGTTATCACTAACTACCTTGCCTGCCTCAAGATGTACACTGCCCAGCCATGACTCAGCTTGTCGCTGGAAGTACTAGGCCAGCACCTTGGCGGTGTGTCTGTCGCCCAAACACATCATCTGCAACACAGCCTGCTGACGCTTTCCACTAGCTGCTCGATAGGGGGGACACCTCGTGTGTAACAGTAGCAGCTGCAGATGGAGTGCTCGTACGACTGCGCTCTGTGGACGAGCTTTCGCTTCTGGAGGAGGAGGAGGGCCGAACGCCTACAGTCAACTGTTTCCTATACCGTGGGCTAGGCAGCACTGTCCCACCACCGCTGTCCCCTGTGGGCCCTGCATCCACCACATTAACCCAGTGCGCAGTGATGGACACGTAACGGCCCTGGCCATGCCGACTGGACCATGCATCAGTTGTGAGGTGCACCTTTCCACTCACTGACTGCTTGAGTGCATGGACAATGCGGTCTTTCACATGAT